>NC_089987.1:24344039-25027052 GCF_036417845.1 Apteryx mantelli | reverse complement strand
GAAAGCTGTTCTCCCTAAGTAGTCATGACTTCCACCCCCAAGCTAGGTTCCTGCATTTGTTAGATGAGAAGACTCATGTTGGTAATACAGGTTGGAATTTCATTTCAGACGTGCATGTTAGGAGCCCTATGCAACGTACTCCAGGTTCATGCTAGCTTCAGCTTTAAGTGAGAGAGGTGGGTTGGTTGTTCAAATGAGAGAACAATGTGTGTTTGTTCCCTCTGTGTGCCAGTGTGGACTGTGCTTCAATAGCTTTTTTTTTTTTTAATTTAGTAGCTGATATAAATAACAAGCAGGGGTGTTGATGGGATTTAATCACAAAGGGCCTAGCACTATATGCATTCACCTAGGCTAAGTGACACTCATGTGAGGATCTCTTGCTTTTCCTCTTCCTCCTCCTCCAGAGTAGGAGCCTGAGTTGAATAAAATATAGCACACTTGAGAGCGCTCTAAGACATTGTGAATGAAGCTGCCTTCCCCTGGCAGCTTCACACATGTTTACAGCCCATCTTCCTTCCCCTCTTCCTGAGAGGCCTTTTAATCTCTTGGATTCAGTTGTTGGATAGAATAACCTTCACAAAAGATAGAAGTGAGGGATGGATGACTGCACAACTCATCTCAGAGACTGTGTTAGTTATTAGTGGCTAGTTTTCTGCTTCAGATATCCTCACACTCACTAGAGAAAGTCAGCGCTCTCTTCCCTCCTCCTAGGGATCTGCACATACCTGAAGGGTTGTGCTAGTTAGTACGTAGGGTGTGGTTTTTTTTCCGTTTAAGGGTGCTTTACAGGTAACAGCAGCTCTAGACTTTGCTGCATCTGGTTTCCTCGGATCTTGGAAGCACTGCAGTCCTGATCCTGCATAGGAAATAGAAGGGAGAGCCCCTTAGAGCTGTTGTGGTGTAAGCATGAGCTGAGAAGTCTTCTCCAGCACTTCTTGATGATTAGATCGTGGAAAGCAAAATGATGGCAAGGCATCATCCCTTTTCTCTCTGCTGAGCCTGCACACAAGAGTAAAGATGTACTGTTGTTTCCTTTGCTTGTTGCAGGGATCCTAGTTATTCCTATGTTAGTGTGAGCTATTCAGACTTACTAGTTAGTGCAACTCTTTTCCTCTCTTATTTTTTTGGAATCCTGCTGGATGATATTTCTCAACATTCTATTAAATTCTGCAAATGCAGACATTTTTTTCCAACTGACATTCAGTCCTCCAGCACAAGAGCCAATAGTTTCCAGTGTTAAAACTAGTCTGTATCCCGTGTTTATTTCATGAGAAATGAGATTTGGATGCTGCATCAGGCATCCTAAACAAAGTACCTTATTGCAGGTACTTGAAAAGTTGGTCACCTTTGCAAGGTCACCACTGACATTCAGCGAGTACTGCTGAAGTTCTGCTTGGAAGATGATTGTTCTGCCTTTTTAAAGATACTTAGAAAGATAACAGAACTACTATAGTACCTTTTACTTCCAAAAGAATACAGTGTAACAAAGGGAAGTATACAGCAATTATGATACTTGAACTGCTTTACACTTGAAATCAATTCATAGAGGAACAGGGGTGCAAGGTGAACAAATGGTGACTTCTCCTCATTTTTGTGACATTTCTGCGCCACAAAAGAGAGGAATTTGTTATTACAGCATTGAGGTTAAAGGTAGGGCTACCTGCTATGGTTTGAATGGGTTCACTGCCACTGGATGGGAGCATATTCCTCCCAAGCCGTGCTCTGGTTCTCATGTCACTGCACCATGAGTTGATTCAGCTTTCTAATATGGCAGAACACTATTCTAGCAAGAAATGAGAGAAAGGGACAAGTGGAGAGGGATGATAAGGGCTGCTCCTTTCTGCACTAGCATACTGCTGCAGTTCGACTGTAATGTCTCTCTGCATTCTGTGATGAGTGCTAGAGCTGGTGGAAGGGAAGGAGCAGAGGGGCAGAATCACCCTAGCACCCTTCCTTGCTGATGGAGAGTTGTTGTCTCGGTTTGGTCATGTCACCTTGTATACTGCACGTGTCCTTCTTAGGGTTCCCAAAACATGTCAATGCTGGCCTTCCTCAGCCTTTACACAAAATTCTGCTGCTGCCTTTCAGTATTAATCATCAGGATTCATGGGGTTTTGCTAAGTTAAGACTGATGTTTTGTCAACTGATGCAAGGTTTCTGGAAAATGGATTGAAAAATTACTAAATTCATTCCACTTGGTACTTCAGTTGAATGTAGTCTTCCCTGTATTTAAGGAAAGGTCTTCAGTGAAATAAAACCAAAGATATGTACGGTACAGCAAATGAAACCTCCAGTTGCATAAACAGATCGATAACCTGATTTGCGTTTGCTGACCAGAAGAAAAATCTAATTGCAGGTACTCCATATTCTGCATTTGTGGTGGAACTAGAGTAATTGGAGTAATAGGAAATCCAATCTGCTTTAGTATGGAGTTTATTTTTGTTTCTTTTTGATTTAACTGGACTGGTGTAATGCATAGGCCTCTCAAAGCTGAGTCTGGTTATTTATTCCCAGTTTCTAGCTCTTCAGTCAGACTGACATATGCTTTACTGATTTCTTCAAATTCTAAATTGTCAGGTTTGCCAGCTCTTAATATGACATGAAAGGACTGAAGTAATGTTGTTCCTGGTGTTTAGAGACTCATATGACCTACCAGAACTTTTTGTACTGTGTTGGGCAGCCGTGAAATTTGAATGCATCTGAACAAAATAACTCTCTCAGTTGCTTTAAGTCCCAGGTCTGTGTGATTATTAATATCTGCAAGGGGAAATAATGCTTTCTTGAAGATGTATTTCTGTGAGAAGTATTGTTGTGTGTCAGTCCTCAGTATTTGTTCATTTGAATGCATCTTTTTGGATTTAAGTAAAAAAAGAGAGGATGGAGATCCTGGTTTGACTCATTATATATCTATGATAGACAGTATTCAGAAAGATAAAAGGTTTTAGATAGATGTGAACAAATTCCCCAGGAGAAGCAATCAGGTTGGAATCATTTGGATTTGTTTTCCCATTTGAGAGGGACAAAACCTGTTTCAAGACATCTAAGTCATCTCAGTTGCTGGTAACTATTGAGGTAACGAAGATGGTAATAAAGAGCTGTTAACAACAACAAAAAAATCACTGCAAGGAAAATAGAATTGTCACCAACATTTAATTTGTCTTTAAGTGAGTAACTTGGATACATGTTGTTAGCACAGACTTGTCATTAGCATACCATGTGATTTGGAGAATGGAAAAACAGTTCTTTGAGAAGGAAACAGAAGTGAATGAGCTTTCTGTCTGCTAGGATGAAGAGAATTAAGGAAATGATTGGACGTTAATGTATTTTAGACAGATAATGATGAATTTGTGATTTTAACTGTATGGATAGCTGATATGAGTTTAAAAAAGAGATACAGAAAAAAAAGTGGTTTTGAAGGTGAGCCTGAGGAAAATGTTTTAAATATTTAAAAAAAGCTGTTTTGGAACTATTTTTATGTAAAAGAGCAAATTGCTATTTATAACCCACTTCCGTTTCACTTTTTCATAGGGTCATAGGAAGATTTAGGTTGGAATGGACCTCTGGAGATCTCTAATTCAACCCCTTGTTCAAAGATAGATCGCTCACATTTGAGTTAGCTTTTCTTTAGAATGATTTTGGTGAAATACCTTAAATCTCATCCATGGGGTTCAAGAGAGAAGTTTTTTGTGCTTTCTGTGATCTCTGTGCTATAGACAGACAAGGCTTCCCAGTTTTGCTGTTGTCACAGGGACTCCCTTCTTATAGCTTGTTGGTTTATGTGGGCAGTGTCATCCCACATTGTGCACCCCTTCCCAATCTATGAATTGCGTATCAGATACTGATCCGGATTCATCAGGGACTTAACTTTTAGAACTGCCTCAAAATTAAATTGCTACCTACCTAATGAGATCAGAAGGAAGGAAACTTTGCAAGCTACAAGTCAGGAAAAAAATCAGGGTCAATGGCAGCACGGCCTAAATTCTGAACCCTTCAGTGAACCACCCTTGTATAACTCTGATACTACATCCATGAACACTAAGCAGATACCCAGACATAGGCTTCCAGTGTCATTTGATGTGCTGTAGGATATCTATGACATCCTTGTGGAGTGAAAAATACATGATGGAGGACCTTCAGGAGACCTGTGCCCTTCTGGACCAGCAGCTGGAAGCCAGATGGGATAACACAGGCTATCGGCGCCATCTCTAACAGACCTATTTGCAAGGCAAGCTTGGTGTTAGAGCTGGTTTTGTTGTGACTGTGTTCTGCCTTAATCAGGCAAGGCTTTAAACTAATGTAAACAAATTGACACAAATTTATGTATGGAGTTACTCACTAGTGAAATGAGACAAAAGGCCCTGTAGACAAGTTGTCAAGTTTTTGTAACTTAGTAGTGCATGTTATGTAAAATGTTTCATTAACTTTATCATGCTGGAAAGTACAGATTAGCAAATAGCTTTTTAGCCCTTTTTTAATGTTGAATTACTCAGAGATAGCGGTGAGAGAGTGTTTAACCAGACAGACCATTTTTAACTGATTTAAATAAAAATGAATAGGAGTTCCTTATTTACAAGTGAGTAATAACTCCTACCTGCTTCGTACTGAAGTTTTGGCTGCTCTTGACTTATTTTGAGTCAGATCATTTTGAAAATCAGTACTGAGAAGAATAAATTTTGTACCTTTTGCATCAAGAGCCAGTGGCAAGAAATGAACAGGCAAAGACCAAATCAAGGACTAGAACTCAGTTTCGTTGCCTCTCCACTCATTAGACCCATAACTTCCTTGATCCAAAGACAAAAATAAAACCACAGAGGACATAGCAAAATGAAAGTAAAGGCAAAACCTCTTATTTCTGGGTGTCGTTTAGTTTCTTCATTCTATGGAAGAGAGAACCCAAAGGTCATCTGCAACTGGAGATCTGGAGTTTGAAAGGACTAGTACTTAAATGAAAGATTCCCTCTGGGTTGATTCCCTTTGCTGTATATTTAACAAAGGAAGCACCTTATCCAAAAGTCTAGCAAGTCTGTAGACTTGAAGTCTGATTTATAGCTCTCTGTGTCAAAGATTTGGCTTTTTGGTTCCATTGTTATAAATAGCATAAAGACTGCACTCTTCAAAAGGTACATAGCTCTCATGTAAAACAGACCACTATGTTCAGTTGCAATTGTAATCTTTATTATTGTGCTTTTTACTACATTTTAAAAGTTTTTTTTTTTATTTTATTTGTCCTCTTTATAAACGAACACTTTAGTGAGTCAGCTACTCTGATCAAAGATCGTCTATATTCTATTATATAACAAGTGCCTGTTTTTTGTTTTTTTTTTCCATTCATTGTCAGGATGCATTTCATCAGCTAAGTAAGTTATTTAATGGCAGGTCATGGCAAACTAATTATATTTGAGAACAGTAGACAGAACAGCTTGAACTTGATGACATTTTTTGTTAACTGATTTTGGTCTTGAAACTTGGAGGGGAGTGTGTTTTGGACACTTTTCCAAAACACTAAACTGTTATGGAAACTTTTCTTTATAAACTGATACCTAATCCATGGGACAATGACATGCCTCTTTCCAGAATGTTATGGCTGTAATGATTAGAGGTATTGCAATTTTGATCCTGAATGCATTCAAGAGCATTTATAGCTTTTTATTCCTGTACCAGTATTTTCTTTTAGTTCAGGTAGTTCTTATCATTCTTTCTCTTGCTCCTCTCTCTTCTCTTATATGTTTATTGACAGGGATCCTGTATCTTCTGTGACTACTCTAGCTAAGCTAAATCAGCCAGACTGTTTTAGTCTTCTCTTGTAAACTAGACTTGCTATACCCTGATCATTCTAGTAGCCAGTTCCTTAACTAGAATCTGAGTTTCTCCTTCTTGGCCACAAAGGACAGAGAAGGACACTGAATGTAGGTAGTCTAAGGCAGGGAACAGTGCTGTACCTCTGAGACCATCCTTCCTTTCATTATATAATTCTCCAATGGATTAGCTTAAGCTTTCCTTTTTACCAGTGGCTTCAAGTCTTTTGAAAGAGAGAATTGCTTTTGGTAGTGGTAAATTTCAGACCTCAAAAAAATCAGGATATAACTTTTTTTTTGGCCCTTTCACACAAGAAAAGGGCATCATATCTGACTCTACAGTTTGTGGATTCTATGTTTTAAAATATCTGGGGTTTTCTCCTTCCTCACCAAGAGAAGAGAGGAATGAAAGACATGTATATTGGTTGAATTGCAACCTTTTTTTTTTTTAACAAGCATGTTGTTTTCAGCCAGTTACATGTGTGCATTTGTGTATGACCTCAATTATTGTATCCAAATCTTCACTTCATTGCATGAATCTACTCAGGCATTTTTTTAATGCCACTTGGAATATAGTCTCCATGCTCTTGAAAACTTAAGCACGGGTGGTTTCAGGAAGTGTAGGACAGCTACACAACAGCATGGGATTGCAGAGACCTGTTGTTGCCTGAGTGCATTCAACATTTTGTTTTTATGCTAGCCACGCTGTCTCCTCCATTTCACTGTTGTGCTGGATTTTGCTCATAGTTTTCTTCCTAGTTTTGTCCACAGTTGTACCTCATTCTCAAAGAAATGTGCCTATTTCTCATGTTAGTGCTAATATAGTATTTTATCAGAAGTGAAATGATTTCAGCATGCATAGCTGTAAATGTTTGTACTGTTGTAAGTTTTTATGACTGTCCTTCTGTGTATTATGGGGATATACGAGTAATGAATTATTTTCTGGCTTGTATGTTTTTGTTTCTTTAAAACCAATATTTTGTAAGCAAATTTCCTACCTATTTTGTTGGTATGTATTCACAAAAATTCCTTATTTCAACATTACCTGTTGAATTTAGAACTTTTTATGGAATGGTTTTCAGTCAGCCTGGGCTGACTGTTTTAGGGTTAACTAGTAGCAATGTCTTTTATATTTACATGTGGTAGTAAGACTGAGTGTCAGTGCAGAAAGATCTCCCTAGGCTTGGTTTCAGGTTTGATGCAGATTTCAGTGCTTGCTCACTAGATCTGTGCCTTAAGAGGAAGGCACAGAAGAGGACCGGGGATTGGGCAGTGTGTCAGGGTCAATCCTCTGAGCAAGAGGATTGCAAACAGTAACAGCTTCCTCAGATAAGAAGCATTTGGACTGAGGAGGGTCTTCAGTGGGATACACTTACCATTAGTTTTGTAACAGTTATATAGTTTTGGAAGATGTGAAAATATGTGCTTTGATTAAGGAGGGAAGCGAATGTTACCAAGTCAGGATGGTTCCTTCAGGATTTGTGAGTAACCAGCTTAAATACGACATCCCATTCTTTCTGTGAATGAAGGTGCTAATGAATATCACTGCCATATTGGTTTGTCTCTCCATTCAGATATCTCTTAAGAAGATATCTGAGTAGAAAGATGAAAAACAAGAATGTACAATTATAGCAAATTTTAAGCACGCTTTCCTTGCCCCTTTTCCCTTGCTTTTATATTCAAGAATTGGCTTTTACGTTGAGGAGTTGCCTTTAGGACTTGTGACAAGTGTTTGCTTAGTTCAGGCAACCAAATACATTTTGTACCAGAGCTAAGTGAACATCAGAGAAAAGGAGGAATT
Organism: Apteryx mantelli; assembly: GCF_036417845.1. Taxonomy (NCBI): domain Eukaryota; kingdom Metazoa; phylum Chordata; class Aves; order Apterygiformes; family Apterygidae; genus Apteryx; species Apteryx mantelli. The sequence continues at coordinate 25,019,456 of NC_089987.1, read as the reverse complement.
ATCTGAAAAAGTCTGGGGACCACAAGCAATTCAGTGTGAGTTAGTAGCCACTTGTGCATATTAAATAGTGAATTCATTTGTTGTGAGCTATTCATGAACAACCCCTCAGCTAAAATATGATCAAGTTATTGGTCTCAGCATCCATTTTTAAAAATCAGAAATCAGTAATGGGCAAGAGAAGGGCTAAATTTGAAGGAGGAATTGTTCACAAAATAGTGCAAGTGCTGAAGTTCCTATACTTCATATATAACCACATAATGATTATTCATCATTGTGCCATGTCAAGAGAAGGAATGATGAATTTCCCAATGAGTGTGCATCTTGCTGTTGAAAAAGGTAGGAGGGTTTTCTCAAATACTGTTGGGTTAATGAAGGACTGGAACAGAAAATCCTCTTTTTATAGCCAAGTGGTTACCTCAACACTATATACCGAAAGCATCACTTTATGCACCTGTAACGTTGGCATAGAACAGTAGTGCAAACTTAAAGGCCCAGATCCTTAGCTAGCACAAATTAACTTATGTTTTGAATTAACTAAAAACTTCTGAATTATACCAACAGAGAATTTAGACTGTTGTGTTTTGGGGAGAAAGGGAATTGTAACAGGCAATTTGGGAATGTCTCTTGAAGTAGCTGTGTCTTATTCTCCATGGCCAGATAGTTACAGCTTGGAAGATTTGAACATGGAGGACAGAATGGAAGAAACAGAATGCCCAGAAAAGCTTTTTTGGAATAGGAGGAACTGATGGATCAGCAAGGTTATGCCAGGATGTTTCACTCTAATCCTCTCTCTTTTGCGTTTCAGCCCTGGCCCAGTGTGTCCAACTTGGCCAAGGATTTCATTGATCGTCTGCTCACAGTGGACCCCAGTGATAGGATGACAGCCCTTCAAGCCCTGAAGCATCCATGGGTGGTCAGCATGGCAGCTTCTTCCTCCATGAAGAACCTACATCGTTCCATCTCTCAAAACCTTCTCAAGAGGGCATCTTCCCGCTGTCAGAGCACCAAGTCTGCACAGTCTACCCGCTCCAGCCGTTCCACCAAATCCAACAAGTCACGGCGGGTGCGGGAACGGGAACTGCGAGAGCTCAACCTACGCTACCAGCAGCAATACACTGGCTGAGCATTGCATGAGAACCTGCCAGAAGTCTTTCCAGATACCTTCCCTGTGGTGTAGGTGTGCAGCACCACTTGCCACACACATGCTCAGTGAGGGACATCCAGGTTCCTCCCTCCCTTCCTTCAGGTGTCCCCCCTGTGACCATGAGGTGTGGAGGAAAAGGAACCTTGTGGTGGCCATCACACCCTGTGAGCGCTCCTGGGTGAGCTGAGCCACAGGATCTCAATGCAGGAAACGGAGTAGCAAAATCCTTCCCTGAGTCCTTGTGGGCTCAGAGCAAAGTTCAGAGCCTCAAGTAATAAGCAAATTAAGGAGCCACACAAGGAGAAGAGCTCCCTCCATAGCCCAGGAGCTTGGTTGTTCATAGTTATTTATTAATTCTAGAGTGTTAAGTTTCTCTCACTTCCGTATTAAAAACAAAATCACTTTATGTGTGTATGTGTGTACATGCACGCACGCGTGTGCATGTATGCACGTGTAGGTGTGTATATGTATTTAAAAATCATATATATATACAAATTTTGAGCTGGTTTAGTCAGACTTTGTGATGCCTTTGCAGTGAAGCTGGTATGAGTCACATGCAGTTAGAACTAGGATAGCTCTGACTCACCAGTGCACTACCCACCAGCTTCTCATCCTGATACAGTGCCAAGGAGATGCCAGACAGCAGTTTTCCGTGACAGCTGTGAAGCTGAGAGGTTTCCCCCAAGGGCTGCCATTGGCATGATGACGTCAAAGGTTTACTCAAGTTGTGTGAGAGTTGCTGTGCAAATTGGCAACCAGAGTGAAGTGCTGTCATCTTGGAGCCGTAGTCTAAATCCTTTTATGCTGACTGGGTGCTCCTGATGGAGGAGTAGGAAGAGGATAGTCATCCTGCTTGAGCTTCATGGTGCACAGAAAGGCAGGTTTTCTAGAGGTTCCTTGCTGTCCTCTTTGAATTGTCCTGCAGCAGTTCTCCGTTAGGGGAAAGGGTGCTTGTGAGTTGTTAGAGAGCAGCTGTAAGGAGTGGTATGTAGGAAAGGCAGAAGGGAGAGTTCTGCACTGTTGGGGCAGTTATTTTGCATGTCTTTTGAGGCGTAAACACAAGAGCGAATGTAAGCACTCAGTTGTACTGGTAGGGGCTTTTTTCCTGTGTGCAGCAGGGCCAGTTCCTACTGTGCAGGGTTCATTCTTGTTGTTGTGACTTAGCCCTTTCAGTGCTGCAACCTGTTATGCATCTTGCATCCTTCAGACTGGTGTTTCTGACTGTGTTGCTTCAGCACACCAAAACTTTGGTTGTTCCAGATATTGCTCCCTGGTGCCAGATTTTACTGCAGGGCTCCCTTGCTCCGCACACCCATTCTGCCCCAGTGTAGCCGTTCTTGCTCTGGGAAAGTGAAATGGTGTTGGGCAGCTGTTGGGATGGCCACAAATCTCTCTGCAGGATCAGGGTGGGGGCCTGAGTAGCAGAGGCCCCGTTCTGGAGTGTCAGTGGCAATAATGCTCAGGAGACATTGCACAAAAGCCTTTTTGAGCTGTTAGATCTGGCTTAAATCCAACATGAAAAATCTGTTTTTCAGGTTACCTTGTGCTAGGAATGGGGGGGGCCTCTTGTGAAGGGCCTCTCGGGGAAGATGGGTGCTTGTAGAGCTGAGCTTTGCACATGTCCATTGACTTATTATCCCTTACTAGTCAGTGCAGCAGAGCAAGGCTGTTGGCATGTTCAATCTCAGGGCAGATTTGGCCTCTTGAAATAGCAAAAACAAGGTTGGCAGTGAAGGTAAATGCTGGGTTTTGAAGATTTCCATATGAAGCCATACAGTTTGCTTCATACTGTGCACTTAGGAAGTGCTTTCTCAGCTCTGGCCTGGCCTGGAGAAGTAGTTTCTGCACACACCTGGGGCCCTTAAGGGGCTGGCAAGCATGGCCTTTCTGCACTAGGACTGATGTCTGTGCCGCTGTATTTTAGTGTCAGCAAGGTTGTAAGTGGTCTATTGTATTTCCAGGGAGCTCTAACTCCTCTGTCCACAGCCCTCTTGCTCAGCAAACAGCAAAGCATCACAGCTTCGAAGGGAGAAGACTTGATTTTTCTGTGCTAAGAAAAAAGGAAATTTCTGAGGTTCTCCACCCCAAAGCTAGGATAGGCCATAACTACAGTGAGCACAGCTGGATGTTCCCAAGCTTGCTATGGGGAATATGAGTGATGAAACCTGAGGACAGTGCTCTCCCTCACACATGTGTAGCAGGAGAGAATTCTAAATCCTTTGTGTGGTTTTACATGTGATTTTGGAAATTCTGGATCCTTTGTAGGCTGCCCTTTTGCTGAGTGGCCATCCTCCCTTGTCACATACAGCCTTCTCTTTCCTCAGTCAGTGTTAACTGATATCACAGAGTTACCAAAAACTGTTTTTTTTTTTTCTTTTTTCCCAGCTCTATGGACTACCAAAAAGATTTCTTTGGCTTCTTTTACCCTTTCATCTAGTTTTCACTGTTTCATTACCATGTATTAGAACTACAAACTAGACATGTTTTCTGACAAAACGGGCAGCTCACCACAGTTTTCTTCATAAACAATTCAGTGCCCCTCATTTTGCTGCAAACAACTCTTCAAAGCAGCAACCACTTCAAGACAGGTATTAACTGTGGAAACTGATTCTTACCCTACACATTAAGAGATGGCAGGATGCTCTCTCAGAAGGCTTCTGTTTTTAAGCCACTACTTGTAACAGCTTTCTGCAAGTTTAGAGCATCGTACATAACCACTTTTATCTGTATTGTCTAGCTAGGTGTTTTCATGGCCCTCCCCAGATTATCTAGCATGTGTCTCCTCAAAATAGGTATTTTACCTATGCAAGTAAGTCAAACTGGTGAACTGAGCCAAGACCTCTAGAATCTGAGACCTTTCCGTTAACCACTAGACCTTCCACATGCACATATTTTGTACAGGCCTGTACCCACAATGTTCCTTCATGCTTTCCCTTGTAGGGGATAAATGAAGGTGAAGAGAAGATTGGGGTGTTGAGTTCTGACCTGACCAAGCTTGTTTCTCTGCCTTCAAAAAGCAGAACAAGAGTCTTTTCATCTATGACAATTTTTTGCTTTACTGCTCTTGAGCAATTGGATTTGCACCAGGAAAAGTTGTAACTGATGTTGTGCATTCATCATGTGATGCTCTATGACCAGGAAGTTGGTTGACAGAAGAGAGGATCCTTCAGATATATGAGCAATACAGGACAGCTGCAGGTTGCATCTCTGTTGTATGGAGATGCTTCTGATCCTCAGGCATCACACTGATTAGGGAATTGCACTGAAGAGGACCAAGTCAGTCCCATAAGGAGCTTTGTCTTTTCTAGAAAAAGAATTTCAGTTCTCTTTATAAATATAATGTTTTCTTTTGTATGGAAAAATCAATATACACATGGGGATACTCTTTATGTGCTCTCCTTTCATCATTTGATTATAACAGTCTTGGTTCAATCCCTCTTTTTTTTTTTTTTATTCAGTATTTGCAGGACCTCTTCTACCCAGACAATAACATGCATAAGTGGAGAGACTAGGAGAGCTCTGTCCAAGTGTCTTTTGGAGACCCTGGTGACCTTTGTGTTTTCACTTTGCCCAGAAAGACATGATAGTCCAAATGCTGCAATGCAAGGTCCAAGTTAAGAACAATTCCTAGGGTGCTTTTATCTTTGGATCTGTTAAGCGGGGAGAGCCAATGTGCTGTAATTTTGAGCACTGGTTCAGGTGCCTTCAGTCTGCTCTCTAAGAAGCTCTTCACTGTGAATTGTAGTGAACGTCTGTCTTCATATATATTCCACAGGCGCATCTCAGCTCTCAGTTTTTCTTGAGTCTCAGGAGTTTATGCTTTTCAAAAGTGCCTTGTCTGGGGATTTCAGAAGTTTAAATCTCTCTGAAATTTCTCCTGCTCTGAAGTTTAATTTTTAAATCTCCTTTTTTGAGCTTTTAATGGTGGTTCTTAGTTTGGCTCCTGGTGTTTTTGGAAGACTTCCTCTAGTGCTGAATTACCCGGAAGAGCGCAGGTAACAAAATGTGCATGTCCCAGGCAATAGCTGAGTTCCGGTCTTCTGTGTTAGCTAGGGCACAAATCTCAGTAAATGAGCGCTTCTGTTTTCCGTACTTTTGTTAATGCAATGAAAATGAAGCTGGAATGACACCTAGTGGCAAATTGCAGAATATCCTCATCCATATGTATCCCCCTTCTGGTTATGTTCCCACTGTTTTGGGGTGGGATGGTCTTATTAAGAGGAATCAGGGTTTGGTATGCTGAATAATGGGCCTGGGCATTACCGCACCAGCAGTCCTAGACGTTCAGCAACCTTTGTGGTGACATGTTGATGATAATGTCTTATCGATGACCTGTCACATGGCACTGTTTTCTCCTATACTGATCATTAATCCTGAAGAACAGGCTTTTACCACACAAAGGTATGAGCACATGTTCACGTGCACCCCCTAGAAGGGGACTCAATACTGGGGAAATGACACTGTGCAGTGAACCTGCCAGTACCTTGAGGAAACGTTCACAACCATCCTGCCTTGGGGCATATCTCAGGGGACACTAGGAGAAAGCAAAGACTAAAGATGCTGAGGCTAGAAGCACAAGGTTTTGGACTTTCTCCCATCATGAGACACGATGGAGCAGCTCAGGGTGTTGCTTTCCAGCATATTCCGCTTCAGGGAAAAGCAGTTTTAAGGAGTAAAGGGAAATATGTATATTTGTCTTTTGGAACTTAGCGGTACTGTGTAAAACAATCTCTCGTCTTGACCTGGGAGTTTTCCTGCTCTCTTGGGGAAGAGAATTACAGCTTCAAAGAATGTTGCCTATTGATTCCTTGATATTTTGGAGAGTTATTGGAAATGAATGTAAAAAGGTCTTCCAGAAATAACATTAGGTGGTCTTCAGACTATTAAGCTTTGCATTCAGATTTTTGAACACATAATATATTTTTCTACATGTTTTGCTTAAACAGCAATTACTTGTATATGTTTGATTTACTTCTCACCCTTTTCAGGCTTCTAAAAACTAACATGTCAGCCCAGTAGCAGAAGAAACATGCGTTCCTTCAATCCAGAATAAGTCTGTGCTATTTAACACTGAGATTGTGATAGCATCCAGATGTCCTGCCAGTTCCTGGACTCTGTTGTGCTTGGAAACCTACAAACATACGTGAAGGACAGCCTTGTGATACATGTAAGCCCAGACAAAAGAGTTCTGACCTGCTGGCTTATTTAGTGATATGGAAACCAGCTGCGGTATAGTGTCAACATTAGATATTTGTTTTGAAAATAATAAACTTTCAGATTATTAACAACTTTGGAATTTGGATAATTTCTTCCTTTAGTTCAAATATTTTCTGCTCTGGTAATTTACATTCCTTTGCATAGCCTGCTCCATTTCTTGATCCCACTTTCTGCCAGAGCCGTAGTGTTTAGTTGAAAGACCAATATAGTCAACTTTCATGTAATGCACAAACTAGAATATGACTTGTGGATAACTCAGCTACTGGGGCAGCAACCCTGGAACTGGTTCTGCAGGAGCCATGCGCAGTCCTGGAGCAGTGTAACAGCATTTGTGTTGTGCTTTGCATGTGGGAGAATGCTCCCTTTGAGGACTCCGCAGTGCATCAGCCTTCACCTTTCTCTGCAGCCTCTCCATTATATATATTCTCATTGTCATTTTGCGGGTGTGCATTCACCTCGTTTGAGATTGCTCCTGTTGTTCTTCTGCTCGTCGATCCCACACTGGGGCAACTGAAGTTGGCTGTATGAATGTAGGTGCTTCCCTGGTGACCCATCAGTTCTGGTGCAAATAATCTGAGAATAGTTGGGGATGAACTGAGCAGGGTTGTGCACTCTTCATCTCGCTCTGATAACTTGGTTAGAACCTAAACGAGCTGCCCAGTATAGGACCATCTCTGTAAGAACCCCAAAGTGAATCAGGACTGAGTGGACTTGCTAGAGAGGATGGCCTGACTGCTACCTGCCAGTCTCCAAGCACAACTGCTGCCATTTAAATTTGCAGCTTTACTGAGTGTCGGAGGATGGAGTAGAGAGCAGGGTGAGAGAGGGGGCAGGCCACTTGTTTCCATCATATGTTAATATGGTAACTGTACTATTTTACAGCAGATATCAAGGTGTTCTTAGGGTGTCCTGTTCCCCCAGCAAGTGTTTTCTTGGAGCTTGTCTGTGCTGTCTGTCTGGAATACCTGGGTTATCTGTACATGCTGTCATCATTAACATTTGTAGAGTGACAGGCTTGGGAAGAATGGTCAGCAATAATGTCGTGTACTGCTAGTGCAGATTGAACTGTAAACAGAGATGTGAGAGTCTCTGATCACTGTTCAGACCACATTTTATTATGTTCTTCCTCCCTATCAGCACGTTTCTGGTTAGGAAGGATGTAGCTTGCATGTCAGAATATCATCTGTCTTTCCTTCTATGCAGTCCAGCCAGCCTTACCTATATTGGTGGTGTGTGTGAGAGAAGCTGTATGTGTGTTACTGTTAAAAAGAGATGATCTTGTACAATGTATAACACTAACAGGCCTCTTATTAGACTGCATGGGGCCACATTCCTCTTTTAGGTGATCGTACTACAGATTCTGAGGGCTTTTTTTGTTTGTTTTTTTTTTTTTTACAGTAAATTAAAATCTCAAATTTTTGACTTAATTTAGTATTTTAAATGCTGAAAAGAGAAACCAAGATTGGCTTTTGGGATCAGACCCTCTGGAGGAGTCACAAAATGTTATCTGCTATTAGTGTATTCCAGATGGGCCACTGGATGTGCAGTGAGGATGGCTGTGTCCCCGTCTCCTGTGACCCCACGCAGTCTGTGGGCCCAACTCAGATTCATCCTGGAAAATGTAACAAAGTGCCTATACCACTCAGTGCTGGATACCCAACTCCAGGTGGTATGCACCACTCTTCAGAGGTTTTTGGTGCTTTTTCTGACCACTCAGTCTCCTCTTTCAGCCTGGATTAAAAATGCAGCTTTTGGGTGCTGCAGAGACAGGTTCCTGTGTGTCAGATATGCATTACAGCAAATTTGCCAAAAAATGTGAAGCAGCAGGGATGCGCTGTGGTAATGGCATCACGGAGCTTGGTACCCTCCACCTTTAAGTGTCCCTTTGGTGGAGAGGGCATGGGAGGCAGCAGGCTGCTGTCTGCCCAGTGATGGTTTATTTTATGTGCTTGTCTCCTGCTCTCCTGCTCTGCACAGTAATACTGTAGATCCCTTGTGTGTGATGGACAAGCTACTTGCTGCTGTTGCAGATGTATTGCACTGTATTTGTCTGTTGAATGTGGAACAGATCCTGGTGCAAACTAGGTATGTGTGAGAAACGAGCACCTACCACAAGCACACACAGATGCTGTGGGTTTTCCTGTTGCCTTTCACTACAGAAAGACACTTCCCAGGAAGCTCTCAGGACTGGAAGTCTTCCGGTGCTTGTTATTTTTGGTTGCCAAATTTCCTGTGCTGGGTTGGAGCTGCTTGGAAGTAATCCTGTCATGTCCTGTTCGTCTCCTAACAGGGGCTGTTTGTCTTGAGAAGTATCCGGTTTTGTGACTTGCCTTTGACTCCTGTTTTTACACTAAGGACTGTCTTGCAGAATGAGGTCTGAACCATTGTAATTAGTCTGTAACATTATGATTAGAGTGTACAGAATTATTTATTTTGTGTACTCAGTCTGTTAAACATGTAAATGTATTCTCTGTATCCAATAGCTCTTTTGTCATTATTTTTGGCTGGTGGAATGCAGTCTGACAGCTGAAAGATGCTGCTTTCCAGGGTGTGAATGACTACTAAATGTATCGAAAGTTGGGAGCTTCTCATTCCTCTTGGACCAGAGCAAGAAAGTACCAAAATGCCTGAAGAGTTTGCTTGTTTTCTCCTGGCTTCTTAAATGTACCTACTAGGCTAGGAGCTGTGCGAGGGAGACCTCGTGCAGGGGATGGGATGTCCACTGGGGTGACATTTAGCTAAAGCTCCTGTTTGGGGGGCTTTGAGTTGGGAACTCAGTCCTCTGTTGGAAGTCACCATTTGGATGTTGAGCAGGCACTTTTGGAAATTTCATTCACTTTTCTTGGTTACAAAGGGAAATAATCTGGCTTGCACACAGCAACTCTTCACCTCTCCAGTTTCCGTCAGAGCAGCTTTTATGGGCCAGCAGAAAAATCTGTAATACCAAGTGAAAATTGCACACTCCTTCTGAACCACATCATCCTGGAAAGGAGATGATTTTTCAAGGGCAAGAGACCCTGTCACAGCAATGGTAGGGTGACAGTGACCTGAACTCACAGAGTGAATGACCCATAATGCTGCAGCTGATAAATTCCTGTTTGATGCTCTGCGTGCCTAGGAGTTTCTTCTGCCCATATGCCCCATCCTCACATCTCTGACATCTAAGTGTCTTTAGGAGCTAACCAAAGCCTAAAAAGAATATGCTTGTTTTGTGTGACAGGTTTTATTTCAGGCACCTCTGAAGCAAAGCACAGTCTCAATGTCATGGTGGACCATCGGAGTTGGAGTGTTCCTAGTGCAGGTGCTACTGCTTGCCTTAGGGGAGGTTTCCTTGACAGAGATCTGCAAGGAATTCAGCTTCAGTGCCCTTTCTTCCCTGCATCCCAGACCTTCTTTTCAAGGCAAATGAGTCCAAAACCTTCAGAGGTTTCTCACAAGCCCCGTTTCCCAGTTTTTAGTTTGCTTCAGTTGGTCTTGCACCCTGCAAAGCACACCCAGGAAACTGACCACTTGTGAACTGAATCTTATCAGCCCTGGGATATTTCTTATCTCAACCATATGTTCCAGACTATTTTTGTCTTTAGTCCCTGTTTCTAATCTATAACAGTCCCCACCCCAGCCCCTGTAGATACAACTGTGTGTGTAGGCTTGTGTTTTCTCTGGGACTGCAGGATTTGAGAGCAACTGCAGCATTTTGGGGGCTGTGATTTACACAGCAAAGGTTTTCTATCACACATCACTGGTGAGGAAAACAAACCCCACACCTCATGCTGGGACAGCGTGATCCTGGTCCCTTCAGTGATGTCCTCATTACCAGCTCTGTTCTGAGCTACCGAGAACCAGCTGTTACTCCATCGAACATGTACCTTGTTACTTCCATGTCACAAAAGACTTTTTCTTAAATCATGATGACACATAGTACTGAAGCAAACACCTTGGAAAAAGCCACATACACCTGCCCAGCTGACCTTGTCCAGCACCTGCCATTGTCTCAAGAACATGTTTGTGTGAAATGACCACTTTCTTTTGAAAATATGTTACCTGGCCTTGAATTTTGTTTTCATCCTCAAATTTTATTTTGGGAGGGCCTTAAATTTACTGCCCTGTCAGTTTGCTAATCTGCATATGCTAACCAGTGAGTCGTTCTCTGGCCACCCCCTTCTAACTTTCCGAAGAGCTAGAGCTGCCTCTGGCATTTCTCCCTTTCAGCTCCAAGTTCCTAGGCTGTTACATGTTACTGCTTTAAAATCTGGGCAAAGACCTTTTAAAATCCCATGTGCCCACCAGCACCCATCTGTCCTTTCACTTGATGCAAGTCCAGAAGAGCTTGCAGGTGCGATGCCTGGCAGGCTGCAGCTCTGCAGCCCCTTCCCGAGCCCTCCCAGCAAAAGTTTGCATGCTGGTGCCTGGATGTAGATCCATTTGCTTGAAGAGACCCTGAACAGTCTCTGAGCCGTGACCAGCCCTGCTCCCCCCAAGCCTGTGCATTTTGTCCTGCCTTCTGTGCACCCTCTGCAGTCCTCTGACCTCTCTGAGCTCAACAGGTCTCAGCCAAGCACTGTGCTGCAGCTCTGGGAGATGCAGGGATTTGGGAGAGGAGCACCCGGGTGTGTTTCTTAGACACTTGGCCCTTTGCATAAAAAAAGGCTGGACAAAGAGGTAGTGATACAGTGGGCTGGTGGTGGAGGGCTGTGGCAGGGGCTCATTGGCACACAGTAACACTGCACAGGTGACCATCTTCTCGGCAGCATGGGGAGCTGCAGCTGGGTGTGAGCCCCAGGCTTCCCCCACGCCTCATGCACCTTGCCATGCCAGTCTGTGCTGCAGCAAGAGGAAAGGAGCCAGATGTAGTGCCTGACACAAGCAAACACTGACTCTTTATTACTCTGTGGAGTGGGGTGTCTGACTTCCAGCTCAGCTTCTTGCTGGCAGGCCCAGAGGCACCAGGAAGCTCCACTGAGCTCCCCTTGCCTGGGGGCAGAGCCCAGCAAAGGGATCTCTCCAGCACTGGCTCTATTCCAAAGTGACAACGTTGTTGATCCAGTTTCGGAACTGGCTCACACGGGTGTAGACTGCAGGAATACGGATGTTGCAGTTGCTGTTTCCCCAGGAGACGATGCCAATCAAGGTCCAGACGTTCCCATTCTGGTATACGAGAGGGCCCCCAGAGTCACCCTACAGAGAGAAAACATCCTGCTTAGTGGTGCTTCTGCCCTGCCAGCTCCTGGCAGTACCAAGGTCCCAGCAGAGGCGTGAGCACGTGCTCCACACTCGTCCCTGCTGCCCTGGATGCCCAGTCCCACCAGGTACTATAGCTTAATCTCAGGCTCCAGGAACACAAGACCCCATGGATTCTCTACCTTCACCCTCCCAGTGCAGATACTGTGATGCAGGGGCAGTTTGACTCCTTACGTGGCAGGAGGAGGCACCGACTCCCCCAGCGCAGATCATGGAGGTGGTGATCCGGTTGCCCCAGTACTGCATGCATTGGCTCGAGGAGATCAAGGGCAGGGCTACCTGCTGCAGGCGCTGTGCCAAGCTATTGGCTGGGAAGAAAAAGCACTGTTAAATTGGCCTAGGAGAGCAGGTCATCATCAGGAGTGCTCAGGCACCTGGGCAAACTCACATTGGTGCTCCAACCCAAACATATGGGCACCACCATGCAAAGCATCTTCCCCTTCCATGCAAACCTACCCTGTCTTCTCTGTGCATGACCATCAATTTGTGAATGTGCAAGTAGGCCAGTGGAAGGGCACCCTCATGCCTATGCACAAACACCAGTGGGCGTGCATACACATCCACATCCTGCACATATACATGGCTGGACAAACATGTTCCTACATCCATGTCCGCACCAATGCACAGGTATGCACAACCAGACATGGTCACTCCACCACACAAACCCACCACCTCCCCAAATGACAGGTAGGCTTACCCCACCAGGTTTCCACAGGTAACTTTGCACCTGGATGGACCCCGGGGACATCCATGTGCAGCTGTGCATGCACTGTTTTCCCTGCACTGAAAGAGGAAGCTCGCGAGGCGCAGAGGCTCTGGGCTGTGGCACTGGTGGACATGCCGTGCTCAGTGGCAGCACCAGGCTCCTCTGAGTGCCCTCCCCAAATCTGCTGTGCTTGCACCATACATACAGTTAGGGTTGGTGCGTCCCCAGCCGGTAGTGACGCACTGGAGGTTAGCAGGCAGAGCCACGTTAGCAGGGGGCAAGCAGACAGGGGACACACGGGGCCCCAGCTGGGCAGGTGAGGTGAGCTTCAGCAGGGTGATGTCATTGTTGAGGGTGGAGGCATCCCAGCCGGGGTATGTGATCGCCTGCCAAATGCTGTGGTGTCTCATCCCAGCCCTCTGAGAGCAGCTGCGCCATGGTGCGGAGCTGCAACCCACTCCCAGGACCAGGTGGGGGCTACGTCTGCATCAGCCTGGCTCACCTTGGCTACTGTCTTCACTTGAATGGCTTCTGCCCCGGAGAACTGGTCATATTCCCCGAGAACAACGACGTGGGCGTATGGGCTGTGAGAGGGAGGGAGTCACGGGGGGGGGGCTAAGGCAGCCAGCACCTGGTCCAAAGGTTCTCCAGCCCTGGGACTGCCAGCACAGGAGCAGACAGCGCTGCAGGTTCCTGAGGGCAGGCCACAGCTGAGCCCTGGTGCCTGCTGCAGCCCCTGACAGGGTATGGTGCATGGTGTCCCCAAGGGATGCCACCCCAGGGACGACTGGGGAGGGAGCTACAGGCTGCTCAGTTCCCTCGGTGCCAGGCATTGGGCTTTAGGGCTGTGCTGAGCACCGCTCTGCAATGCCAGCAAGCCCTGGCCCTGCTGCCTGTCCCTTGACCAGTGTCCTCTGGCACTAGGCAGCCTTGCCTTGGGCTAGTGGGGCCTGCAGGTGCCTCCCCTGGGCCCACAGCAGCCAGAGGCCAGTGGGGGTGCAGCAGGGCATCATTCCTCACTTGAATTCGCAGTGGGCAGCTGTGATGACCCAGTTCTCGCTGATCAGGGAGCCGCCGCAGAAGTGGGATCCTGAGCGGGTCTGGGGAAGAGAGAGGGAGGAAGAGTCAGGGCTGGGCAGGCTGAGCCACACGGACCTGTGCCCAGAGCTGGCAATGGGCAGCAAATGTTGCGAGGCCCCCTTTGGGCACCCACTTGCCTCCCAACTCCACGGCTTGACTTGGCAGGCTGTGCTGCCACAGCATTCAGAGCACCCAGCACTGCACCTGCTCCATGCCCGCCATCTCTGGGGAGTGGGATGGTGACATACCTGCAGGGACACTTGCCAGGGCCAAGAGCCAGGCACCGCATTTTGCCCATTGATGATCTTCTCACTGTACTGCACCGAGGGGCTGATGGCGGGCACCCCGCAGCCTACAGATGAAGTGGAGGGACATGAAGGTGGCCAGGCCCAGCCTAGCATTCATGCCAGGGGTTTGGCCAGGCTGGTGCAGATGGTTCTCCAAGTTGCCATCCCTGGGCTGCCCCAAGCTTGCCGCGCCCCAGGGACCTCCCAGCACCTCAGCGTGCTGGGCATGGGGGGGAGTGGAGGGACATGAGCTCTGCAGGCCATAGGGATGTTGTACCTGGCTGGCACAGCGAGGCTTCTCAATCTGTCTTACCATGGGCAGCACTTACCTGAGACAGTGCTGGCGAGGGCCAGGCAGATGACTGCCCACAGAAACACCATCTCGAGAGAACACTGAGGTGCCCCAGGGTCACGAGCTTTATAGCAGCCAGGAATTGTGTGGCCCCCTGCCAGGCAGGGCAAGGTCACTGCACTACCTTCTCACAGTTGTGGGCAGCAATGATGGGCCAAACCTGGCAACCAGCCTGCTCCAGTGCCAGTGGTCCTGGGAAAGTGCTGCGGCAAAGTGCCTGGCATGCACCCCCCCGCTTCAACCATTGCTGAAACATGTTATGTGAGTTCTCGCTGCAGGCTGCAGAGAGGCAGCCCACAGCAGCAACCTGACGGGGGGTGGGGTGGGGCAGGGGGGCTGTTTGTGGGGGCTGAGCTTTGTTTGAACACAGGTTGGGTTAGCAATGAAGTTGACAGTGCTGGAGGCACTGAGACAGGTAGGGTGCCCAGGTTGCCCCATCTCCAGGCCTGTATCAGATCTGCTTGGCACCTGAGCTGTTTCCTTGCATCACCACAAAAGTGCTTGCCTGGGGCAGTGTATGTCCCAGCTGGACTTTCCCAGGGCCCACGGCCACCCCCTTGAACTATGTCCCCATCACAGATGAGCATGTCCCAGAACCCACTGGGACAGGTGGGGAGAGCAGCTCCCTTCCCAGGCAGCTGGAAGCCATGGCCAGCCTGAAGAGTTGGGCAAGGGCATGGAGAGCTGGGAAAGGGCATGGCCAGCCCCTTGGGGGATGGCAGGCACCTTCCTGAGCAAGGGCTGACCCCCATCTCGGTGTTCCCTTGCTGCAGCCACCTCTTGATGCCCTTCTTGCTGGGAACAGTGCTCTGGGGAATGGTCCAGCTGTCTCCGTCCATCTCCCCCTGCCTCCAATACAGGTGCTGCAGTGGCTCCACCATCACCCATGTCCCTGGGTTATGCTCCCATGGGTGGCGCTGGGTGTGGGGAGCCATCCCTGGGGCAATGCTGAATGTGGGGATGGATTCCCACCCTTCGCATTGCCCACAGATCCCAATCCCTGCCCTGGCCCACTGAGAAACAGAGTCCAGATGCTGGTGAGTGATTGCAGAGTCCAGCCCTTTATTTCCAGCAGTGGCACAGTACATGGATAGCGAGGCCAATCCCACAGGGAGGAAGGAAGCACAGCAGAGCACAGAGGCCTGACAAGAGAGCCCAGTTCTCCTGCTGCCCCAGGTGCTATGAGGGCTGGGCACAAGGATGCAGTCCAGGCACAGTACAGGACAGGAGACAATGGCAGAGTAGGGCTGTACAGCCCATCCTGAGGGAGCAGAACGCACAGACACTTTGCCCCTGACCTATGCATGGCAGCTGGGGCGGAGATGACCAAGGTGTGTATAGCAGTAGAGGACAGAGGGACAGTCAGAGGCTGGGGTGGTGCTGCCCATTGTTGAGGATGCTGGGATAGGAGGTTACTCAACAAACCAGGTGCAACTTGGTTAATGTTCTCCAAGACCCTGGAGAGTCTTGAACTCCAGTGCTCTCTTGGATGCTGGAGAGGGCAGGGGCCAGGAGTTGCCAGGAACTCAGACAGAACTGTCCCTTTGCACTGTCAAGGATGGGGTTGGCAGCACTCCCCAGGGTGGTGGGACACCACAGTGCCCCCTCCGCTCTGGGGCTGTGAGCCACAATGAGCTGGCTAACATGGTTCCCCCCCCCCCCCCCAAGTTCTATGCAGGGCCCGGGCTGGTGCAACAGGGAAGGCAGACCCAAACTCTGAGCTGAGCCAAGTAGTACAGAAGAGAAGCAGCCCTCACATGGCTAAAACTCTCCTGCAAGCCTGGGTCTAGCAGGGCTCATCCTTGAGCCAGAATTATAGCAGAGTCAGAGACCAGGATACACTCTGCCTCAGATGGCTGGCTGGATACTCAGGGAAACCCCAAAATCTCTGCAGCCCCATGGTCACTGTTCACCCCACCTGCAGTCTCTGTTCCTTTCCTCTGCTGCTTACCTTTCTCCTGCAAGCAATAGGCTAGTCCTGACCAGACCCAAATTACTGCCTCAGCAGGCCAGCAAAAGACCTATAGGTTGATCTGCTCCCACTCCAGGTTTACTGGCACTGGTGCTTGGCGGAGGGGGGAGTAGTGGTGAAAGTAGGCTCAGTGAGGCAAGACCACAGGAGCAGGGCATGTGTTCAGGTTGTTGCCAACCCAGGCCCGGGTGGTGTGCATGGGGGATGCCACATGTCATCTCCATTCTGCTCCACATACAGCTTTATAGATGTCCCATTTGGTCCATACGTCTAGGGAGGCAGGGGAGCAGGCTGGGGTGCCCCACATCAGGCACACTTGCCCTTGCGAAGGCAAAGGGGCAGCTCTGGCGCAGGGACCAGGATCATGCTGAAGATGGGCTGGTAGCTCTCAGGCAGGGCCTGGGGGTGCTGCGCCATCATTTCCAACACCATGTGTCGCACCTCCTTAGAGACGTCACCCCGGAGATCCAGCAAGGTGGACACATGCTCATCGCTGGGCAGAGCAGGAGGTGAGCTGAAGTGCAGCCAGCCCATGGCATCATCCTTTGAGGCCCTGCATGCCATTTGCTGGGACCTCACAGCTCACCACCTGTAGTGCTGGTGCCCCCCCATTGCAAACCTCCCATGACCCAGGGAAACAGAGCTGAGGCTAGGGTAGAGCTGGCACTTCAAACCAGCCAAACTGCAACATTTGTTTGAAAATAACCCTGCAAACCTTGTGATTCTTGGTTTTGACATTTCATAGGTTTGGTCTGATTATGACATTTCCAATTTGGTGTTTTGTGATTTCTCTCACATTTTTTTGTTTTGGCCACCAACTACAGTGAGGTGAAGGCCACAGCAGAACTGCTTTTTCCTTTACATTTTTGCCCTTGGGACTTTGCAAGAATCCCTCAAATTTGGAACACAGAAAAAGGAAACCTGAGGGACAGGGGAAAAAAGCTCAGGTCTCTGCACACTTTACAGGGTAACCCCATGAGGTCCAGCCCAAGCCTGGCTCCCCTGAGCAGAGTCATATCTGTTCCATCCCATGGGAGAGCAGAGCTGGGCTTCCTACCTGACGTCAGGGTACTTGGTGATGAAACCCAGCACCTCCAGGCTGAGCAGTGCCGGGTCCTTGAGGCAGATCAGCTCACGCAGGGCAAACACAGCCTCAAGGCTCTGCTGGCTCCTGTCCAGGCCCTGTGAGGGAAAGTGGGCTGTCTGGGAGGGGGCCACTATGGCAGCTGGAGCAGAGATGCAGCCTGGCCCTTGAGACGCTCACCCAGGCCCAGATGGGGCCCCAGTCTGCAGCTTGCCCCCCCCCTCCCTTGAAAGGATGCTTGTGGCTGGTGTCTCCTGGCTTAGCAGTGTGCCCCAGCAGTCTGGGCTGGTTTGGCTCCCAGCACAGTGCCCCAGCCTGATACGAGATGAGGCTGTGCAGCCTCAGCAACCTGTGCTGGGCAGGATGGACAGTCCTGCAAGTTCTTAATCCAGCCAGTTCCTCCCATCTTGGCCTCACACCCCTTTGCCCACCCTGGCTGTAACAGCCATGCCTTGCCTGTCAGTTGAGGTCCTCATTCTGTCTGCTGTGAGCTGGGCGGGGGGGGGGATAGGAGGGTGATGGAGGCAAGCTATGAGCTGTTTGCTGAGCTGGGCACTGACCTCCCTAAGGGGCAGCCTCGTGGCCTGTGCCATGTCCCCTCTAGTGGCCCAACCCTGGCTCCCTGCCCCACTCAGACGCTTCTCACCAGGCCACAGAAGAGCTCCCGCAGCTGTGTGGCGTCTTGGAGCAAGCGGTCGCAGAGCTGGCTCCGTTCCTCCTCACTTTTGCACACCATCTTCTTCTGCATGAGTGCCCGCAGGTATTGGCTTGTCACCAGGCGCTCGCTCTCCATCAGCAGGAGCTGGACACCAGGGCAGGGGAGAGCCATTTGCTGTAGGCACCCTGGGCACTGGCCTGGGAGCCAGGCATGGATTGCTTGGGAAAAGGCAGAGGGGAAGAAGCCGAACACGATGCAAAGCAGTGGGGACAGCCTACTGGGAAGCTCCCTTGCCCTGGTCAGAGGGGCATAGAGGCCAGCTGAGCTTGGGGAGAACCCTGAGTATCTCTATGTGATGGTGCCCTCTGGGCCACTCCAGAGGAGACAGACTCTTCAGCACATCCTGCAGTGACTGTGATCTGGAAACTCTTCTGCAAAATCAAACTGCTCCTCAAGCAGGATGCAGCCCTGAACCTCCATTCCCCTCCCAGCACCCTGCTGTCTCTGGGCTGCATCCTGGATCCCAGCATGGCACCCAGCTGCCCCACATCCTCGCCTACAGATGAGCAGCTGCTTGGAGGACGCATGAGGGATGCCCTGCAGCAACCATACCATGAAGATGGGTTTCCTGACGCGGGAGAAGTCTTTTGCATACTTGTCTATCACTTCGCACATGCTGCTGACCAGCTGGGACCCAGAGAGCCACTTGCGGGAAGGCAGCTGCATGCACAGGGGCTGAAAGAAGCACAAGCACAGTGTAAGGTGCCCTGCATTGCACTGCCCTTGCAATAGTTCCCAGTCAAGGGGCAGCACAACATCCCATAGCACCCGCCCTGATGCTATCTTGCAGCCCGTCTGCTTTGCCTTGCAAAACCCCCAAGCCCGTTGCTACAAGAGGGTCCTGCCAGCCAAAAGTCAACATCAAAATGTAGGAGTGGTCTAGATTAGGAAAAGTATGGAAATACACTGGGGGCTGCCCCTCTCAGGCCACCTTGACACCTGATGATCAGCATTTTGGGGGTTCATCTGGGTCTTGAGCTTCGTTGTCACTGCTGGTCACCTCCCTGTGGGTAGCACCTGAGGCCTGGTGCAGTGAGCTGCTCCTTGCACATGTTTTTGGCCTGCCCTGGTGGGATTTTATTTTTAATTTCCACTTATTTCCACTTTCCATGTGTAGACATAAAATACGGTTTTGGCTGAGGACTTTGACCTCCTCCTCCCCTGCTGTCCTTTCAGGCTGCATTTGCCTTTTCTGTGCCTGGATGTACACAGCTCTGCTGGGGCCATGGCAGTCTCCATGTTGCCTGTGAGTATTTAATCTTTTAGCTGCCCCTTTGTTTTCATAGCATGCACCTTCCAGCACTAAATAGCACTGCCTTATTTTTTCCAGATTTTATCCAGCCTCCAGGGATGCTAAATTTGACTACGCTGGCAGGAAATGATTCAGGCAGTTGAATGTTGGCCCATATCCTCCGCGCAGCCATTGCCTCTCTCCTGTTTAGTTTTTCTGGACAACCACAAAAACAGCAGTAAGGAAGCTCAGGTGGGTTCTGGCTCCCAGTCTCTGTCAGTTACTGGTTTTGGGGCCATTCACTGTGTGCCCTAGTGATAGAGCACTGCGCTGGCTGGCAGCAAACACTACGTGAGCTGCCTGCAGTTTACCAGGGCCCAGGGAGCCAGGCCGGCAGAGACATGTGCAGGGTGATAGCAGGCCAGATGCAGCCTGATGAGACAGGGAATGTGGTAGGTATCGTGGGCAGGAACAGGTCCATGTCTGGGGGTGCTGCAATGGTGCTGCTCTTGCTGGGGACAGGGCTGTCTCAGTCCTGCCAGCCTCTGGAGTTGCAGACACACGTACCTGCAGGTCCAGGAGCAGCTCCTCCAGCAGCAGCTGGCAGGCTTTCCTCTGCATCCTGTCTAGAGCGGCCCGGAGTGACACAGGGACTTCACTGTGGGCAGTATCAGGGTGCAGAGAGGGGACAGAGGAGCTAGGAGAGAGAGAAGAGGGGGAGAGGCAGCCTGGGAAGCACAGTGGGGACACTGGCCCTGCAGGAAGCTTGGCAGGGGGCTGGGGAGGATATAGCCTCCTTGTGGGTAGTAGGGTTGTTCTGGGAGGCAGCCACAGGGTGGTTGGAAGTGGTGCATGTTACCTGAGAGCCAGGTTGTTGTTGAGCACAGCGAGGAGGTAGGGGACGTAGTACTTGGGTATGGTACGGTCCTTCTGGTGCTCCTTCCCACATTGCACTAGGGCTTCCCGCAGACTGCAATACAGCGAGCAAACCATGACGGGCAGAGCCCCAGACATTTACCCACAAGTGCCTGGACCCAGGATGCCTCTGCAGCTCTTGGAGGCACATGGGCTTCTTGCAACCCTCCCAGCTTTTATGGCTCTTCCCAGGCCCTGCTGCAGGCTGGAGAGAGACAAGGCATTGGGAAGGGCAGGACAGGGGAACCCATTTTGGACCCCTTGGGAGAGCAGGCCTCAGTGCTACCAGAGAGGTTCTTGGAACAGCAGATCCCCAGAAGCTAATGGTCCCTGGAAGCTGAGACAATTGCCCATGAGGCCCTGGCAGATTGACTGTTAGAGCCCACTGTGACCTGGATCAGCACTGGGCACCGCATGGCAGATCTCTGCCATCAGCCTGTGGTGGCAGGCTGTGGAGGCCTGGGGGCTGTGAGAATGGCCAGGGCCATGAGGGGCTCCACTGACCGGCCCAGAAATGCCTCAAGCTCCTCCATAGCCATGCTGTAGACCTTCTGCTGCAGAGAGCCTGTGATCAGGGAGGCCACACGGATATTCTCGTTCAGCATCTGCAGAGGGAGAGGAGGGCAGGGTGGGGATCAATGAGAGGCTACGAGCCATGGCCCCCTTTTTGGGGGGCTCTCAGCATGGCCCTGCCCCACCTGCACCTTGGGGAGCATTGCACATCCATCCCTTTCTTGGTGGCAGCTTGGGCTGGGGGAGAAGAGAGCCTGACTACTTCTTGGAGCCACAAAGAGCACAATGTGGCCCTGAACAAGCCCCAGCACCAGGTGGATGCAGTGAGGGCACAAGATGCCTGGTGCCAGCCTGCAGTGCCAGGGACCCACCTGCATGACAATGACAGGCAGGGCTGACTGGAAGAAGCCCTGGTAATCCGTCTCAGGTTCTTCCTCCCTGAACCATTCCTTGAACTCCACCTCCAGGGTTCTCTGCATCCACTCAAGCACGCTGGCCTGTGGGACAGAAACCCACCATGGCCAGCCCAGGGAGTCCCTTCAGACCCAACGCATAGCATAGCACCATGTCACAGGCCTCATGGGGCTTGTCCCACAGCTCAGAGGCTCATGCTGCTGTTGGAGCTGGCACAGTAGCCATGGTTGTGTCTCCCCCTGTCCATTGTACACGTTACTCTGCTCACTTACCTTGACTTTCACCACATATTTCCTCTCTGTGTGATCCACAAGGTCAGGAGAGATCAAGGGGCCCAGAGCTGAAACATCTACTTCTGGGAGAAGGCCAGGGTGACTCATCATCTCTGGGCTGGAAGGCAGAAGTGGGACAGGGCTGGAAAGACCTGTGGTTTAGAGCAGTTCCTCCCTCTCCCTCTACCCTCCTGGTGTTCCTCCCCAGGCACCCAGAGCCGCTCTTCTGGCCTGCCTACATGTCAGTGACACAACCCAGCTCCACTCACCTCCCCTGCTCACAGAGCCAGGGTTGGCACTGACCTGTGGTATACATGGAGCACCCACTCAAGGAGGAGAAAAAGTGCCTGTTTGTCCAGGTCCTCTTGGAGGATGTCCTGGAGATGGCTTGTGAGGGCCTGGTGGTACATGGCAGTGCAGATGCTGAGGATGTTGTAGTGAGCTGGAACACACTGCACCATCAGGTCCTTCACCACATGCAGCTCAGCCACGACATCCCTCTGCAGTGCTGCCAGGTGTCTGGACAGCCCTGGGCCTGTGGTGTCCGTGCAGGCAGTGTGGAAATGGGATCCTGTGATGGTCTCCTGGAGGATATGGTAAAACTTCTGCCTCCATCCCTTAGGACGGCCAGGGGGCAGGAAGGTGGCATCCAGGAGCAGAGCGTCATCTATTTTCTCCTCCCGCTCGATGATCCTTACAGCAGAGACGAAGAGGACTGGGTCCTCCTGCACCAGCTGAAGGCTGCGACCCACGATGCCCCACAGCTGCTTGGCCAGGCTCTCGTTGAGCTCTTGCAGGCCACTGAAGTAGGACAGCACAGTGGCCTGGGCACTGGAGAGCCCACGGAGGTGCAGCTGGAAGAGGATGTCATCCCGGAGGTGCTCCAACATCATGAGCTCAGCATGGGCCTCCAGGAGGTGCTGCTCATGGAGCAGCTGCAGGGTGTGGGAAAAAACCTCATGGACTGTGGGAGAGGGAGGAGAAATTACAGGATTGAGCACTGGGGATGAAGGGGAT
This sequence comes from Apteryx mantelli, assembly GCF_036417845.1. Classification (NCBI taxonomy): domain Eukaryota; kingdom Metazoa; phylum Chordata; class Aves; order Apterygiformes; family Apterygidae; genus Apteryx; species Apteryx mantelli. Next base: position 24,997,296 of record NC_089987.1, on the reverse strand, counting down.
TGGCACTGGGGCTGTGGGCCTGGGTTAGCACGGAGATTCCAGGGGGAAAGGTCTGAGACCTGGGGCTCTGCGAAAACTGTGCTGGGACAGGTCCTGGGGAGGCAGTGGCATCTCCATCCTGAGACTTTCCAAACCCAACTGGATGAGGCCTGCACAACCTGCTCTAACTTTGCCACCAGCCCTGCATGAAGCCCAGAGTTGCGCTGGAGCACTCCCAAGTGCCTTCCAGCCAAAACCCCCATGGACTGGGCCAGCACCTTACCCGAGAATAGCTGGGGCAGCACCTTGACCACTGAGGCTAGTTGCACATGTTCTGCCATCAGCGCCCGCATCTGCTGTAAGACCTGGAAGTGGTCAGCACTGTCGAGGAGGGCCCACCGTGCAGCTCCCAGGTCTTGGCACACATTCTGCACCTCCTCGGCCGCTGACCGAAGCTGCTCCAGCCCTGCACTCACCCCCTCCAGGTAGGACTGGACAGTCGACTGGGGAGCAAAAGAGGATGAAGGGGCAGTGGGGAAGCTCTCAAAGGATGGAGGACTTGCACACCCTTTGTTCCAGTCCTGCCAGGCCTCTGCAGCACATGGTCTCCCACTCCCACAGAGTTGCATCTACCTCTCTCATCATGCCATCACATCTCCCACAACATCCCCATCCCACAGCTCCTGCTCCCCTCATATACACCCAGCCCCAAGAAACCTGCTCCAGCAACAGGAATGGCCCATTTCACCTTCCCACTTTGTAAACTAAGTCAGTAAATCACAGAGCAGGGTTGGGGCACAGTGGCTGCTGTGCATGAGGGGGATCACTTTGGGTTTACCAAGACAGTGAGGTAAGCAGTAACCAGACATCTGCTTTCAGCTTTAAAATAATACTTTGCTTCTGCAAAATATTTGCAGGCCACAGGCCCCCACGGTGTCCCCCAGACAGACTAATGGTGTGAAACACCTCAGTGGCCATACAAATGCTCCTCCAAAATGCATTTCCATCTTTTCGGCCCTATAGTGGTACTGGTATGTCTCTATGCCCTCTCTGCTCATTTAACCCCTGGCTCCTGATGTGAAGAAGCTTTTTTACCCAGCATTGACAGAAACAAGTTGTTTTCTCTGAGGCCACATTATTTAAAATGAGTCCCCTCCTGGACAATTTCCCCACATTTGGGGCAGGATAAAGCATCTCCAAAATCAGGATAGCCAGGACAAGGTTCAGGGTGCTCAGACCACTCAGGTCCTGAGGTCAGTCTTTCTTCAGGTCATGTAAAAAGGGATCATAGAGTCACCCTGACCATACATATGTGCACAGGGACCAGTTAAATCCCTTATTTCTGTGTGTAGAAATACTGTTTCTCCTGCGGGGATTTGCAGGCAGGGATGGGGCAAGCTGGAGCTCTTCACCGCCTCCCAGCCATGGAGAAGGGGAGCCCTTGGTGCTGGGATAGAGCAGCAATGGGGAGCACTGGCTCCTCCACATGGGATGCATCGAATACCCTTGGTATTTTGCTTTTAATTATGGACAGAGACACAGGAATCCTACTTTAACACTTCAGCCAACACCTGGGGTTAGGGCAGAGGGGTTTCTACCACATCTTTTCCCCCAAACAATTGCATTTCTCCCACCAACAGCCAGTGCAAGGACAAGATTTTTCCAGAAGTGGAAAAAAAGTGATTTGATGCAGAAGACCAGACCCTGGCTGGGATCCCTGCAAGGGGAGAGGGTCAAGCTGTGGATGTTCTTCAGGTGGGATGTGGCAAACACCCACCTTCAGCCGGGACTGGATGGAGCTGTTCCTCTGTGTTTCTCGGCTCCGGTACTGCCCAAGTGCCTCCAGTTTCTCGGGGCGGTAAAACACCCCTGAAGCCCATTTCAGAGCAGCTCCTCTCGCTAACTTCTCAGCCTTCTCCGCTTCTGGCCACTCCTCATCTAGGGGTGAAGCCAGGGGTTAATGAGTGAAATGTGCCTCTCCTTGTGGGGCAGGAAGGGCTCCCAAGGCCAGAGGCAGGAAGCCAGCCACAAGCGGATGTTCTAGCACACACAGATGTGGGAAGCCGGACAGCATGGCAGCAAGCAGGCCCTTCTGGGAGGGTCCTGAAAGGGGTCCCAGTGTCACAGGTTGGGGCCGACGCAGCAGTCATGGCAGAGGACTACCCCAAGGAGCTGCCAACTGCCCTGCCAGCTCAGGCTGTCACCCAGGATGAGAGTGTGTCCCCTTGTCGGGTGGGGGCAGGATCTCACACCACCTGGGAGGTGTTGGCAGAACTGAGTCCTCAGCAATGAGTCAGCAGGAAGAATGGAGGGGCGACAGCTTGCACTGTCTCTCTACATGAAGAAGTCCCCAGAGGGGTTGATTTGGAGGGGCTTGGAGCCACCTTTGCCTGGGCAGCTGCACTGCTGCAGAGCCAGGCTGAGGTGAGGCCAGGAGGCTCCTGGACTTGTGGGTCTCCCAAAGGCACTGGCTGCAGCTGTGTGGGGCCATTGTGTCCTGCCTTGGCCCCAGCACAGGGTATGAAGCCATGCCAATAGTCATCTTTCCAGCACTGGGGGCTGAGAGCTGGCACAGTTATCACATGCTCCCCCCCATCCCCAGCACCTGGATTTATTGTTTTCCCCCTTCTGCAGAAGCTCTCCCAGCTTGGGACTCTCCATAGCCCCACAAGAATATCACCCCATCTGGAGCCAGGGTCCCACACTGCTGATGAGCCTGTCTGCACTGGTGTCGTGGACTTCAGGGAAAACCAACGGGTTTGGGGAAGAGCTGTGCGGTGAGTAGCACTGTCCCCAGTAAGTGCTAAAAAGGTGGGCAGCTCACCAGGAAGGAGGGGAGATCACCCTGCAGAGCAAGGGATGATCCCAGCCTGCTGCAGTTAGCACTGTCAGGAAGCAGGGCTGGGCTTCCACCCACCCAAGGGCAGAAGGCATTGGCCCTGGCATGGGGAAAAGGTCCATCAGATGGTCAGGCAGAGGCTGGGGGAGCATGGGCATCACTGAGAGCCCCTAACCCTGGAGATACACTGCCAGTGGTTGCATCCCTCCCCTGCCCAGGATGCCAGCTCCCCGGGGGGCTGCGCCATCCCCATTACCTTTGGGGTTCACGGTGTGCTCATCCTCTGCAGACATGCCCATCGTCTCAATGCTGCGTGCGAGCTCCAGGGCGCAGGGCTGGGCTGTGCGGAGGAAGCCGGCAGCCGTTTCCTCAGCGAGTGCATGCATGCTCCTCAGGGGCTCATTGTGTTCCCGCAGACACACTCAGGATGTCAGGAACGGGGCGGGGGAGTGGGGGAAGGCACCATAGTCACTGCAGGTCTCAGGCTTTGCAAACAGAAATCATGTCCTGCGTGCCCTCCCCAGCCCACTCCCCCCCCCCCCCCGCCCTTGTCTGGTTCATCTTGGGCATGCAGCCAACACAGACCCAGCGCCTGCCTTGTGGGGTGGCCTCACTCACAGGTGGATGTTGCAGTGCAGGGCTGCAAAGCAGCTCATGTGGCTCAAGGAGAGTGGTGAGGTGCCCCTAATTGTTATCCGCTGCCTGGGGGGTGCGCCTGCCTGGGCAGTGTGAGCAGGGACCGTGTTTTCATTGCACTTTCTGTATCTGTAGCAGGAGCCCACCAGAAGTCAGTATGGTCAGGAAAAGGTCTCTATGTAACAGCTGCGCCCCAAAATGAGAGCACAAGGAAGCTGGATGGACTGTTCCCATCTGTGGTTGCTGCGGAGGGACTTGGAGAAGTCCCCATGCCACAAAACACCTTTGCAGGGCTCGGGTGGAGAATTCACCTCCAAAGCAAGGGCCAGGAGGACAAATTTCAGAGCACACAAATACAGTGCACCCAGGAGGTCTAAAGAGCCCAAGTACGAACTCACTGAACTCTTAACTATAGTGTGTAATTTTTGCTTTGGTACCACAGAACTGGGAGGGGGTAAAAGCACAGCCAGTTTTGAAAAAGGGCTCCAGGGATCCCAAGATCTGCCCAGGGAAGACTGCTGCCATACACATCTCTGGAAACAAAACTATGAACTGAATGAACTGGAACTATGCCTGGATAACAGCAGCCTGAGAGGACTCGTCAGTGGGACTTTCAGGGTGCAGGCGGGAAGGGGTCCAACCTCAGCAATCCGAGGCACAATTTGAAGGCAGGGTATACAGCAGGGACACCCAGTTCATAACCTACCGCGATTGCCAAACTAAATGTACAGTAACAGGTTTCTCAACAAAGGCTACCAAAGCTGCCATGAAGTTTGAGGGAAAGGCCTAATACCCGGTAGCAAACCAGAGACCACTATGTTACCGTTGTATAAACGCGACAACGAGTTTCCCTGGGCTTCCAAGAGTTGTCACCAGCGGCACAAAGTCCAGCTGGCGGCCAGACACTTGTGGTGTCCCTCAGCGGTCGGTACTGGGGTCAGTGCTGTTTAACGTCTTTATTAGCGACCCGGCTGAGGGGCCGAGGGCGGAGGGCGAAGAACGCGCCTCCGCGAGGTCCGTGTCTAATGCCAGCTTTCCCCGCTAGTCGGCAGCAGCCGCCCCGGCACCCAACGGCCGCCCCCCTCGCGCCCCCCAGCCCCCCTCGCGCCTTCCGGCTCCGCCTCGCGCACATGCGCATGCGCGCTGCCCCGCCGCGAGCCCACGCCGCCCCCTCCTCTCTGGCCACCCCGGGGCGGAAGTTCCCGTCATGCCCCGCGGCCCGGAAGCGGAAGCGCGGCGGGGCCGGAGCCGGCGGCGGCGGGCAGATGGCGGAGTGCGGGCCGCAGCCCCCTGGGGGTGGGAGCGGGGCTGCGGGGGCGCCGAGCCGGCATGAGAAGAGCCTGGGGCTGCTGACCACCAAGTTCGTGTCGCTGCTGCAGGAGGCCAAGGACGGCGTGCTGGACCTCAAGCTGGTGCGGGGGCTACCGGCGGGTGGTTGAGGGCCCTCCCGCCCCGTCGCACTGGGGCCGGGATCAAGGGGAGCTCCTGTCGGTGTTGGGAGTCGGGAGCCTTCTGCTGGAACTCCTGCGGGCACAGCTGAGCTAAGCTCCGGCAAGCCCGGAGATGGCCGGTCCTCCGGGGAGTGAAGCAGGTTTTGCGGGGAGAGCGTAGAAATGGCGGTCTCTAGTGAAGCAGATCTAGGGAGGTGAGGCCTCCTCACCAGGCACAGCTCAGTCTGGGAGCGGAGTCCTCAGGAACACCTGGGGATGCAGCAGAACTACCAAACTGCGCTCAGAGTATGCAGAGGTGGCTGTGTACCTGCCATCACAGTTTAGATATTCCCTCCTGCTGCTTCCTTCAAAGTAGTTCTTGTTGCTCAGCGTTTGTGTTTCTGTTCGAACTGTGTTTGGCTATCTTGTTCTCTTCCATGTTCTTGGCCAGGTTTTGGAAGGCCAGGTGCAGGTGCTGTTCAGTCCAACATGCTTTCTGCATCATATTTGCTCTGTTGTGTCGTGCCCCACTCTTCCCAACCTGCTATTTGAACTCAAACACTGTAATGATAGATCCCTATAGTGCTTCATATAAGAGCTGTAGAAATGGAGAAACTGTTGCTCCTTACCGTATTGTGGTCCTCTAACATACAGCAGGAAGGCAAGTGAAATAAGAATCATCTCTGCCAGGGACTGTGCCCTGATGCCTTTACACTGCAGAGAAGTGTTCTGCAAATATACCTTGCTCAAGCATTTTCAAGATCTTCATCTAGAGGAAGTAACTCTCTTAATGAAATATATGGTACTTATACCTAGGCCTCCTCTGCATATGAAGTTCTTTCAGTGTGGTTTATATCAATATCTCTTGTGCGGGTATATGTGTGAGTTCACTCTGACAACCTCTGTATAGGCTCCAGGCAGGTGTGGGAATGCACAAAAATGGAAGGCTGGGAGGAGTCTTTTGGTTGTAGACTCCAATCCTCTGCTATGGCAAATTGTCAGCTCTTTGGATTTTGTCAGAAGACTAATATTTTCTTGCTCAAAATATACATTAAGTGGGATTCATATTTGTCAGTGTGATTTGAGCAGTAGTGCTGTGTAGGGTCTCTCTGAAGCCCTGGTCCATTACCATGAAGGTGTGCGAGAGGAGAAGGTCATTTCTGTGCTGACCTGTTCTGCGTGCAATGCCATTCACATTATTCTAGCGTACCAGCTAAGCTTGTGGTGGTGCTAAGTTGCCCTGTAGAAGTGGAAACAGGAGGCTCAGCATTGTCTGGTGTATCCAGCAAGCTGAAGAGAACTGTGGTAGTGGAGCCCATGGGGCAAAACAGCAGTGAGCAAGACTGCGAAGTCCAAGGGTTGCTCAGGAGCTGCATTCTTACAACCATATTTATTGTCCCCCCAGTGGAGAGTCTTTCATATAAAGAAATCTGTTGAGAAGGTGTTGATTCTCTCTATTAAAAGGTAGAAGATTTAGATAGAAAAGACCTTTTGAATATCCACTTGAACAGTGATCAGTTGTGCAGCCATCTCTTTACCTTCTCCTTTCCATTCCTATTTCTCTTACTCTGAACAAGCACTGAATTTTTAGGCTGCCAGACTAGTGTCTTCTAGCACAGCTTTGCTGCTGAGGAGCAATGATTTTTGCACAAGCCCTGAGTGAGGTGGCTGGAATTTGATTTGTGGGGAGGTTGCTGGGTAGGAAAAAGAATGAAGGGGCAGTGGCTTCTTCTGATTGTTGCAATGACATTAAGAACACGGCTTTGTAGTTTGAGGCACTGGGGCAAAAGAGGTGTGAGGTGGGGAGCAAGGCATGGCTGAGAATTTGGAGTTAAGTCTTCAACTTTTCTGCAGGCTGCAGATACACTGGCGGTGCGGCAGAAACGACGAATATACGATATCACAAACGTCCTGGAAGGCATTGGGCTGATCGAGAAGAAATCAAAGAACAGTATCCAATGGAAGTGAGTGACAGAGAAGACTAAATTGTTTATAGATCCCTTTTAGTCCAAGGTCCTGTCTTACAGCTGTCTTTTCCCCATGCAGGAAAGCAGGGCTTCATGTGACTGTTGTCTAAATGACATTGTGGTTAAAATGCCCTGCTCAGAGCAAGCTTCCTCAGTGATCTATGCATGCTTGTACTTCCCCCAGCTGAGCTGTGCTGATGGTAGTAATGAGGAAAGCTGAAGTACATGTGGCATGTTATTTGGGTACAAACTAGGTGTTTGTAGTGCCTTGGATTAGAAAAGATGCCTGCTGTGGCACTGCAGAGGGAGAGAGTCCTGCCAGCCTGTGGATGTGGGAGGATGCACTAAATGTTGCTGTGCTAGGAGGGGAGTAGGGCAGGTACAGGTAAGGCTTTCTAGGAGATCTGAGCTTGGCATATGGTAGAGGTGGCAGCAGGGTCTCTGAGGAGTGTTGGAGTTGGTTTGGATGGCTCAAGACGCTGATGTATATTACTCCTTTTTACATTGCACAGAGGGGTGGGTCCTGGCTGCAACACACGTGAAATAGCTCACAAACTCATCGAGCTGAAGGCAGACATAGAGGACCTGGAGCAGCGGGAACAGGAGCTGGAGCAGCAGAAGATGTGGGTCCAACAGAGCATCAAAAACGTTACAGAAGACGTGCAGAACAGTCGATATCCTTTGTGTGAACTAATTACTCTGTCTCCTTGTTAACTTGCTGGGCTGGAAAGCAGAGATGTGAGGGCTTGGTTGGCAGACTGCTCTTGTGGGGGAGGTGGGGGTGATGACCTTATGTTGCTACAGGATCTGCACTGAAAGGGTCAAGGAGCAGTGCCTTGCTTTGCAAGTGGAGTGCTTTCCAGCATGGGAAACAGCTTCCCCTGCAGTGCACACAGCAGTGTGAGACAGTGAGCTCGTTGTGCACCCATGAGTCTTGTCTGGCTTTGTGAAGTTCCCTGGGGCTGTAATGTTGGTGCTGATGAGAACTCTGTTCCTCTTTGAGCCACGGGTGCCGCTTTCTTGCATGTGGTGCTGCTGTTGCGGCTTTTCTGTCCTCTTAGGATATCAGATTTGACAAGTATGTAGCTTGCAGACCTCACCTTCAGACTGCTTCAGAGGATGGCATGGAGAGCCTTCTAGGAATGCTATTTCTTGGGCTCAGGAAGGAAACATCAGATGCCCTTTGAGTTCTGTCTTCACAGGAAACTGTAGCCTTTCTCCTTAACTCTGGAAACGTTAGCGTATGTGACGCATGAAGATATCTGCAAGTGCTTCACAGGTGAGGAAACAGTGCTGCATAATAAAGATGTTCGTCCCCTCAGTCTATCCCAGCTGCTCTCCTTTGCTCAGGAAAGAGAAGGCAGCAGACCTTGGTTTAGGTCCCGACATGGACTGCCAAACAGCATCAAGAAAAAAGTAGTACAAGCTCTGAACCCATCCTGTGGTTTACGTACCACTGAGCTGTAGCTTTCTCATTGCCAGGGTGCTGAGGGGGCAGGAGATTTCATTGCACTCGTATTTGAAGGAGTATATCAGCTATTCCTGAGGCAGTCTTAGGAGATCTTTCTGCTGGGTATCACTGTACTAGTGATGCTTGCTGTCCAGAGCCTTTGCACATGACACTTCCTTCTCTTTCTACATTTCTTCCTTTTCTTTTTATATATATTATGTTGCAAGCATGGTACAAGCCTTTTATTTTGAGGGCTTGGGTAGATAATGTTCTCATAATTATAGGGAGCAATGTTTTACTGTAAGGTAGAAAGCTGGGTGTAAGCAGGAAAATAGTGGAAAAAGTGTGTTTCTCTGCTGCATCCTGTTTTCTCCCCAAAAGAATGTGAAGAGGAGGTGGTAAAGAGCAGGGCAGGAGGGATATGTCACTTGCTGTGACCTTGGTCCATTGTGTGCTGCCTTGCAAAAGTTGCAAGGTGCTTGTATATATAGCCATATGCTCTGTCTCTGTGGGACAGAACTGAAGGAAACCAACAGGAGTCTCTGTTTCTTCTCTACTGGCAATTGTATGCTAGATGCAGGACCAAAAAAAGAAAAAAAATATGGCCAGCGTGCAATATGTCAGCCTGCAGTACATAAACTGTTCTTCCTAGCAGTGGTGGTGTGGAGTTGCAGCTCCTTTCTGCTTCAGTGAACATCTGCCCTCTCCTGACTGCGTGCAACCTGCATCTGGTTGCTTGCATCAAAGCATATGAGATTGAAGCTACTTACCCTGCTTGCCCCAGTCATGTGTAATCTCACCCTTGTCCAACTCTCTTCATCTCTTCCAGGGCTATTTTCTCACCCTGCTCTTTGTTAGTTCTTCTATTTTGCTTCTTTGCCTTTGCGTGCTTTCCTTGTTTTCCAGGCTTTAGTCTCTTCAAGTTCCTGCCAGTAACTTGTGCGTGCCACCCCTTGCTTTACTCTTTCTTGTGGTTTAAGTCAGCACTTCTTTGGGGCAGGTATTGTGTTTTCAGTTTGACAGTGCTTGAGGCCAGGTAATTTGTAACAGACTGGAAGAGTTTACTGGAGACCCGCAGACAGACTATTGCTTGGTTGACTGAGTGTTTTGCATTTTATTGCACCTGTTTTTCTAAGTCAGTTTACATCTGAAGCCAGACCTCACCAAAACGTGCAGAGCAGATTAGATGGCAGATCTGAATTCCTTCTAGAACAGCAGCTTGCTGCAGGTTTTCTTCTTGGCTCTTCAGTGTGTACTTGATTTCGCTGTATGAATATCTGACTTACTGGGTAACTTCTGTTGTACGAATATATGACTTACTGGGTATATGACTTACTTATGGGATATCTGAATCTCCTTGCAGGGTTTTTTTGTTGGACCTCTTGTGTCCTTGAACTGTGGTGAAGGCTGAATTTCAGCTCCCTTTTTTGCGATTGACTGCTATTGAACTCACGTTCTCAAAGTGAGTTATGGTTTGAAGGTTTCCATGCTTGGCCTTTTCTCAAATATGTATTCATTATTTGGATTAAAAAAATAGTAAGGATGTGTTAATTTTTTAGTGACCGGGTAACAGTTTTCCCGTCTGTTACTGTAATATATTTTGCACCTGCAGAATCAAAGAGGAATTGGAAAGTGTACATTGCTTGTTTTGTAAAATTATTTGGGACTTAGCTATAAAGGAAAATAGAAATGCAATGCCTGTATTGTTGAAGCTAACAGGTCTTAAAGCTTGAGCTTGTATCTTTGAGCTTTATTATACATTTTTAACAGCTTTTAACATTTTTTTTTTTTTTTTTAAGTGCAGATTTGCTAAAGGAATCCCATCTTACTGTGAAATCTTGTGGTGTTTTTAATCCTTGTATCTTCTGTTGCTCTGACCTTTGATTTCCTGCCTGAAATTAAAGGATGTGTTCTTCTGCTGTCCGTTCTCTCTCATCGCTCTGGAGATCTTCTGTGTTAATGATCAAGTGAAGTTTAATGCAAAATACCAGTGAAGTGTAAAGACATGAATACTAACCACACAAAAGCTTACATGTTCAAAGTGAAAGCTGCTAACTGCTCAGCCTAAATATGGCTAATGTCCACGGCACTGGTATTTCTTTGTTCATGTTTCCCTTTTTAAATGTAAACCCCAATGTGGAGCGGAGGTTTTTTATCTGTGTTGTATTAAGGGTGCAGATCTTAAGGAGCTCTGGAATTTGAAAAGGAAAGATGCTGTCAGCCTGGCTCCCAGCCCAGTGTTTGCTGAGCTCTGTGCAGGGTCCTACTACAGCTAGGACCAGGCAACTCTCTTGCCAGTGAAGACCAGAAAGTGTTGTATCTGGGTATTGGTCCTCCAGCATGAGGTTGGCATGCTGTTAGCAGCCTGTCTCCTAAACTACACCGTTTCCTTGTTGGCAGTGCAGCTCTGCAAGTTGTGTGCTGTTTTGTTCAAGTTCAAATCAATCAGAAACTTATGACAACAGGATGAAGGATCCTTCCCTTGGGATCCAGGCTGTTCTTAGAGTGAATTTAAGCTAGCCCCAGTGTGCCCTCTGAGGGGAAGAAAAGTGGATCCTGCTAAGGATGCTGCTAAAATGCTTCATTTTCCCTTTGCGGTTGCTTTGGGAGAAAATTTGCAGGTTGTTTGTGCTCTTAGCAGTTGGCACATTCAGTGCGATGTGATTAGCAGCTCAGGTGGGATAAAAGGCGAATCTCCAAGGAAATGAGGACAGTGTGGCCTGTGGGAAGTGCAGGGGATCAGATGGCTGAGGATGCCTCTGGTGTCTCTGGTAGATAGTGGAGGGGGCTTTGAGGAGGGGCTCTGTGTCAGCATAATGGTTTGTGCCCACTGAATGCTGACCAGCCTGTTTTCACAGGAGACACCCTCCTTGCAATTCGAGCCCCGTCAGGCACACGTTTAGAGGTTCCCATCCCTGAGGTGAGTGATAGATGTGTGGGCAGTGAGCAGGTGGGGAGGGTTGCTGGATTGACCAGGCTGGGAGTTGGTGGTGGTGGGTGTGATGGAGTTGGAGGAACTGGCAAGCCCAAGGAAAGCCCTGGGTATTAAGTACTTGCCAGGTCTGTTGTTTGGAAGTATGTGAGTAATTGCAGGGGCACCAGAGGGAAGCGTAGTTCTGGGAGTTGGGAGAGAACCTCTGAGAGAACTGTGGGACTGTCCAGAGCTGTCTGGACAGCATGCTGTGCCTCTGGAAAATTCCTGTTCTAGTAATGTATGTCTGTGGGTTTTGCTTCTGGCCTTCTTCAGGGCATAAATGGGCAGAAGAAATATCAGATCCATCTGAAGAGCACAAGTGGTCCAATTGATGTCCTCTTAGTAAACAAAGATGCTTGGAGCTCTCCTCCTGTAGTGCTACCTGTCCCTCCCCCCGAAGACCTCATTCAGTGCCAGCCAGTTGTGCCCTCAAAACCACAGATACTACCACTTGCCCACTTCCAGGAGGCATCTGTTCCCAGCAGCACCCAGCCTTCCACACCAACGCCTACCAGCACTCAGGACCACAGCCCTCCCACACAGAAAGCTACTAGCACAGGTGAGAGGATGGATATGGAATCCTGATGTCTGAATCTTCCAAGCTGCAACTTGTGTCTGTCGTCCTCGTTGTATCATTTGGCACCAATGAGAAGTTGGCTCCATCCTCTTTGTAACTGCCCCTCAGGTAGCTGTAAGCTGCTATTAGGTTGCCCTTAGCCTCTTTTCTGCCAGACTTTATAAGCCTGGTTGCCGTTACCCTTCATTGTAGGCCATGTGCCTCAAACTCTAGCCATTCTGGCAGCCCTCAGCTGGATCTTCTGATGGCCTTCTTGAATTGGAGGGTGGTCAAAGCTGGACACAGTGTTCTAGGTGCAGTGTCCACCTCAAGCGGGAGGATAATAACTTCCCTTGATCTGCCAGCCACACTTTTCCTGGTGTAGATTGCTGTGTGACTTGCATTAATTGCTGTGAGAGCGTGCTCTTGGTTCATGTGCAGCCTGGCATCACAAAGACTGCTCTCCAGCAGAGCTGCTGCAGGACCTGGGAGTTCCTGCTGGGAGAAAGAAAAAAGCCTTCTTTCTCTTGCCGTACAGCTGTCTGCTTGGTCAGCATTGCCAATGAGGGTTTGGTCTGTGCTGTGGTTGCTTGCTTTGGGGCTGGCAGGGCGGATCTCTCAGAGATAACATTTGTGTGTGTCTATGACTTCTTCCAGAATGCAGTGTTTCAGTGGCAGAGTCCAAGAACAGTGGTGGCTTTGACCATCTCAGCTCTGTGTCTGCACCGGCCAACCAGACAGCTGGGTTAGATACCCAGCCACTGCAGTCTTCTGCCTCACTGGACAGTGGCTCCGTCCTACCCAACCCCTCTACCTCCTTTGAGCCGATCAAACCAGATCCCACAGGAAGTGAGTATGCGCCCTCGTTTCATTTGTTGCTCCAAGAGCATGCTACTGCAACAGGCGGAAAGGCTGCTGGCTCTGCAGAAACAAGCTGAACTCCATTCTGCCCTTGCTGTGAGGCAGACTGCAAGGGATGAAAAGGCATCTCCCTGTGAGAAGGAGCTGCCTGTGTGAGGGTACTGAGGAATGGTACAGAATTAGAATACCTGCAGGGGGCACCCACATGACATGTGTTTCTGCTGTTATATGTAGAATTATTCCCTTTCAGCCCTTTCTCTAGCGCAAAGTCCAGGTTTTGAGACTATGTAAAGCTGTAGAGTTTCCAGCCTTCACCAGGAGCACCTTTGTAACCCACAGGAAGTTTTCCTTTACTGACAGAGCTTATGTCTCTGTTTTGTTGCTCTGCTGAGGAATACTTCATCCATCTTTAGTGATGCTGCAGTCTTAATGGTCTTGCAGTGTAAGTTTGGGGAGCTTCCTGATGTGCTTGGTGAGGTGAAGTGGGCTTTAAACAAGGAAGGTTTAGGCTTTATGGAAGGCTGGCCAAAGTAGAGAGAAGCATGCTCTGGGTAAGGCAGTGTGCTTTGATGCTGTGGAACCTGCCTTCACTGCAGAAACACTGGGTTAGAGAGTTATGGTTAGAAGAGAGAATCTTGCCCAAATGTTAGCTTATGCAGTGCTTTCTTTACACTTTTGACAGCGTGTCTTCATCTTGGAGTAGTCTTGATTGTGGAATTAGGCCTTTGATGCACATGTACCTTCTGTATCCCAGTAGGTCTGTACTGACTGTCTAGAGGCATGCCTTCATCCTACACAAGATAAATGAAGGTGTTTTATGGAAGCTGAGGCTGCATGAGGCTTGCATATGGGCAGTTACTCTAGAGCTGCTGCCTGTGTTAACATGTTCATGTACCAGGGCTCCTACAGTTATATTTTAAAGTAGTCAAGCTTAAGTATTTTATTGCATTTATTGATCATTTGAGCAGATATAATTGATACAGTGCATGGAAGCAGAACTTCTGGATGGTATAGGACGATTTGGGTGCATAAGGAATTGAGAGTATAGCAGGACTGTAGGCAATTATGCCATAAAGCATGTCAGGCTCTTCATGTAATGATGCAAACCATTTGGTTTGTTGTATTTCAGTACTGGAACTTCCCAAAGAGCTCTCGGAGATGTTTGATCCAACAAGAGGTATGTTCCTTCCCTGACTATGGCCTTGTTCTGAGCCCACCTACCTGCAGAAACAGGACAGTTCATTTTATTCATTTCCTTTTGGATTGTTTTGGGGATGTAGTTTTGCAAGGTGCTTGTGGTCAGTGGTGGCTGCTGGCTCTCTTGCTTGTAGATGGACGCTCTTAACATTACTGTTTTCTGCATGTGTCTCTCTGTCTTCCTGTTGCCAACAACCTCTGCAGAATTTGCCCTACAGTGTGTAGATGAGGGCTTTCCAGCTCTCAAGCCCACGCTAATCTGTACTCTGGCTTCCCATGCTCCTTCTCCAACTTGTCTGCACCATCTGGAGTTAGAAGAAAAATCCCTGTTAGTCTTGTTTCAACTGTAGCTTTTCCAACACTAATTCAAGCAAATAATCTAGGGAGTTAGTCTCCTCTCCTTGAAACATCCCTTAGTGGTTTTGTTGGTGCTCGTAACTTGGGAGCAATAATGGAGGGGATGCTGATAAATGTTAGATGTTCTGCCTCGGTCCACAGAACATCTGGGGGTCACTGCCTAATTGTGGAACAGACTTTGGTGCTAAGGGCAGGAGAGGTGATGGAAGTTGTTCTAATACAAGCCTGAACTGGGAAACATTTCTTTTTTTTTCCCTTCTAAATTTGCACATTTGGACTACTGACTTTCCCTTTGAAGTTGGCATAGTACTTTTTAGCCCTGCAGTTATGCAGAGCTGAGTACCCACTGGCACTTTGCAGAGGTGAGAGGATTTGTTAGAACTGTTCCCTGGAGTCCCTAGTCCTCTGCTTTAGCAGGTGCTTTGTGAAAGTGTTGCCTCTGTTTAAAAAACCCACAATCTCAAACGCCATCTGCACAACCCTCTGATCTGTGTGGTGGGAGCCCTGGGACAGGCTTCAAGGGAGGCCTGGAGAGTAACTTTCATCCATGCTCAGCCCAGCACTCGGAGCACTTGCTGCTGTAGACAGCAGATGAGGTCATGGTAATGATTAAATACATCCAAAGAGTAAATTGGACTCTTTGCAAACTGCTGCAAGGCTCCAGCCCATGCAGAAGAGCTAGTTTAACCCAAACTGTCTGTACTATGTGACCATATGAACACTATTAAAAAAGTGATGCTTACTGCTTACATTCAGGTATGTTTATCTTGTTTTATGGATTATTCCTGCCAGTGTGGAAGGGGAAGGCAGAGATCTAGGAGTGAAGGCAAATACAAATGGCAATGTGAGATTTTAACTGTGATCTCCTTTTGAATTGCCCATAGAAGCTGCACTCTGCAAAATAGAGGTGACAACTACACTGGCAAAGCTCAGGACTGAAAAAAAGCAACACTCCATTGCTCAGAGAAATGGGCCTTGTAGCGTACTTTATGCATCCTCTTCCATCCCTGTGTGATTGTAGTAATGTTGCCCTGGCATTGTCTGCTGCTTTAAGGCTCTGCAGTTGAAGTATGAGAGCCCAGAGTTCTTCTTTAGTGCTTTATATTGGAATTACTTTTGCTGTATGATTTTCTGTCCCTTTTAAGTGGGTGATAAATAACTGCTTGTTTTAAACTCATGTCCTGGAAAAGGCAGAATTGTACACACGCTGCTGTATTACTAGTCCTGAAGAAGATCAAGGTTCTGTATTTAATTTCTGTTTATTGAAGCTGGTATTATTCCTGTCAATTCACTTGGCGTTGAAATTCTCCCATCTCACAGCACCAAATTAGGTAGGTTCCTGTCCTCTAGGAGAGTAGCCTGTTGTGGATAAGCACCTTTAAAATGGGCTCATTTGAGTTCCTTTTGTGAAAGCTCATTTCAAGTGTGGGTAGCATCTCATCAGTCCAGTTAGATTGAGTTAGATCTTCATTATTTTATCTTGGTTAACTGAGAGGGGTATTGAGAAACTTGTTTTCAAGTGCATAGTTTCTTAGAGAAGAGACTGATCTGGGCATGCTTTGGCTGCCTGTCTGTTTACCCCTCAAGTGCCTCATGAACCAACTAGCCAAGATCAACCACACTGGAGGAAGGGATGACCTTTCAGACATAATTAAGTTTTTAATAGTTTTGTGTGGGCAGTAGAGGGGGGAACAGAGTTAATGGCCTATTGAAGGAGGGATATGAAGGAGGGATATGAAGAGCTGGGATGTTCATTCTGTTTGGTAGCAGACAACCAGAAAATCTGCCTGTGTGTATTGCTGGATTAGCCACTTCACAGCTGTTGAACGAGGGAAGCAAATTAGGGGAACAAAGGGTACAAATCTGGAGGAAAGTGGAGATTAATTAGTTCTGCTTATAGAACAATGTCTTTTTTTTTTTTTTCCCCTCTCCACTTTAGCAAAGCCAGTGGGTATTTGAGGACTGTTAATATCTCAGGCTTTACCAGCTCAACTTCAGATACATGTTGAAGAGTTTCTTTTGGATGAGTTTGGGGGCATTTCTGGAAAGAGGGTGTGTTCTTTTTGTGCATCAGCTAGCACACCAATGTAGGGATAAGGCATAGCCCATCATATGAAAAAATTGGCTTATGGTTGAGCTAAGCAGGCAGAAATCTCCTGCAGAATTTTTTTGATGTTGCTTGAATTGTCTGACATAGATTTCCCTTTACTCATGCCAGGAGGCCCAAGCTTCCTTTTGCCACTGCCTGCATGTACTCTGCCTGCTGCCCTCCCTTAGCCAAAGAAAGGATAACAAGGGTGAGGACCAGGAGAGGCTGGGAAGGGTGGGAAACAACACAGGCACAGACCAGGAAAGTAAAGTGAGTTGCTTACCACGCTCGTCTCTTCCCCAGAATGTATGAACTCTGAGCTACTGGAAGAGCTGATGTCATCTGAAGGTGAGTCTGAGTTTCCACCTCATGCTACAGACTATCGCGCAAAACAGCCTTCTTTTCCCCAGACTTTACCCAGGCTGTCAGCCTTGCGCTTGCAGGCTCGCTCTCACCTTTTTCAGGCTCT
This sequence comes from Apteryx mantelli, assembly GCF_036417845.1. Taxonomy (NCBI): domain Eukaryota; kingdom Metazoa; phylum Chordata; class Aves; order Apterygiformes; family Apterygidae; genus Apteryx; species Apteryx mantelli. The sequence goes on along the minus strand of NC_089987.1, from coordinate 24,980,492 downwards.
GGACATGGACTCAGTTCTTATTGTCCTGCTAGCCCCTGAGAGATGGGTAAGGACTGGAGGAGCTTGCCTCTTCAATACTGCAAGGCTGATTCAAAGAAAACTCAAAGAAATGTCACTGTGAAGTGGCCTCCCTGTATCATAAGGAGCTCCCACAGCTCTGTGCCCCTCAGCAACTCTTGGCTAGGTGTGGAAGTGCTGAACTTTGTAACCAAGGGTTTCTCTTTCCCAGTGTTTGCCCCGTTGCTCCGCCTCTCCCCTCCTCCTGGAGATCATGACTACATCTATAACCTGGACGAGAGTGAAGGCGTCTGTGACCTCTTTGACGTGCCTGTCCTCAACCTCTGACTTCTCAGTGCGGCTGTGAGCCTCGCAAACACAGACCATTTTGTAACTCTGCGGAAAGTGTCTATTTTTGGATTCCTTTTGTGCTAGAGCTCGATGAGCGAGCAATTCAGAGATGCTCTCATATGGATTCAAAACCAAGAGATGTGGACTTGCAGGCCGGGAGCTTCCCTGTAGCTTCTTTTTCTCCCTGTGTTGCACATGCGAGGTCTTTGACTTAACTTGTCCCGCTGTATCCCTGTCTCTCCACTGGATCCTGGGCCTCACTTCAAAGGGTCTGTGTTTGAGTGTTCCCAGTTCAGCTGTAGAGTTTGCCCATGTGCCTCTCCAAGCTTCCTCAGATCTGCATGCCTTGGATTTCCTGCAATCCTAGATGCACTTTGCACCTCCTAGGTACCAGCTGCTACAAAGAGCCTTAGTATTGTGGTCAGTTCACAAGCCCGGAGGTAGTTAGCTAGATTTTCAGTGTGAGCGGTTCAGATTGGGGTAGTTATGTTTTGAATGACAACAGGGGGAAAAATACGGCACCAAAGTGTCCATTTCTTCCAGTGATTCCAGACCAAGTTAATGTTTTACAAGTAAAAAGCACTTTTTTAGCCAGCTGTGCCTCCTAGTAGGAGCCAGGAGTTGAGCAGAGTGTTTCCCTGGTTGTGCATCAGCAGGAATACTGTTTCTGCAATGGTGTAGTTCACCACTTTGCTCATGCACAAGCCCAGGGGGTCCAGCTTCTTGGGCAGCAGCTGTGCTGCTTCTACAGGGCTAAAGAAGGGGTGCCAATTTTTTTTTTTCCTGAGTGGAGAGATGTTTGAAAGGCCGGACTGCTTCAGCTGTTGTCTGTAAGGTACTCTAGGTACATCAGAGCCTGCTCACATTTGCAAATAGCTGTATTCTCCAACCATTGCACTTGAGCCTTCAGCTGTCTAAAAGGCAACCAGACAGTAACAATTCAGTAGTACTTTGCTGTGACAAGTTACATAGGTGTTGTCAGAATAGACAGTAGGTTTTTTTCCCCTTTTACTCTCTTAGCATCTGCTCAGGATCAGACTTTCTGTATATTTGAATTTGCTCCTCCAGTGTCCATACCCATGCTCCTGATTCCTGATCCTGTGGCAGGTTGCTACCTAGCATGATGCTTTCTCTGCATCATTTTTTGCAAGTTTTTCTTCACTGCTTTGTAATGGAAGGTCTACTGTAGGGTCTTTATGGAGATCAGGTGATACCAGTCTTGGATCCCATGTGTTTTAGTTGTTGGAGTAAAAAGCCCTCATGGGCTTATGTTGTGTTTTGCAAGCCCCAGCTTAGGTCTTTGGGCAGATCCTGTATTTGAATGTCTTAGTTTTGTACATCTTCCTGCCATCGCAGTGGTAGCAGCTGTCATGTCTTTCCTGCTCAGCAAACTGCCAGAGAGGGGGCCGGGCCAGGAAGCATGGCTTGCTGTTGCAGGGAGGTAGCTCTCAGCATCCACATAACCAGTTGATGTTTTACTTCTCTGCTCAGCTGCCTACCGTATGTGAACCACAAAACCAGCCCTGGCTGGGGCACCAGCAGTAAGGCATGTAAAACCTTCAATTGTTGGAGCTTACAGAAGTGAGGAGAGATATGCTTGGGACTTGTGTTCCTGCTGTGGTTCTGTGTGCTGTCATTTTTTGTGGGACTCCTCCAGAAGAACTGTTCCTTTCTGCAGCTTGGGAAGCTCATGGTGGCTGAGTTTTGCTGTGAAGTACCGGCATCCTCTTCAGAAAAGTGTGAAGAATTCAGTAGGAACAGACACTACTGGGCATTTTCTAGTTCAGCTGCCAGCAGTGGGCAGCTAGTGCTGATGAGACAGAGATCGCGTGGGAGCCCATGAGGGCAGTGAACTTCAGTCTGCATGCACTAGTTCGTAAACCTTCCCTCCTTTTGCATGGAAGGTACCTGAAGACTGTTGGTCCTCCATGTGCGTTAGCTAGGCTCCATGGCTTTTGTGTAGCTAGAGCTCTCAGTGTACTGCCTGACCTGTGCTCTCCTTCAAAGTGTTAATGTTTGCCATCAGTTAGACAATGTTTGGAAAAGATATCTAGAGAAACTTTACAGTAACAAATGAACTTTGATTCATATATAAAGATTATTTTTATACTTTTTGCAAGGAAAGAAAATTGCTGTAATATTTGTACAGTGTTCTCTGAGTGAATAAACAAACCCTTTCCAGAGCTTCCTCTCCACCCTCTAGCACGCTCCTCCACCTTGCTAGGCCCAGAGCCTCAAGTCAGCGGGTCCAGTAGCCCTGAAGGAAGTGGGCTTGGTCCTGGGACAATCCTTGCTTACCTGAGCTCACCCACTGTAACTGCTCGAGTGGTTTATACTATTTCAAAACAGTGTTGCAGGATAAGAATCAGCTTGTAAGCGGTGTTGGAAGCACCCGGCCACTCCCTCAGGCCTGTGGGGCATGGGATGAGGCTGACAGGGCCGCGGCACTTGTGTGTGCAGTGGAGGTTGGTCCTGCTGTACCTGGTGCGTGGCAGATCCTGTGCGTCAGGTCAGGTGAGGGGGAAGGGCCAGGTGCGTGCACGGGGCTGGGACTGGCAGCGGGGTGTCGGGCCAGGGCTGGCTGTGCCCTACTCGGGGCCGGGGCCAGGTGTGCCCTGCGCCGAGACCAGCAGCGGGGTCTCGGCCCGGGGCCGGACGGTGCGAGGTAGCGACCCGCGGCGGGGGCGGGCCGTCGGGCCGGGCCGGGCCGGGCCGGGCGCCCTCGCCGTCGGGCCTCGGGCCGTGCTCGCTCGGCTGCAGCGGCCGCGCCAGGGCGCGGGGTCGGGCCGGGCACTCCCAGGGGCGGGGAGGCAGCGGCGACCCGGAACTGCGGCGCGTGGGGCCGCGCCGGGCCGCGGCGGCGAGGGGGACGGCGGCGCGGCCGCCCGCCTCGGGGCCGGGGCCGGGGCGGCGGCGGCGGCGGCGGGCGCGGGGCAGGCGGCCGGGCCGTGACGGGGTGCCGTTGCAGGAGCCATGGCGCCGCCCAAGGACGTGGTGAAGATCGCCATCCAGATGGTGGGCGCCATCCCGCAGCTCATCGAGCTCCAGCAGGTACCGCCGCGCCCCCCCCCCCCGGCCCCCCGGCGCCACCCGGCGCCGCCGCCGCCGCTCCTCTCACGGCAGTCCTCTCCCCTTGCTTGCAGAGCAAGCCCCTGGCCTCCGTGCTCAAGGACATCTGCGACGTGTGAGTACACCGGCTCCTGCCCTGGCCCAGCACCCTGCCCCAGAGGGCCGTGACCTGCCTGTGGCAGGCCATGACTGACCATGGCAGCCTGTAACAGGCTGTGATGGGGCCATGACAGGCTGTGGCAGGCCCTAACCAGGCCGTGGTGGGACTGTGACAGACCATGACCAGCCTGTGGCAGGCCTGTGACAGCCTGTGATGGACCTGTGACCAGGCTGTGTCAGAGCTGTGACAGCTAGTGACAGCCTGTGGTGGACAGTGACAGGTCATGACAGGCTGTGAGAGGCCATGATCAGCCTGTGGTAGGCCACGAAGAACTATGACCAGCCTGTGGTGAGCCGTGACCAGGCTCTGGCCAGCCTGTGGCAGGCTGTGACAGGCCACAACAAGGCCATACTCTGCCATGACCAGCTGTGTGTTGCTGCAGGTGGAGCCTGCCCAACGCGGAGCGCTATGCCCTGCAGTACGCAGATGGGCGCCAGACATACATCACTGAGTCGGTGAGTGACCACCTGCCCTGTCCCCAGCTCCCTGTGGCTTTGCATTCTCCTAACAATTTACTTTCTCATTACAGAATCGCGGGGAGATTAAGAACGGAAGCATTTTATGGCTGACCACCTCTCCGGTACATCCCTCTGTCTCCCTATCTCCTTCTCTGAAACGTGCTCTGGTATCAGCCTGCAGCTTCCTGCAATGGGGAGGATGAGGCACTCCAAGCCCACCCCAGTGACACTCTGCCAGGGCCTGCTCTGTGACATCTGGCCGATCGTGGCTCCTCTCTGTGCCTCAGATCCAGCAGAAATAGTGTGGGGAGACTAGTCTCAACCTTCTTTCTCCCTCAGTAGAACTCAGAGGAGTTCGAGGAGAAACTAAATAATATCTTGCGAAAGGCTTTGGACCCATGGGCGGACTCACCAACTATGCTTACTACCGCTCCGGTCTGACTTCCTTCCTCAGTTCCTGCTGGTTTCTGCTCTGATTGCTCTGTGTCTCAGTCCTTTTCCTCACTGGAGCTGTTCTAGCCTGAGCCTCCTTCCAAAACTTATACTTAAGCTCTCCAGCCTCTGCCTCCATCTGAGTTTCTTGCTGTCTTTCAGTGAGCCCCTTTGGCTTGATTCTTTCCTTCCTGGTAGGATCAAGAAGCAGAGGGGTTGTACAGCGGGATCCAGAGCAACAACTTGGATGTCAAGTCTGACTCACTGAAGAGGCTTGCAAGCCTTTCCCAAGATGTTACCTTTGCTCAGGAGTTCATCAACAGAAATGGCTTGAAACAGATTTTCTCTATTGTGGAAGAGGGGAATGAGTGAGTATCAGCAGAAGAATTTCCACGTGGTTGTTGGGTTTCCTTCTCCCTTGTAACGCTGTACAACCTCTGAGCTGGGCATTGCCTGGCTGCTCTGTTCAGTATTCCTGGATTATTGATCCCTGTGGTCCCTTTCTCCAGAGGCCCTGTGCTGTGGCACAGAGGGCAGCACTGGCAATAGCGCTCTTGGTTCTGCTCTGAGGGTTTTAGCTGCCAGAGGTCTGCAGGCAGCTTGAGAAAGCCCTGATTGCCAAACTAGTGGCTTTCTGACTGTTTTCCTCTCAAGATGCAGTGCTGTGTCTTCCTTGAGCTCTCCTTTCACAGAGGATCTGGAACCTAAAATTGGACAGTGTACTCTCTAAAATGTTTGCAGGTGGCAGGGAGAGATTTGGGAAGGTTTGAGTTTCCTTAGGGCTTGTGTGCGTGGTCTTTGTACCATGGTAACACAGCTTTCCGGAAACTGCAGAACTCCTCCCTGCCTTGACTTCCTGGGGTGACTGAGTTTGATTTTTCTAAACATTCTTTCTTCCATTCTCTCTCTATTCTCTCCATTCTGCATCCTCCTCTGCTCACCTCCATTCTCTCTCCTCATTCTAGCCTTTCTTTCTTCTGCTCCCTCTTCTCTGTTTTTCTAGTTATATCTGATGTACCCAGCAATGTGTAACTGGGTGGTTGCACTCCCACCTTACCGTGGCGACTGTAGGGTATCTGGACCATTCACTGTGTTTTTTCTTCTGTTTCTCCAGTACAGGGGAGATACTAGCTCACACCCTGAAGGCCTTCATGGAACTGATGGAGCATGATTTTGTTTCCTGGGAGACACTTAGTGCAGCCTTCATCAAAAAGGTAGTACATTCTGCAGATTCTGCAGCTTGCGCCTTTGGGATACCTTGTTGCTCTAGTTACCTAGGCTCAGCCTGCCTTTGACTGATGTTTCTGTGCATTGCAGATAGTGAGTTATGTCAATATGAATTCAATGGATGCCTCTGTCCAGCGGCTCTCCTTGTCAATCTTGGAGAACATGGTACCCAGCAGTCGCCTCCTCTTTGAGCTAGTCAGAAAAGAAGTGACTCTGGATCGTCTTCTCACCCACCTGCAGGTGTAAGTGGAGGGGCTGGGGCCTTGTTCCCCCTGCATCCTAGAGCCACTGGGAATGTGGCACTGGAGGGCGTTCCCTGGGTCTTGGAGATGTGTTGCTGATTATCTCTGGCGCAACATTGTATTGTCTCTTCATAAATACATTCTGTGTGATCAGTCTGTTCTGTCCCCATTGCCATGAAGCTGGGGGAGAGATAGACTGTCCTGGAATCCCGCTGCTTGGCAATTAGAAACCATCCCATTTCCAGGTCAGATTCATTCATGTCCTGTTTCGCCTGGGTGTTTTTGTTCTTTAGCTGAGTGGCTTTTTTTTCTGGCATTGGCTCTTCCTGCCTTTCCCCGGTGTAAACAGTAGTGTATTCCTCACAATTTTGGGGGGCTATACTAAATAACCAGATTTTGTTAAATCCCTCTGCTGAGACAGGTTCTTTGTTCCTTCATCTTCCTCATACCTCTGCATCTCTTCAGTTTTGAGGTTTTCTATTTAGAAAATGGGGATGCCTAAACTGTGTCCAAGACTCCTGCCAGATAGGAGTCTGCTGCTTGCCTTGGATTTCCTCTCAAGCCTTTCCTGTGGCTCCCAAATGCTGTCCCCTACCTTTTCACAGAGATCTTGTGTCACACAAACACTTCTCCTTCATGGCACTTCTTGGTTTATTGCTTCTCAGAGCTCTCTAGGAAGCTGCACTCACAGACGTGTCCGAAGCAATATCTGTTTTTCCGTATAGGGGTGCTCCTCAGTCGTAGGTGTGGGGAGTATCTCTCTCTTGGCCCTGCAGTGCTCCTGGCTCTGCTGCCAGCAGCTCTTTGCTGATGGCTCCAGCCTTGGGGCATCGTTTCCTCAAGTCCCCCAGCTCAGTGCAGTGGAGTCCGGCAGTCAAGGGGGAGAAGAGTCTGCCTTGGGGAGGGCAAGACCATCCTCTCACATGGTGAATCTCTTCATCCTCCTCCTCCTTCCCCAGGACAAATACCCAGTTGCAGCTGAAGGCGATGGCCCTGCTCATTGCACTGCTGCTGGCTGCTACTGATGCTGAGCGACGGGTAAGGAGCTGCTTTCCCTGAGAGCAGTGGGCAGGACTGTGTGGCTGCAGAGTGGTGGGTGACCGCAGGGCAATGGGCATTGCAGGCCTGAGCACAGCAGCGCAGCCATTGCTGGGGTGCTCTGCCAAGAGGCTTCTGGTGTTTTACTCTCTGTAGAGTAGTTTTGGCGGATACAAGAATTCAAATGCTAGGAGCAGCATTAGGTGTGGTGCTGTCACAGGGACTGTGATGGCCCAGATGCAGAGCACAGCATGGCTGAGTATGGCATGGGAGCTGGTGGTGCAGGGCAGGGATTCCCTCATCTGTGATGGGAGGTGTGGGCAGCTGGGGTCCTGCACTGTAGTGTTTGCATCCTCTAGGACTGCAGGACTGTGAGGAGGTGCCCAGAGACATTTAAAGTTAGTCTCCCTGCTCTGCCTCTTCTCTTTGGCTGGCACAGCTTGTGTCAGCATCCTTGTGGGACAGGGTCTATCTGGGCCCTGCTGGAGCACACTGGCTCTGGGTGCCAGGCTGATGGGAGCTGAGGACAGGTTTCCTGCTCGCCAGTGTCACTCCTCAAACTGCCTGTTCCTTTTTATCCCTACCCTGCCTATGGCCTAGAGCCTGGCATAGCAGCAGTGGGGGTCTGTAAAGGGAACACTGACTTTTCTGGGAAAGAGTAGCATGCTGAACTAGGGAATGTTTCACAGTCTCTTCCCTTCCTAGGATATGATGGACTACCTGAGGGAGAGGAACGTCAGGCAGTTTATCCACAAGGTATGAAGCAGGGGTCATACAATGGTCTGCTCTGTGCCTCTTCCTCTATCTTTCCTCCCTAGCCTCTGCCTCTTTGTGTGTGCCCCTCTCAGCCCCTGGCATTGGTGGCTCCCTGTCTGCTTGGGTTAGCTGTGTGTCCCACACCCCTTCCTTGATGCCTGCTATGGGTGCTGTTATGTCCCTCTGAGGGGACACCCCAGCTGCCTGTAGTTCAGTGCACCCAGCTCTTGCCCAGCTCTGAGGGGAGCTGCCTGCCTCCTACAGTCCTGTTATGCAGCAGGGCCTTTGGCTGTTGGCCCTAAACCTAGAGGGACTGGGGGCAGCAGCCTGGGGGAACCTTCTCACTTGCAGTCCCTTGTAGAACATCATCCACAGCTCGGAGCCGCTGGGGGACGAGATGGCCCATTACCTGTATGTGCTGCAGTCCATCAGCCTCAACCTCCACGAGCGCCGCATGAGGACCCCCATGGATCCCTATTCACAGGTCTGGGAGTGCTCTTCTTGTGGGTCTAGCCCTCTGCTCTGTCCTACTCCCTCTCTCCTTCTCCCTGATGCTGCTGCCCTGAATGGAACTTTCACTTCCACCTGTGGAAGTGGAGGTGGATGAAGATTTGCCTTTGGGGTGTGTTCCTTTCCCAGTGGAGTTCATTGTTGGTTTTAGTCCTGGGAGACCCTGCTTGCATGGGGCTTGCTGGCATCCCTTCTCTCTGCTCTCCCTGCAGGAGCAGCGGGAGCTCCTCCAGTCACTGCGCCAAACCGCCTTTGAGTCGGAGAGTGAGACGCCCACCAGCAACTTCAGCACTGAGCGCCGGCGCTCCCTGTGTGCCAAGGAGTTCCGCAAGCTGGGCTTTGTGGTGCGTCTGCCCTGTTCCCCCACCCCATCCACATGCCTGTCCCACCACCCAGCCTTGTCGGGGCCTTCCAACATCTTCCCTGGGCCTGGCATCCCTGTTGGTCCCACTGGGCTGCTGTGCAGGACCTCCCTTCTGCTCCTTCAGCACCACTAAACAGTGAGTGCTGCAGAGCTGCCATGTACTGCAGGGACCATTAGTACTGTCCTTTGCTCTACTTGCAGCCCTTGTTTTGAAGAGCAAATCCTTGGGCTGCAGCAGGGGGGGCTCTGCTGCTTGGAGAAGAAAGCAGTTGCTAAATTGCATCCTTTTGTGTCCTCTCAGAACAACAGCAACCCAGCACAGGACCTGTACCGTGCCCCCCCGGGACTCCTTGCCCTTGACAACATGGTGTATTTCTCCAGGCATACCCCCAATGCCTACAGCAGGGTGAGTTCTGTCACTTGGAGAATTCCCTGGCAGAGAGGTGCTCGGGGATCTCCTGTTTCTCGGACCCATCCTTGGCCAGACCCAGACTGGGATACTACTGCCTCTTGAGCTGGTGTCCTAGTGTTGCCCTGTTTGACTTTCAAAATGCATCTGAGTCCTTCCTGAGGAGAGGAGCCAGCCATTTGAGGCTGACGGCACTCCACTAAAGGGCCCCTCTATATTTTAGTATTTGCTTACAGCTTGGTTTCCAGGTCTAGTTTGAGTCTAAGCAGATCTGGGCAATTTGGGCACAACCAGTTAGTGGATGCAGAGCATTAGCCACACTCTGACCTGTTCTGCCTGTGCTCAGCTCCAGCACTGAGGCAGGAGGATGAGGAGACTGGGACTAGTTTTCAAGGAGAAGCTAAATACTGCTGTTAGGAGGGGATGGCTGAACTAGAAAGTGCAGAAGGAGCGTGAGGGGTCTGAGCCCTGTATTGCTGGGACATCGCTCTGATTCTGTGGCCTGTGTAATGTGAGGCAATGACCTTTTCCTCCAGTTTGTCCTTGAGAACAGCAGTCGTGAAGACAAACATGAATGCCCGTTTGCTCGGAGCAGCATCCAGCTCACCCTGATCCTCTGCGAGATCCTGCACGTGGGAGAGCCATGTATGTGTGTTCCCCAGCCCACCCCTCTCTCTGCCCTGCTGCCTCCTGGCTGGCAGGAGTGAGGGCAGGCATGGTGCCATGGCTGGGGGGCTGTGTACATGCCTGCCCAGCAGTGCAGCAGGCTCCAGTGTGGCTGACACTGGGGGAAGGGAAGATAGGGCTGGGAAATATCTGGGTTCTCCTGGATACTGAAATTCCCTGGAAAAATTGGGGAATCTGGCATCATCTGTCCTTCTCACTGCAGGCTCGGAGACGGCTCAGGCCTTTTACCCTATGTTCTTCGGGCAGGACCATTTCTTTGAAGAGCTCTTCTGCATCTGCATCCAGTTGGTGAACAAGACCTGGAAGGAGATGCGCGCTACCCAGGAGGACTTTGACAAGGTGAATGGGGATGTTAGGACCATGGATGGGAGCCAGGGCCACAGGGTGCGTGTGTGTTCAGGGGCTCTGGGGAGCATCGCCAGGCTAGGAGTGACACTCTGCACCCCCCCCAGGTGCTGCAGGTGGTGCGGGAGCAGATTACCAGGACCCTGTCCCTCAAGCCCACCTCCCTGGAGCTATTCAAGACCAGAGTGAATGTGCTGAACTACAGTGAGATCCTCAAGCTGCGGCAGACAGAGCGGCTGCACCAGGAGGAGACACTGGCTGTGCCCGTGCTGTGAGTGGGGTGTGGGCAGGGAGCTGGAGCTGTGACAGGGCCGTGCTGCTCCAGGCAGGGACTCTCAGGCAGGGCTGCAAACCCTACCTGTGGTGGGAGGGAGATTCTGTGGGGCAGAGAAGGCCCTTGGAGAGGTGGTGGGTCAGTGTTGAAGAGTCCATGCTCCTCTCCTTCTGGCTGTTGGCCCAGAGAGTTGCGTGAGAGGCTGAAGCCTGAGCTCCTGGAACTGATACGACAGCAGCGTCTTCTGCGTCTCTGTGAGGGCACCCTCTTCCGCAAGATCAGCAGCCGCCGCAGGCAGGGTAAGTGTCAGCCCTGTGCCTGCTCCCTGGACAGGGGTGCCAGGGTGGGAGCAGATGCCGAAAAAGTGCCCACTTTTCCTGCCACAGGGGAAGCCACAATTAACTGTGGCCATTTCTGTGGTGGGCAGTATGCCAGACTCTCGAGAAGGCTGGGTCAGGCTGAACTGCATGGCGCCTGGGTTGGGGGGCTGCGAACACGGGTGTGTGAATGGGGGGCTACTCCATTCACCTGGAGACTGGGCACTCGGCTCGGGGCTGAACATATCCCTACGGCCTTTCTGCTGCAGATAAGCTCTGGTACTGCCGCCTGTCACCCAACCACAAGGTGCTGCACTATGGGGATGTGGAGGAGGGCGTGCATTCTCCCCCCATTGAGAGCCTGCCGGAAAAAAGTAGGTGATGGTGGAAGAGAGAGAGAGAGAAAAGAGAGAGAGAGGGAGGGAGGGAGACAGGGAAGGGATCCTCCTTCACACTGAAGCTCCAAAGTGCTGGGGATGCCAGAGGGTGGGAACTGGCCCCCTGCCCAGGTGCCACATGTTTGACCCAGTACCTACTGGTGCTGTGGGACTAAGGGCTGTGGCAGTTCAGACCAGGGCTGGCTGGCTCTGGAAAGAGCACTGCAGAGTAGCTTGAGCTCTGCTGAGTAGCATACGGGTACAAGAACTGTTGCTCGGACTCCACTGAGCTCTGAGCACCAGGTACCTGAAGGAGACATGGTGTGGGGGCAGGTTGCTTCCTGCCACTGCCAACAGCATCTCCACAGCCTTCCCTTACTGAAACTGGCCCAGAGCCAGGTCTGAGCCCAGATGTCCTTCTGGGACTGTGGCTAATTGCCCTGCATCCTCACATTGCTGACCCAAGCGGTCTGCAGTGGCCTGGGGTCCCTGCCTGGGGCAGCAGTTTTGTGGGTAAGGAGGGAGGACAGTAGGCACTCACAGCTCCTATGCCTGCCCCAGTTCCCGTGGCAGACATGAAGGCACTACTTGTTGGAAAGGAGTGTCCACACACGAAGGAGAAGAGCTCTGGGAAGCAGAACAAGGTCAGCACTGCCCCCCACCCCGCACAGTCCAGAGGGCCCGGCTCGCTCCCCTCCCTCCTCCTTGTGCACACTGGACTGCACTGTTCTGCCCACCACCGCTTGCTCTACATCTACCACGTGCCACCCTCTACCCAGACATGTCCTGAGGTACAGCTGTCCTTGGCAGCTGGCCAGGATCCAGGACTAACTGTCCACTCCAAAACCTAGAGGCCTCTGAAGGAGATGTGGAGATGGGCTACTGTGTGGCAGGTTTTGGCCTGTCTAGGTGGGGGGGAGATCGGAGGCATGTTGGGTCTTCTGGGCCACACAGGAAGAGGCTGGGAAGGTAGCCCCTGCTGTGACCCCCACTAGGGCAGAGCACATCCAGCTGAGAAGCCAAGAAAGCTTTTTTTGCCAGCCCCTGTGCTTTTCCTGCAGGATGTCCTGGAACTTGCCTTCTCCATTGTGTATGATGTGGAAGAATACTGTCTGAACTTCATTGCCCCCACACGGTATGAGGTGAGCTCTGAGGGCCAGGGGTGCTGGAAGGCATGCTGTAGCCAGATGTCCTTGCCAGGGGGCGAGCAGGCAAGGAAGGGCTCATCTCTTCTCCCACCCTTGGAAAAGGAGGCCTGCTGCAAAGTCCTTTGAATACTGTGGTTCTCAAGGTGCCATGTGCACTCAGCAAAACAGAGGAGAGAAGGGGCTGAGGCAGGTAAACTGGCAGTTGCTGGCTTTGCCCTGGATTTGGACATCAAAGGGTGATTTGTGACACTGGGAGAGGAAGTGCCCACTCCTGCCCTTCACTGCATAGCCCAGAGGAACTGGGATTCCCTGGCATCCAGCTAGCGTCCCAGCTAATGCCAGAGGGACAGTAACTCCTTTGTGCGCGTGGCTGAGGCCTCAGAGGAATGTGAGGACTGCTGCTCTCCAGCTGGCTGCGAGATTTGGGGATGAACAAAGACCCAGCCAGGCTGGGAAGGTCACACATGGAGCTCAGGGAGTGACACTGGCTTGAGGAGGGGCTGTGGAAGTGGGGGTAAGTGGCTGGGGGAAGGTAGGGCTGAGGCCACATGCTGGAAAGAAAGCTGATGCCTTCTTTGACTGGAAAGAAAGACAGATGCTAGTCTCCCCCAGGGCAGCACTGCATGTCAAACATGCCACTGGGCTTCCCCAGGGCTCTGGGCCAGGCTCCGCATGGCTGGGAGCTCAGTGCATGGTGGCAAGGGAGAAAAGAGCATTGCTTTTAGCTGCATGCCTCTGCTGGAGCATGGGCGGCCAGTTAATGGCGGGGGCCAACCTGCCCTTAGCCTAGGCGAGGGCAGGGTGAGAGTGGCATGGTGAAGGAGGTGTGGGGAAGGAGGAACTCAGTGTAGGGCTGCTCTGGGCACATGGCCTGGGGTGGGTGCTGTGGCGGGTGCCACACAGATGGAGAGAGGGGTTCCCTCATCACCTGACAGGTGCTGGAAATGCCTGTTCTTTGCTCCTCCAGTTCTGCCTCTGGACAGATGGGCTGAACATGCTCCTGGGCAAGGAGATGACGAGCGAGCGAACACAGACAGATCTTGATGTCCTGCTGTCAATGGAACTCAAGCTGCGACTCCTGGACCTGGAGAACATCAGCATCCCTGACACCCCCCCTCCTGTTCCAAAGCCCCCCAGCAACTTAAACTTCTGCTATGACTTCAGCCATGCAGAGCAGTGAGTTCCTGCATCCCTCCCTGTGCCCACCTCCCCTGTCCTTCTCTTTCCTCTACAGGCTGCCCTATTTGGTTCTGTGGTGGTCGGAGCTAGAATCATTTTGCTGTCTGCCAACAGCAAAACCCTTCCTCCGAGCTCTGTCCTCCATTCCTGCCCAAAGGGATGAGCCCAGGTGCTGGATGGTGGCCTGTGCCTGTGCTGCCTGTCCCCTTCCTGTGTGCAGTAGGCTGTGAGCAAGCAGGGCGGTCTGTCTCCTCTTCCACACCTCCTACTTGCCCAGCCTGAGCTCACCAGCACCCCAGACCAAACTCCCCACCCCTCTTCACCTGTGCCCTGCTCACCCTCTCCTCACCATGAGAGCACAGGGCTCAGCCACTGAGCTTCAGGCTCCTGCACTTACCATGCTACTGTTAAATGGAGGCTGGCAACTTGTCTGCTTTGCTCCCCTACCATGGGCAGGTGAGATGAAGCACCTTCCAGACAGCTGAGCCCTTCTGTGCTGGTGCTGCCCTCCCCCACTTTGTTGCAGTCAGGCTCTGGGAAGAGGGCAAGGAAGCCAGCAGGAATAAAGGTACAGGTGTAGGGCTGTGACAGTGTGGGGACAGCATTACAAAGGTACAAGTCTGCACAGCCTGACCCTCCCCATAACAGCTCCTCAGGGTAGAGACGCCCCTTTTGGAGAAGAAAGGGGTGAGAAAAGAAAAAAACACCCCTGCTAAGGCTAGATGACCAGATGGCATTCTCCCACAGGGTCAGTGTCGTGTGATTACCCAGCCAGGCCACGGCCCTTATGCAGTGGGGGAGCTTATGGACAGAGCAGTATCCTAGCACCAAATGGGTTGACTGATGGGCCAGTCACTTATGCACTGCAAATTTTCTGCTGAACCCATCTCTCCTCCCATCCCTTCTGCAAGTGCTCCCAGAGGTCAGTTAGGGCACAAGTCCCTTCTCCCCAGCAGAATTTGAAATGGTCACAGGCTTATCGCAACTGTGCCTAATGCGGCAGGGAGACCCCCAGTCTGCCCTTGTCGCACAGCACTGAGATGCTTGGGCTAATCCTGGTGCCTTCCCCCAGATACTTGCACACTTCAGCCATGCTGCTGCACCACTGCAATACAAGCTACCTCCTCTATGGCCCCAAACATCTCCCACCCTGGTGCCCCTACTGTTAATGGTACCCTGGTGCCCTGTGCCTCCTTGTGCCTACAGCTTCTCCAATGGCTGTTTACAACAAGGGATTAGCCTGTGAGCCTATGACTGTCTAAGCACTGTAACCACACATCGCTGGGGTGGCATGGGCTGTGACCGCACCTCCACCTCCTGCGTATTTGGACAATAAACACTTGTGAAGAACTCAGAACCGTGTCCTCTTGAAAGGTTTGGGGACTGGGTCAGGCTGAATGCAGGCAGAAAGGCCAGGGCCACAGTGGGAGGGTGAGACAGGGCCTGTGTTGTAGAGCTGGACAAGGTGCAGCATCATGCTCTGCCCTCCTGCCTGCATGTACCAGAAGAGAACCACACAAACGGACTATTTCTTGAAGAACAACATGTTGGGCAGCACCTGGAATGCAGACATGCATTTGGAAAACACTGCTTCCTGCACTGCAGGAACAAGCTGGGGAGGATGAAATTAGGCTGTCTGGGAAACTGCAGCACAGTGCTTTAAGCAGCCTATAGGATGGCTATCAGGAAGATTTCATTCCTACTGCTGAGTGGAGGAGCAGGCAAGGAGTCAGGTCACTTCAGAACAAGCTGGCTGTGGGGCTACAGCTAAGACTTACTGGGCTGGAAAGGGCATCTGGAGCACGGCAGATTGCCCCAGGTTGATCTGAAGGCAGCGCACTATGTTCCTGTCCTTCCACAGGAGTGTTAGGGCCTTCAACCCAGCACACAGGGTATGCTGGAGGCTAATGGTCTCTGGTGTATTGTAGCTCTTCTCTCTGTCTTGCATATCAGCCAGAACCACAAACTACTTTCATCTTTGAGCAGGAGGCCCTCGTGAGAAGCCATTTCCTAGCTGTGCTGTGCAGCAGTGTCCCCAGCATAGCCTGGTGGGGCAAGCTGAGGGAGTTGCTGATGTATCTGTAGTTTGGAGGAGTTCAGCTGCTTTCACCACTGGCCAGTAAGAACATCTTGGCCAGCAGGCATAAGAGACATCTGGGCAGCATGATCACAGTCTCCAGGCCACATCTAAGACAGGAATGTTTCTTCAGCTGTCCAAGGCCAGGGTCTGCCCCTCACAGGATGAGGGAAAGCTCTGCCGTCCCCTGAAACCATGACCGCACACATGTCTGCAGGGGGCATCCAAGCCTGAAAGTGCTCTGTATCTGTCATACCGATCCCACTCCACATGGAGATGTCCAGGCTCTTCAGCTGTCTTCACTGCTTGCTGAGAGCTGTCAGTGTCCTGCAAACAAGACAGCATTCAGGGCTGTCCCCCCCCAACAGTCTGGTCCTGGAGCCCACCCAGGCTAAGCTGCAGCCCCACTTCCAGGGCCTGTGAGGCCCACACTTTTGCAGCAAGAAGAGGGGACCTGGGCCTCCGCAATACCTA
Organism: Apteryx mantelli; assembly: GCF_036417845.1. Taxonomy (NCBI): domain Eukaryota; kingdom Metazoa; phylum Chordata; class Aves; order Apterygiformes; family Apterygidae; genus Apteryx; species Apteryx mantelli. Next base: position 24,964,601 of record NC_089987.1, on the reverse strand, counting down.
CTGGTGAGTGAGCTTGTTGCAGTCAGAGATATTTAGAGTCAGTCTGTAAAAAGGCAGCTGCCTCTATAAAGCCCCCATTGGTCAAGTTTCCACAGTGGCTCAGCGACAGTTGCTCTAGGCTCTGGCAGACCCTAGCAACTGTTACCAAGCTGGTGTCAGTGATCTCTGAGACTAGGCTAAAGGACAGCCACCTCAGCCCTGGGAAGTAGAGAACCTGGACAGAGGGCAACAGACATCAAGTAAGCCAGCCAGCCAGCTCCCTTTGGCTCTGTGGCTGTCAATGCGCTCCTGCACTTGCAGAACTGCCCTGCTTTAACCCAGGCCACCACCTCCGCACACACTCAGCAGGAGAAGTGCCATCTGCTAGACTTCTCTAAGGGTGACAGGACCTAGAGCAATATTACCTGAAAACCTGGCATTCCCACAATGTCACCTCCTCCTCCCCTTGCTGCATCGTTGCTCTTTACAGCACCACACCCATACCTTGCTTAGACTCGCATCAGTCAGCTTGTGGCAGGAAATTAGGTCCAGCTCCTGCAGGTGCTGGAAAGCCTGAAGAGAGGCTTGAGTCTCCTTCTGGGACTTCTGACAGTCCGAGTCAGGAAGGATCCTGGAAATTTCCTCCAGGTTTGGGTAGGGTAGCAGGAAAAAAACCTGTATTTCCAAAATTCCTGCAGAACTTTGGCTCTACTTCCTCCTGCCAAGGAAAGGAGACAGAGGTTAAAGCAGCAAGGAGCAAGGCACATGCTCACTGTCCCAGCGCAGAGCTGCAGCAGGAGGATCGACTGCCTCCCATGACCCTGCTGATGGCCCGCAGGGGAATTCCAGTCCCAGTGCCATTGCCACACATCAGTTGAAGGAGAGGCCTGGCCAACAGCTCACCACAGCAATGTCTCAGTGCTTAAAAGGCCACTCCAGGTCATTCCCTCTGTCTCATTTGGGATGTCCACATTTCTTACCTCTCTGCTGCTATGAGGCTTCCTTCTGGGCTCCTGTATGCCCAGGAGACCCCAGTCTGTCAGCTACTTACACCAGGACAGATGCAGGACATTCAAGAGGGTGAGATGGGAAGAAATAGCTTGGATATTTGCATCGGTGACAGAAACACACAAGGAGAGATCTAACGCACGCAGACTGCTGCTCGGAGACCTGGCCAGGCAGAGGACAGAACTATCCTTAGGAGAAGGCAGCAATGGGTGAGAGGCCAAAGCACCAAAGACAACACCCCAGGCTGCATGAGCCATAGAAACGCCTGCCCACACAGCTTTGGGACCTCAGCCCAGCAAGCAGTCCACTGCCTGTGACAGCTCTTGCCACCTGAATATGGAGACAGGCTCTGACAACAGCACCTCTCAGAAGTTGCCATGACTCAGGAACTTACTCTAAGCAAAGAGCAGAAGGTGAAACTGAAGGAGGCCAGTTTAGGCTGCCATTCTGGAGAGGAAAAAGCCTTCACCAGCTCACTGCCACTCGCTTGGCTGCACTCAGACACATCCAGGCTCTGCAGGCTCCTGAGCTCCTCCATCCTCCCGAAAGCCCCCTCAGTCAGTCTGCAGAGCTTCCCCAGGCACAGGCTCTGGAGGCCCAGGAGATGGGCTGAGACAGTGAGGGTTGCCCTGTCAGGGAGCTCCGTGCATCCGCTCAGGTCTAGGCAGGTCAAGCCTGGCTGATGCTCACAGAGATGCTTTCAACAGAGAGGTTCTGGCAGTTTTGAAGTATGAGCTGCCAGAGACAGTTTCTCTGCTTGCACTAGGGTTTTCATAGCCTGCACTCTGATGCTGGTGCCACTCAAATTCAAGGCCTGAAGGCTGCTCTCCCGCTCCCTCAAGAACCTCAGGAAGTTGTGGAAGGTTGGTATGGAAGAGGACTTGTAGTTGTCAGAGTCATGGTAGAGATCAAACTCAAAGGTGAAGTGGTGGTGGGCCGCAGCGTGCAAACAGTCAGGCTGTTGAACCTGAGCACAAAGTAGCGCAAATTGGACAAGTTCAGTTCCTGCAGGTAAGTCGGGGCCTCTTGAGCTCAGAGGATTGTCTTGGGCTTGGAGAACAGAGTCCCGGACATAAAGAGGCCACTCAGATCCAGTGAGGACAAGCAGGAACATGCAAAGACAAAGCTGGTGAAAAAGGTCTCTGTGAGGTTACTGTTCTGCTGAGCCAGGCTTTGCAGCTGTGGCCGCAGGCACTGCCCAATGCACTGAATCACATCCCAGGAGAGAGTGGAGCAGTCAAGGGAGTCAAGGGTGATGCAGCTCACACGGTTTTTGATGGTCGTGCAGGACTGACACCACCAGGATGTTGTAGATAACTTTCTCCTGAGAACCAAGGGGCAGGGGATGGGAACAGATGGGCTAGGGGGGCTGGGGTGGGAAGGGGAGGCAGCAACACCCTGAACCCATGGGCAGCAAAGTGGGACTGGGGTGAGGCCTGCTGGGACCCCCAGAGCTAATGGGGAGATCTCCCAGGGCCAGGACAGGGGAAACCTGCAGGGACCCTTGGGGCTACCAGAGAGGACTCAGAAGGATGCCAGGACTGGCATGGGGGAGGCCTGCAGGGACTCCCAGGGCTAGAGAAGGGGACTCGGGGGACCCTCAGGGCCGGGGCAGGGGAGGCCCGCAGGGACCTTGTCGCCCGGGCCGCCCGGTGCCGGGTGCGGCTGACCAGCGCCGCCTCCCTCCGCGCCACCGCGGGCAGGAAGATCAGGACTTGGGCCAGCACTTGCGGCGAGGCGTCCGCGCGCCCCTCCCGGCCCGGCCGTTAGCTCGGGCAACCGCCCGCTGCTGCCCTTCTCTCCGCCACGGAAGCGCGGCGGCCCGCGGCGGCCTTCCGGTAAGGCCGCGGCGCCGGAAGGCGGCAGTGCTGCGGCGGAGCGGCGGGCCGGCGCAGCCATGGCGGTGAGTGGCGCGGCGCGACCGGGCCGCGCCGGGCCGCGCCGCGCCGCTGACAGGGTCTCTTTGCTCCGCAGCCCAAGGGGAAGGCAGGCACGAAGGGCAAGAAGCAGATCTTCGAGGAGAACAGGGAGACCCTCCGGTTCTACCTCCGCGTCATCCTCGGAGCCTCTGTGAGTGCGGCTGGGCCCGAGCGGGAGTGGGGCCGGGGCCGGGAGCGCGCTGCCCCAGGCCCGGGCCGAGCCCCGCCGTAAGCGACGTGGGGCAGGCCCGAGGGTCTCCGCGGCTGGGGCAGCGCCGGGGCAAGGCCCGGTGCCGCTCCGTTGCAGCCTCGCTGTGTTCTTTCCGCAGGCTGTGTACGCAGTGGTGAACCTGGTGATCTGCTACCCCACCGCCTCTGTCTGGACATGGGTGAGCACCGGGCTGCTCTCCCCCGCGCTGCGCAGGAGGCAGGATGGGCCGGGGAGGGAGGCAGTCGTTCCTTTCCTTCGCTGGGACCATGAGGGCCTGTTACTGGTGGTGTCCCTGTATGCACCCAAGCCCAGCAAAAAACCTGGTCCTTTCAGGATTAGTCCTGATGTCAGTGATGGGCAGGCGCTGTGTAACAGCAGACCTGTGTTTCTGCCCTTGCTGCTTTATCTGGGGAGTTGTGGCTTTTGTGGCTGACCTCTGTTTCCATGTTGCAGCTTGCGTTTGTGTTCAGTTTGGTGGTATACGGCACCAGCTACCGCTCCATGAACTCCATGGCAAAGCCGTCTTTCACAGATGATGGCAGCCTTGCTGACGGGGGGATTGACCTGAATATGGAGCAGGGGATGGCAGAGTGAGTGTCCACACCTGCACAGGTGAGCAGGACCTGCTGCCTGAGCGTGCGAGGAGACCCAGGAGAGCACTGGAAGGATGAAGCCAGACCTCAGCTCCAAATCCAAGTTGTCTCCCAGTGCATGTGTGGGAGAAGCTGGAAGCACTCTCTTTATTGCACATTCTGCCTTTAACCATTTTTTTCCAAGAATGCACCTAACTGTTCTCATTATCTGAATGCCTGACCTGGAGTGCATTAGTAGTGAGCCACCATGTGAATGTGTTAGCCTGGAATAGTCACTCTTCTTAGGGCATTTACTCAGTACCAGGTAGAAGACCGCAAGCAGTTCAGCTGGAGCAGTTGAAGTTCTTCCAGTGAAAAAGCAGCATTGACCCGCTGCATACTTCTGCACACACAGTGAATTTTTTTTTCTTTTTTTAGATCACTACTGCAGATAGCATTTGACAGACCAGAAAGGCACGCACTGTCAGTTACTCCATCTCAGCTAATTCAGTTGCCTTCACACCAAAAACCTCCATTTTGTCTGAACCGACTCATCTCACCTGCTTAGCTTTTTCTGTCTTTTACACCTGTGTGTAATCCAGTTCTCTCTCCAGGCAGTGCAAAGTGTTTGCCTATTTAGTCTTCTTGGAGGTGACATTGCTGTGTTTTTCTTGGTCAAGGAACACACAACAATAATTCCTGCAAAGTGATGTTAAGTAAAATAATGAGATAATAGTACTGAAGCAGTAGAAATATTTTGTAGATTTAGGTGTCTTCCAACAAGACACAACCCAGTTACAGAAAACAGTCAAATAATTGTGCATGCTTCAAGTTTTGTTCTCAGGCCTCTCTGCCCTCAGCCTCCATCTGTTGGTTCATTCTTTGTTATTTTATTTTTTTTTAGCATGTGTTCAGTGATGTATCCAGAGTGCTTGGTTCCTTCCCTCAGATGTCCATAGAGACTGTACACTTTGGGGTTTAGGACTGACTGTCACTTGCTGCCAGTCTTTTGAAAAAACTCAGTGGGGCCATGTTCTCAGTAGATCCCTAGGCAGAACTGTAATCCAAACACGGCAGGGCAGGCAACACAAAGCAGGAGGCAGGCAGGCAGTTTGTGTTGGGTGGATTATCAGTGCAACTGTCTGAGTGAGGAGGCAGTACTTGAGGAGTGTTGCTGGTGTCTGTTGTGCTCTTCTTGGTAAACAGGTCTCTTGCTGCAGTTTCTTACATGCTGGTCAAGAGGAGTTACATAATAGTCATGCTCAGGGAAGCAGCTCTGTGTCATGTCATGTTCTCAAGTGTTCCTCTTGCTGGAAGGGCCATGAATTGAGTTTTTTTCATTTCTGCAGCTAGCAGATCCATTAGGATGTTAGCAGCAGGCTGACTTGTGCAGCACAAAACCTACTGCTGTCTCTGTACAGGACAAAGTCTCACCTGCTGTGGTTTTGTTGGAGTAGGAAATTTTCTACGTGCAGTCAAAGTGGCTCAAAATGTCCAGTGTAAGAGATCCAGTCACAGGGAGGAGGTGGCCAAAACCAGAGGAAATGATTTATTTCTAGTGTGGCATGTGAGCTGTTTGTTTTTCACCCTGTTTGTCCTGTAGTAACTTCTTTTTTCTGCTTGTCAGCATAGCATTTTTCTCCTGTCTTATACTTGCCATCTCTTTTGGCTCTCCTGATTTATTATAGAAATATAAAGTATTTTGGGTACCTTTGCATGTGAAAGACACAATATGGGACATTTGAGTAAGGAAAATTAAAGAAATTTGATGTCATCTTGGGTATCCTCCTAGTTCTAGGAGAAGCTGTTGGGATGTATAAGGCACCAGAGCACACTGGGTGCCCCTGCTAACTGATCCATGGATGAGTGAGATGGCATTGTCAGGGGAGATGACTGACAGATTTCAGTATAGGGATTCTGTTCACCTATTGTGAAAAGATGACAAGTGCAGTTGTAACACCTCCGCAGTCCTGGCTGTAGATGCAGAACTTTCCCTGGAAGGTACTGGGGCCACTGAAGTATTTCTGTCTGAGCAATACACAGTAGGGGTGTTTTTTCTGGTAGACTAAAATTAACTGATGTTTGTCTGAGGTAAATAGCAGGGGCTGTGGAAAATATAATGCAGCACATAGGTAGTGCTGTAAAAACACAAACTGCACAGTTGAAGTTACCATCCCGTTCTTGCCCCACACTGTTGTCTCCAAGCCTTTTCAGAGCCCTCAGCCCTGAGAGTGCAAGCCCTTCATTATTTTAACCACTTTGATCCTAGAGTGGCAGGTACACAAATGTTACCTGTTAATGAACATTCAGTGCTCCTCCCACTGTGTGTGTCCATTTGCCACGTGAAGCACTCTAAATTAGCACTTTGTAAATCAGGGAACAAAGCTAGAGGTTACTTTCAGAAAGCAGTGAACGTTTTCCTGTCTTTCAGTTGACTGTGCTACAGTTACAGCATATTCTTTTGGAAGTGTTTCTTGAACACTGCTGATTGCTGATTGAAGGTGTTTCCCTTATGATGTCCGTAACTGAAACGGATGCTGTACATTGCTCCAGGATTGAGGAAGGCTGATCTTACGGTGTAGGGACTTCCTGGTCTCTTTGAAGAGTTGAGTTCAGTGGGAGCCATGACCCTCTGTGTGACCTTGGGTAAAGTGCTAAATTTCTGAACCTCAGTATCACAGAGCTGTTGATGGTAAATTCTGCAGTGTCTCGAGTGCTTGATGTGGTGATGATGTTCTACTCTAAACCAGTTGTTTCTGGTGCTGATTATCTAATCTCACGTTTTGAACTGTGCTGCTCAGAATGAGACAGGCTAACTCATTACCATTGCTTTTGCCTTTGTTTTCTTAACTTCATTCTTGGATGTGCCTTGAGTGTTTCTTACTCCAGCACATAATGATTTAGTGGGAGTGAAGGAGTTGGCATTTTTCTAACCCATCCCATCATGACTCTGTGTGGCTTGTGTTGAAAAATAAGTAGCTGTCTGTGTGTTCATTCTGACATGCTTTCCTGAGCATGTTCCCCCAGGAGAGTGGTATTTGAGATGTCGGCAGCTTGTCCTTGTCTGTGGCTGCCCTCAGCGCTGCCTCAGGTTGGCATGGAAAATCCCAGAGTCAGATGAGCAGGAGTAGAAGCTGTGTATTGTTGCAGCTCAGCGTGTGAATGATAGTGTGTTTGTCCTTACAGCACCCCAGCCATTTGGTGACAGTAGGCACAGCTGAGTGTGTCTGTCTGCAGAAGAACTAGCTGTCAGCAAGTGAAATGGCACAGTGAAGATTCATGCTTTCCCCTAGTGCAGCCAGCCATGAGCATGTGAGCGACTATACTTTATGCCACAATATTGTTCAAATAAACAGGCAGGTGCCTGCTATTGTTGCAGGCTGTTGGGAGGTTGATTTTGTTGCTGATATTCCCCTCACATTCCTCAGATTTCTCAGTGTCTCTTTTGGGCGGGGGATCCTAGCTCCAGGCCCTAAAGAGGGCTGGACTTGTCAGATTTTTTTTGGTTATTGCTATACTTCTTCCTAGATTAACTCATGTAGCAAAATGGGCATAGTTGTAGGGACAGCTCCTTTGGTTGGGACCAGACAGGGTTGTTCCCTGAAGTGGAGCAGGCGGCTTGTGTTGGCACAGCAGCAGGGGCTGGAACTAAAAGATTTTGCTTTTCTTCCCTCAGGCACCTCAAGGATGTAATCCTGCTGACAGCTATCGTCCAGGTGCTGAGCTGCTTCTCGCTCTACATCTGGTACTTCTGGCTCTTGGTAAACCCTGCAATTTTCCTTGTTGCTCTAAGTTGTCCCTGTCTTTCCCTGTTTTCAGAACTGAGGACTTTATTGATCCATTTCATTTCTTCATGTCCTGTTTCAGGCCAAAGCTGGTTTCTGATAAATTGTTTAATCTCTCCATCAAATCTTGTTAAAAATGAGACCATAATACAAAGGAAAGGGAATTTCTGATCCCTCTGGTTAGACCTCACAGTAAACCACGCAAAAATTAGGCTGGTCTTGGCCTTTCTCTCTAGTCCTCTGGAAGGGCAACAGAAAACATGCAGCAGATTAAGTGTGTAGAGCTTTGTGACAGTCTAATAAACAGACTGTGTCTCTTCGTGTTTGGTCTTCATACTCATTCACCTGCACTGACTGAGGCTGGGAACTGCTGGATGCTCTGCCATTCAGTAGATCAAACTCTGCAGGCTTTGATACCATTAACATACCAGACGCTTTTAACTCCTGAAACATTTGTCCAGCTAAAACGGCTTTTGCAAAAATTAAAAATCTCCAACCAATTAAAAAAACCCCACAGCTGCTTTATCTCATGAACATGTATAAGGCAATCTTGGGAGAATGGAAAGACATCTTGTTTCAGTCCTTACAAGTTTCTTTTGTGCTGGTCCTGGCAGAGGGCAGCCTTGACTGTGACTACCCCAGATGCCGCATGGATCATGTTTTTTCATTCAAAGAAATATTTTTCTTCCTGAAGGAGGGAGAGGCTGGATGTCTGGGAAGCTGGATCTTTCTGGGTAATTCAGAACTGATGCTGGGATTTCCATACATGAAGCTTAAGTGCTGTGCTCTCAGAGACATGTGCAAGTTCATAAATTCTATGAAATCAGGCCATTTATTTTGGGTGCCTGCCACTGCCTTTGATTTCAGTGCATCTTACGGTGCCCATTTCAGCCTGTAGACATTTGCCAGCTCCCTTGGCTTCCTCTATAGGACCAGCCCTCCTGACCTTAGCACTGCCCCTGCCCCTGCTGCATCCAAAGTGACTGAGTTTGCTGCCACATGTGTTTTGCAGGCTCCGGGGCGCGCACTCTATCTCCTGTGGGTGAACATCCTGGGGCCCTGGTTTACAGCAGACTCTTCGGCTGCCAGTCAGGAGCCAAATGAGAAGAAACAGCGCCGACAAGAACGCCGCCAGATGAAGCGCTTCTAGCCCTGGCTTGGGAGATGGATTAATGCTGTCTCTCATCTCCATGCTGTTACTTCATCAGGGATGCAACTGAAACCAATCAGAAACCATCGCAGTATCTATGTTGCCCTCTGTCATTGCTGCCATTTCACTGTAAAGGCTGCAAGAGACTTCCCTCGGTTGGTTCTTAGTGCCAGTCGAGGCCTTGCTCCTTGTGATGACAAGGGTGGGTTATGCTGGGATGTGTGTAAATACCTTTTTAAAGCAGTGCTGTATTGCATTCAGGGTTGGGGGTTGCAATGTTGGAGGAAATACTATATTAAAGAGCAGTCTAATTGACCTCGCTGGCTGTGTGTTTGTACAGGGGGGCTTGCAGAGGGGAGCTGTTAAAAATACTAATATATCCCTGGAGGCCTGGACCAGATGAATGTGAAATCCCCAAGAGAGAGCTGATCTTGTCTCTTCCCTAGCTCGCTCTGTGCCACAGTGTCTGTTCCCTGGAGAGGGGCTTTAGGTGCCCTGTGAGATCTAGAGTGTGCAAAGCAGCTGGAGGGGCTGTGAACTGGACTCACAACCAAACTTGGAGCTTTCGGGATTGAGACTGGGCTCTTTGGAGTCACAAATTGGCCTGTGTGACCTTTGGGGGAACTCAACAGGATAAAAAGGCTCCAGCTGAAAGAGGCTAAAACCAAATCCATGTTTTATTTGAAAAAGAACTCTCCCAGGGATGGTGTAGCCGGGGTGCAGAGACTGTGGCAGAGATCTCATGTGTTAGGGACCAGGAACAGCCCGGGGGAGCTAGGCAAGGAAAAAGTTCTGAAATCAGCCTTGGTTGATGGGTTGGGGCAGGCCTGGGGTACAGCCAGACTCAGAGGTAAGCTGAGCTCTGGAGGTATCCCAGAAGTTGAGGCATTCTGGATTGCTACAATGGTACCAGGTTTTGAACTATGATCTGTGAATGTATACAGTCCTTTCTGAATCCTTCCAGCCTCTGCGGCATCCTATGGCCATGAGAGCTATATTTAATGATGTGCTATCTGAAGTGATGCTTCTTACTGGCTGAATATCTGAGAAACAGCTAATGGTCATGTACTCTCCTTGCAGGCTCAGGTGGTGACTTTGCTCCTGAGACATCTCAGGGTACCTGAGCTGAAACAGGCCTTTGTGCTGCAGCCACTTCCTCTTGCAGATGACTGACCATCTGCTTTTGGCTACTTTGATTTATTAATGTTAGCTCTGCTTAATGCCTTGCTTTGCATGCTCCGGCGACCCCTTCCCACTCCTGACCCATAGGCTTGGAGACGAGCAGCCTTGCCTAAGCAACTGAAATGTGTGATCACAATGTTAATAGTGGTACCAGCCTGGCCTTCTGCATTCAATGCCCTCCATAATCTATCACTCACAGGTAGTTTCCATTACATAGTTTTATTACAGGTTTTTCCTAACATCAAAGCCCATTCCCCACCCTGAGTCCTCCTGTGCCTCAGTGCCAGGCAGAGCAGCTGTGGGGGGTTGGAGGGGGGCAGAGTGACAGTTACTTGGGGTACTGAACAGTCTGCAGGGACAGGGCAAATATCTGGTGGGGGGGGTGGAGATCAGAGATCTTTTTTTGGTGGATTAAAGTCCTTCTCACTGCTGGGGGAGGGCATGAGGGGAGTGGTGAGTGAGTGGGAAGCACCTGAGTGGAGCTGAGCCATGGCTACAGGCTAGCCCTTGTTCCCTGCCAGGGCTCCCAGGCACAGCCCAGGGCCACCAGCCTGTGTTTGCTGGCTCTGAATACAGTCAGAGCCTCTGCTGGAAACACCCCATGGCACCCTGAGGCCCCCCCCCCATGCTCTCCTCAGTGTGACTGGCCCTGCACAGCCCCCTGCACCTACTCTGGGCCCCTGCTCTGCTCTCGTCCCTCTAAACCATCTTGTACGCCTGCTCCTGAAAAAAACTCGTGGAGCAGTACAGCTGCCCCTGACACACACACACACACACACAGAGCTGGGGAGGCGGGGGGGAGCATCAACAACAACCACACCGGCCTTCTCAACCAAGCTACCCTACACAGCGGTACATGCATGTTGGCCCCCTCCCCAGCCCTCCCAGGTGGAGGGGAGGGAGGCCTAAGCTGTGCCGTTTCCTCCAGGTGAGGACTGGCTCAACAGCCCCAATAAATATCAAATAAATAGAGCCCAGGGCAGCCAGGCACTGGGAGAGCTGTGCTCAGGCACACGCGCGGTGGCCGAGAGGCGCCAGCCTCGGGAATCAAGCCCAGTGGGGTACCAGGGCTGTGAGCCAGGACCCGCTCAGTCAGGCAGCAACTGCTCCAGCTCCTTCTCGTTCAGCCTGTTGGTGGTGACGATGTGGTCGAGCTGCTTCATGTACCGCTCCAGGTCCTGCATGAAATGGGGGATGCGGGTCTTCTCCAAGACCCCAAATTTCTTCAGGCGATTCACATCTTCATAGGACACCTAGTGGGAAGCAGAGAGATGTGTCAGTCCCCCTCGGACACTAAAACACAGGCCAGAGAGCCTGGACTGCTTCTTTAGCCTAAGGCAGAGCTGCAATCAAATGAGTTTGCACAACTACGGCAAGCCTGTGGTGTGGGTCATCTAGAAACCATGCCACCCAGGAGTTGCTCCTGTTTCCCAGAATGGGTACCATCACCTTAGAGGAAAGGCAAAGCTGAAAAGGCTCTGTGAAGAGACTGCAGAAATAACTGTCCTGGGAAGGTGGAGGAAGTGCATCACAACACATGAGCAAGGGCCCAGCAAGCAACACCACTACAGCTCCGACCTGAATGCAGTCCTCTGGGAACTCAACTCCAAACTGACAGATGCTTCCAACAACACCACTGCTAACAATGCTTTAATAAGAGTTTAAAAAAAAAAAAAAAAGGTTCCCTGCTTTCTCAGCCATTCCCTGAGTGCTGGAGGCCCAGAGGAGACTCAAGGTGAGGGCAGCTGACCCCTGGTTCTGGTGGAGAGGACAGCCAGGTCTGGCCTATCCTGGCAATGGCTCTTTCCTGCTGGACCAGCTGCAAAAGTCCCCGAGAAAGATATAATAAACTCCTAGAGATGCTGAGGAAAGTTGCCAGTGACCTAGAGGGACATGTCTCACTCTCTGAGCTTATTTCAGCTGTGGGATGGTGGGCTCTTCTCCAGGTTATGTTTTGGGAGCTAAGTTATGTGGCTAATGGGCAGTGAGACCTCCCAAAATCCACTGTGTGTCCCTGCTGATGCTGCACATGAGTCTGCATGTGGGCAAAGCCATGTCTGGCCTCCCACCAACCACAAGTCCAGCCACCCAGAATGGCTCACAGCCTACCGTGGCCTCCTGGGCCAGGAAACATCCCTTCTCCCAGTGTGGTGCCAGACCCTGGCTCTAGCAGCCATCCCAGCCCATTTTACCTTTCCAAGCGCTGCCAGCAATGGAAAGTCAATGGTCTGACGATGTCGCAGGATCCGGAGAATCCCATCCAGGTACACCTGATCCTTACTGAAACAACCTGAGAGAGAGAGGGAGGTAAAGGGGAGTGTGACTGGGCGCCAAGTGCCCCACTGTCTGCAAACAATGTGCATACCCTTCTTTCATATAAACCTTTGTAAATCACCAGTAACTCGACTGAGGATGCTGAACCAGAGTGAAACAAGTGTGCTAGGGCCCACGCGTTGTTGGGTACCATGACCAGTGCTTGCCAGGGCATTTAGCATGGAAAACAGGGAAATCAGGCAGGGAAAAGAAAGGATAAGACTCCTTTGGGGACCTGAGCTGAAGAGGAGTATGTGGGATCACCAGGGAACTAAGCAAGCTGAAGAAGTAGGTAGCATGGGCACCATGGGCAAATACGATGAAAAAGTCCAACAGAGAAAGGAATCGGAGCTCAGGTTGGACCAAGTGATATCTGAAGGAGGGGATGAACCCATCTCTCCTCTCCAGGGTATAGAGATTTCCCCAGGACCAGAGTTATGCTCCTGAGTGTGATAGGACTGGCAGGAAGGAAAAGGCACAAAGGACAAGCAAACTCAGCCCTGCAGATCAGTGCTGGGGAAAACTACGGGCAACTATGTGCAGTGAGTCTCAAGTCCGCAAAAGGCCTTGGGTGACAGGCAGTGTCCTGTCACAAGGACCGCTTTAGCACTTTTGCCATTCCTTCTGACTGACTTTTTTTTTTTAATATTAAACCACTGAAAAAATATAAACACTCCCCCAAAATGCTTATCTCATTTCTCCTTTGGCTGCTATCTCCCTGTGAGTTTCTGTAAGACACTCTACTCAAATGCATGAGACAACTGGAAACACCTTGTGTGGGCTCCTTGGGCTGCCATGTCTGGCCATGCGTGAAATCAAGGAGCCAGAGAGTGGTGATACTACTGGACTGTACGTAAAATTTTAAGAGATTGCTGTCATAAAGATATCACTTATGAGATGTAAATCCATACAAAAGCAGAGCTGTGGATGAGGTACTGTGCAGGATGTCCAGGGGCAGAGCAGTGCCGCTGCTTTGTGGGCTACATTGGTGGTGTGCCTCCATTTGAAATCCACTCCCAAATCAACGCTTTCCCTCCCATCAAGCTTTACCTGGCTGAGATGTGTCTGTCTGGCCTCGCTTCGCCCGCACGCAGTACTCCCACCGGACCCCAGCGTCCTGGACATACTGCTCCAGGTCCCGGAAGAGGGCAGAGAAGGAGAGGCGACTGGCCTGATGGATGGTGTAGTAGAGCAGGGCCGCTCGCCACAGGAAGGGCTGCTTGCGGAAGAGGACGCTGTGCAGGCTTGCCAGCCCTTCCTCGGTGGGGTTGGCGGGCTTCAGGCTGTACTGCTTGCGGCCCTCAGAGCTGTGCCAGGGCTGGCGGGTGTTGTTCACTCCCCGGATGTAGTGGGTACCTGGGCAGGATAAGTGTGAGAGCCGTCAGACAGCCATATGGCCCACCTCTCTTGGGGCCCTGAGTTGGCACCCCTTGGTTCCCCGATCCCTGCTTTGCTGCTGTGGCATTTCTGCTTTCTCCTGCACCAGGGCTGCTGGGGGAAGGAGGCATCTCCACTGGGGCGGACCTGACACCCACCAGGCTCATCACGGGGATGGGGCAGCCCTTTGCTGCTGGGGCTGCACAGCGGGGCAGTGTGCTGGCACAGGCACATGCATGCACATCGTGCCAGGTGCACACCCAACACTTTCTGCCTTGCCTTCACAGAGGGATCCCAGGACCCAGCTGGCCTCAGCCCCCTTCGGAACTTGCCTGTGGTGTCATGGCCTGGGAGGACACCTCTGGGACTCCTTGCCACAAGACATTATGGGTATGAACAGTTTGCAGAGGCTCAAAAGGAGAGTGGACAAATGCATGGGAGGGAGATCCATGGGATCACTAAATACACAGAAACCACATCAAGCTTAGGAAGCCCTCAAGCAGAAAATAGCTGGGGTCTGATAGAGGATTTAGGGAAGTAACATCTCTGCTTGCCCTGTGCTCCCCACTGCTGGGGAGATCTTCGCACACACCCCACTGCTGTGTAGCTCCTCATTCTGCCTGGCTGTGGCCCCCGCAGCCCTGAGCCTGGCCGGACTCTGCTCTGGGCCCTCCCCAGCAGCAGGGCTGCATGTGAGGCCTTAGGCCATTACCCGGATGGCCATCAGAGGATGCTCACAGCATTCTTCCTGTGCCTCCATGGCCCCTTCTCTGCCCCCCCCCCCCCCATGGCCCAGGGTGCTGGGCAGCACATCCATTACTGCAGCTGGCCCCCATCGCCACCCTGTCCCCAGTCCTGCTGACCTATCTCGTGGCGTAGCATGCCTTCCAGCCAGTACTGCCGGGCTCCGGACAGGTTGATCGCCAGTGTCGGCCGGCTGTCCTCCACCATCATCACGGCCTGGGACAGGAGGTCATCGGTGAGCTGCACCACCACCTGTGGAGGAGGTAGAAGGAGGCAAGCAGCATCAGGACTTTGGCTGGGAGGAGACGCTTGGCAGGGCTGTTCTAAGCAGAGGCTGAGATCACTGCGGACAATCAGAAAAGCCCATTACCACCATGGACAGCACTGTGCTACACAGCTAAGGAGCTGCCTCATTATCTCTAAATCACATTACAGCTTCCTAAAGCACTGTGTGAGGAACATATGACTCATTAATGTGAAACCAGGTTAGTGCAGGAGGCAGCTAACCAGAGCCTCAGTCTGTGCTGAGCCTTTCAGCAGGACCGAGCATTCCCTCCCTGCCATCCTCCTTTTTTTTGGCCAGGCAAACAGGCTGAGCAGTCCTCCTCGACATGCATTCAAGGGCCATTAGAAAATGGTTTGTGCTATTCCTCAAAAGGTTGGTATACCTAAAGAAACCGTGCTAACAGTGTTCCCATTCCAAAAGGAAGCACCCCAAAACCACAGACACCAGGAGACCCCCTCTGGACTAGATGAGAAAACAGTCGCCCTAATACATGTTGGCAATTTTCCTGTACCCTGGGAAAGCCACGGGAGCTGCTATTGGCACCTCTGATATCAGCTGTGGTTGGGGCAGAGAAGAGAAGCACAGCCAAAGGTAGCCATGAGTCCTGAGCAGGCAGTGCAGGGAAGTCAGCTGCTCAGGACACACATTCAAGTTACTACCTTTCTAAGGAGATGCTTCTAGTGGTGCCCAGCAAGCATAGATACCAGGAAGGAGAGAGCAAATCCCAGTTGCAGGGCCACCCAGCCATGACCCCTGATATCAGACCAGGTCCTGGCACTCCTCTTGGACAGCCCAGCACCAGGATCCCTCTGGCTATAGGAACCTCCCAGCTCACTGCTGGACCTGACCACCACAGCTCCAATGGCTGTAAGAGGGACAGGCTGAGAACTGGGGAGGTGTTTCAAGAAATCTTACCACTCTTTTGTGTTATATAGAGGAACGTAATCCTCCTGCCTCACTGCTTTGTGCATTCCCATCCCTTTCAGCTGCGATCAGCCTGCCTCCAGGCCGCAGTGAATGAGGGACCTCCCCTTTCCCAAAGCTCCAGGTCCCTCAAACAAACACTGCCATAAGTCACCCTTGGGCAGCTCTCTAAGGGGACTGTGTGTGAATTGGCCTCATAATCTTCCAGGCTGCATTTCTGGGAAGTGACAGCCTACAAGATTGAGGGCTACATGCAACTGTCCTCCATCAGGTTGCATCATCAAATGAGGCAGCCCACTTCGCCACTGCCTCCTTTCCCCTCACTGGGGACCACAGCAATACTCACACATCCAGGTGGGCATGCAGACACCTTTCTTTCCACGTGGCTCTGCAGGATTTTGTGGCCACACACAGTGGGAAGTCTGGGAAGCACTCCATGAACACAGGGGACCTAGCCTGCAAAGCCGCTCAAGCAGCTGCAGTGGGTTATCTGCAGCAAGCAGTCGCAGCTAAAATGCCATTTTTCCTTGAGCACTTTTCTTGCTCCCTTGAAGACACTGCTGTTTGGTGCCAGTGTCTGTGTTCTTCAGCGCAGAACTGGTGCCTGCACTCCCGACAGTCCCTGGTCCCTAGGTCTTTGATGTTTGACCTGCAGCTTTTATAGGGAGCACTGGACATGAGGCACTTCGACAGCTTGTGGATCTGCGCTGTCAGGACACCAGTTACCACGTGATGCTCAGCTGACAAAACAGGCTTTCTTTTATAACAGCTTTGGAAGTGCTTGCCTATCCCCTGGCAGCAAAATCAATCAGTTTGGATGGTCCATCCCAGTGCTAAGACACCACCGGCACAGCCCTCAGGGCTAACTCCGACTGTTTGTGTCTTACCTTCATCTCCCAATGGCAGCCACAGAGACTATTCCTACCCTGGCTACTCAGGGCATTTTGCTTTTTGTGAAAATCTGTCCAAGATGAGGCAAGTTACAAGCCCCCAAATCTCTCTGTTCCCATTCCTGCTAGCCTGGGATAGTTGTAAAACCCTACCTTCAGGAGTGAGCGGGTCTGAAAGGTTTCTACCTTCCCAGCCCTAAACTGCTCAGTCCCACTCCTGCACCCCCCAAGAGCCTAGTCCTTCGTGGGGCAGCACTGCAAATTTGGTCACTAAAATGACCCAGCTAAAAAACAAAAGAGCATGCTTCTGGAGGACCATTCTTAAGTTGGTTTGGTGATGTGAGCTACAGCACAGCCTTGCAAAAAGCTGGGCCAGTCCCTCTAAACACATGGCAAAACACAGCTTGGGAGTGGAACAAGCACTGAGACTTGCACTGCTTTTGCACTGAAGAAAACATATTGTGAAACTGCCCCTAAATTCCCCAGAAATACTGCCTTCATGAGCCACGCTGTGGGCACTCTGCTCTTGCGTGCAAAGGCACTGCACACATGCCTCTTTGTGGAGGAACTGAGCACGTGGCTGAGACAAACCAGGACTTTGCTTGTAACTAATCCACAGCACTGTGGAGCCTGAACATGGGGATCCTCTCTCCTTTAATTCCTGTGTTCCTTCTGCCGGTGAAAAGCAGTCTGACCCAGCAGGCAGGTTGGTACAGAGAAGGGAAGAGCTCAAAGGTAGGGGATTTAAAGAACAGGAGTCATACAGAAAGATCAGGGAATAAACCCACAGAAGAAGCTGGGAGGGAACCTACACAAAAAACAAGGTGGTCAGGCCAAGATAGCATCACACTGCACACAGAAGACAGCAGATGACATTTGCACAAACAGCATTAGCATTTGCTATTGCAACATTCCCACTTCTCCAGTGAAGTTTTTCCAATGTGATGCTATGTCAAACAAAGTAAAAAGAGCATGAACTTATCCAACTTCTCCTTTTATCCACTCCTTTTCTGAAGGTCTGCACACAATCCTACTTTGTCCTGCATAGCTCTGTGTCAGGGAATTTCTTGTTTCCTCATATTGCTTTAACTGTTTTCTTTGTTATGGGCCCAAAGTGTAAAGTCCTCATAGCAAATATCCCATGAAGGAACCAAGCCTCTGGCTCCATCTTCATGTCTCCAATCTCTCCTTCATACTTGCCCTTTTAAGGCTTCAAGACAAGAGCAATAAGGACTGATCCATGCCAACACATACTAGCAGCAAGAGCTGAGATGTGACAGTCATGTGCATTGTAGCCAGCCTTTCTACCTGTGCATTTGCTGGCTGTGATTCACAGCAGGGATATGCAATTTGTTCTCAGGACTAGTTAACCTCTTTATACAAAAAGAAACAGCTATTTGAGGAAATCTGGTCATTGTGCACCATGCAGCCAAAATAGCTACTTAAATTAACATGAGCTCCTGCAACCCTCACCCAGAGAGATACTGGCGTGAATTCCACACCTCCTCAGCCAGGGCATCTCAGACCAAACCCTGTTCAACTGAGCATACAGGACAAGTTTTCATTACAACAACAACATTCTTCCAAAGCGCAGTGAGCAGGCTGCTCAAAAAAAAATAAACCAGAGACATGTGCTGTCAACAAACAGTAATTTATTGACAATCCAACTTCAAATCTGCAGTGACTTGAAAGACACAGCAATGCATGAGGAAATGGAAGTCAAACAGATCTGACAAGCCAGACCAACAGCAAAGTGCCTGTGTCCCATACTGCATCCCCAGAGGTAGACACTGCCTTGGTTGTCATATGCAAGTTTTGGCAGCAGCAGCAGCAATGCTTGGGACATTTGGGCGTTTAACATTTTCATCTTAAAATCCTTCCACTCATGGATATGAACTCCACAGACATTCATTTTGTGGCTTACACTTTCACGGCTGAAAAGTAGAAATCTGACAACATTGCACTCCTGAGCAAGAATTGCTTTTCAGTATCCCCAGGGTGGTGGTGGTGAATCCATTAAGAGCCAAACACCAGGGTGCTACCAAAAACTTGTAAATACACACCACAGCATCTACGCTGTATTCTGTAGCAAAACAGAACCATGCTTCACACCTATGGGAATTGTCATTCCTGCAGAAAAGGTTGAAATCAATTCCAAGTTTTTGTGTACACTGAATGAGGGACAGCTCCATGGGATCCTATTAGGCACATCCTGAATGAGACAGGACTGCAACAGCAGTGCCTCTAATGGCCTCAGAGAGGACATGCTCTGTGGGTAATGGGCATTCTGCCTAACTTCTCATGCTTTGTTGTCAAACTGCTAGCATAACACAAATTGCTGTGCACATTCATACTACTACACTACAATTCTTATTTGTTTTGAAAAAAGAAGTGGAGACAGTATTGGTTTGTTTTAACCCAGATTTATTATTGTATATAACTGTTCACTAAAGCCAGAAGTGCAACATAACAGAACAGATCCTACTACTGGGCAAATCAACAGCATGAAGAGACTATGCTGCAATTGTTTAACTTTACCAGAGTGAAAGACAATCCCTCTAACTCAAATAGAGAAAAGACTTGACAATTTACTTCCAACTTGCGTGCATCCTTGAGCTTTATTTCTGCTCCATTAAGCAACTGAAAATAAATAAATGTTGCACTTTCCCTGCCCTCTCCCACATCCAACCAGCACACACAGATCACATCTCAGGACTATGCTTAGGCACAAGACCTGACTTGGGACCCTGGTGAGCTGGGTCCTGCAGAAGTTAGGACACATGGTTGAAGACTGGAGACAGCTTCCCCCCACAATACACCTTCTCCATCCCTCACTACTGACACTTAAATAGCTGTAAAACACCTCCCCAAGTGAGAGGCTGCAGCTTCCACATTTGTGTATCCTTGTGCTGATCCTGGATCAGCAAAAGCCAGCATAAGCAGTGAGAGGGGCAAAGCCTTTTGCTCCTGCTCCTCCACCCCATCTGTGTGAACATTTACGCAGCAGCACAACAAAACAGAGCAGGGAACTGATCCAAACTAAAACTGGCTTTATTCTCTAGGTGAATTTCCAGTAAGATCACCACCTGGCCACATGAGCTCCCACGCTAGCACAGGCTCTTGTGGGGAAGAAGAAAGAGTACATTTCACTAAGCCTTTTGGCAGCTAGCTTCTGCTTACAGCCCTATCTGGAGATACAACAGGCAGGAAGAGTCACAGATTCATCATAATTGGAAATTAAGGAGGCACATATGAACTGAACACAGCTTTTTTTTTTTTTTTTTTTTACTTTCAAAGGCTTACCTTTGCAATCTTTCATTTTATTTTAACCTTTTCTAATCTCTTATGTCAGTTCTATGCAACAGGAGTACAATCTTGTCATTTTACATTGCAATCCCAAATATAACTAGTTGAGGTTGAAACCCTGGGAAGGGAAGGGGAGGCAGAGGATAGAGTTAAGAAAAACAACCAAACAAAACCCCACACAGATAAGGAGTACATTTCACTGTTACAGCACTTTTCTTGTTCCCTTGAAGACACTGCTGTTTGGTGCCAGTGTCTGTGTTCTTCAGCGCAGAACTGGTGCCTGCACTCCTGACAGTCCCTGGTCCCTAGGTCTTTGATGTTTGACCTGCAGCTTTTATAGGGAGCACTGGACATGAGGCACTCTGACAGCTTGTGGATCTCCACTGTCAGGACACCAGTTACCACATGATGCTCAGCTGGCAGGGAGTGGACGTCTTGCTCTCTTGTCACTCTTAATTGCCCTATATGAAAAAACAAGGAAGGTTGGAATTTAGGATACTAGATGCTGGACAGATACAGGAAAACTTCTTTCCTAGAATAAAAACTCTCATTCTTAGACATACTTTCCCCCAGCCTATATATATATATATATATATATATAGCGCACTCTGCTATTACTCTGCTTTCTTCACTTTCCGATTGCACATCCTTGACCACATTATGCTGAATTCTTCAAGGCATGATTCACAAGTGACATGAATTCAGACATTTCCAGGTCTCCTCCAAGCTCTGTCCCAATGGAAAATGCTGCGTTGGGATCATCCCAACTCGTGACTTCTGGGGGGCTGGTGCTCCTGTGGTATCCCCTGAACAGCTCAAGTTTCCCTCATGTACCTTCAAAAGCTAACCCTGAGAATGACACTATTCTATGAGCACCTGCCCAAGTGCCAGAGCTATTACATAACCCCAGCAGTTTAACTGTTGTGATAAAGCTACACAGATAAATTCTCCATGTAGATAGTCCCTGACGTTTTGATGCCGCACAGCTCTCCTTTCTGCATTAGCTCCTTAACTGAGCACTGAAGGAAACTATCCAGGCTTTGTTATAAACTGAAAATCTGTCCACCACCTGCCTATTTCCTTTTCCTCTGCAGTATGGGGAATGTTGTGTCTTATAACCTACACTGCACTTTCACTGCTGTCACCCATGCTAGCTGATCCTTTCATTCTGTTCAGGCACTGCCAGATACCGGCTAAGCTGCCAGATGGTACTGCTGGCTTGCAAGACTGGCTGCCACAGAAGCAGGAATGCTAGCTGGGTGTTGGAGGGAAGCTACCCCAAAATCACTGTCAGCACATTTTTGGCATGGAGGTAGTATAAGGGAGATTTACGTTCTTCAGCATAGCATATCTGTTCTTTCATTCACAAGGCAGGTAGCTCCTTACTCAATAGAAGTGTTTGCTGGAAATGCACATTTTTTTCCCCTCCTGACTTTGATTTCTTCCTCTCATATCTCACCCAATGGCAAAAAGTATATCTCACAGTCCAACTGTAGCTTAGATCTCTCCAAAAAGCACAGGTTTCTAAAACTGCATTCATTTAGATGCAGCTTTAACAATAAGAAGAATTAGTTCTGGATGACAGGATTATGCACACTAGAGTTTGTGAAACCATGCATGCTCTCAAGCTGACACCTTCTCCTGGCCCAGCTACATCAGCTGAGGAGGTAACTGCTCCCTGTTACAGGGTACTGCACTCACTAGACTGTGGGGGAAAATCCCCCCCATGTATG
Organism: Apteryx mantelli; assembly: GCF_036417845.1. Lineage (NCBI taxonomy): Eukaryota > Metazoa > Chordata > Aves > Apterygiformes > Apterygidae > Apteryx > Apteryx mantelli. The sequence goes on along the minus strand of NC_089987.1, from coordinate 24,943,222 downwards.
CCAGGCAAGGTAAAACCACTGCAGGTATACTACTAGGGCTTAGTTTGCCTAAAGCAAGTTAGAGAGGCCTCCCACAAACTGTTCTGCTAGCAAGGCTGTGGGCGATGGTGTCAGAGACCGGGGCAAGCATCGTCTGTCAGTCTTCGGTATCATGCCTGATAAACAGGAAGCAGACTGAACAGTTCCAAGCCAACTGTTTTCCTTCCCTCTTCATATCAGACTGCCATTTATAGGGTGAACAAAGGGAAGCAAAACAAACAGCTGGAAAATAAGAGGCAGCTAAGAATGTGATGTTCAACTGAAAACAGGTCTTGCTGTCAAACAGCAACAGCACCTTTTAGGCAAGCCAGCAAGAGCTAAAATGAAGGATGAAGCATTCCTTGGAACACTGCTTGGAGAAAGTTCCAAGAACACAGAAGAATGCTGTTTGCAAGGACATGCTGGAACACTGCTCAAGGCTGAACACAGAGGGAAGGGGGCAGTTTAAGTGGTAACTGCTCTTTTTTTTTCCAGGAATCAAGGAAAATCTCAAGCAAGAACATATCAGAGTCTTTAGAGGAAGAATTCAAGTCACAGGGAACACTTATTTTTCTCTCTCATGGTGAAGAAAAGGTAAGGACAACACAGAGATGGCAACACTGAACTCAGTCATATGAAATGGAAACTATTTCTTCTGGTACAAGACCTAGACGAAATCAAATGAAGTGATTAGGAAGGAGGTCCACAACAAACAAGCATAAGTAAACTATGGAATTTGTTGCAAAAGGTTTACAAGTGTTCAAAATTAGTTAGACACATTAACAGAAGAAAAAATTATCAAGGGTGTCTGCACACAAACACCACTAGGGATTCAGGAAGAATCTGGACTGCAGCGGCTGAAGGCTGGGAGAGTAGGTCAGGGAGAAGTTGCTACCCACTTTCCCTGTTCCTTTTTTCCCGGAGAATCAACTATTGCTACGGATAGACAGACACTGGGACAGACAGAGACAGGACTGACCAGTAGCACTACTATGTTCTTATGATTTTTATTGGGGCTGCAAAGCATCACTTCCTCCCCCACCCTGCACCTCCCTCCTCCCCAAGTAAAGCCTCAGTTAAGGCAGAATAAAAAGGAAAAGTTATTCTTACAGATGGTGAAAAGATAAAAAGGATAAAGCAGAAAGAGTCCCATGTTTCTGTTCTCCTCTAAATGCCACATGCTCTCCATGTTCCCATTCTCCTCTATATGCCACACAACATCAAGGGAAAAGGGATGAAGGTCTCCAGATAAGCAGGAGGAAGAAAGAAAACAGAGTTGGGCAAAGGTACAAAAAGGACAAGGGAAAGAAACAGACCCAGTCGAGGACTGGGAAACAGGCTTAATTGCCAGTCAGAGAGAATGAGAACCTCTGCAACCGCAGGTAGAGCTGCATTACCCAGTCCACATGGGAGAGTTGGCAACACTGTCTCATGGAAGCACACAAGGTGGCTGGGGCATTCCACAATTAGAAGACAACAGGCAAAATCCACAGTGTAACTATTTTTCCTTTCCTTTTTAGGAAAGCCTAATAACTTTTTAGAGGCATCGGCTTGTGATCCTTTAAGTGTGTGTGTGTGTGTGTGTGCGCGCGTGCGTGTGTTTGACAATGATTTGACAGTATTGTTTTGTCCCATTAGATAGAGGGTCCAAGAGCTGCTCTGTGTGAGCCAAACTAGCTGGGTGCAAGTGAGGTCTGAGCCAAATGGTAATAATAATAATAAAAAAAAATCTCTTCAAGAAGAATTGTGTGAAAGTCTGTCCAGGAATCAGAAGGGAATCTGAAAAGCTTCACAGAAGACTGTGGTCTGCATATTCATATTACACTGCCCATAGCATTTTGCTGGATTGGGCAGAGCACTGAAACCTGAGGCTTTCACCAGATTCATTCAATGTCAGCCCAATTCCAACCACCACCACTTTAGAGTGCACTTGGCTCTGCCTCTAACATCTTAGATACAGAAACATAAGTCCTCCCCACAGCCCAAATTTGAAGTAGAATAATGTATTGCAGAATCAGATGGAGAAGAAAATACATTTTATAAGACTGCCTACTGCTGTCTGAGTAATCAAGTTAACTCCGCACAGTAATTGCATCATACAGCCCGTATACTTGATGGGCAGTATCAGTTGCCTTATTTAAGAATCATAGGGCAAAACAGGAGAGTCCTGACACAGATGCACAGAGGCACTGAAGAGGTACTGTTAGAATAGGGTGCTATAGCTTCAGCCAAAGTTAAGTCTTACTTCTGGAGCAGCAACTCCAGCTCTCCAGATCTGTGATTTCTCTCATTCCTAAGGGGATTCACAGCTAAGGCCTGAATTCAAGGCATGACATCAGACCATCCAGCCCATCATTTTGATCCACAAAGCTGTCTGCTCAGTTTGCGAATGTAATGACAGGCAAAGAGCTTGTCCCCAGAAACTGAGTGAAGAAGTGGAGAGTGCTCACGGCTAGCCACAGCACTGGGGCAAAAGCTCCTGCCTTTTCCCAACTTCAGCAACACTGACAGCAGTAGGCCCATCTGCTTAGTACCTTGCACACTTCCTGGCACTTGGAAGCTCTTGTGCACAGGGGCAGGGCCAACACTGCCAACAGGATCTGTAGAGTTCTAGCTAGCACTGTGTAGTCTAATGACATGTCATAACTCCATGGATTACTATACAATACTTACCAATATAGGCAGGGATTTCTTTGCTGCAAACTGGGAGCAGCTGGGAGATCCACATAAGCAGGCATCTGAGCTCTGGCAACATCATCTCAGTCCTGAGCCAGAACAGAACCAGAACAGGTTCAGTATCTACAGCTTGAACCACACCAAAGAAACTTTTGAATACTCAAAGTCAATTATAGTGCAAATACTTACCCATGAGCATGCTCCCTGGGGTGCTGGAAACTGGTATCCTGCCTTCACAGATCAGCACCATCCCTCCACACCTCAAGTGCCAGGGATGAATGTAGGGGGATAAAGGGGAATAATCTGCCTTTGCACTGACCTGGCAAACAATGCCACTGGCTCTGCAGGCAGTTCAGGCATTGGAGCGAGGTTTGGCTCCTATTCTACCAATAACCAAGATACCGTCTTTTTTGTAGCTACTGCCTGATAGTTTTGCAAAAACTAAACTAGATGCTACACAAACACTTGTGCTGGAACTTTACTTGGGTCAGATGGCTCTATTTTAGCATCCCCAAAGGTTTTAGTTGTTTGGCAATTACCTTCAAAGATAAGAAGCACAAATTTCAACTTAGATAGCACTTCTTGCTGTCACGCTGATTGTTACTGAACACAGTTTCAAGGTACAGAATCCCACTGTGACAGACAGAAAGGGAGCCAGGCCAGGCAGAAAAAGCAGCAGCAATGTCTGTGCACCCTAAATTTCCTCACAAATACTTAAGCTGCACTAGTGACAAGCTTTTGACCATGTTTTCTTCAGCTGCAGGCTACAGCCGACAGCCTGTGCTGTATCCCCAGCTCACTAAGCTTATGCTGAATAAGCAATACCGTGCAGGTTCTGGATTACTCCCAGGACCGAAGTCATCTCTGCAACACAAACTCAAACAGCCCTGGGAACTGTTCTAAGCTACAGCAGCCTTCCCAGGCCTTTCTACAAACTCACAACACAGGGCAGTCCCAGTGGCATGCAGGACAGCATGGTCCCTGTGTTCCTTCCAAGTTTGATGGGAAAGCCACTGCAGGGCTGTAAGACCTGTACCAGGAAAATCTGTACTGATCCCTTGTGAGTTACAGTGCTTTCACATCCTGCCAGAGTGACACTTACAGCCAGCAAATGTGACAAGGCACAAAAACCGTATGGTGTTTTCAGTTGGTCTCATAGCTAACGCAATCCTAAACAAAGGGGCAACCTGTGGTGGCCACACGTGCTAGAGTTTCTTTTTTTTAAGAAACACATCATGATCAATATGAAACATGGAAGCAGCAACAGAAAAGCAAACAGCATTACAGAACAGACAAGGAAGCTGGATACAGCGGATAGAAGTTAGGAGTTACAGATACAGGCAAATGGGAGGGAAGGTAGATAGATGTCTCTATGAAAACTGCCCTGTTCCTAGACAAGGCATTATATTATAAATAATGCAGAAATGGCAGAATATATAGCAAGTTTCTATCCTGTACTGGGATCAGAGTTTGATGATATTCCTATATTATGGACATTTTCCTCTTCCTTTCCCCAGAGAACTTCCAACTAAACTTGTAATGGGTGGTAATCTACAAACCAATGCTCAAATGGTTTTAAAAACATTTATCAAATGTTATGAAAAAAACTAGAGCCATATCTTGCACTCATATGTGTAAACATAATAATTAAACACATAGTTCCCTTGAACAAAGGGAAAATTCCACAGGGCTGGAAAAGAGCTAGTTGTACACTAACACATAAGAAAATGTGACTCTGGGAAATACAGACCAACTTGTTTGGAAAAGAGCAGAAGAGCTGAATTTAATCATTTAATAAAAGTAAGGGATAGAACAACTAGTAAGTTAACATATGTTCACAGACTTGAAGAAAATGTAATTTTTTTTCTTTTGTAAAAGTACATAGCTGGCTGCTAAGTAATCCCTGTAAGGCAATGAAACTTCTGTAGATTTTAAATACATAACCTCTTCATTTGTTTTTTAAAAAAGGACAACTATCCAGTATCAATCTAGCATGTACAAAATAGGATTGACTAACTGCCAGACTGGATACTGGGACTGGTTCTGGGTACTAAAAGGAAGCTAAATAATTGGAAAAGACTTACAGAAATCCTTTCAGCTGAAAACGCTGAGGAGGACCAAGGTACTAAATTCACATTCTAGTCATACATCTGCAGAAGAATCACAGTAAACCATGGAAAGCTAGAACTGCAATTTCACCTGAACCCTGCAGTTCCTCCTCTGCCCATGTATTACTTCTGGGAACTGCTCACTCTCACTCTTGTGGGCATGAAAAGTTCTGGGTAGTGCCAAGTATCTTAACTTCAGGGAAGTGCTTGTGAATTACCCTGTTAGGGGAGGGGGTGAAAATCAGAGGTAGGGAAACAGTCTGACCAAGAGGCAACAATGAGGGAGCCCCCTTCACCACCTAACACTACCATCTATGTCCTAGGGTGCTACAGCCAACAGCAAAAGGTTACCCTGCAAGAAAAAGCAAAAGGAGGTCCAGAAATTTTTCTAATCATTTCGATCTGGGACAGAGGAAGTGTTTTGCACACATCCTGCAAGCAGGAAGAAAAAAAAGCCTCCTCAGTGAAGCTGTGGCACATCCCTCATCCTTGTACACATCCAGCTGCCAGGAAATGTCCTGGAAACACAGATAATATAAACACACTGGCAAACCTTCAAGCTCCTCACCCTGCTTTATAACCACAGTGATCTCCACTGTGTTAAAGCACAACAGGTTTCCAAGCAAACAACTATGACAATGACATCAGTGGTAAAAAGGAGCAAGCAGAGATCAGAGTCAGGTGAATGTACAAGGGTACATTTTGTTTTTCATCTTTTCATTGTAACTTAGAGATGGGAGAGAAAGGGCCAGTGCTACTGACAGAGCAGGAACCAGAAGGGAAATGACAAGAAAAGCAGAACAATGTCTTTTTGCCGAGTATTTAAACCCTCAAGATTTCTGGCTTAGTTCCTTGTGATTACACTGTTACATTTGGCTAAGCACAGAAAGCAAGCTGCAGAAAATTCCTTCTGCCTCATTAGACCTAGACTTGCCACCTAACAGGCACCATCAGAAAGGAGCTCAGCACATACAGCAAGGCAACCACTGGAAATTCCTCCCAGCACAGAGGCAAGCCACAGTACTTATTGTCTCTGTTGGGCTAAGGTGCATCAGCACCCTGATTTGGGCTTCTTGGGGCACAGATAAACCGTACGAGCTAGAAAGAATAAGAGATGCTGAACTTCCCACCCTCCTTCCCACACAGCCGAGTTACTACTGCCTCATAGCTAGAGTAACATCACAACTGAGTATTTTCCAGTATTAAAACCTGAGCTTGGGGTTTCAAAGTACCATAACCCAGTATGTCCCAAAGAACAGCAGGAAATTTCTCCTCCATCTTTGCGTTTGAACATGTGAATGAACCCAGATGTCAGAGATTTCTGCCATACCACTGCTAACAAAAATAGCTTATTCCTTCCGACAGTAATTGATGCCTCATGTACATAGCAAAGTACTCCCCACCCCATACGCATGGCCACGTGGACAAGCAGCAGCTCCTGTCTCTCTCAAACATAAAGGGAGATATGGCTGGACTGAAAAATCAGGGGAGGTTGGTGGAGAAATAGTACTGACTTCCTAACTCTGTGGCAAGGAATGCAACCAGCCAGGAGCCATGCCAGAGATGAACAGAAGACCCAGTTCAGAGTAGGAAAGAAAACACCTTGACCCTGAGCTTGTATCAGGCAATTGCCAGGCCCAAAGAATCCTGTAGTTGTATCACATTTCTTCAAGCCACATCAAGATTCTTACGCAGTGGTGGCCTCTGAGAGCTAGGACAAACTGGGAACCATAAACGGCCTGAAGAAGTCGTCTAGAACCAGCATAGTACTTCCAGTAGCAACAGAACAATACAGAGAAGGACAGTTAAAATACTTCTTCTCCATGCAATGTCTTTGCTAATAAAAATGCCATCAGATTTGTTTATATCACCCTGCACTACAAACTCAGGTCTCAAGGTAGCTTTTACTCCTGCCCTGAAAGCTGAGTTTCTCAAGTCTCTCTTCCTCAGTGAGTATTTTTCTTCTTTGCACGCAAAATACTTCTTAATCCAACTCTTCACTATCAGGATTAACATTGCTGAGTTAAAACAATGGTTAAAATAAATATTTTCTAAATTTATTTTACAAATAAAGATTTTGTAAATAAAACAAAGGATGATTATTACCTCTCCCACACAGCCTTCCTTCTGCATGTACTTTCGGATAACAGACCAGATTTGGCATTTGCTCAGCAGTCTTCCTCCAGTGGCAACTTCAAAACTCTCATAGGTACCATACTTCTCCAGGACAGCATGAATGATCCTAATTGCCTGTCACACATACAAATAAAATATCAGTCAAAACACCTTCTCCACTCTCAAGTACCTCTTCCACAGCACCAAAAATCCCATGCGTAATGAAACCCAGTTATGAGGATCCCCTATAAAGAATTCAAAAGCCTGTAGTGTCAAGTGCTTGTGAAGTGAGATAAGTTTTTATGATCTACAAAAAGATTATGACTGAGCCAGCCAAAACATCACCATGGCAGATGGGTACCCAGGGCAGATAGATACTTAACCAACAGGACCCACAGTAAATTCTTTCTGCATTTTATTGTTTCATTTTTCCTCACAAGTGTCTATTGCTGGAACTAGGCAAAGCAGAACTGAAACAGCAGTATCATGGCATGCTGTCTCTACATGTTAAAACCATGATTTATTTTAATCTTTTCTGCTTTCAATTCTTCATTCAAACTTTAGTGTTTGCAAAAGAAGATCTATTTTATCAGCATACTTTTTAGTCCAAGACTTTTTTATTGCAACACTGGACTTCTTTCAGGAACTCACATTACAGAAGACATTTGACAGGAGCACATCTTTTGGCACAAGATGTCCTCTGGCCTGGTATAAAAGCAGCAAGTACAAAAATGGGATAGACACATGACTGATCCTGGAGTTACAGAAAGATCTTTATTCCTCTCAGCTAGATAAAGCTGACAGAATTGGAAAAAAAAAAAAAATAATCACAACTAAGCTGTGGAAATTCAAAAATGTTAAAGAGGAATTAAAATGACTGTGGTAGCTCAGACTTTTTTCTTCACAGGCTACTGTGTCTACTTTAGTGAATCTCTGTAGAAACTGCACTTTCAACAAAGCGCTTCAAGTGTTAACACATGCAAGAGTCAGGACTACACCTGCAATCTTCCACTCTCACAAGAGAAAGGCAGGTCCTGTAGTACAGCTTAGCTGCAAAGGGAAATATTAGTTATGCAATGTTGTTTCCTCTACTTCAGATAAGGTCTCAAAATGACCAGTCTACCAAAACCCAGCAATATTTTAATAAAAACAGTGTGTGCCATTTTATTAGCATTAACATTTATATAGCATCTTTACAACATGAGCATTAGCACATTTTCTCCCCACGAAGTGAATTTGCATCCTAGCCATTTTCAAGCAACATCTTTCTCTAGCCTATTAATATATATCCCCATCTGGATGACTACCATCACTCTTTTGTACATTTTCTGGAGTTTTTCAGCAGTTCCCAGAGCACTATACATATAAAGCTGGCTGATGCCTGCTTACCCTCTGCTATTGATTTTTTCAGCCCAGGACAATATGCTTCTCCTGAAGTGTGTGTGTGTTCTACCCCCTCTTGCTGAGTTAATCCCTTTGCTCTTTGTCCTCCTCTCCTCATCTAGCTTCAGCTGTTTTCCAAGTTCAGCCCCTAAAGGGAACTCTACTTACTGCAGGAGGGATGTTCAACACAGGTATGTTACAGCCTGGAAAAGATCATGGTGTTAGAGTACAGCGACCACCACACAAGAAATAGCTTTAGCGCAGCTCTAGAGCTAGAAACTGAATTTGGCCATACGGACCTGGGAAAGAGCACAGAGGGAGCTGAGGCAGAAACCAGACCAATACCCTGCTACAAAAAGAGACAAATGTTCTGGGAGAAGAGTCAGAAATAACACAGGAGCCTGGCTGCAACAGCACAGTCCTGTACAGCTTGGTTGACTGTATTAATAAGCCAGACTCCTTGCAGATTTATTCTCCACTGAACAGAATGTGAGTAGGTGTGGGGGGATGGGGGGGGTGCACAGGAGGACATGCTGTTTCAGTAAGGAATTAAACACACCAGACTATATAGTTAAAAACAAACTGGCATTCACACCATTGCCCACTACACAGCGGTGTTGGTTTCATTAAAACTCATATTCCAATTATAAATAGGACCTCTTTTATTAGATTAGTACTACATCATAAACTTAACTTCCACTGAACCTCATACCACATACAAACTAGAAGCCAATTTCACAGCATGCATGTGAGCTTACATCTTAGATCAGACCTAGGACCTGTGTTGTCTGAGGCCCTTTCTCATGGGCACCAATATCAGAGGATCAGAGAAAGATGAAAGAAAGTCTCCTGAAACGCAGGTGCAGGTTGCTCTTCTTCCACCCTGATCAACAGTAAAGCAACAGGTCAGAGCCCTGCATTAAAGGTTCCATCTCCTCCTTTCTGCTTAAAGATGTCCAGGATTATGATATGAATGCTTACTGCCCACACAAACATCCAAACCATCTAAACATCATCTCTAGTGGCCCCAGAGAAACCCTGTAAGAGGGATACCATGTGTGTTGTGACCATCCTTCTGTACCACAACAGATGTTCCTGATTTTCCTTCCCTGAACAGTCCTCTGTACACCGCTGATTTTATTCTCAAGTAACTTATTCTGTCTTTGCAGGAGAAGCTTTTTATGCTCTGCTTCTGTAATTGCATTCCCTTCCTCTGATCTCTCCGGAATATTGCTGTCTCTGTCTGAGATGAGGAATCACAGCTTGCTACAGCACAGTCCAGACCCAGGGAGCACTGACACTCCACACCTTGTGCACCCTCCCAAAAGTTCATTTGTTCCTAACCACCCCTCTTCAACTTGGGGAGGTTTCTTTAAAGTTTGTCCCCTTTTGGGAGCTAAATAATTAAGGCCATTTTTGCAAGTGCTCTCTGTTGCTCAGCCTCTTTCCCGAGCCATGAGAAGGGCACTGAGCCCCGCTCATGAAGCGGCACTCATGAGAGCCATAAGGAACCTCCTGCTGACTTTGATCAAAAAAGGACCATTTCTTCCTGCCATCTTTTGCTTAGTCACAATGAAACTTTGTCCCTCATCTCATAAGGCCCGCAGCACTGAGTTGAGAAAAACTCAGGGCAGATGGTCAGCAGGAGTAAGATCACGAAAAGGCACGCTTCTTCCTGACTTTTAGAAGAAGCAACAAAGAACAAAATTTCTACAATAGACCATTTACTTTTCTGAAAAGCTGATGAACATCACATCAGCCCTTCCTGCCCAGGCAGTGCCCTCTTTGGGTCTCCAGAGCAAGAGCTTATCATCAACTCAGTCCACAAACATGCACAATTACACACGCAAAGCGATAACAATTACTCAAGTTACAGGTCAAGCTCCGTGTTGATGCTGTTCTCACTCCTGTGTGACAGACTGGGATGCTGCCAAATGGGCCATGTGATCTGTAGTGTAATGAGCCTTAATGTGGCTAGAAGGATTCTTCTCATTTATTCAAAGTAGTTTAAGTTTCTATTAAAAAAAAAAAAAAAAAAAAGCACATGCAGAATAGCTGGTTCAGCAGAAGAACTGAAGTGGTCACTAAGCGCAAAATACAAAAGATAAGAGCAGAGAGCTGATTTTCGTTTGTGTACTCTTGCCCAAGGTTGTTAGCTTAGCAAAAAATCTACGGCTAACTCAGGGTTTTAAAATAAAAACAGCTTATAGATAATGATTGCGGTTCCCAAGGAAAAAAAGTCTCCCAAAATAAGAGATTGGAAGTAGGTTACTGCAGTGTTTGAGCAAATACTGTCAGGTCCTCTATTCATCTACTGTTTAAATGAGCACTCACCTACATGTGAAGCCTCTCCATCTTCAAAATATATAAGTGGAGAAGACTAGGAAAATAAGTTAAATATTTCTCAACAATTCCTAGCCATAACTGGTACAGTACATACTGTTTTTTCCAGAAGGCAGAAAGGCCCCTGTTTTCCCAAGATACATCATGTACTCATTGGAGAACTTGTAAAGACTGGTAGAAACATTTAATACTGATCTCTTCTTGCTTACAGAAAGACACTGAATAATCTGGATAATAATTAATGCAGAGATATAGAAAGCAAAAGCTGACATAACCGCAATATACCAAAATGAAAAGAAAGGTTTGGGTTTTTTTTTAATAAGTGAATGTTCAAAAACCGAAAAGTAGATCAGTGAACAAGTTGTTCTTTGAAACAGTACATGTAAGCTCCCAGATAAGAGCTGTGAAGAAACACCTCTGCAAATATGAAGTCATTTATAATAGTTTTTCATCTTCTTTCTTTGAAGCAACTCAAATTGATCACTTTTGCAGAAAGGATCTCTTGTTAATCCAGGAAGCCCAACCCTGTGAGAGAACTGGTTTTAAGGTACTGCCAGGCTCCAAGCTCACAAATATGGACTATTAACAAAGATGTGAGCATCTGACAATCTTCAACACTGCAGACAGCCCGTTCTTACACCAGCATATGCCATCCCAAGCTACGTCAAAATGACTCTCTAAAGGCTCCATATAATGATTAGTTACATGCACAGTGCATCCATTTTTGCTCTCTGCACTACTTAATTGAATAAAATTAAACTTTATTTCAGTTATATGGACATAGCAAGTTTAAAGACCTCACAGCACAGCCTGTTGATAGCTGCTTCTTGGAGCAAGCCACAGCTGTCAGTCTTCAGTTCCCTTCCCTGCTTCAGTCTGACAGCACCTGGAAAAAAGCTAAGGCTTGTTTTATGTGCAGAGCATCAAAAAAAGCACACTCCCTTTTTGCTTCCTTCCCACTTCCTCTTGTTCAAATGACTGGATGCTGTTTGTTCACTGCCCACCACACATAATTACTATCTGTGGCAGAGAACAAGCCAGGAATATTTCAGTAGCATATGAGCAACTGGAGCAGTTAAGCAAAAAATACAGATTGCCTTAAGGGCAGTCTATAGCCAGCTGCTGTCATAACCAACCAAAAATTGCTGATAGTTTTATGTTAAGGTTGCTGCCACAAAACACAACCTTTTGCTCTTCTGGAAAACAAACCAGACTTAACACACCAAGGGGTTAAGGATTAACAGGGTTAAGGATTGCTTCACACCAGCTCTAGCTCCTTGCTCACTACTTCTACGGCAACAAATACAAAAACAACAAAAACCCCTAATAGCAAAAAACTCCCAACAGACCATCAGTTCCTAACTGGAACTGTGCATTTGTAAACAAGAGGCAGTTTGATGCATGTAGCAAGATCCAGCAGGAACATGCGTCACTACCCCCACATCAATTATGGAATTTGTACTATTACTGCAGGTAGAGTATATAATTAAAGATCATCTCTTCCCAAAGAGTTTAGAAATAACAGGGCAAATGTGTGAAAGGCAAAAAGCAAGAGATGTCAAGCAATGCAAGATCATAGAAGCAGTCCAGCAGCAGAAGCCAGGAAGAAAAGCAGGATGAAGTTCTACCTCTATGAAAGATTTCACACAAACTACACAGAGCCTCAAACCATTTCCTTATCAACTAGACCACAAAATGCTGCAGCTGTGAGGAATTCTGGAAGCAGCTGCTTCTGCATATTGGGAAACAGAGATCCACAGAGCTAGTGCTGTTCTTACAAGTGGAGCCCAGACAACAGCATCTTCTTAAATCGGGACACTAATACCTTTGCACTTGGTTTTCTTCCCACACTATTTTCTTCACAGGGCAGGGGAAGGGGGAAGAGCACATACTTCAGGATTCCTAGATTTCTTCTCCAAGGCTGGTGTTTCAACCCACACCATGTAGGTGAGACAGGAGGCAGCATCTCTTCAGTGTGATGAATGCTTACAATGGTGATTGCTTACACCACCAGAACAGAGGTATCTTGTAAGCTATTATCTCAGCTGGAAATCAAAGTGTCAGAGGTTCTGACAATTCTCTAGAGCAACACATACTTCCTTGCAAGTGAGGTATCAAACTCATACAGACTACTTTGAGTACCAGACATGTAAGCTGTGGCTAGTGATCCATTACATCCATTACCCACAGCAACACGCAGTTACATACTGGCACAGTCAAGGCTGTATCTCAAAGGAAAGTATCGGATCATTGCCAAATGTTACACATCTTTCACAGCGTGCAGTTCCCCCAGGTCCAAAAGACCCAGGACAGCTTTCCCTGGTACACAGCGAAGGGAGCCACGAGTACCCAAGTACCAGCTCCCATGTGCAAAAGCTGCTCTGCAGGTCACAGCTCTGAGGCCAGTGCTCGTGGTGGTTATCGTGCCCTACAGCAGCCAGGCCAGCGGAGCCCCAGGGTCCTGCCATGCCATACACGGGCCCTGACAGGACTTCTTTCCACCCAGAGCAGCGCACAGCGACGGGCAGGCTCCCCGCAGTGCAGGGCCTGAACCGCCTGCGAGCTGCGCAGCACAACCGCCGTGGGCCGCTCCCGCCTGTAGCGGCCACCCATGCCAAGCGGCAGAGGCGAGAGGCGCTCGCGGCCCCGGCCCAGCGGCCGCCGTGGGCTGGCGCCCGGGGAACAGCACGGGCACCGTCCGGCGCCGCCTCTCCGGGCCGCCGCAGCACCTCGCTCGCCTCGTGAGGCGGCGCGCTGCCTCCCGCCCGCGAGGCCCGCCGAGGCGAGGCCCAGCCGCCCACCGCCGCCGCGGGGAGAACGCGGCCTCCGAGGCCGCAGGCCGCCGGACAGCGCCGCTCACCACGCCTGCGGCCCGCACCGGCCTCCCCCGGGGCCCTACCTGGGCGACGAAGCGGTCGGAGGCGGCGCGGTACTTGTCCAGCACGGTGTCGGGCACTGGCTCGGCGTACTCGAACTGCGGGTCGTAGGCGAAGCGTGCTCGGAAGAACCGCTCCCGCTCGGCCTCCACGTTGCGAGGCCGCAGCGCCACGAGCAGACAGGGGCTCCGACGGGCGCCGCCGCCCTCCTCGGCCCGCGGCCGGGCGATGTGGGGCAGCGAGGCGGCGGCGCGCATCCTCCCGCGGGCCCCGCCGCCGCCGTTCACGGCGCACGTGCTCTCGCTCCGCCGCATCCCGGCGCCGGTCTCCGACAGCCGCCGGGCCGCGGCCCCCCGCGTGCACCGCTGCGCGCCGCCCGGCCCCGGCCCCGGCCCCGGCCCCGGCAGCGGCGGGGGGGATGGGCAGGAGAAGAGCCGCGAGCCATCGCGTTCCGGGAGGCGCGAGGACGCGCTCTGTCCGCGTGGGCTGGCGCCCAGCACGGCCCGGCCCTGCTCGCACGCCGGCGCCCCCGGGTCCAACACCATCGCCTCCAGCGCGGCGGCGGCACGTGGGCTGCACGGGCCGGGCCGCGCCGCGCCGCGCCGCGCCGCGCCGGGCGGGAGCGAGCCGCCACCTCCCCCACACGCTCCCACCCCAAGCAGGCGCCGCGTCCAGCCAATCAGCGCCGCAGCTGGTGCCACAGAGCCAGTGGGAGCAGCGAGTGGCCGGCAAGCCCCACCCTCCCCGAGAGCGAGGCGCGTGCGTGCTCCCCTGGCGGCCGCGCGTCCCTTCGGTGTGGAACGGCCAATCGCCCCCGCACGTACCGGGCGGTGTCCCCCGCCGCTCGGCCTCGCTGCGGCCCCTTCAGCCGGCCCTTCCCGCCAGCAGCTCTTCCTGAAGGTGGGCGGTCGCTGCGGAGCACCCGCACCGTGCCGCGGAGCTGGGGCCAGGCCGCCCGGCGGCAGGGGCTCACTAGAAAATGGCCGCCTGCCACCCCTGCCTCCTCGGATTTACCCTCGCCCGGCCTCTTAAGCCTCCGCAGCCCAGCGGTGCCCTATGCCCGTCTGCAGCTGCAGACACGCCTGCGTGGGGCTCCCACCCCCTCTGCCGCTGCCCACCTCCTGTGGGCCTAGCAGGGTGGGCAGGAGGGCAGTGCAGCTCCCCGGCTGGGCAGGCAGCTCTCCTGGCAGCAGTCACAGACGGGGCTGTGAAGCTCAGCTCTAGGCTGGGGCTCACAGACGGTCCCAGGTTTGTAGGGCTCTGCAGGGGTCAGAGACGCCCTGACACGCAGGGCTTGTCTGCCCAGGCAAAGAAGGCCTGCTGTGGCCAGCTGCAGAGCAGGGCCACCATGGACCAGGAGCCCAGTGAGGACTTTACTTCTGAATGTACGAGTGCTTTTTCTGGGAAACCTTCAGCTAGTGCTGCAATTCCCTTCATGCCCCTTTTTTCAATCTCACCAGTATGAACTTGCCACACAGCTGAAGGGGGTGATCACATAGGCACGGCTGAATAGAGAAGCCTACATGTCTCTGACATGTATTTTCTGGGCCTGATCACAGTGTTCTCTTTAATAACAGCCCTGTTTTTCCTTAGGGGAACCAGAACACAGGCTGGCAGATCAGACTGAGGAAACTAATTTGCCCAGTAACTCTAAATTCTTCTGTATGACTTAGTGAGGTTTTGGCATGTGGGCATGCCTATGATTTTATCATGGAGTCCTACTGAACATGTTGCTTTTCTGGAAGCCCCAGCTTCTGGAGTCCTGTGAAGAAATGAGAATCTTAGTTTTCAGTTACAAATTGGTTTGTTAACCAATTTTGCTTGTGGAGGCAAGCTGGAAAGTGTGACACAAAGGAGGCTCAAGAATTAGAAGCAAAGAATGTTTATTATTTAATAAATCTGATTTTAAGCCAGTGTGGCACTGGGATCCTCGCTCGTTGCCTGCATGCTGGAAGCTGGCAGAGGTACTTTTGCAACATATACCTGTCATGCTACCCTGTGCCAATCACTGTGACTGCCCTGGTACCAAGTCAGAGCCCACACTTGTTATGTGACTGCTAACAGATTCTGACGAGGTCCTGTCCCAAGTGAACAGAGGCACCACTGGCCCCACAGCCTCTAATGTGTCTAAACATAGCTTGCTAGCAATGAGGGGTTGCGCATACACCGTAATCCGCGAGTGTGATATTAATGAGTTGGCAGCGCAGTTAATTATCCATCTGCTAGTGGGAAGTCACAAGCCTCTGAAGTATAATTAATCACCAGTCCCAGAACAAAAAACAATCAGTGTGGAAGTGGGTGTTGGCCCGTCCCCCTGAGCTGTTGGTCTTGCTCCTTTTCACAGACACTTAGCTCTGAGTTCTTTGCTCCCCTGCATGGCAGTGCTTGGGGGCTACTGGCATGGAGGGAAGCTGGCCTCCGTTTCTTTCAGTTCTTTCTGGGCTCCTTAAGGACTTTGTGTCCAGGTGGGATCTTCTTCCCCCTCCCTGGCTCTGGACTGGATCTCTTCCACCCGGGCTCTCCCTGCTCCTCGGTGCCAGCCCCGACCTGTGGGCTCCCCAGCAGTATGTCATTGATGCAACTCAGCGTTAGGTTGCTAAAGACCATATTGAGGTGGTCAATGCCTCGCAGCTCCTGAACATGTACTTTCTGCTTCTGTTGGTTGCGCCACCGCTTGCACAACTCAGAACTGCGTGTGCTGACAGTGTCATCCCCATCCCCATAAATCATGTCCACGGGGTCCTCATAAGGGAAATGCTCATCATATACGTAAGTTTCCACGGTGGGATAGCCTGTACCATAGAGGCAATAGGTGTCCACGCCAGGAGGGGGTAAGTCCTTCAACAAGTCCTTCATGTCCTCCCACATGTACCAGCCATCCTCCAAGTTGACGTCAGTGAAGAAGCGTTGGTAGTCCTGATAGGTGTAATTGTAGGAGGGTGTGGAGATGAAAATGTGGTTCTCAGGCCAGGCCAGGCTTGTTGGGAACATCCAGGGGCTGGTGGTGGTCATGCGTTGCTCTTCACGCAGCTTGATGTTGGACATGAGCGGTATGCCCTGGTTATCACCTGCAGGACACGCAGGGACTCATCAGAACCAGCAGCATAACATACTGTAGCAAATGGTGCCCCTTGGGTTACCTAAGGGGTCATACTGGGACCAGCCTGTCCATCACTGACTAACAACTGTTTCCTGGCTGGGCTATGTGGCAATTGCTCCATCTCAGATCTGCCCTGTGATGCCAGCAGAAAGGAGAAGAAAGATTCTAAAGTAAGGGCAAGGGGGCCTTTGTTTACAGCACTGAGCAGAACAGCCTCCTGCAGCCACCTGCCCTGCCCAGAGCAAGGGAAACACTCTAGCATTTCCGCATATCTCTGGGGTGTCAGAGGGAGTATACAGGCTCTGCAGCACATGCCCAGTGAGTCAGACACATCTAGGATGCAGAGGGTCATTGTACACATGATGCCTACAATATTTGGCATTTGCTCAAGAAGTCTGGCACCTCTTAGCCACCCTGGACTCACAGCACACATCTAATTTGGTAGGGTAGTAGGCAAACTTTCAAATTATTCTCACCCGCATAAAATATCTAGCTGGAGGAGGAGTCTGAGTCTAGACAGACCTGGACATATAATGGCCCTGACCAAATCATCCACGGATCTTCCCTGCAACCCCTACATCCTCACACCTGTCTGTAGGAATGTGGGTGACCTGAGGCCAAGGTGCTGATAACAGGTGGCCAGTCTGCATGTTTTCTGCAAGCCAAGGTATGTTTAGTATTCCTGGAGTTCTGAGACCATGCAAAAATCTTAGATTGCCTTACAAAATGTTTCTGGCCCTCATGCCAAAAGAGAAGAATATCAGAAGGTGACTGAGAGTGATGCAAGGGGCCAGATGTTAAAAGGCAAAATCTCCCTCTCTTGAAAGTTTTCAAGCACATGATTTTAAATCAATCCCATGTGTTTTGGAGGCCTATCTTGAGACTTCTAGGTATCTGGGCTATCCCATTAGGCAAATGATTGTGGCTTTCTGGACTGAAAAGAGACTAAAGAGGAATTGGGTGAATGGAGTTTTAAGCCTGAAGACAGAAGAGCCTATGGGGGATGGACTCTAAGATATGGGGAGATCCTAGCAACTAGCGCAGGATACTGTGAGTGTCCCTTAGATGGCCTCCATGTTCTCTGCTGCAAAAGGGCTGTATGAGGTTGAAGAAAAGGTCCAGCTAGCTCACTGCCCTGCACTGACAGAAGCAGAGCAGATGTCTGGGGAAGGCAATGAAAAGCGGTGAGCCAGCCCCAGGCTCTTACCCTGGCCCAAGGATTTGTGGCTGAGGTACTTTCTTGCCTAGGACGGGTGTTCCTGACTTCAGGGTGCACCCCTACCCCAGAAGACATTCCTGGGCTGTCTGCCTCTGATCATGGTCCAGGGTGTGCTGCAGGCTGTGGTGCCACAGGAACAGTGTGCAGTGAGAGCTGGTGCAGAGGAAGGGGGGAGGCCAAACTACAGCTGGCCCCTTTTAACAGCCATTTTCCTGCAGCCACCATTTCTATATCAGCTTGGCCAGAGACATACAAACCCATCAAACACAGTCATGCAATCATGGAGCCCAAAGAAAGCTCCAGGGAAAGCCCTGTGGTCACTTTCCTGCTCCCAGGGCCGTGGCAGGAATCTCAGTGGTGCTTTCTTCACCGCTGGCTTTCCAGGGTGCAAAGGAATGCACCAGGATGCACATGCTTGACTCTAAAGCCCACGCTAGCACCAGAGCATGAGTGCTCCCTCCATAGACCCCTTGGCAGTACTGTCCCCTAGCTCTTCCATCACAATGTCCTGCCCCTGCTCCACTGACCTTGGTCCAGCCACCCTTCCATTTCTGCAGGAGGGAAAGAAAACACAGAGGTCATTGTGCACAGGAAATCACTCACCAGATGCCAGGACACGCAAGGGCTTGACGGACCCTCCCCAGGGGGCACCCAGGGAGATGAAACCCCCAATGTACTGATCTTTCCAGGCTTGCGTCTGCTGCATCAGGAAGTAGAGGATGTGTAGGTTGCCCATGCTATGTGCAATGAGGAAGACACGTCGCTGGTACGCATCATGCATTTCCTCTATCAGCGCCTTCAGGTTCTGGAAATATTCGGGTTGCTCATCTGTGGGCAAGAGGGGCACCAGCTCTTGGCCAGTTCACTCATGGCCATAAGGCTCCAGGACTGACCCTAGGAGCCCAAACTAGAGAGAAGCATGAGTACGGATGCCAGGAGAAGTGCCACCACGCATATTCACATGAAAGCATAACTAATGGCCGTATGGTCTAGGCCACAGACAGCTATCCTTGTCCAGGGACTCTCTTCCATGCGGTACCACCCCACTACTCTTCATGAGCATATTGGCCTGAGCCCAGACCCAGGCATCATGCTCACAGGGGGGCCCTCCTTCTTCCCTCCATGCATGTGTGACCTGGCCCAACCCTACACTTACGGGGCCCAACTCTCCAGTCATAGGGGGCTGCCCGAACTGTCTGGTCCCTCACGTAGCCATTGTTCACCAGGTTCTGCACCAGCGTGTGCAGGTAACCTAAAGACAGAGAACAAATGAGAATTAGGTCTGTGGTCTTCCCCATTATCCTTTTCCCACCCTGATCCTGGTCGCAGCAAGAATTGCCTCTGGTAGGCACCATAGCTTGATCATTCCATCTGGAGATAGCAACTCCACGTGTCCTGGAGGGGCTGTGCCCTGGGGTCAAGGATGGGGTGGTGCCTGCAGGCAGTGGGAGGACTTGGGGCAGGAAAGGAGTGTGTCCCTAGGGCCAATCTCCCTCATTCTCAGGTGGACTGGGCTCTGGCCAGCTCTGCAGAACCAGGTCGCGATGAACCCTGTAGGCACAGGGACCCCTGCTCCATTGCAGGAGTAAGAGCACAGAGTGCATTGTAGCCCTGGGCACCCTACGCCTCTCCACAAAGCTGGCTCTCACCTGCCAGTTTGCTCTGATCCAGGTATTCCACAGAATAGGTCTTGCCAAAGCCAGGCACACGGATGTGCACCCCAGGGGCATTGGACATTCTTCGAGAGGTTCGGTTATACACCACTCTGCAGGGAAAGGACAGAAAGTAGCAGCAAGGACAACTCCACAGGGGATGGGCAGAGATCACTGGGTGGCATTTGGGACCCAGGTGGCTGCTTCCACAGTCTTGTGTGGAAATAGAAGGGCACAGACATGGACTGCAGATGTCAGCTTTGCCGATGTCCCCATGTTTTCACTTTGGCCTCCCTGTACAAAGGTCTTTATAAGAGATTGAATCTGGGTGAATCTCTGGGTGAAGAGATTGAATTCAGGGTGCAGCTCAGCAGACTAGGCTGAGATGAGCCCATACTACAGTGGTATTGGTATGTGGGGACCTGGATGGACCCACAATGCATGAGGCAAGATGGCTGAGGACCGAATGTGATCTGTGCTCTGCGCTCTGCAGTGCTGGCCATGGCTTCCCAGGGCAGAGAGCATGGGGCTCAGGTAGATGATGTCCTTGCCAGGATATCCCCCAGCAGGGACATCTCCAAGGCACAGGCTTGGCCTGCTAGCACATCTCTCTGCTCCTGTACCAGTTCCCAGCAAGGATCCCAGGTACCTGAAGAGCACTTTTTTTGCTGGATGTCACAAATGTCTCCCCTTGACAAAACTGGGTGCTGTGTTGCTTGCCAGGGCTTGCCCACAACATGGGGAGGGTGTCTGGAGGTGTACTGTGCTCTGGACACCCCTGGTCCCCTCTGCAATGTTGGCAAGGGTAGTGCAGACAGACACACAGTGAATTTGTCTGTGCAGCTGGCAGGAAGGGGTGCCATAGGAGGGCTCCTGGGGGAGCTGCCTATCCCAGAGCTGGGAGCTATTCTTCTCCTTGGGTCAGCATCATGGCACAAGGAAAATCCTGTTCGCCCTGGGGAAATGCATGAGTTTCCTCTGACCAGCTCTGAACAGCCTCTACCATGTTACATTTCCATCATTCAGACCCTCTCTCTCAATGATTAGGCACTTCTAGAGCCTCTTTAGCTCATCCCAGGCTGGTATCTCTGCTTCAGCACATGAATTGTGATCTGTGAGTGCCAACCACCTGGGGGTCAGGACAGGAAGCTCCGATGGAGTGAGCTATGGCATCTCTCTCACCCTGCTGTCCTAGACAGGATGGCAGCACCTCTAGCATGTCCTGAGGATAGTCTGGATGGCACGAGCACATGGCAGGGAAATGGGAAGGGGGCATTTGGAAAATGTTTGTCCATGAGAGCTGGAGCCAGGGAGCTGTGTTAACACACACAGGGTGTTCAGCCAGGCAGATGCTCTGGTGGTTTTCTGTGTGTGCTGGGTCAGGGCCAGGTGGGGAGGAGAGAGGAGGGAGATCCCTGGTAGGTCATTTCCCTGGGAGCTCCCTGGGTGGGGGTGAGTGGTACCTGGTGTTATCGATCCAGCAGTCTACTCCCACTGGCAGGAACGTGTTGAGGTTGAGCCAGATGGTGAAATAGTCCTCGGTTTTGCGGTAGCACATCCAGTTCACCACATCTGGCTTGTCCAGCTTCGCTTCCAGCTGGTTCCCAAGGCACCCAGGCACTGGAGGCACCAGAGAGGGAGACAGAGGCAGTTAGACCTCATCTCACTGGCTCTCTGGGGCTGCTTTGGCCAGGCAGTGGTCAGGGCACCCAGCACTTCCCACAGTCCCACTAGCCAGGGCTCCATTGAGGAACTTCCTGTTTGATGCAGTTGGAGAAGCATCCATGGAGAACAGCCTGCACAGCCCCTTGTCCTACCAATGCATAGTTTGTGTGAGGGCTGCTCAGAGCTGAGATGCAGGGGGAGCATGGAAGCAGTGGCAGCACACTAAAAACACATTCTTGGGGACCCACTTAACTGCTTTTTCCCATGGCTTCTCCTGTACATGCTGCAGACTGGGCCACCAGGGGATGACCCCAAGAACAGGCACCCTCACCAAATGTCTCAACATCAGCCCAAACGTGTAAGTCCCTGCCAGCGCATAACATCCTGGAGTATTTCCCCCTGTCTGGATGGGTTTCCATGCTCCTCTCGTCCCTGCAGCCTGAGGGAAGGAGTCAGTGCTGCTTGGACTCAGTCCTACTACATCCGCTGACAGTGGCTGTACCGCACCAGCTGTCACCCCAGGCATTTTGCACTGCGGTAGCAGATCGGCTTGGGGCTGCATAGAGAGGCCCCAGGGAAGTGTCCGAGGTGAAAGTTGTCCCAGTGCTGACGCCCAAGGCCCACACACTGTTTTCCTGAACTTTAAACCCTCCACACAGGCTGAACAAGGTCTCCCTAAAATGATTCAGCTCTGAGCAGGACTGTACCCTGTGGGAATTCAGTGCAAATATCACTTACAGTAAACACAAAGCTGTTTTAAACAAGTTCACAGCCTGCCACATGTGACCCAGGCTCCCTCAACAGATGTAGCAACAGGACACCCTGTCCACCTCCATGAGCTCTTGTTCAGTTTCTTGGCAGGGATGGAAGCCATGCCGCACTGGAACACGTCTCTGCCCTGCCACAGCCCATGCTGGGGGGACATGCTGTGGAGGTTGTTTCCAGTCAGTGTGCAGAAATTGAGAGCTGTGCTGACTGTACCCCACAGCCCCAGCAGGTCCACCCTGCTGTGAGGGCTGGCCCTAGACACACTGCTGGGGAATGGCATATGTCTTAAAAGCTGCCACAAGCACTGTCCTCTATGTGGCTCACCACGTGACCAGATAAGGCAATTTCCCACTGCTGACTGAGTATATCAGCAACAGAGCCTCATCGCAGTCCCTCACGCTCGGCAGAACTGGGAGAGCATGGGGATGGGAAGAGCCTGGTGGCACGGCCGGGACAGCTGGGCTTGGCCTAGCTCCTCCACAGGCCCTGGGAGATGTGGTCCTTCACATCACTTCTCCCAAGGATGCAACAAACCGCTCTGTGGCAGCAACAACAGGATTGTGGCCAAATGTCCATGTAAGATGCCTGCCCTGAGCTGGCCTGCAGCCTGGAGAAGGGCTCTGCTGTGACTGTGAGACCCCACAAGTACAGCTGGATGTAAGCCATGCTCCCTGGCATTAGGGATTCAGCCACAGGTGAGACTGTCTTTGACCTGAGAAGGATGTGCCCCATCTGTCAGATGCCAGCTGGACATTTCCCCCAGCCCCTGCTAGGCCCAGGTGTCCCTGTGCCCAGAGGTCTATGGGAGTGGGTGTTCAGGGGAGCCAGGGTGGTGCCACACCTGCCCACGCAGAAAAGCATGAAGGCACCCTGGCCAATGCTCCAGCCCCACAGTACCTATCGTGGCCCCAGCTAAAGGATGCGGAGCATAGCCACAGCCTCTGAAAGTCTTGTTCCATGTGAGAGGGGAATGGGATATGGTGGTTACCTTGTTCAACCTGCTTCATAGCTCCCTGGCATCTGTGGCAACTCCCCAGGGATACAGGAAGGGCCTAATCCTGCCTTCAGATCACCTGGTGGGAGTAAGGACATCCTTCCCCAAAGCACCTGGTGGGGGTCAGGATATCCTCCCCAGTGCCCCAGTGGACCTTGGCATATGAGATACCAGGCACAGGCAGGGGAGTGGGCAAAGTGGCTGCCGGACCTGCCCTGAGAGTGAGAGAAAAGCCCAGGGGAGCTTCCGGCAGTCACCCTGAGCCCCCCAGGGTCACAGCAGAGGACTAACAGCTTCCAGAGGTGCCAGGGACTGTCAGACGCACCCATGGCATGGGAGCAGACATCCTGTTGCCTTGCTGGACTCCTGTGGCTGCAGTCGGCTCCCAATCTGTGGGCACCAGGCCCTGCGGGCATCAGGCCTCCACACTCCTGGTGTGCACAGCCCTGAGCTCTGCCTCACCTTAAAAAGGACATTAGGTAATTATTAAGGGAGTTCCTGTTGGGGCAAAGGGGTTATCATTGGTCTCAAGGGCACTGGGGGTTTATGGGACGCCCAGCTGAGGGGGATGGGCTACGTGTGGATGCTGACAGGCACATAGGGTGTCTGGTCCCAATGATCCTGGCTGACTGCATGTTCCTGGCATGTTGGCCCAGCCCCAGCAGTGGGAGCAGCCCCAGCGGCCTGAGTGCCCCAGCCTGGGGCACGGGGCAGAACCAGGAGCCTGGTGCCATGGGACACTGCCTCTGCTGGGATAGGAGGTGCAAGTGCTTTGGAGGAAGCAAGGCTTGGAGCTACAGGGACCTGCCCTGGGGTGTGGGGACCTGGACCTCAGACTCTTGTGGGGCCAGGCCAAGGCAGAGGAGCTGCCCAGGGTCTGGAGGAGCTATTGGTGGGTGGCAGAGCAGCTGTGGGGGAAGGCCCATGCTGCTCCATTTTGCAGGGCCTGTCAGAGGAGCAGTGGAGAAGCCTTTATTGCCACAGATCATCCTGAGAAGAGGCACAAGGTTACTTGCACCACATCATTCCCTACCCTGCGTGGTGATTGCCACTAGGCCTCCTTGTGTCCTCCTGGCCTCTGGCATGGCTAAGCAGTGCCTGCACTGTACCACTCAGGCTCCAGATACAATACCATGGACCAGGCTGTGCTCTTTAATTCTGCTGCCTCTAGCCACTAAGTAACAGAGCCTGGCAGGCCATGGCTGACCCATGCCTGCCATGTGCCAGGCTGTGGTGCTCTGTGCAGGCTGCTCCACTGCCCCAAAGCAGAGGCCAGCCCATGGGGAAGTGAGTTTATAGGGTCAGTCCAGGGCCATAGGTCAGGGAGTTCTGCTTTTCTCTTCTCTTTTTAAAAGGGAAACTCAGTTGGTTTAATTCAAGAAAAAGGAGAAGAGTCTCTGTTCAAAACAGATTTCATGGCAAAACCTCATGTCAAGCCCTCAGTGATGGCACAGGGGACAAAGGAAGGCAGATCTCAGCCATGCAACACTCAGCAGCTGTTTGCAAACAGCCCTGGCTGGAGTTCAGGACAGAGGTACCAGCTTTGTGACTGGTGCTCACATCTGTACCTCACCGATGTGATCCCCCAAGCCTCTTCTTTTGCCTCTCTGTGCAGCTCAGCTAATGGGAGAAACTGCCTGCTAGTTTGCCTTCCCTTATGCTATTCCCCAGGCAGGGTGGACATTCGGTCTAACACGAGATGGATGCTCTTCAGCAGCAAGGGAGGATGAATTAACCATCATGGAACAACAAAAGACATGGGGGATTGGGACAGACTTAGAGGGCAGCAAGGGGTGGGGGATACAGGCTCACTGGCATGGCAGCAGCAGAAGCGGGAAGCGACAGCGCTAGGGTCTCTTGCAGCCCCTGTCCCTCTGCCAGCACAGCCCCCACAAATGGACCAAGCCCCAAAACACCATCTCAGCCAGCTCTGACATTCTGGAGCACCACTTGCTTTCTGGGGCACCCAACCTGCCCTCCTGGCTCTAGGGAGCTGTGGCCAGGCATGGCAGGCCCTGTATTCCCAGCACTGTTGGTGGGTGGGGGACTGGGAGCTCTGTGTCACCACCCTGAGGTGGCTCCTCTAGCACAGTAAGACAGCCAGAGACTGCAAAGGGGGTTGCAGCCTCCCACTGCAGCCAATAGACACGCCAAGCAGTTCCCAATGCTGCCAGGAACAATGTGCCCAGGCCTTGCCTCCAGCCAGCTTTGGGTCTGTGTAGTACCCCAGCAAGCAGAGCCCAGGATGCCTGCTGTGCCCCTGCTTGGTGCCAGGGCTGGCAGGTTGTGGATCAGCATGCATGACCTTACCGAGTACCACGGGTGGCGTGCTGTTGGTCGGGGGCGCTTCTGGGGTGGAAGTGGGTGGAAAGAGCACGTTGAAGAGCCAGAACTGGGACGTGGGCTGCAGGAGCAGCAACAGTGTCAGCAGCGCAGCCCCAACGCCTGTATTCCCCATGGCAAACTTGGACGGGATCCTTTCAGCGTCTCCAAGCAAACAGCCTTTTATATTTTACGCAGGTCCAGCCAGAGGCACCCAGACTGCAGGGGAGGGGAGAGCTGCAAGGGGCTGGCCGCGATGGGGAGGAGGGACGGGGAGGGCCAAAGGACTGGCCTTGCAGACATGCCATCCCCTGAAAGCACAGCCCTGCTGTGCCTGTGGGCTCTCTGCGCCCCTGGAGCCCTGCCTGTGGGTGCAAGCCGGAGCAGGCAGACAAATTTTGCAGCTGCGTGGTGCCTTGGGTGGCCTTCAGCTACGTGCTGGGATTGTGACCCCTGTGCACTTTCCTTTGCACAGTGTGTTCTGGGGTGCTGGCTCCTTGCATTTGTGAATGCAGCACCCCTCCACATCTTTAGTGGGATGGTAAGGAGAGGGAGGGTGACTGGCACTGCAGACATGACCAGGTGGACCTCAAACCTCAGAGGTTCCCATCAGGGCTGGGACAAATCAAGGCAGCCCCTCGCACGACATGGCAGCAGCATTATCCCACAGCTCCTCCAGCACACCCACAGGCACTGCCACTTCTCCATGCCCACCTGCCATCCTGCTAGCTGTTGCATGTCCCCTGGCACAGGCAGTCAGACCCCCACCCTGGGACTGGCTGAGCCTGAACACATTCCCAACCTGCGGCCATGCTGTGCCTTGCTGCCAGAAACATGCTGGAAAGAACTGAATACTGAGGGCCGCAGGGCCCCGGGATATCCCTCTCTGTGCAGTCCCTGGGACACCCCAGAAAGGTGCAAAAAAACAGCCTATGGGGAGCATGGCATGAACTCGGTGGCCGCCCAGGAGCAGAGGGCAAGTGCAGGGCCCGGGCAACAGGGTGACAACAGGCAAAGCCCTGCCCACATGGCCCACTGCCATGCCACTGTGGGGCTGCCTCCCAGTGGGGTCTGGCAGCCTGCAAGGCCTCTGCTTCGCGGGGCACGGGACGGGGATGGGCACGGTCCCGAGGCGAGGGAGCCCCGCAGAACAGGCCCGGGGCCGGGGCAGGCCGAGGGGCACAGAAAGGGCTCCCAGGAAGGGCTCCTGTGTCAGCCCCCTCTCCTGCTCCTGCTCCTGCTCCTGGCGCCGCAGCTGAGCTGAGCTGAGCTGAGCTGAGCTGAGCTGAGCCGGCTCCGCAGCCGCGACGCTCCCCCAGCACCCCCAGCCACGGCTCCCCGCTCCGCCGGCGGCAGCGGCCTGCTGTACCGCCCCGCGCCGGGGGATACCCGGCCCCGCCGGCCCCGCCCCGCCCCGCCCTTCGGGGGGCGGGTCCCGCGGCCTCCCGGCTTCCGCGCTCCCTCTGCACTGGCCCGGCAGGGGTGGCCCGCGGGCCGGTAGCACCGCGGGGAGCTGGTGGGGGTGTGGGCCGGCCCCACGACGGGAGCAGCAAGGGAAGGGGCCGGGGTGCAGGAGGCAATCCAAGGTGCGTCTTCCCCAAGGAGAGGGGCCGGATCTGGGGCTGGTGGCGGGAGTGCTTGGTGGCGCCGTGCTGACCTGCTGACGCCAGGGCACTGCTGGTTTGGGGTGACTGCAGGAAATGTGCCCCTCGGAGCAGCTGGTCCCTGCCTGGGTTCCCCTTGGACCATCTGGCCCACTGCCAGTGCTTAAGGCCCGCCCGGGGCTCTAGTGGCACTGGGAGAGATGCCAAGGGGGCTCCTGCTGCTGCTAGCAGCTCCCTGGTGATCCCCAAGGCCTTCCCCAGGCACTTGCCCGGACTGTGGAGGTGGTGGCTGGTGTGAGGAAAGGGGAGCTGGGAAGGAGCCCCAGCCAGGAGTTGTTTGACCCATGTGTGTGGGAAGGAAAAGCCTTGGTGGGTCTGGAGCAGGGCCCCTGGGCCTGCTGCTGTGCCCAACCCCCTGCTCTGACCCTCCCCTCCCCCCCCCGAGGGTGTGGGAGGTGGAACTAGGTCCTGCAGGAGCTGGTGGTGGAGCAAGGACCTCTGTGTCATCAGGGTTCTGGGATGGCTGGGAAAGGGGGATGCTTTCAGTACAGATGATGGTCATGTGTGTGCCCAGAGCAGGGGGGTTGTCAGGAGAAGTTTCTTTGCAGGGCGAATTTCCCAAGGCATTGTGAAATGAGCCCAGCACCCAGACAAGGCAGTGCAGTGAGTTCCAATCCCAGCCTTTCAGGCAGCAGAGCAAAGCCCATCTGCTGTGTGGGACCTGGGCAGGTGGAGCGGGCCTTGAGGAGTGCCCCTGGCTGTGTCCTGGGGATGCTGCTGTTGTGCCAGGGTTGGCTGAGGTCCTGCTGTGGCCCAAGGTATGGCACAGGCCAGTGCCAGTGTCAAGAGGAAGAAGAAGAGAAAGAATCAGCCCTGTGCCACCTGAGCCCTCACCTCCTCTCTTTCAGGCTGTGCAGCACCAAGCATCCCAGATGACAGGAGCATGCCAGTAGCATGTGGCTCCAGGCATCTCTCCGGGCTCCAGTCCTCTCTGCCATGACCCCCAGGAGCCCTCCATCCTGCCCAGCATGGCCTCATCCCTCCCAGCCTGGCCTGGGGAGGATGCTCAGTGATGGCTGGAGCAGCTGGCCAGATCCTGCTTTCACTGCAGACCCCAGCACTGGAAGCTGCAGAAACTGGTAAGAAAAAAACAAACCAAACTTCCTAAATATGATGCCTTCTGCTTCTTCTCTCAGGGGCAGTGCTGGGAGCTGCCCTTCAACAGCTGGTAGTGCCAGGGCTGCCTCTCCCAGCCAGGGCAGATTTCCTGCAAGCTCTGAACCCAGCGCAGCCCCTGTTTGTGGCTGGGCCAGGCAAGGAGAGGAAGGCTCCCCCAAGTCTCTCTCTCAGCTTTTCATCTCTTTCCTTTCTCTGCTTCTTAGTAGCTGAAGGCAAGTTATTTGTATTGCTTTGGTTTCCCTGAAGTTATTAGCAGAAATGGTTTGGTAGGAGAAGCTGGAGCCCCTCAAATCTCATTTTCCCAGCAGAACCATGGCCTTGTAAGGTAGCACTTTCACTGATGCAAATTGCTGGCTGATACCTTCTGTCTTCGGAGACCGGTGTGCCCAAGCCTGGTTGTGCTTCCTGCAGCACAGTGCCTGGGCTGTGGGCAGAGGAGATGTGCTCCCTGCTTCCGTCCTGAGAGCAGTATGGAGCAAGGGCTGGGTGCCAGGCTGCATGCTTAAGGAAGGGCTGCAGGACAGGCACTGAAGTGGGTTGTAGGAAATGGAGCTGTTTGCTTTTCTTGATAGCATGTCCTGTGCAGTGGAAGTGTTAGTAGAAAGTCAGTGAGATGGGCTGGACTCATGCTTGGCTCAACCTTCCCCCAGGGACCCAATCCCCTAGCTGAGGGGAAGAGCAGCCCCTCTGCAGTGCCCCTGCCCTGGTGAGATGCTTTCCGTTCCCTGCCTGGCCAGCATCTCTCAGCCCAGCTGGGGGTACCCCTCTCCCCAGGAAGGGAGCAGGGAGGCAGGAGGTGCTGGGAGACCTGGGCACACCCCACCATGGGGCTGCTCCCTCTTCCCACAGAGCTGTTCCTCCAGGCAGCAGTGGCCAGGCCAAGGCCAGGTGATGCTGGGGATGGGGCTCTGCCCAGTTTCAAGGTAGAGACATTGCTGGGAGCCCCTGTCTGCTCATGCCAGGTCCCCTGCAGCTCCTGGGCTTGGCGCAGCCTCATTTCCATTGCCATGGGGCAGTTCTCACCCTGGCAACATGGCAGCACTGGGGCTGTGGCTCAGTCCCTGTGCACCACTGGGGGCAGCAGGAGGGCTACCCAGCTCTCCCGTGGGAGCAGGCATCAGAGCCCATGGGGATCCCGTGGCACCAGCTGTGGGGAGGTGAGGCTGGGGCCAGAGGAGGGTGCTGCAGCCCCAGCCTGTACGAGGTGCTGAGTGCCCTGTGGTGACAGAAGGGGAGGCAGGACAGGGGCTGGGGCTGGGACAGGGCACCTGTGACTGAGGGAATGGGGGTTGGCCCTCCCCAGCCCTGTTGGGCCCTGGAGGCTGGTGGCAGGCAGGACCTAAGTGGTCCCACATCTGCTGTTGCCACAATAGCCCTCTGGTCCTCTGTGCCCCTGGCTCAGCATCAAGAGCTCAGCTGTGCCCTTTTCCCTCTCCCTGCAGGGCATCCTCACTCATTTTCTCACCTTCCTGGGGACCATCCTGTGGGACTTGTAGCTGCTGTGTGTTGGCCAGCTGAAGGCCAGGGTGGACGGCCAGAAGCATCCCAGCAGAGGGAGAGTGAAGTCCCCATGCATCTTGCTGGATAAGAGCCTCATGGCCCAAAGCCCCTGGCTCCCAGTACTGGAGGTGACAGGGAAGGTGTCCCCAGATCCCTGGCATAGGATCTGGAGTCAGATCCTGGCAAGGTCCTTGAGGACATCGGCCCATTTTGGGTTCTCCAGCACAGCACCACTCCTTGCACGAGGACAACCTTGGCTGGCGGATGCCAGCAGTGGCAGCCGTGGTCATGACAGCCCCATTGCATCTTGTAGGAGGCACGTGCGATTGCCACAGGCAGCCCCTTGCCCTCAGACAGAGTCCTGCTCCCCACTGGAGGAAGCTCCTTGCTGACACAAGTCACCTCCACCTTGGTGAGTCTTGTTCTGGTTTGGGCAGCGGGAGCCCCTGCTGGCACTCCATCACTGATGCTGGCTCACTAGGTTTCCTGCAGACCTCATCTCGACCCTCTGGCCAGAGAAAAACAGATGCAGGCTTTGGGCATCCTGTGGTGACAGCCCCCAGGCACACACGTTCCCTGTGAGGTAGGAGAAAAGGCTGTTGTTTACCCTTCTTTCTCCATTTTTTTCCCCCATCACCTCCCTGCCTCAGTTTCCCCTTCTTGGCATGGCACTAGCCCCCAGGCAGCCTGGGGGCTGGGCTGGAGGAAAGTCAGACTTGAGGCTCTCCAACCATCAGTATTTGAGCTGAAGGTGCCAGTCAAAGCAGAGCTCCAGAGTGGCGTTCCCTTGTTTGTCTCCTAGCAGGACGTACAGGCAGGACTGTGGTATGGGACAGGATAGGGCCGATGCAGTGTAACAGCATAAAAAACGGCTGGGGAAAGAGGCTTGGTTTGGAGCTGTTGAGTGGAAAGTCTGCAGTCTGCCCAGGCGAGTGCAGGATGAGTGCTGTCCTGCCAAGAGCCAGTTGGAGCGGGACCAGGAGTGGGACCAGGATGGGGACCAGGACCGGGATGGGGATGATTAGGGCAGCCCGGGGGGCAGCAGTTGGTGGCAATGCAGGGGAGGCTGGAGTGAGGGCAGCCCCTGGGAAGCAAGACTGTCTGCTTTGTTGTAGAGCTGGGGCAGGTGAGCCAAGATGTGCAAAATGCCCTGTGGGCTGATAATGCAAGACTGGGGGCTCTGGAAAAATGAGGCAATTCATTAAAAAAAAAAAAACAAAAAACGAATCCCCCCAAAGGAACAGTGCAAAAAGCAAGAAGCCTTCAGGTGGCTAAAACGCCTGTCATTAAAAGCACAAACAACCTGGGTGCTATGACTGGAATGGTGAAAGGGGCGCAGTGAGCGACTGCCCAGCTCTGTGGGAAGGCAAAGGGGCTGCTGTGGGGCAACAGTGGGGTGATGGGGCTAACAGCAGTGTCAGGGCTGCTAGCTTTCCCTGCAGCAGCATCTCCTGCTGCCCAGGGAGCAGCATGTTGTTTGGGGGGACCTCCGTTGCCCTTTGCTGGCATACTGTGTTCAATTCTGGGCTCCCCAGTACAAGAGAGACATGGCACTACTGGAGAGAGTCCAGTGGAAGGCTACTAAGATGATTAGGGGACGGGAGCATCTCCCCTATGAGGAAAGGCTGAGAGAGCTGGGCCTGTTTAGCCTAGAGAAGAGAAGACTGAGAGGGGATCTTATCAATGTATACAAATATCTGAAGGGAGGGTGTCAAGAGGATGGGGCCAGGCTATTTTCGGTGGTGCCCAGCGACAGGACGTGAGGCAATGGGCACAAACTGAAACACAGGAAGTTCCATCTGAATATGAGGAAAAACGTCTTTACTGTGAGAGTGACAGAGGACTGGAAGAGGTTGCCCAGCGAGGTTGTGGAGTCTCCTTCTCTGGAGATATTCAAAACCCGCCTAGACACGATCCTGTGCAATGTGCTCTAGGTGACCTTGCTTGAGCAGAGGGGTTGGACTTAGATGATCTCCAGAGGTCCCTTCCAACCTGAACCATTCTGTGATTCTGTGACTGGGGAAAGGCAGAGCAGCTGGGCCTGGCACCCCAACCCAGCAGAGCAAGCAGGGAGGGAACAGAAGCACCTTGTGGTGAGTCCTCACGATTTTTGGAGTCTTGGGTTTATTCCCTTGGGATTATTCCCTTGGGGTTTTACTCCCTTGGGGTGGGATCAGCGCCTGGCCCATAGAGCCCAATGCCCAGCTCCCAAGGGCTGAAGAAGACTTTTCTGTAGAGGCATACCTCGTTTTATTGCTCTTTGATTTATTGCACTTCACAGATACAACAAGAAGGGCTTCTTCAAATACATTAGTAGCAAGAGGAAGACTAGGGAAAATGTGGGCCCTTTGCTGAATGGGGTGGGTGCCCTGGTGACGAAGGATGTAGAGAAGGCAGAGTTACTGAATGCCGCCTTTGCTTCAGTCTTTGCTGCTAAGGACAGCCCTCAGGAATCCCAGACCTTGGAGAAAAGAAAGAAAGTCTGGAGAAAGGAAGACTTTCCCTTGGTCAAGGAGGATCGGGTTAGAGATCATTTAAGCAAACTTGACACGCACAAATCCATGGGCCCCGATGGGATGCGCCCACGAGTGCTGAGGGAGCTGGCGGACGTTATTGCTAGGCCACTCTCCATCATCTTTGAAAGGTCATGGAGAACAGGAGAGGTGCCTGAGGGCTGGAAGAAAGCCAATGTCACCCCAGTCTTCAAAAAGGGCAAGAAGGAGGACCCAGGGAACTACAGGCCAGTCAGCCTCACCTGCATCCCTGCAAAGGTGATGCAGCAGCTCATCCTGGAGGCCATCTCCAAGCATGTGGAGGAAAAGATGGTGATCAGGAGTAGTCAGCATAGCTTCACCAAGGGGAAATCATCCTTAACCAATCTGATAGCCTTCTGTGATGGAATGACTGGCTGGGTAGATGAGGGGAGAGCAGTGGATGTTGTCTACCTTGACTTCAGCAAGGCTTTTGATACTGTCTCCCATAACATCCTCATAGACAAGCTCAGGGAGTGTGGGCTAGATGAGTGGACAGGGAGGTGGATTGAGAAGTGGCAGAATGGCAGAGCTCAGAGGGTTGTGATCAGCGGCACAGAGTCTAGTTGGAGGCCTGTAGCTAGCGGTGTCCCCCAGGGGTCAGTACTGGGTCCAGTCTTGTTCAACTTCTTCATCAATGACCTGGATGAAGGCACAGAGTGCACCCTCAGCAAGTTTGCTGATGATACAAAACTGGGAGGAGCGGCCGATACACCAGAGGGCTGTGCTGCCATTCAAAGAGACCTGGACAGGCTGGAGAGGTGGGCAGAGAGGAACCTCCTGAAGTTCAACAAAGGTAAGTGCAGGGTCCTGCACCTAGGGAGGAATAACCCCATGCAGCAGTGCAGGTTGGGGGCTGACCTGCTGGAAAGCAGCTCTGCGGAGAAGGACCTGGGAGTGCTGGTGGACACGAAGTTCAGCATGAGGCAGCAAGGTGCCCTTGTGGCCAAGAAGGCCAATGGTATCCTGGGGTGCATCAGGAAGAGTGTTGCCAGCAGGTCGAGGGAGGGGATCCTGCCCCTCTGCTCAGCCCTGGTGAGGCCACATCTGGGGTCCTGTGTCCAGTTCTGGGCTCCCCAGTACAAGAGAGATGTGGCACTACTGGAGAGAGTCCAGCGGAGGGCTACGAAGATGATTAGGGGACTGGAGCGTCTCTCTTATGAGGAAAGATTGAGAGAGCTGGGCCTGTTTAGCCTGGAGAAGAGAAGGCTGAGAGGGGATCTTATCAACATGTACAAGTTTCTGAAGGGAGGGTGTCAAGAGGATGGGTCCAGAGTCTTTTCAGTGGTGCAGAGCGACAGGACGCGAGGCAACAGGCACAAACTGAAACACAGACAATTCCATCTGAACATGAGGAAATACTTCTTCACTGTGAGGGTGACAGAGCACTGGAAGAGGTTGCCCAGAGAGGTTGTGGAGTCTCCTTCTCTGGAGATATTCAAAACCCGCCTGGATGCAATCCTGTGCAATGTGCTCTAGGTGACCCTGCTTGAGCAGGGGGGTTGGACTAGATGATCTCCAGAAGTCCCTTCCAACCTCAGTGATTCTGTGATTCTATGAAGCTGGCTCTGTGGTCTGGTGCTCTGGCAACTGGGGACCGTCTGAGGGTGCCCCAGAGCTGCCGACTGACAGCTGTGTTGCAGAGCTGGGCTGACTGGTCAGGAAGCCTGGCAGGGACCCTGTCCTGGGCATAGCTGGCAGGTGATGGGTCAAGACCACGGAAGGGGAGCTTCCCAAAGCCCTGGTCAGTGTGCAAGAGCACCAGCCCTCATGCCAGTGGTGACATGCACTGGGAAGCACGGGAAGGGTCTCTCATGGGCTTTACTGCAGAGTCGCCTGCTCCTGCCTCTGTGGGACGGGGTAGTGCAGGGAGCTCAGGTCTGAAAGATAAGGCAGCTCCTGTGGCAGGTGAGTCACATCCCGCAGACGCAGAGAGCCTTTCTGTGTCATCCAGTGCCTCCCAGGAGCCACAAGGAAAAAGGGTATTCTCCGAGGGGATTTGGCAGAAGACAGGACTAGGACTGCCCTGGAGCTCGACGCACAAGCAAGCCCAGGATGGCTGTTGCAACAGAGGAAATGCCCTGGTCCTTGTGCCTGCTCAGAGCTCTATTGTGGGTCCGATAGGGTCCCCCACTTCCTTTCAGGCTAAGCTGCCCCCAAGGGGGGAGGCCTGGCTTGCTGGGGCAATAGGGAGCCCTTTCCCTGGCTGGGAATCGAACCCAGGCCGCGGCAGTGAGAGTGCCGAATCCTGACCACTAGACCACCAGGGAGGAGATGCCCAAGCTGCCCGTGCACCTGCTGGTGGGCACCAGCCCAGCCCTGTGGGGGACCAGCCCCTCCAACCACAGCCCCACACAGCCGGTCAGGAAGGCAAATTGCCACGGCAGCCAGAGCCTTCCCGGGCAACTTCGCAGGCATTCTTCCTTCTTTCTGAGAATGCTGCCCTCAGAGGGCCAGGGCCTCTGGGCAGAGGGCACCTTGCAACAGGAAGGCCCAGGGAGCGCAAGGCAGTGATGTGGAGGGGGCTGGTCACCGCTGCACACAGGTTTGCGCCGTGAGCTATTGGCAGTGTGGTTGAGGCAAGGGCCTTGGGGCTCTTTCTGCACATTCAAATGCCCTTTTGCGCTGCTGAGATGGCCCCGGCTCTAGTCACGACACGCTGCCAGGAGGACACAACCAGTCGAGCTTCATAGCTCCTAACACCTTGGCAAAAACACCCTCCTGCATTGAATTCGGCTGCAGCTCTCCTAAGTGCGCCTCTGTGGGACGAAACTGCCCGTATTTCCGTTTCAAGCCAAGAGGGCTCACACACTGCTGTGCTCACAGAGCACTGAACTGGCTCCCTGGGAGGGGAGTCTCTCCTCTGCCAGCGTCAGTCCATCGCCACGCAGAGAGGAAGCCACCATGTGCCTCACTCGAATGCCTGCTCTGAAACAACCCCTGCCCCAAGCACTTCTTATTCTGGAAGTCTCTGAGAAATGGTCCTGAGGGCGCTGGCAGGGTCTGATGGTGCTGGGGCTCACAGGAAGCACAGACACCACTCAGTACCTATGGGCAGTGGACCCCGGGTGCTCAGGGCCCGTCCAGGAGAGGAGCCTCCTGCTGCTGGCACCACTTCTACACTTTGCTCCGTGCAGGGGTGGCCAGAGGGAGAGGAGCAAATCCCTCGCCCTGAGTCACCTCAGCCAGGTCAGCAGTGCTGTGTGTGTGGCCGCTGTCCTGCCTCCAGCACCAGGAGCAGAGCAGGTGGGCACGGGAAGTGCCCTCTAAGGAGAGCTGCGCCCACCAGCTCTCTCTCGACACACAGCGTGTGGGAAAGCGACGCTGGAAGAGACTGAGAAAAAGCCTGTCCCCGAGCCACCTCCACCACGTGGTGCGTGCACATGCCCTCCACCTGCGCTGCTCTCTGTGCATGCAGCAGCACGGGAACCGGGCTGCAGCTCTGGCTCGGCCTTTCCCTGGCTCTTGGGATAGGGCCCAAGATCAGGGGCATTGCCAGTCCCTCAGCGCTGAGGTGTGCGATGACACAGAAGGGAGCATCACCGAGATAGTCCTTGGTGGGGGTCTCTGTGGCGCAATGGGTGAGCGCGCTCGGCTGTTAACCGAGAGGCTGGTGGTTCGAGCCCACCCAGGGACGGCCTCCTTTTGGCAGCACGTGTGGTGGGCTTGCCAGCAGGGACCCGCTGCTGTGCAATGTCCCTGAGCATCAACAGGTGCTCACAGTGCACCACCCACCACACTGGTGCCCTCGCCACAGTCCCTGAGCATCAACAGAGCACCACCCACCACACTGGTGCCCTCGCCACAGCCACGCTGAGTGACACTCCTCAGCGTCCTCAGCACCTGCTGAGGGGAATCGGGTGCTGGCTTCTCCCACATCCCTCCTGGGAAACTGCTCCTCTGCAGAGTGAGTGGCTCTGGCTGCCTGCAGTTGTGCTGCTGCCCTTGTGGGCAGCGCTGCCCTGCCGTGACCCATGTGCCAAGGCCTGAGCCCTGCGGTAGAGGCCTCTTGGCACCCTTAGCAGTGGTTCCGTCTCATACCATGAAGATCCTGCATGCAGGCCTCAGAGGAGGCCGCTGCTCAGCCTTTTGCTTTGGCTTGGGCCTGACCACAGGAGCCTGCAGCACCTGCTCCTCAGCAGAGAGGCAGGATTTGCCTTTTTCCCTTCCCCGGCGGGGCTTCCACTCCCAGGCAGAGACAGCACCAACTCTCCAGCAAGCGGGCTGGCCACTCAGTGCCCAAGGAAGTGTGACTGGACCCTGGGTCAAACTCTGCTTCCAGAAGATTTACCTAGCCATTTAATCCCGTCATGGTTTTGTTGTCCAAGTAAATCCCCAGAATTTATGCATCCGCTGTACAAATGAGAGTTAGGTCCCGAGAAGTGATGCTGTCTGTGCGGGGGTGAACTTCCTCTTAAGGCCGAGGTGGCAATGGGCAAATCTTGTGTCTTCTCCCTCGAGTGGCTGGAGGGTCCACGTGCTTGGCATTTGTGACCAAGATTAGCTTGGAGTTGCTGCAGCTGCTTTGACTCTTGGTCTTGGAGCAGAGCATTTGTCTGAGAAGGAAAACTCTCCTTTTGGAGCCCTGAGGACACAGCTGAGCTGGCGGGACAGAAGTGCTGCATCAACACCCACAGGACCCCTACCTTGCCTGGCCTCTCTTCCGAGGACGAGGAATGGGGTCACTCCAGGGAGGTACCAGGGGATGGCTCACATTTGCTCCTTTGTGCCTCTGGGGGCAGTGAAAAACCAGAGCAAACAGATAAAGCGGAGGAGAAGGAGAGCTTGAGAAGGGCTGGGGCAGTGCTCTGGAACTATCAGCTGGCCAGAAATCTCAGCAGCCTGAGACAACAAAACCTGATGGCATGGGCTACGAATCCGCCTTTCTGAGAAACCGGAGCCAAAATCCAGCTCCTTACACCGCTCAGCTACATCACCTCACGCAACATATCCGCTGTGGTATGCACATGCCTTCCCCCTACACCACCCTCTGTCCAGCTGGCTACACGAGCCGCTCTTTGCGGAGTTGTCCTTTCCTCATCGCCAGCCCCTGGACATGCTGTGAAACCGCCCCGTAACTTCCTTCAGTGCAGTTCTTTGCCATCCCCAAGAACGGATAGTTCTGAAACGGCGAATATAGAGCGTGAACTTGCCCCCCCACTCCTAGGGAGGCACGTGAGGGCTTGCTCTGTTCAGGTGCTGGTCCGCAAGGACACAGCCTCACATTTTCTGGCTTCTCCCTGCTAGCTTGCCTTCACCTGACAGCTCTGACTACTCAGCCTTGCCGCTCCGTGGTAATGGGGATATGCGCACATCTGCTGAAAGCAGGGACTGAGTCCCCAGGCGCAAGGATTGTGTTCCCAGCCCTCACAGGCTGTGGGGCCAACGGCTTGCTGAGGAGCGCTGAGAGCAGGCTGTTCAGGTGGGCTAGAAGGAGACTCCCAGGGAAGGAAGCGCTTCCCTTGGTTGGCTTCCTGCCTTGCGAGAAGGCTTCCAGCCTCCCTTAGGTAAGGGGCGGGCTACTGGAGACAGGACTTTTGTTCTGCCCCTTCTCCTGGCATGCGGTGGGGTCCTGGCAGTTGAGGCTGGCGGCAAATGCGCGTGATGGGGCTGCAGAGTCAGGTGAGCTTTTGTTGCTCGTGTGAGCGTGCATGGGGGCCGGATGCTGCAGGATGCTGCAGGAAGGGCAGTTATGAGGCCCTTGCTGTTCCCACCCTGTTGCCTGAAGGAGGCAGGAGGGGAATATGGCCCAAGGAGGAAAGGCAATCGCATGGGCAGCTGTGATCGTATAGTGGTTAGTACTCTGCGTTGTGGCCGCAGCAACCTCGGTTCGAATCCGAGTCACAGCAAGGGTTTTGCAAAGCCCGCTGCCTGACAAGGAGACTTTGAAAAGACGAGGGAGGCACCTGCAAGGACGGGCCAACGCGTTGGTTTCCCAAGAGGCCATGGCCTAGGAAGGAGGTACAAGCTCTTCTGTGCTCTCTGCTCCAAACATTCCACGGGCTCATGCCTAAAATGATTTCCTGGTTTCTAGTGATTGTGCAATGTCTTCTCCTGTGGGGCTGCCGTGGCAGCTGCGCCTGCCTCTGGGAAAGCATTCAAGTTTCTCCATTCGCCAGGCAAAGCTTGAGAACTGAGAGACTCTGCCTGGAAAGCACCCAGCTCTTCACCTCCCCTTTCTCTTGCCCTTGCTCCCCATTTTGCAATAAGGGGACTCTCAGCTCCACACCGAAACCACCCTGCAACCCTAGCCCAACTGCAACTGCCACCCCACTCCATAGAGACCCAACACCACTAGCTCTTCCCCGGGAGAAAGAGGACGTTTTTTTCTTCACGGGGAGCGTGTGACTTTTCTGAGGCTGTGCCACCACGCTTGAACTCTTTATTCCTGTTCCGGCCAAGCTGTAAGCTGGCTGTGGGAAGGACACCCTCCATGGAAGGGCAGAGCTCCCTTTCTGCCTTGCCTGCAGAGTGAGAGGAGCTGTGAGGCGGCAGGTTTTGCCTGCAGCTCCACCCCAGTGCGCGGCTGCGGAGAGCCAAGAGTGCTTCCTCCTGGCCTGCCTGGAGGTGGAAAGGTTGTCTAGGAAGGATCTGCCACAGCGAGGCTGGGCAGCTGGTGCTGGGAGAGCATCCGCCTGGAGGGGAAATGCTGAAAAGCCAAAGGAAAATGATAGCGTCTGAGCACTGAGTGGGGTCTGGACGCTCTGGGGAAGAGGTGCACCTGCTGCAGAGAAGAGAAGGGAGGAGAGCCCAGCTCTGCCGCCGGGGTCCTGAACTGAGTGCTATGTGGGCAGGTCAAGCCCAGGTCAAGCCTGGAACGGCCCCAAGTGCTTCTGCTGTTCCAAGGTGTCTGTATTGACGGTTCCCAGCATGTCTGTATTGCGACAGATATCACTGCTAGAAAGCTGCACTGCCCAAGGGAAGGGGAAGCACTGCTTGGTCAAAAGACCATGCTCCAGGTGAGGCTTGAACTCACACCCTCAGCATCCCTCTGCTTCGCACTGCTGCATAAGTACTGCGCGCTGGCCCATTGCGCCACTGGAGCACACTTGGAAAGGTGGACTGGAGCCCACGAGCAAACATTTTTGCCTGTGATCACCGTGGCTCATCAGCATTAACCTGGCACCTCTAGTATTTTCCTCTTGCCTCGTCCAACAAGGAGCTGCAAGTGTGCGCCTCCCCTGCCCCCCCAGTTGTGTGCCAGGCTTGCAATATACACCAGGACACAAAGTGCCAGGGCAAAAGCACCAAAGGTTGCCTCTGTTGAAGGGAGGGATGATAAAGTTATGCCTCACCAAAACAGATTGTTACTCTTGGCTGTGGGGCTTTTTAACAACTTCTCCCTCACAGTAATGAGCAGGCAAACACGAACAACAGCAGCCACCTGCCCTGCTTTTTTGCAGCAAGAGCATGGTGACCAGGACACAGCTGCACCGGATGTGCCCACAGCCCCGGGGTGCAATAGGGGCTGGTGTCTGGGGACCCTGGAGCCCTTCTCAGGATTGTATGGGGAAGAGTTAAGGGCAGAGGAGGAGAGTTGCAGCGGAGTGCAGCTGTGCTCTGTTCATCGCCTGGAGGGCGCATAGTGTCCCCATCCCTGCAACCACTGACTGCTGCCTGCAGGTGGAGATGCCTGCCCTTCCGCATGCACAAGTGTGTGCAATGCCCCGTGGGCCAGGGGAGCCCCTCAGGCACCCAGGTTGGGGCTCTGAGGGTGGGGAGCAGATGCCCTTTCCCCTCCTGCACGGCCCCTGCTGGGCACACCCAGGGGAGGAAGGCAGAGCCCCTGCCACCCCAGGAGCTGTATGAGGCCATGAACTCCCCCCTCCTTGTGCTGGGGGCATCCCCATCCCCACAGGGTGTTCTCCAAGACCATGCCTCCCTCCCTACGGGGCATGACACAGAGCCACGTTTTGCTCCTTCCTGGGCTCCAGCCCTGTCCTGTCTGCCATTGGCCTCAGGGATACTCCGAGGATGCTCCTGTCCCCTGGACCTGCTAGGCCAGGAGCACCTCCGAGGTCCAGCTCTGCAATCCTGCTGTGGTACGTGGTGGGGAGACAGGCCACCAAGACCCCCGGGTCCTCCACAGCTCTGCAAGTCACAGGCTGTAGCAGAAAAGGCCAAGGGGCAGGAAAGCAGCATGCCTGTGCTTGCCCTTCTCTTGCCTCATGGACGGGGTTGATTTTTTTAGAGCTTTCTTGAATTAGTTTTCAAAGCTGCACCTAGTAGCTCCCTGTAAACCACGGTCAGCTCAAGGCTGCTCAACAGCCCTGTCAGCCTTTTCCAAACTCTGGGCTCCCTGAAGCCTGTCCATGCATCTCCTCCGAACCGGGAACAAAGCACTAGAGGTGCCAGGTTAATGCTGATGAGCCATGGTGATCACAGGCAAAAATGTTTGCTCGTGGGCTCCAGTCCACCTTTCCAAGTGTGCTCCAGTGGCGCAATGGGCCAGCGCACAGTACTTATACAGCAGTGCGAAGCAGAGGGATGCTGAGGGTGTGAGTTCAAGCCTCACCTGGAGCATGGTCTTTTGACCAAGCAGTGCT
This sequence comes from Apteryx mantelli, assembly GCF_036417845.1. NCBI lineage: Eukaryota > Metazoa > Chordata > Aves > Apterygiformes > Apterygidae > Apteryx > Apteryx mantelli. The sequence goes on along the minus strand of NC_089987.1, from coordinate 24,902,623 downwards.
TCCCCTTCCCTTGGGCAGTGCAGCTTTCTAGCAGTGATATCTGTCGCAATACAGACATGCTGGGAACCGTCAATACAGACACCTTGGAACAGCAGAAGCACTTGGGGCCGTTCCAGGCTTGACCTGGGCTTGACCTGCCCACATAGCACTCAGTTCAGGACCCCGGCGGCAGAGCTGGGCTCTCCTCCCTTCTCTTCTCTGCAGCAGGTGCACCTCTTCCCCAGAGCGTCCAGACCCCACTCAGTGCTCAGACGCTATCATTTTCCTTTGGCTTTTCAGCATTTCCCCTCCAGGCGGATGCTCTCCCAGCACCAGCTGCCCAGCCTCGCTGTGGCAGATCCTTCCTAGACAACCTTTCCACCTCCAGGCAGGCCAGGAGGAAGCACTCTTGGCTCTCCGCAGCCGCGCACTGGGGTGGAGCTGCAGGCAAAACCTGCCGCCTCACAGCTCCTCTCACTCTGCAGGCAAGGCAGAAAGGGAGCTCCGCCCTTCCATGGAGGGTGTCCTTCCCACAGCCAGCTTACAGCTTGGCCGGAACAGGAATAAAGAGTTCAAGCGTGGTGGCACAGCCTCAGAAAAGTCACACGCTCCCCGTGAAGAAAAAAACGTCCTCTTTCTCCCGGGGAAGAGCTAGTGGTGTTGGGTCTCTATGGAGTGGGGTGGCAGTTGCAGTTGGGCTAGGGTTGCAGGGTGGTTTCGGTGTGGAGCTGAGAGTCCCCTTATTGCAAAATGGGGAGCAAGGGCAAGAGAAAGGGGAGGTGAAGAGCTGGGTGCTTTCCAGGCAGAGTCTCTCAGTTCTCAAGCTTTGCCTGGCGAATGGAGAAACTTGAATGCTTTCCCAGAGGCAGGCGCAGCTGCCACGGCAGCCCCACAGGAGAAGACATTGCACAATCACTAGAAACCAGGAAATCATTTTAGGCATGAGCCCGTGGAATGTTTGGAGCAGAGAGCACAGAAGAGCTTGTACCTCCTTCCTAGGCCATGGCCTCTTGGGAAACCAACGCGTTGGCCCGTCCTTGCAGGTGCCTCCCTCGTCTTTTCAAAGTCTCCTTGTCAGGCAGCGGGCTTTGCAAAACCCTTGCTGTGACTCGGATTCGAACCGAGGTTGCTGCGGCCACAACGCAGAGTACTAACCACTATACGATCACAGCTGCCCATGCGATTGCCTTTCCTCCTTGGGCCATATTCCCCTCCTGCCTCCTTCAGGCAACAGGGTGGGAACAGCAAGGGCCTCATAACTGCCCTTCCTGCAGCATCCTGCAGCATCCGGCCCCCATGCACGCTCACACGAGCAACAAAAGCTCACCTGACTCTGCAGCCCCATCACGCGCATTTGCCGCCAGCCTCAACTGCCAGGACCCCACCGCATGCCAGGAGAAGGGGCAGAACAAAAGTCCTGTCTCCAGTAGCCCGCCCCTTACCTAAGGGAGGCTGGAAGCCTTCTCGCAAGGCAGGAAGCCAACCAAGGGAAGCGCTTCCTTCCCTGGGAGTCTCCTTCTAGCCCACCTGAACAGCCTGCTCTCAGCGCTCCTCAGCAAGCCGTTGGCCCCACAGCCTGTGAGGGCTGGGAACACAATCCTTGCGCCTGGGGACTCAGTCCCTGCTTTCAGCAGATGTGCGCATATCCCCATTACCACGGAGCGGCAAGGCTGAGTAGTCAGAGCTGTCAGGTGAAGGCAAGCTAGCAGGGAGAAGCCAGAAAATGTGAGGCTGTGTCCTTGCGGACCAGCACCTGAACAGAGCAAGCCCTCACGTGCCTCCCTAGGAGTGGGGGGGCAAGTTCACGCTCTATATTCGCCGTTTCAGAACTATCCGTTCTTGGGGATGGCAAAGAACTGCACTGAAGGAAGTTACGGGGCGGTTTCACAGCATGTCCAGGGGCTGGCGATGAGGAAAGGACAACTCCGCAAAGAGCGGCTCGTGTAGCCAGCTGGACAGAGGGTGGTGTAGGGGGAAGGCATGTGCATACCACAGCGGATATGTTGCGTGAGGTGATGTAGCTGAGCGGTGTAAGGAGCTGGATTTTGGCTCCGGTTTCTCAGAAAGGCGGATTCGTAGCCCATGCCATCAGGTTTTGTTGTCTCAGGCTGCTGAGATTTCTGGCCAGCTGATAGTTCCAGAGCACTGCCCCAGCCCTTCTCAAGCTCTCCTTCTCCTCCGCTTTATCTGTTTGCTCTGGTTTTTCACTGCCCCCAGAGGCACAAAGGAGCAAATGTGAGCCATCCCCTGGTACCTCCCTGGAGTGACCCCATTCCTCGTCCTCGGAAGAGAGGCCAGGCAAGGTAGGGGTCCTGTGGGTGTTGATGCAGCACTTCTGTCCCGCCAGCTCAGCTGTGTCCTCAGGGCTCCAAAAGGAGAGTTTTCCTTCTCAGACAAATGCTCTGCTCCAAGACCAAGAGTCAAAGCAGCTGCAGCAACTCCAAGCTAATCTTGGTCACAAATGCCAAGCACGTGGACCCTCCAGCCACTCGAGGGAGAAGACACAAGATTTGCCCATTGCCACCTCGGCCTTAAGAGGAAGTTCACCCCCGCACAGACAGCATCACTTCTCGGGACCTAACTCTCATTTGTACAGCGGATGCATAAATTCTGGGGATTTACTTGGACAACAAAACCATGACGGGATTAAATGGCTAGGTAAATCTTCTGGAAGCAGAGTTTGACCCAGGGTCCAGTCACACTTCCTTGGGCACTGAGTGGCCAGCCCGCTTGCTGGAGAGTTGGTGCTGTCTCTGCCTGGGAGTGGAAGCCCCGCCGGGGAAGGGAAAAAGGCAAATCCTGCCTCTCTGCTGAGGAGCAGGTGCTGCAGGCTCCTGTGGTCAGGCCCAAGCCAAAGCAAAAGGCTGAGCAGCGGCCTCCTCTGAGGCCTGCATGCAGGATCTTCATGGTATGAGACGGAACCACTGCTAAGGGTGCCAAGAGGCCTCTACCGCAGGGCTCAGGCCTTGGCACATGGGTCACGGCAGGGCAGCGCTGCCCACAAGGGCAGCAGCACAACTGCAGGCAGCCAGAGCCACTCACTCTGCAGAGGAGCAGTTTCCCAGGAGGGATGTGGGAGAAGCCAGCACCCGATTCCCCTCAGCAGGTGCTGAGGACGCTGAGGAGTGTCACTCAGCGTGGCTGTGGCGAGGGCACCAGTGTGGTGGGTGGTGCTCTGTTGATGCTCAGGGACTGTGGCGAGGGCACCAGTGTGGTGGGTGGTGCACTGTGAGCACCTGTTGATGCTCAGGGACATTGCACAGCAGCGGGTCCCTGCTGGCAAGCCCACCACACGTGCTGCCAAAAGGAGGCCGTCCCTGGGTGGGCTCGAACCACCAGCCTCTCGGTTAACAGCCGAGCGCGCTCACCCATTGCGCCACAGAGACCCCCACCAAGGACTATCTCGGTGATGCTCCCTTCTGTGTCATCGCACACCTCAGCGCTGAGGGACTGGCAATGCCCCTGATCTTGGGCCCTATCCCAAGAGCCAGGGAAAGGCCGAGCCAGAGCTGCAGCCCGGTTCCCGTGCTGCTGCATGCACAGAGAGCAGCGCAGGTGGAGGGCATGTGCACGCACCACGTGGTGGAGGTGGCTCGGGGACAGGCTTTTTCTCAGTCTCTTCCAGCGTCGCTTTCCCACACGCTGTGTGTCGAGAGAGAGCTGGTGGGCGCAGCTCTCCTTAGAGGGCACTTCCCGTGCCCACCTGCTCTGCTCCTGGTGCTGGAGGCAGGACAGCGGCCACACACACAGCACTGCTGACCTGGCTGAGGTGACTCAGGGCGAGGGATTTGCTCCTCTCCCTCTGGCCACCCCTGCACGGAGCAAAGTGTAGAAGTGGTGCCAGCAGCAGGAGGCTCCTCTCCTGGACGGGCCCTGAGCACCCGGGGTCCACTGCCCATAGGTACTGAGTGGTGTCTGTGCTTCCTGTGAGCCCCAGCACCATCAGACCCTGCCAGCGCCCTCAGGACCATTTCTCAGAGACTTCCAGAATAAGAAGTGCTTGGGGCAGGGGTTGTTTCAGAGCAGGCATTCGAGTGAGGCACATGGTGGCTTCCTCTCTGCGTGGCGATGGACTGACGCTGGCAGAGGAGAGACTCCCCTCCCAGGGAGCCAGTTCAGTGCTCTGTGAGCACAGCAGTGTGTGAGCCCTCTTGGCTTGAAACGGAAATACGGGCAGTTTCGTCCCACAGAGGCGCACTTAGGAGAGCTGCAGCCGAATTCAATGCAGGAGGGTGTTTTTGCCAAGGTGTTAGGAGCTATGAAGCTCGACTGGTTGTGTCCTCCTGGCAGCGTGTCGTGACTAGAGCCGGGGCCATCTCAGCAGCGCAAAAGGGCATTTGAATGTGCAGAAAGAGCCCCAAGGCCCTTGCCTCAACCACACTGCCAATAGCTCACGGCGCAAACCTGTGTGCAGCGGTGACCAGCCCCCTCCACATCACTGCCTTGCGCTCCCTGGGCCTTCCTGTTGCAAGGTGCCCTCTGCCCAGAGGCCCTGGCCCTCTGAGGGCAGCATTCTCAGAAAGAAGGAAGAATGCCTGCGAAGTTGCCCGGGAAGGCTCTGGCTGCCGTGGCAATTTGCCTTCCTGACCGGCTGTGTGGGGCTGTGGTTGGAGGGGCTGGTCCCCCACAGGGCTGGGCTGGTGCCCACCAGCAGGTGCACGGGCAGCTTGGGCATCTCCTCCCTGGTGGTCTAGTGGTCAGGATTCGGCACTCTCACTGCCGCGGCCTGGGTTCGATTCCCAGCCAGGGAAAGGGCTCCCTATTGCCCCAGCAAGCCAGGCCTCCCCCCTTGGGGGCAGCTTAGCCTGAAAGGAAGTGGGGGACCCTATCGGACCCACAATAGAGCTCTGAGCAGGCACAAGGACCAGGGCATTTCCTCTGTTGCAACAGCCATCCTGGGCTTGCTTGTGCGTCGAGCTCCAGGGCAGTCCTAGTCCTGTCTTCTGCCAAATCCCCTCGGAGAATACCCTTTTTCCTTGTGGCTCCTGGGAGGCACTGGATGACACAGAAAGGCTCTCTGCGTCTGCGGGATGTGACTCACCTGCCACAGGAGCTGCCTTATCTTTCAGACCTGAGCTCCCTGCACTACCCCGTCCCACAGAGGCAGGAGCAGGCGACTCTGCAGTAAAGCCCATGAGAGACCCTTCCCGTGCTTCCCAGTGCATGTCACCACTGGCATGAGGGCTGGTGCTCTTGCACACTGACCAGGGCTTTGGGAAGCTCCCCTTCCGTGGTCTTGACCCATCACCTGCCAGCTATGCCCAGGACAGGGTCCCTGCCAGGCTTCCTGACCAGTCAGCCCAGCTCTGCAACACAGCTGTCAGTCGGCAGCTCTGGGGCACCCTCAGACGGTCCCCAGTTGCCAGAGCACCAGACCACAGAGCCAGCTTCATAGAATCACAGAATCACTGAGGTTGGAAGGGACTTCTGGAGATCATCTAGTCCAACCCCCCTGCTCAAGCAGGGTCACCTAGAGCACATTGCACAGGATTGCATCCAGGCGGGTTTTGAATATCTCCAGAGAAGGAGACTCCACAACCTCTCTGGGCAACCTCTTCCAGTGCTCTGTCACCCTCACAGTGAAGAAGTATTTCCTCATGTTCAGATGGAATTGTCTGTGTTTCAGTTTGTGCCTGTTGCCTCGCGTCCTGTCGCTCTGCACCACTGAAAAGACTCTGGACCCATCCTCTTGACACCCTCCCTTCAGAAACTTGTACATGTTGATAAGATCCCCTCTCAGCCTTCTCTTCTCCAGGCTAAACAGGCCCAGCTCTCTCAATCTTTCCTCATAAGAGAGACGCTCCAGTCCCCTAATCATCTTCGTAGCCCTCCGCTGGACTCTCTCCAGTAGTGCCACATCTCTCTTGTACTGGGGAGCCCAGAACTGGACACAGGACCCCAGATGTGGCCTCACCAGGGCTGAGCAGAGGGGCAGGATCCCCTCCCTCGACCTGCTGGCAACACTCTTCCTGATGCACCCCAGGATACCATTGGCCGTCTTGGCCACAAGGGCACCTTGCTGGCTCATGCTGAACTTGGTGTCCACCAGCACTCCCAGGTCCTTCTCCGCAGAGCTGCTTTCCAGCAGGTCAGCCCCCAACCTGCACTGCTGCATGGGGTTATTCCTCCCTAGGTGCAGGACCCTGCACTTACCTTTGTTGAACTTCAGGAGGTTCCTCTCTGCCCACCTCTCCAGCCTGTCCAGGTCTCTTTGAATGGCAGCACAGCCCTCTGGTGTATCGGCCGCTCCTCCCAGTTTTGTATCATCAGCAAACTTGCTGAGGGTGCACTCTGTGCCTTCATCCAGGTCATTGATGAAGAAGTTGAACAAGACTGGACCCAGTACTGACCCCTGGGGGACACCGCTAGCTACAGGCCTCCAACTAGACTCTGTGCCGCTGATCACAACCCTCTGAGCTCTGCCATTCTGCCACTTCTCAATCCACCTCCCTGTCCACTCATCTAGCCCACACTCCCTGAGCTTGTCTATGAGGATGTTATGGGAGACAGTATCAAAAGCCTTGCTGAAGTCAAGGTAGACAACATCCACTGCTCTCCCCTCATCTACCCAGCCAGTCATTTCATCACAGAAGGCTATCAGATTGGTTAAGCATGATTTCCCCTTGGTGAAGCCCTGCTGACTACTCCTGATCACTTTCTTGTCCTCCACATGCTTGGAGATGGCCTCCAGGATGAGCTGCTGCATCACCTTTGCAGGGATGCAGGTGAGGCTGACTGGCCTGTAGTTCCCTGGGTCCTCCTTCTTGCCCTTTTTGAAGACTGGGGTGACATTGGCTTTCTTCCAGTCCTCGGGCACCTCTCCTGTTCTCCATGACCTTTCAAAGATGATGGAGAGTGGCTTAGCAATAATGTCCGCCAGCTCCCTCAGCACTCGTGGGTGCATCCCATCAGGGCCCATGGATTTGTGCGTGTCAAGTTTGCTTAAATGATCTCTAACCCGATCCTCCTCGACCAAGGGAAAGTCTTCCTCTCTCCAGACTTTCTCTCTTGCCTCCAGGATCTGGGGTTCCTGAGGGCTGTCCTTAGCAGTAAAGACTGAAGCAAAGGCGGCATTCAGTAACTCTGCCTTCTCTACATCCTTCGTCACCAGGGCACCCACCCCATTCAGCAAAGGGCCCACATTTTCCCTAGTCTTCCTCTTGCTGCTGATGTATTTGAAGAAGCCCTTCTTGCTGTCCTTGACATCCCTTGCCAGATTTAATTCCAAACGGGCCTTAGCCTTCCTCGTCGCATCCCTGCATACTCTGACAACGTTCCTATATTCCTCCCAAGTGGCCTGTCCCCCTTTCCACTTTCTGTAGACTTCCTTCTTCTGGTTGAGTTTTGCCAGGAGCTCCTTGCTCATCCATGCAGGTCTCCTGCCTCCTTTGCTTGACTTCCTACTCATAGGGATGCACCGCTCTTGAGCCTGGAGGAAGTGATGTTTGAATATTAACCAGCTCTCTTGAACACTCCTTCCTTCTAGGGCCCTCACCCATGGGATTACTCCAAGTAGGTCCCTGAAGAGGCCAAAGTTTGCTCTCCTGAAGTCCAGGGTTGCGATCCTACTTGGTGCCCTGCTGCCTCCTCGCAGGATCCTGAACTCCACCATCTCATGGTCACTGCAGCCAAGGCAGCCCCCAACCTTCACATCTTCCACCAGTCCTTCTTTGTTTGTTAGTATGAGGTCCAGCAGCACACCTCTACTTGTTGGCTCCTCCACCACCTGTGTCAAGAAGTTGTCACCAATGCTCCGCAGGAACCTCCAGGACTGTTTGTGCCTAGCTGTGTTGTCTTTCCAGCAGATATCGGGGTGGTTGAAGTCCCCCATGAGAACCAGGGCCTGGGATTGTGAGGCTACTTCCAGCTGTCTGTAGAAGGCCTCATCACCTTCCTCATCCTGATCAGGTGGCCTGTAGTAAACACCCACAACAGTGTCACCCATGCTAGCCTGCCCTTTGATCCTTACCCATAAGCTCTCGACTCGCTCTTCATCCACCCCTAGGCACAGCTCGATACATTCCAGTTGCTCTCTCACATAAAGACCAACTCCACCACCTCGCTTTCCTGGCCTGTCTTTCCTAAAAAGCATGTAGCCATCCATGACAGCACTCCAGTCATGCGAGCTATCCCACCATGTCTCTGTAATGGCAATGAGATCATGGCCCTGCGACCGCACACAGATCTCTAGTTCTTCCTATTTGTTCCCCAAGCTGCGTGCATTGATGTACAGGCATTTCAGGGAGGTGATCGAGCATGCAGGTTTCCCAGGAGGGGTAAAAGAGGGTCCTCCATAGCCACATCCCATGTGCACTTCCCTGGCTGCATTCACCTGTTGGAGGCATCCTGACTTGAGCAGTCTTTTGCCAACTACCCTGTCACTATAACTCTCCCCTTCCCCCATCTTTCCTAGTTTAAAGCCCTCCTTACCAGGTTGGCCAACCTGTTGGCAAAGACCCGCGTGCCCCGCCTCGTGAGGTGGATCCCATCTCTCGCCATCAGTTGTCGATCTTCAAACAGGGTCCCATGGTCGTAGAAACCAAAACCCTGTTGCCAACACCAGCGGCGCAGCCAGTCGTTAACCTGGAAAGTCCTTCTCCTCCTCCTCTCATCCATCCCCCTCACTGGCAGGATTGAGGAGAAGATGACCTGGGCTCCCAGACCCTTGACCACCATCCCCAGAGCTCTGAAATCCTGCTTGATGGTCTCCAGTTTGCCCTTGGTGTCATTGGCGCCCACATGGAAGAGCAGCAGTGGGTAAAAGTGGGAGAGGAAAACAAGCAAGGAACAGGGGTGAAAAAGCCATCATTTTGGCTTGTAGTAAATGCCTACCAAGGGCAGATGATTGGCAAATACAATAGCACAGGTTGGTTTGCGGAGGAGTTTTAAGGTGGAAAGGATTACTTTAATGAATTTTAATGGGAAATTGACCCTAAGATTGCTAGGAGCGGTGGGATGTTGGGAGAGAGCAGGGAGAGGAATTTTGAGGACATGTGCTCTGCTAGAGATTAAGGCTACCTTCCTTCTGATGAAGTTGGATTGGCATCTCAATAGCTAGCAGGACTAAAAGAAAAAGTAATCCTGATGCACAGATGATGCTCTGCAATGTCATGTGGTATCTCCACAGATGTCACTGACCCAACAGCATAAAAGCTGCAGCCAAGAGAGTTGAGGGGGTGCAGACTGAACCTATTAATAAACTGTGCTGGCATCATGCAGAATAGTGCACTGGAGACGGAGAACACAGAGAATGCATTGCTTAGATATCTGACCAACATAACTGGGCCCCTGCAAGTGAGCCAGGTAAGGATTTGCCAGAGAATCTGGAGATTCGCAGCACTGTCATGCACTGAGCAGAGGTAGCTCTGGAAAGGGTTGGAAACCCAAGGCATAGGGTGGTTAGGGGGCTTTTTTATGATTCTGGAAATGTCTCATTTTTAGGACCCCAAGGTTTAGATTTTCTAATCCAAAAGCTGCAGAATTTTTCCCAGCCACTGTCTGAACCAAAGACTCAGGCCAGAGGCCACAGCGTCTGTTTTTCTCTTCTCTTGAAATATTGGGACAGCATCAAGAGTACAATCCAGCTGATGGACACACTCTCTCTAGGCATTCCTGATTTTTCTGAAGAAGGCTGCCCAGGAGAACCAGCAGAGAGGGCTGAGCTCCTGAAAAGCTGCCATTGTCCACATGGCCAGCTTAGCTGGTTCTCTAGAAGAAGTTGGTTTCTGGGACATCGATCAAAATCCTGGTTACTGCTTCAGCAAGGTACCATGTGAGATGGGGATACAAGTGACTATCCTTTACCACCTCCCTTCCTGCTCTCAGCCAGCAGTCAGAGCTGTTACTTCACTGTGAAGCTCATGCTCAAGCAGCAACCGTGCATGGAAACATGGCACCAGCATCACAGGCCTGCCCGCTCTCCTGGTGCTGGGGAGGGGCCCAGGCATTGGCTTACTGTCTGAATGGCAGAGCTCAGAGGGTTGTGATCAGTGGCACAGAGTCTAGTTGGAGGCCTGTAGCTAGCGGTGTCCCCCAGGGGTCAGTACTGGGTCCAGTCTTGTTCAACTTCTTCATCAATGACCTGGATGAAGGCACAGAGTGCACCCTCAGCAAGTTTGCTGATGATACAAAACTGGGAGGAGTGGCTGATACACCAGAGGGCTGTGCTGCCATTCAAAGAGACTTGGACAGGCTGGAGAGGTGGGCAGAGAGGAACCTCCTGAAGTTCAACAAAGGGAAGTGCAAGGTCCTGCACCTTGGGAGGAATAACCCCATGCAGCAGTACAGGTTGGGGGCTGACCTGCTGGAAAGCAGCTCTGCGGAGAAGGACCTGGGAGTGCTGGTGGACACCAAGTTAAGCATGAGGCAGCAAGGTGCCCTTGTGGCCAAGAAGGCCAATGGTATCCTGGGGTGCGTCAGGAAGAGTGTTGCCAGCAGGTCGAGGGAGGTGATTGTCCCCCTCTCCTCAGCCCTGGTGAGGCCACATCTGGAGTACTGCGTCCAGTTCTGGGCTCCCCAGTACAAGAGGGATGTGGCACTACTGGAGAGAGTCCAGCGGAGGGCTACGAAGATGATTAGGGGACTGGAGCGTCTCTCTTATGAGGAAAGATTGAGAGAGCTGGGCCTGTTTAGCTTGGAGAAGAGAAGGCTGAGAGGGGATCTTACTAATGTGTACAAGTTTCTGAAGGGAGGGTGTCAAGAGGATGGGACCAGACTCTTTTCAGTGGTGCAGAGCGACAAGACGCGAGGCAACGGGCACAAACTAAAACACAGACAGTTCCATCTGAACATGAGAAAATACTTTTTCACTGTGAGGGTGACAGAGCACTGGAACAGGTTGCCCCGAGAGGTGGTGGAGTCTCCTTCTCTGGAGATATTCAAAACCTGCCTGGACGCGATCCTGTGCAATGTGCTCTAGGTGACCCTGCTTGAGCAGGGGGGGGTTGGACTAGATGATCTCCTGAGGTCCCTTCCAACCTCAACCATTCTGTGATTCTGTGATTCTGTGATACTGTGAGCCCCTCACTTCTCCCAGGGTATGGAGAGGTTATTGATATCTATGTAACACAAAGCTGTGAGCCATAGCTGTGGGGCTGCTGATTTCCTCTGTTCTGTGATCTTTGATGCTTCAGGGTGGCCTGAGATCCTAGGGAGAGCTCTGGCCAGAGCTAACAGCTGGGTGTGTCCACTGTTTTCTTTACTGTTTCTGCACTCTACAGGATCAAGCTAGGCTGTTCAGGGGGTTAGAGTCTTCCTTGGTCCACCTTAGTGCTGGTACAGTAGTTTGCTCTGGTGATGGACACTGGAACTGCCCTGCAACTCTACAGTGCTGCTGCATATTCCCACACTGGCTGGGCACCTCCTCTCCCTACAGACCTGCCCTTCTTTTCATCTGGCAGGGCTGTGTGTGAGGCAGGGGCCAAGCCCACTGCCATAGGACTTTGCCTATGCTTATGGTGTGTTTTGTCTGCAGTTTGCTCTCAACATGCTTACCATGTGCCTGGCTTTGGAGTACAAGGACTATGGGATTATCTGCACCTCTGTACACCCTGGCTGGGTGAAAATCAGAATGAAAACAGAGCAGGTGGGTTTCCTGAACATTTCCAACAATGCAAATGAAAACTTTGGCTAGAAACACATATCAGCAGCTGTGACATTATTCCTAGAGCAAGCACTGCTCGCCCAGGAAATACAGCCAGAACTTTGCATAGTTTTGCTAGCAGGACCTGACTTGTTAACCCAGTTTAGCACGACATTATCATTGAATTCTGTTTTGATTATTGAACTTCTCTTGCAGAAAGCCAGTACACACCCAAGCCTGGTAAGGTGTTCCAAAAACAGGCTGCAATGTGAAAACCACACAATTTATTTAAACCTTTAGGTGAACTCTAATGTCTACAAACTGGAGCCCCCATCTGCTTTCTCCAAAGCCACCCAGATGCACTGGCCAGTTTCTAATCTTAATGTCCCTCTACAGAATCCTGCTCCCTGCCACACCACCTCCTGTAATTGCAGCACCATGGTACATGCTGGGCCAGGGTCCCCACCTGCCAGCATGTGTTGCTAGACTCTCCTGAAAGGTCCTTGGCTACAGGAGCAGGATTCCCTGAAGTCCGGTCCTTAGGTCTTTTCAGTGCTACATGTGACTGAGGAGGGGCTAGCAGCTCAGTGACAGTACCTATCAATTCAGCGGTGGCATGCAAGAAACACACTGCTTCCTCAAAGGTGGAAGAATCATTGATGTTTTAGGACAAAGGCACAGCTTTGGCTCAGCTTCTCAGTGTAAAGATAGAAATTTTGAGGATGCTGCCTTTCATTGTAGACCTGCAGTAGTGTGGGAAGTCCCAGTGCAACACAAATGTGGTTCTCTACCTCACATCTCTAAGAACATAAGATGCCAAGCAAAGAGCTCTTGCCTGTGGTTAATATATTTGATTTGGCATATGCAGCTTTTTTCTTTCCTAACAGCCTTGTTTTCCTTTTGCAGGCCCCCCCAGACTGTGAAGGAAAGCACTCAAGGCCTGCTGAAGGTGATTTCCATGCTCACTGAGAAGGATAATGGCTCCTTCATTGGCTGGGCTAGAAGGAGAGCCCCTTGGTGAGAAAGCAGCTTGCCAAGATTTGGCTGGAAACAAACCCTGCAACACAGTGGAACCCATGACCAGTAAACATACCAGCTGAGGTCCCAAGTTTTTCTTGGTCTTTTCTTCTGCCTTTTGAGTTTCATTACTTGGGAAGTGCAGATTATCCCTATACACTACTGCTCATCCAGCCAGGGCCAAACACATGGCACCTTGGGTTTGAAAGGGGAAAAGAAAATAACAGGCTGCTGCGCACATGTGCATGTGTGTTTGCATGCAGACGAGTGTGATAGCAAAAGAGTCAAATCATGCAAGGTTGCTCCACACAATGAGCAGGGCTGTCCTCCACACATTGTCAGGATATGTTTCATTAAGGCTGAACAAACCAAGCCACACAGCCTTTCCCTGCCACATCCCTGCTACTAGAAGTCACTGCTCAGTCTGTGGGCCAATGCAGTTTGCTCTCCTCATGATAGTGTAACAGTCTTTCTAGGCTTTTACTCTTTGCATGTTTAACAGAAGACAGGGCAGACCCTGTCCCCATTGGGATCTTGATGTGGGCAACCTCTGGCTCCTTCTCTGTTACTTGGATGATCCTTGAGGTGGCAGAGGAGATGGAGCAGGGGGGTTCAGGCTGAGCTAAGCCATTAAGCAGCTTCTGAGGGACTGGGACTCAGTGGACTCACATAGCTATGCCCAGCTGACCATGCTGTCACCAGAACCCTTTCCCAGAACACACTAGTTGCAGCGGAAAGCCTGCAGTCAATCAGAAGTGGAAAGTGGCCAATAAATGAGGAGTGAGGAACTACACTAGGCCTCTCCAGCGTAAGAAAGGGACAACTAGGGAAAATGGGCTAGAGGTTATGGAATCAACAGTGTAAAGAATAGGCAAGTAGAGAAGCATTTTTCCTGCTTTCTACCATCTTCCAGGAGATTATGGGTACCATGTTCCAGAGATACTGGAACATCTGCTGCAGATGCTTGAAGATACATGCCCTTCACACTTTGTAAACTAGTGAAAATGTATCACACAGATGCCATGGGCTTTCTGTAAAGGAGTGAAAGCAGCCTAAGGCTCATGATTTTCCCAAGACCACTAAAGCAACTGAGCATGGAGAGAAATAAGACCCAGCTTGCCACATCTCTGTCCAGTATTATAACTGCTATGGGGCATGCCAATAACTCAATCAGGATAAGAGCATCCGGTGGGACACCAAAGTCTGATACTGTACAGGGAGTGAGCTATTAGGCTCTCCCAATAGCTGTTCTGCACCAGGATCAGGATGCCTGTGCCTTGAGGCCCAAAAGTCTAAATATATTGGCCAGATCATCTCCTCCTTTGGATCAAGAAAGATGACATTTTATTTAGAAATATCCTATCAATCTCAACATGCAAAATCCAGCTTGCAAAGATGACACATTTCCTGCAGAAACTGCCATCATTTGCCCTTGCAAGGACTCCACAGCCCCTGGCTCCTGACACAGTGCTGCAAAGGCATATTCTGGCTTTCATTGCCCCAAATGACCACATGCTTCAGAATAAATGATGGTTGGGACAGTGCTTTAGAAACTGAAGGATGAGGTGAGTCTGAGATGGAGTGGGTAGTGCTGAGGGGGCTCTGTGAAATTACAGCTGTTGTAATACTTTTACTTTGATCAGCTTGAAAAAGGCTGTTGGGGTTTTGGAATTCTCAAAAATAACCTTGGGGTGCCCAAGGGGATATTATTTTTTTTTTCTTGATGATGGGGTAGAGACTAGTAAAAGCATAGTAACGATTTTGTTTTCCTCAGGGGCTGTTTTGTGATAGACAGACAATATCTGTCCTGCCACCAAAAAGAGCATCTCTGGGGCAGTGGTGTAGGCAGTCTGGTTCTGGCTAGGAACTTTCTGAGCTCTCCATCTGATTTTGTCATAGTGGCCCGTTTGTACTCCTATACTGATGTGACATTAAAGTCCGCTCTCTTCAGGTGGTCCACCTTTTGCCGTGCTGTATAATATAAATACCCCAAAGTGGCCTCAGCAAGAGTGTTCCAGTCTTTTTCATACTAGCATTAGAAGTTGACCAACAACAAAGTGGCCATTGTAGTCTTTTAGTGTTACAGGCTGTGAAGGTATAGTCCTGAAACTTAGTGTCCACAGACAACCAAGGAAAATCCAGGAAACATTTGTCCTCTTTAAAATTTCATTTTCCTTCAGCTTTTCATTTCAACCCTTCCTCATCCCACAGTGCTTCTGCTACTAACTCTTGAGTAAAAATGTAATTTGGACAGGTGTCCCATTTCTGGCATACATTTAATGTCATAGAAAACAGTCCTTCCCTGTTTATGATTTTCTGATTATGAGCATGAAAACATTGGTGCTGATTTACATTTAAGATCTGTCTGTAGCACATGCTGCATTTCCTGCCTTTACACGTGTGAGGTTTTTCCACACAGGCTTTGCACTTCTCACATAAAATCATGGACAATCAGTCTGTTTTCAATATTCAGGTTTTAATACTTGAGATGCTGTAAACCTTCTCCAGCTCTGGAGGTTTCCCCCATACCAGAGATCCCCATAGAAGCCTCTGAGGCTTCTTCCATTGTAGAGGTTTCTTGGTTAGTCACAGAAAGAAAGGATGACAAGAAAGTTGGGACAAAAAAAGTGCACGGTTAGCAGGATATCCACCAGACTCCACCTTAGGAGAGTGGGGTGCTGTTGCCTTGGGGTTGTCACTGAAATCGGGAGTAAAACTCCTTAACACCAATGTAGCATTAAGAAGCAGGCATTCTCTTTACTACAGCGCCGGATGCACAGGAGATCGCTCCGCCCAACGTGCATGCCGTATGTTGCATTAGCCAAAGCTTATATTGCTCTGTTACATACATATGCATTAAATTTCCCAGAATGATTACACATATTCATTCTATTTCCTGGAACTAATTATCATATTTACATAGTCATTACACATGCAGTCTGAGTCTCCGGGGCGGCTTCTATGGGGGTCTCTGGTGGTCCCTGGTGGTTGCTGAAGAGGTGCCTCTTAGTGTCTTTCCATGAACTCTGAGCTCCTTTTCCATACATGGTCTCGGCTTGGCTCATCTCTTTGTTTGAGAAAGCTGTCTTGTTCCTCATCCTGTTTTCTGCTGGTTTATCTGTACTCCTTCAGGATGTACCAGTCACAGTCCTTGGGTGCATTCTTGTCTGAGGCTCCTGGTAACAGGGTGGTAGGATGAGCAGGGACCTCCCCAAACTTCAGGGCCCAATGGAAGGCTCCTCCAGCATGAGAGACTGCAAAGCATCTGGAACTGGCACTGAACCACTATGCATGGGCTCCTGCCTGGCAGGGCCATAAGGCTGGAGACGGGCACACTGGGGAAGCCCTGGGGTGGGGCTGAATGCATTTGGAAAGCATCTGTGTGGAGTGGGAGTTGGGTGGGGACCAGCTGTGGGACTGGGAAGGAACTGAGCTGCCTTGTGATGCGAGTGTGGGATGCAGTGGCTTTGTGTGGGCAGCAGCAGGGAGGACGGAAATGGCACAGGGTTACCATCCTGCTGACCATGGGATCTAACTGCTCTGCATCAGATTTCTGTGACCTTAGAGCTCAGGACAGGATACTGGAGCCATGGGACAACAATCAGCTCAGAGAGAGGGTTGAAAACTGGCCTGGACCCTGTTGGGGCACCAGAGAAAGGGCTGGATTGGGAGACGGAGTAAGAGATAGGATTAGAGAGAGGAAACTGGGAAGAAAGAGGAATGGAGAGAGCTTCTGGGAGTGCAGATAAGCTGCAGCCAGCCCAGCTGGGGGAGTACAGCAAGCAGGCTGCCTGCGTGGGGGGGCTGGGATGCAAAGGCAGGAGCCGAGGGCTGTGTGGGAGGAGGGCACAGCACCAACAGAGGGTGAGACAGGGAGGATAAACAGTTCTTGTCTACTAGTGTGCAGCAGTGCTGCACGTGTGGCTGTGGGTCCATCAGTTCATCCTTGTGGGGGGTGAGGGGCCAAAGCTCAGACCACGTTGCTGTGATACTGGAAAAACAGTAAATTTATCAGCCAGCCCTTGATGAACCTGACAAGGATATCAAGTCCAGGCCAGGGAATCCTGGAGTCAGGATGGGCCCCTGGACTCAGAGAAGAGGAGAGCAGCTGCCCAGAGTTAGGAAAGTGGTTGGGCTTGTGTCCCAGAGGGGCGGGGAAGCTGGGAGCAAACCCAGAGCAAGAGGTAGGCTGGTGGCACTGCCTCAGGGGAGGCCATGGGCTTGTGTCTCATTCCCGTCCCTCCCGCCCCTCCCCCCCCCATTGCAGCCAGGACAAGGAAAAGCCCCTGTCCTGGTGCCCTGCCAGCCCTTCAGCCCCAACTGCGGCTGGCTCCATCTTCAGCACTTGCTGGCAGGAGTGTGATGGCTCGTGCTGGGAGGAGAAAGGAAGTCATCCCCGTAGTGCTCTGTGAAATGAACTTTTATTTCATTACTGTGCTCAAGTGGGTGGGTGCTGGCAGGGCACCTGCACCACAAGGAGCTGGTGCCCAGCTAATCCATGCAAGGGTCCTCTGGTACCCTCCAGAGTCCTCCTTTTGGAATCTGGTCCCCTCAGGGTACTTCTGTTTGTGCTCTGGAACACCTAAGGGCATGATTTCAAAATTGTTTTGAGCTGACATATGTGTCAGCTGCTCCAAAAAGGAGGAGTTGCTCAGGGTGGCAAGACTCACAGGTTAAAAATATGCTGAGGAGTTGTATGATACCAGGAACATTCCTGGGCATGGGAATGCAGTTGCCTATACTGCTGAACTACTAGAACAGTCCCTGGTAGGATTTTGGTCCCAGTCAGCTTGCATGGTCCCCAGTACCTCCTGTACATGGTTCAGAAATAAGGGTGTTCCACCTTATTCTGGTGGTTAAGACTCATTCCTCAGATAGGTTCAGGCCACTTGGTGTCAGATGATCTCAATGCCTGCAAATCTTCCCAAACCCACCTAATTTGCAGATAATTAATATGGATGCTCTAAGTTTTGGTACAGGTAGAGCCATAAAACTGAAAAATAAACATGGATGTGATATTTGGACATGTATTTGACCACACAGCTTTGTTCCAGTACCTTGATGATTTTGGCAAAACAGAAGAAACATCGTTGCTGTGTTACACTTTCATTTGGGGTCCTGTGATGACTCTCTGGGATTTTAGAGCAACCATATTATGACCCATCTGTCAAAGCAGAGAAGGGAATAAATATGACATTACAGTCCTACATGGATTACCCTGGGCTGTTGTATGTCGCACATGGGCCAAGGCAACTCCCCACCCCCTGTGAGTTTCCCTGCACCACCTGTGAAATGCAGCTTCACCTTTATAACAAATATCACTAATCTCTGTACAAATTGAGTGTGCTGCAGGAAAACAGGATTGTCTTTTTCTCAGCAGGAACTGATCACATGACAAATCTTATGACTTGTATTTGTTAAATATTTTGAATATTCTTCTACTGATATGAACTTGAGAAGGTGGAGTTCAGAATCCTGAGAGAAGGTGAAAAAAGCAAAAAGCAGGATCCCAACTTTGGACTTTTGGAGAACAGACATTTGGCCTGTTCAGGGATCTGCTTGGAAGAAGCCTATAGGAGGCTGGCCTGGAGAGAAGAGAGGCCCAGGAGAGCTAGTCAGTTTTCAAGAATCACCTCTTCCAATCTCAAGAATGGTCCATCCTGACGAGCAAGGGAGCAGGAGGCCTGCATGGATGAACAAGGAGCTCCTGACTAAAATCAAACATAATAAGGAAGCATACAGGAGGTAGAATCAGGGACAGGTGACCCAGGACAAATATAGAGACTGCATCCAAGTGTGCAGGGATGGTTTTTGGAAAGCAAAAGCCCATCTGGAGTTAAATCTGGAGGGGGCTGTGAAAGGCAACAAGAAAAGTTTCTACAGGTACATAAGGAACAAAAAGAAGAGTAGGGAAAATGTGGGCCCACTGCTGAATGGGAAAGGAGACCTGGTCACAAAGGACATGGAGAGCGTCGAGGTACTGAATGCCTTCTTTACCTTAGTCTTTACTGGTAAGACAGGCCTTCAACAACCCCAGGTCTCTCACACCAGTGGGAAAGTACAGGGCAAGGTAGACTTACCCATGGTGGAGGCAGATCAGGTTAGGGAACACTTAAACAAACTGGACATACACAATCCATAGGCCCTGATGGGATGTACCCACAAGTGCTGAGGGAACTGGTCGATGTCATTCCAAGACTACTGTAGATTATCTTTGGGAGGTCATGACAATCGGAAGAGGTTCCTGAAGACTGGAAGAGAGAAAATGTCACTCCTAAGACAGGCAAGAAGGAGGATCCAGGGATCTACAGGTTGGTTAGTGTCAACTGAGAAGGTGATGGAGCAATTAATCCTGGAAACAGTTTCCAGACAAATGAAGGACAGGAAGGTGGTTGGGAGTAGTCAGCATGGATTTATGAAGGGGAAATCATGCTTGACCAACCTGATAGCCTTCCAGGACAAGGGCCCTAGTGAAAAAGGACACCAAAAAGGCAGAAGTACTGAATGCCTTCTTTGCCCCAGACTTAACCTTGGTGGAGGAGGATCAGGTTAGGGAACACTGAAAACAAGTGGACATACACAAGTCCATGGGCCCTGATGGAATGCGGCCATGAGTGCTGAGGGAGCTGGCTGATGTCATATCAAAGCCACTCTTGATTATTTTTGAAAGGTCATGGTGATCAGGAGAGGTGCCTGAGGACTGGGAGAAAGCAAATGTCACTCCTATTGGCAAGAAGGGCAAGAATGAGGATCAAGGAAACTACAGGCTGGTCAGCCTCATCTTGATCCTGGGAAGGTGATGGAGTGACAAATCCGGATATTGTTTCCAGACACGTGAAGGATTGGAAGGTGATTGGAAGAGGTCAGCAAGGATTTACAAAGGGGAAATCATGCTCAACCAACTTGATAGCTTTCTATGATGAGATGACTGGCTTGGTGGATGAGAGGAGAGCAGTCGATGTTGTTTATCTCAACTTTAGTAAGGCTTTTGACGGTGTCTCCTGTAACATCATCCCAGACAAGCTGATGAAGTGCAGGCTAGATAAGTGGTCAGTGAGGTGGACTGAAAACTGGCTGAACTGCTGGACTCAGAGGGTTGTTATCAGCAGCACAAGTCCAGCTGGAGGCCTGTCATTAGTGGGGTTGAGACTGGGGCCAGTACTGTTTAATATCTTCATTAATGACTTGGATGATGCACCCTCAGCAAGGTTGCAGATGTCACAAAACCAGGAGGAGGGGCTACTAAGTGAGATGGTTGTGGTGCCATTCAGAGGGACCTCAGGCTAGAGAGAGAGGCAGAGAGGAACCTCATGAAGTTCAGCAAGGGAAATGCAAAGTCCTGCACCTGGGGAGGAATAACCTTATGCACCAGTACAGGCTGGGGGGCTGACTTGCTGGAGAGCAGCCCTGCAGAGAAAGATCTGGGAGTCCTGGTGGACACTGAGTTGAATATGGGCCAACAATGTGCCCTTGTGGCCAAGAAGGCCAACAGTATCCTGGGCTGCATTAAGAAGAATGTTGCCAGCAGGTCAAAGGAGGTGATCCTTCCCCTCTACTCAGTATTGGTGAGGCCAAGTGGGGAGCCATTGCTGCATCTGAGACTAACAGCATGACTGCTCTGTGTCCTCCCAGGGCAGTGCCAGGGCCTCGCATCCTTTTCAGCCCGGGGTGCCTTCACTCCCTCTTCGGCAGGATGCCAGAGCCTGAGTCCCTCTGACTGATGCTGGAGTGCTCCTGCAGTCTGACACTCTTCCCCAGCTGCAGGCAGGTCCCCACACTGGATTTCCCCAGCAGGTCTTCTCTGTTCCCTCTCCTTCTCCAGCCACTGCACTGCTTTGGACATAGCACTCAGCCCTGCCATGCCATTCTTTTGAAGCCCAGTGAACTGCCAGGCTCTTTTAATGCTTTCTTCAGTTTGTGACAAACTCTGAGCTAATAGCTCATGACAGAGGACTTGAAATGCCCACTCATGTGCTACTCCAGATTGCAGGCATCTGAAATGTGTTTCCTTCCCTGTTTGTCCTTGAGGATGGTGAATAAGCTGCATTGGTTCCTGAGTTGCTTTTTTAATTTGAGAGGTGTTTGCAAGCTAACCCTCCTGGAAAGGTACTAGTGCTTTACAAAATGTTTGCTTCAACCATGTCCTTCCTCAGCAGAGAAATGGTCTTCAGCTTAACACCAAGATATACTCTGCCTTTTTAGCAAGCCCTTTTGCATGCAAGAACATTAAACTTTTATTGTCTACCCAGCAGTGCTCCTGGTGTGAGCTATGAAGAGCACATGGACTGAGTATGTGGGGTCACCTTGGCCCTGCTGGGTCACCTCAGGCAAGTTGCTCCCTCTGCCCATGACTGTGCCTGCAACTCCTTTCGAAATGCTTAGCCTAATTAATTAATGGTGTCAAAAGTGAGATAGCATCTCTTGTGTCTGTGATGAAAAGAGAGGTAGCAGCAGCTACAGGAAAGAAGAGCTTCAGAAACCATCCTTCCACATGCAGATAACTTCTGCACTGAGCTACAGCACAGAAACCAGTTCTTCTTTCCCCTCCCAGTAACTGGCATGATCCCAGTAGCAAACTTGCATACTCTGTGTCAGGAGATAACTAGTAGAAGACTCAGCAGAGAAGAACTGGGATAGCAAATCCGCACTCCAAGTACAGTGCTTGCCCAAGAGAGACTTGGAGGAGGGATTCACTCCAAGAGGCAAAACTGAGTCCAAGCTATCATGGCATCTCTTAGAATTGTCCTCCAAGCATCTCTCCATACTCTTCCATGAAGACAGAATGTGCCATATCAGGGCTTAGAAGGAGAGGCCATCCAGTCTCAGGCAAGGCAAGGGGGCTCAGGCAGGGCAAGAATGGTCAGTCAAGGCTACCTCAGTGTACCTCACTGCTGAGGTTCAGCAATGACCTGAGTTGATGACTGGCTTTTTTCAGTAGGAGATCCATCTCTCCTTTCTCCCTGCTCATTTCACTCTTCTTGGGGAAGACCTGAGCTGCTGAGGTGGGCTCTGTCAGGGCTCAATGGGGCAAACCCTCCCTGATGACGGACTTGGTGCCTACTCAGTAACCCCCATAAAATAGAAAGGTGAGCTATTATGTTCCATCACAAGCAGGGTTATCCATGGAGCTCAGTGGAGTGAGGAACAACCCATTGTAGCATTGTTCCATCAGGAAGGGGTGGCACAACTAGGCCTTTTCACTTTCTGCCACAACATAGCCTCAGCACATGCTTTGTCTCTTCTTAACTTGTGTCTCTTGGTTGTCATGTGGAACAGAGCTCAGATTCTGCTGATACAAATGGTTTAGCTCACTTTTCCGCATAGTGGGCAGGGGGCAGGATGCACATATGCTGGACAACTGCAGAATCTATAAATGAGAGTTCCTCAGAAACTCTGGCATTTTTAGTTTGACCCAAGGCCCCTTTAGCTAGTGGGAGTCTTTCAACAAGTTCAGGAACAGAAGCACATTTATAAAACACAGTTTATTTCCCATTATCACACCACTACTATCTGTATCTCAGAATGGGAAGCAGCTCAGCCAGTTGCAGGTAGATTGCTGTGTTAGGCATGGGCAAAGTGGGTCTTCACCATCACTGTATGTGATGGGCCCCACATACAAACAACCTAACTGTAAGGCTCTGGGCAGCTGTCCTCCTTCCAGCCAAACCACAAGAGGAGCAGAAGACAGCTCTCCTCCTTGAAATTTACCTGGTATGTTGCACTAGGCATCCAGCACTTCCACAACATGCAAGAGGGGAAGGCTATGGAGGGCACTAGGAAATGCAGATCTCCAGACCTGGGCAAGGGCCAGTAGTGCAAGCTGCAGTGTAGTGCTCCAGGGCAAAGGGAGCAAAGACAGAGATAAAGGCAAGAGTTTGGGTTCAGACATGTCTTCCACTTGAGTTTCTCTTTATATATAGGTAAACTGGAGTCAGAGCTAAAATTACCTTTCAGTTGGTTTAAGTATACCCTTAGTACCATGTGTTGCATTTAATGCTCGTCCTTGAGGAAATGATGTATCCTTTTAGTGTTTTCACCCATTAGTGGATGACTTATGATTTTTCTTAGTGTCAGAGCCAAGACTGTATAACTACCCCCTAGAGAAGCTGTCAAGTATACCTAAGCAGCTGTAGGTATGCACCCACCTGCTTTGATGCTTGGTAAGCTTGAGTCTTGTAGCACTTTCGGTGGCGTGAGTGTGGGGATATGCCCTGGCATGGCACAGCCCCTGCATGTGGTCTGTAGCTTCAAGCAGGGATGAGCTGCTGAAGCATAGGACCTGAGCTGATTCTGCCTCCCCTAAGGAAGCAGATTACTGCCACAAAGGTCTGGAATGGAAGCAAAACTCTCCTGAATTAGAAAATTCAAACCCTGATGTACTAAAGCTGAATGAAAAAAGAGCCAAACATACATAAAGGATTTTGTTCTTTCCAGGATGCTCTGATCAATTGCATGGGCAAATCCTCTTAGCTCTATAAGTAGTTCTCTGCTCTTTCCTCACCATCTGCAGGGGCCTGATGGTGCTCATCATATATATAATTGCCATGTTCTCAGTATTCTCCACCTCCACTGCACTCTGCCATGCAGTGCCAGTGATAAGAAACACTGGAAACTCAGTCACACGCTTTCAAGTGCGCTTCAACTTCTTTGATGGCAGTTTTTATGCTGTTGGGACAGGGAAGTCTCTGGGGCCAAAAAGGAGTGTTCCAGCTGTGTTGCCTGGTTTATTGGCCTTGTTTCCATACTCAGCCATCAACTTTCCTCCTTCAGCCAGGAGGAAGACTTGGTCACTGACCCTGTGCTTCATCCTAAGGGCCCCACTCTGGACTTTATGCAGCACCTTTCATCTTGGGAAAATTCCCTTCTGCAGTTTGTCAAACCATTGTTTGTCCTCCTCACAGCTTCCCTGTAACATTGGGCAAAAACAGAGTGGACAGAGACATCTGCTTTTCTTTTGTCCTCTTCTCTCTTCGTTCCTTTTGGGGAGTTGTCCTTAGAGGAGACATTGCTGACTCACGGTGTTGATTTTAGTTGGTGCTCCATAAGTGCAAAGTGTGATACATTACAAAAGGAGTTTAGTCCAGTTATCTTATTTCCTGTAGGATAGATGGGCTGTGACACTCTGTAGTGCACAGGTTAGCATGGGATTTGTAGAGCCGGCTCTGAAGAATCTCATCTCATGGTGTCCAATCCCTTTTCCCTGTTCACAGGGGGAGATGCTGACATGACTACATACCCAGAACCACCTTGTCCTGGCATCTGGCCAACAGTTCCTTTAATTCCTGGCAAGAGAGATTGTGCTGGTTATAGTGTTTTGTATTCACAGTGCTCTACCTTAGGAGAGATTAGAAAGAGGGTCTTCGGTTTTGCACTGTGCCCAAAACTCCTTGGAGAAAGTAGCTGTCCTCTTAAGAAATGGAAGTCCAGCATAGGTTTCTGGACAAATTCCAGCTATACCAAAGAGAAAAGACATAGAAGTCAGCTGAGGATCCATTACCGTGGCAGTGTCCACTATGCCTCTTTGTGTCTGACTTGGCATGGTCCAGCTGCCTGAGTGATCTAGTCTTCCTTTCCTAGCCTGCATACGCTAGACTCTCCCTCAGGCAGTGGCTCAGGTGGTCACAGTCCATGTTTATCCAGAACAGGACAGATCAGTGTTTCTTATCAAATCAGCATGGGTCTCATTTAGATCTGGACTTTGCACCTTTGACAAACATTCTCATTTGTAGTGCCCTCACTTTGGCATTAGCCCTTGCCTCTGGGGAATTCTCTGACTCTGCCCCAGTCTCTTGGTCAGGATCCACTTTTCCCTACGGCTAAGGGGTGATACAAGGGGAGCTGAGTGTCCTGGCCAGGCAGGAAGCTCCCTTCACCCCTCCAGCCAAGCTCTCTCATAGTTTCACACAGCTGGGATATTCTCCCTTTGGGAGCTCAGCCCTCTTCTGGCATCAACAGAGGCTGAGGAGCCAGCTCAGGACAAGCAGCATCTTCCCAAGAGCTGCTTTTAGAATATCTTTACTCAAACAGTGACTGAGCAGCAGAGATCAGGGTGTACAATAATGCAAGTTAAACATGGCGGGGAGGCGTACTAAGGCTCTGTCATGGGTGCAAAACCAGATGAGAAGAGGCAGTCTTCTTCAGGAGTGGGATGAATGAATCCTTTCTCAGCTCTTGCACCACCCCATGCCCAGCACCGTATCCTGGATGCCCCTGTCCTGTCAGATGGGGCTCCTGCACACACCTTGTGCCACTGTCTCACTCTCTGCCTTTTCATCTGAGACACGAGTCTTTCCCCTCCTCCAAGGAGAAAATAAGAGGACACTGTAAACCTTGATTTCAGCAAGGTTTTTGACATAGTCTCCCATGGTATGTTTATTGCCAAAAACTGGGGCATACTGGTCATGATGAGTGAAATGAATTACGTGAGTGAAAAACTGACTAGATCACCAGGCTAAAGGAGCTGTGATTAGCTGTAGAAATTCCAGCTGGTGGCCAGTCACTTGTGGTGTTCCTTGGGGATCAACACTAAGATGTATCCTGTTTAATATCTTTATCAGACCTGGCTGATGGGCCAGAGTCCACTCCCAGCAGGTTTGTGTCTGGTACCAAACCAAAGGGAGAAATCGATATCTTGGAGGGCAGGGCTGCTGTTCAGTGGGACCTTGACAGGCTGGAGGATTGGGCCGTCAGGAACGTCATGGAGCTGAGCAAAGGCAAACACAATGTACTCCCCTGGGAGGAAGCAGCCCATGCAGCAGGCCAGGCTGGGGTGGCTGCCAGAGGAGCAGGGCTGCAGAAAAAGCACTGGGGGTGCTGAGAGACAAAAAGCTGGCCATAAGTCAGCAGGATGCCCCTGTGCCAAAGCACCAGGGCAGGCTTAGCAAGAGTGCAGCCAGTGGGGTGAGGAGAGGGACTATTGCCTTCCATTTGGCTCTGGTGAGACCACATCTGGACACTGACACAGTTTGGGCTCCCCAGTGGAGGACAGACCATAACAGTCTGGAGCAAGTCTGAGAGCCAAGAGCGGGTGTGGGATCTCCATCCCTGGAGATTTTCAGATCTTGACTGGACACTACCCTGAACAACCTCTAGCTCTAACTGAACCACTTTGGAGCAGGGGTTGGAGCAGAGACCTCCAGAGGTCCCCTCCTACCAACCCAATTCTGTGATGTTATGCCTGAACCCTACCATGCAAAGGAAGGTGGACACCTCATAGATGCTCAGGTAGTGCAGGCTCAGGATCTGGGGAAGAGACCTGAGTGTCCTAGTAATGGTCCCAAAAGTTTCCAGGAGCTCTGGGTTTCCACCAGAACACACAGTTCACAACCACATACTCTCCAGGGCATGAGGACAACAGCCAGCCCTCAGTGATTGTGTTAGGCCGGGAAGTTCCCCATGCAAAGGCATTCCTGGATTGCATGATGCAGAGTGATAGCACAGCACACTGAGATGGCATATCCCCACTCCTCTGGAAGACATCCTTCTTCAGTTGTCCAGAGCAGCAGTTGTCACAGCACCAGATGCTCCACCTGTTCCCTGTATAAGCCAGACTGCAAAGACGCAATGAGGCAACTCCGTAAGCACACAGGGAGTCTGCAGTGCACAGCCTAGCTCTTTCTTACTTCCCTCCCCTTGTCTGTGTCTGCTTCCCCACCGCCAGGTTGCATGTTCAGCCACAGTCTGTGCCAAGACACAGTGTCAGCGGGTATAGCATAAGGGTACTGCTTTTCTTGCTATTTCAGGGTCTACTCTGGCCTTCGCAGGCAAGTAGTGACAGGGAGAATTGGCACAGGGTCAGTGACCCATAGCGCATGTCTCCAAACACTCTCCAGAGCTCAGAGGGTTTCTCTTGACATCTTCCTTTCACAGAGGCCCTGGGAGCAGCCAGGATGTGTCTGGGGGCCACCCAAGTCAATGCAGGTGTGAAGATTGGCAGCCCCCATCCATTACCTTCAGCTGCAGCCAGAGGGCCTGGCAAAGGAAGGGGCTGGAGGCCAGCATGCACGGGCCCCCAGGACCAGAACCCAGAGGCAGAGACATTGTCATGGGATAGGAAGGGGCAGAATAACCACAACATTAGCCTGAGCAGGAGCTGATTGTGATAGGGGAAGGACAGACAACAGCTGTGAAGCTGTCTGGCTGTGTAAGGTGCACAGGTGGAAAGTGCAGCAAGAATGTCACAGCAAGGACAGAGCAAGGAAAGAGAGGGGAGAGTTGCAAGCAGGCTCTGACTGCAGCTATGGGGGACAGGGCAGAGGCAGTGGGTGCTGACAGAGCCAGCGAAGAGCCAGAGAGGGCCAGGAGTTGGAGTGCGTGGAGAAGCAGGGATTGGCTTATTTAGCAAAGGTTGAGCACGTGAGGAGTGGGTACAGACGGGCAGAGGCCAGATCTGTTTCCCATTACCTGTGGGCAAAGGGCTCAGTGGTTAGTATTGGAGAGGGCTGGGAGAGAACAGCTCAGAGCCTGCTGGCCTCCTAGGGCCTCCTCTGCTTCTCCCTGCCTCCCTCCCACCAGGGTCTGGGAGGCCAGCGAGGCCAGGCAGGCTGGACAGGAGTGGAGGACCCTCTCCAGCACGACTGGCATTCCTGGTTATACAGGGCACAGCAGGTGGGAATGATGCACATGGTATTGACCATGCAGACACTAGGCACCCACCACCCTGCAGTCAGCCAGCTGCATGCAGGGCCCAACTGAAGGGGCTAAATGGCTTAAGGCCAACATCAAATGACTGTACTACCCAGGATCATACCTGGGTAAGAACCATTTGCTACAATAAGAAACAGCCCTTGGCCCCATGCAGGGTGATGTCTGGGGGAGCAGTTGTCTCCGGCCTCACTCATGGAGAGTGGAGCCTGCAAAGACATGTATTGTGTGTGTGGCCAGACCAGGTGACCACAGAGTCTACAAATGTTCCCCTGTGGTTCCAAAGCTCACAAGGCACCAGTGTAGCAGCCCTGGCAGCTGGTGTACTTATGTGAATGGGGGTCCCCACAGAGAAGGGAAAGCCACCCTTGACAAAGGCTTTCAGGACCACACTGCTGTTATGGATGTGGACCAGGTTGGGTAGAAGAGCTCAGTGAGTACCTAAGCCACCTCAACCACAGTCCCACCTGTCATCCACTTGCCAGTGCCTAACAAGTAGCCCTTGATGAGTAAGAGTCAGGGGCAGCAAAGCTCTCAGGTACGGTGTCCACCACTTCACCACTGGGGCAGCTTGGAAGGTGATGGCCTTTGGCCTGGCCACATCCTTACCCTGCAAAGATACCAAAGGCAGTCTGCTGCAAGAAACCCCTGCTGCTCATCATCCCATGCATGTAGCATTAGGTGGTCCCACAAGCGGGGAGTGGTATCCCAAGGCCCAAACTAATTCTCTGTGTTGGGGAGTATGTGGAGGACAAAGACCGAATTTTCTGTCTTGGCTCCTGCTATTGTTCTGCTGGCCCTGACCTGAAGAAAGAGACACAGCCCCCCATGGGTTGAGAAGTGCAGCAGTACCAACGGACAAGCAATCCAAGGGCATGGGGGCTGTGAGCCCTCCTGAGAAGTCTGTGGCACAATGAAGCCACACACAGGGGGCAGTTCAGCGGGGAGTGACACTGGGCAGGATAAGCTCTGAGCCAAGCCTGTTCCAGCCAACAGGCAGGTGAGATGTGGCTACCATTGTAGCACACACATGGGCTGTCCTTCAGTAGTTGGCTTCTGTGCCAAAGAACATGCCCTGGCCCATCTGACTGATTAGTCCACATGCACCCATTAGCTCAGATGTACTGTGGTTCTCAAGGGCAGTAAGCTAGAAGTAGGATCATTTTGCTCCCTGCCTCCCTTGACATTCCCACGTGTTTCTGCGAAGCTGACTGCCTCCCTGTTATGCCTTGATGAGCACAACCTGTCAATGACTGACTAGAGAGCTGCCTGTTAGGAAACAGCTTATGCCCAGCAAAGCATCAAGAAGGAATATAATCCTACTCCCCTTGAGTACCTCCTGCTTTGACATTATCAGTACGATACCAATAAACACACATGCACTGACTTCTTTTAAGGCTTCTTGTTTCTAATCTTGGTATCCACTTTCATCTTGTTCATATGTGTGTAGTTTTCCACAACAAACCCCCTGGCAAAGAGGCCTGGAGGTGGGTAGCATGTGCCAGCCAGGACAGCTCTGGTTACTGCAAGGACAAAGGGCAGAACTACATCTTTGGTGTCAGTCTGGTGCTCAGGTTTGTTGGTTTTTATGCCAGGTTGTGGGTGATCCGCCCCCTGCCCTGCCCCAATCTGAAGAAGCTCCATCCTGCCATCACAAGCTTTTACCCTTTTAAAATGGCAACCTGCTACCACCAGCAGATGCTGGCTTCTTCTTGCCTTCAGGTGGAGAATCCCCCAAAACAGCATATAACCCCCTAGATGTGGCCCAGCCTTTCACTGAGGGCAGAGGGGATAGTTATTCTTCCTGCCTGTTCAGTGCCCCAAATCCAAATCTGCCCTATTACTGCAGAGCTGTGCCACCTCACTCTTCCACATCCAGACACCTCAGTGCTGAATCCTCCCATGCTGGTCCCTCTCCCTCTGGTGGTGTGAGATCATACAGTTCCTCTTGAAAGTTGTTTCTCTGCATTTGTGTATGCCAGAGAGTCTTGTTTTTTCCACTCTTAGCTGGCAAACTGAGACTTGTAGTAGCAGCCAGGGTATTACACTAAATAATTGCAGACAAAAAAATTGTCCGAAGGGTGGCACTGTCCCCAAGTGTTCAGATTAGTGATGTAACACAGTATTTCTTTGACATCTCCTATTTGAGATAATCAATCCAGACTTCCCAGATTCTTTCTGGCTTGCTCATTTTGAAAGGCTTGCTCATTTTGAAAGGCTTTCCAGCTTTGCTGAGCTGCCTCCCCACTGATCATGAGCGCACAGCTCTCTGTAGCAGACAGTTGTAGGCCGTGATTTCTGTGGCAATCTTTGCTACCTCAACCGGGTTTATTGTCTCCAACAGTTGCTTGTGCCATGTGTGATCACCAGTCAGTCAGGCCCTGTTCCCCTAGTACCCATTTGACATGAGACAGCATATCACTGCCTGCACAGAGCCAGCTGCCTGGTAAGTTATTGTTCAATAGAAATAGAATTGGCACAGTAAAGTCAAGCTACAGGACAGTGAGTTTTAACAGGTCAAAGGAAAGGCCAGAAAAGCCAACAGAAAGAGTAGTGAAACAGGTAAGGAACTCCTGATGTTTTAAAGGTGTGTGTGAGCATGACAAATCCATGTAAAGACATCAAAAATCAAAGCTGTTAACAAAATCAAGCTCCTGCTCCGATCAGGATTTGCTGTTTAACTTGCTACTTCTATTCACATATTACACCAGAACTCCTGTTACACTTAGCATAACATGTAACACTGCCTCTCCTTTTGTAGCTCACCTGATTTAGCTGAATTATGAGGATTATCAGTGGCAAAGAGTTAAGAGTGATGCAGTGGCCTTTGCCTCAGTGAATAGTTTCTGAATTGCCATGTTTGTGAGCCTTTAGAATCAGCTGCCTGTCTCCGACCCTGTCTGAGTCCATCAACCTCCCTGTGTTCTCCTGTCTCATTTGCATCACTCCCTATGCTGGGGAAGAACCACCTTGAGGGCAAACACAGACGTTGTGGACTTTTCTCATCTGGTATAAGTGGTGCTAGACTGCCTGGTGATGCAGAGGCTGTCTCTAAACCTGGACTGATGTGGATGGCTGGGAGGAAAACCCATTGCCACCATCTCCTGAGGACCTGGCAGAAGAGGCTAAATTGGCCTCTGGGTTTCCAGGGCTGTGTGCAAGCATGTGGGTTGTCCTGGTTAAACTTCTAGTTGGTGTTGATGTTCAGATAAAAGGGATCCTGGTCCCTGCTTTGTACCTCGAGAACCAGGGGCCTGCAGTGGGCTGGGTCTGGAGGTGGTATGGGCATCTCTGGTCAAGTAGGTTCAGATAGGAGGAGAATGAGCATGTCTCTGCAAGTCATGAGGACAGGTGGGAGTGTATGCTAAGTAATACATGCACTGATCAAGGGTCCTATCTGCTTTCTCCACAGTGTAGTGATGGGGTCATTGTACTGTTGGCCAGATTTGGACCATAAAGCATCAAAAACACACCTCACAGCCACAGGGCAATGGAGGAGGCAGTTGGGAGCAGTGGAAAGGTGTCCATAGTGTCTGGGAACAGCTCTGCTTTTCCAGACCTTTGCAGACTTTCAAATCCCTGGTGACAACTTGTAAGGGGTGAATTTAGACCTGCCACGTGCTCCAGGAGATGCTTGGCTTGCCTGAATTTCTGAGTCACGGATGAGACTGGCTGCACTTTGTAGTTATCTCTCAGAATTTGAACCCAGCTCCCATTGCTACTAAAAGACCTGACAAAGCCATGCACAAATATCATGTGTGCTCCATGTTTTCCATCTGTCTGTCATGTGTGGCAGCAATGATTTCTGCACGACCCCTCCCAGAGCTGCTGCCTTCCCAAGGTGCCCATTTTGATGCCCTGGTTCCTGCTGAACTATCCCAGCAGTAAGAGCAGAGCTGGGGGCCATGATATATGCTCCTGAGGGGGGCACTAGACAGTCAGTTATTACCCAGAAAACAGCGTCCAGGCCTTTGCTGGGTCTCTGCAACAGCTTCTTCCCCCACAGACTGCTCAGCAACACAAAACCAGTGCTAGAAAGATATCATGATCTATCCCATAGATCAGACAGAAGACATCATGATCTGTCCCATGCAGCATCCACATCTGGAATACTGCATGCCACTCTGGCTTCCCCCTCTCAAAAGGACAGAGCAGAATGAGGAAGGTGTGCATGAAATGGATGGGATGGGGCTTTGCTGAGCAGATATACAGAATGGCCTCTGGAAAGGAAAGACTGAGGACCTAGATCTCTTCTGATTGGGAAGAAGATGGAGGAATGGACATTTGTAGCAATTTTGCCAAATCATGCCACTTATAGGAAGGAGAGGTAGGAAATGCTGAGCCCACTTCTCAGAATGCAGTAATGTGTGGATACCCTGGGAAAGAGATCAGGCAAATAAGTTACAGCAATCCAGAAGCAACTCATCTTCACACAGACCATAATTACATGGCCATGGAGACAAAAAAAGACAGGACAAAGAATGAGAGAAAGCCCTTCTCCCTCAATCCCTCCAATGCTCATGAGGCAGCCCCTGCTTTCATGCATTGCAATCTCTCTTTCTGTAGGTTGACCCCATGACAGACTGCAGGAGACCTGCCTGTTCCCCAGGAAGTGCTACCAACCTTGGAATTAATAAACAAAATGGTTTCCTCATTAATGAGCCTGCAAATGGTTCTCTAGTTTGCTCTGTACCAGCTACATCCTCAAGTTTACCCTTGTAGTGCCTGCCTTGATAGAGAAATCTGCAGGGCTTGGACCTCCTCCAGGCACATTGCTGGAAAGTGTATGTGTATGAACACATGAGCAGAGGCACTTGGGGAGAGAAGTGACAAAACTCCTCTCCTGTAACATGCTTCTTTTTCCTAGAAGATGCATGAGAGATAAGGGAATATGAAGAATTTGGGGATGAGACCCTCTGCACTCAGAGCTAAGACCAGGGGCACCTCCCTGGCAGGATGATGGCCAGGCCCCCCCAGCAGAGGACATCTGAAATTCAGACTAAATCAGCTCCATTAGCTGCAGAAAGAACTCTGAGGAGTTCTATCAAAGGACTAGCAAAGACCCTTATGCTAACTTTGAAAGTTAATAGGAGAAGAAGAAGAAGGCCCAGACAGTGCTACTTGTTGCTTAGAGACACGGGTTTATTGAGGGCATAGGCACAGCGCAGTGCAGCAGCAAAAGGACCTGCTGCCAGGATCCTGGCATGACACTGGGCTGGTGTCTCACCAGGGCACTACTTTCCCTTCCCAGTCCAGGAAAGTCCCAGTGTCCTTCTCGGACAGGGAGCAGAGCACGTTCAGCATCCCTTGTACGCTCGCGTCCGTTGTCAATGGGGGCTGCAGGGACAGAGCAGAAACACAGTCATGTGCCCAAGGCCTTCTGAAGGTCTGACCTGTCTCCTGCTTGGGCCACTGTCTCCCTGAGCCTGCGGCTTGGGGCTCTCTGGGGTGAGTGAAGTGAGGAGACACCAGCACTTCACAGGAAGAGTCCCTGTCTGTCATCTGCTTCCCTCCTGCGCCTCAAGCTCAGAGCATTGTCCAGACAGCTCCACCAGAGCCCAGCAGGTCTCGGGATGTTCAGGACATAGGACTCTCTGGGTTTCTGAATGATGAGGTTCCTGCCCCAGAAGAAATCCTACCTTGCTTCCCACTGTGCTCCCCATGTCCGTTTGCACCCAGCCAGGGTGGAGAGCAGCACAAAGGATGCCATGCTGCCGGTACCCCAAGGACTGGCACTTGGTGAGCATGTTCAGAGCAGCCTGCAGGGAGACACCACAAGGATCACTGTGGGGAGGAAAAAAGTGCCCTCCCAAAGGGAGCATGTGCAGACCCCAAGGCAAGGGCAGAGGAGGGCAGGTGAGGAGAGCTCCCTGGGACACACAGGGCTGCCACAGTCTCCATGCACAGACACCCAGCACGGCTGAAGGCTGGTCCCTGCATGGCCCTCTGAGAATGAGGCTGGGAAGTGGGATACAGCATCTCCTGGCAGGGACTGGAAGGGCCGAGCGCTGTGAGAGGGAGAAAGGGACTCCCGAGAACTGTTGCAAGTGGAGAGAGGTGGAGGGAGGGAGGGGAGTCACAAGAGGGCTTGGAGGGTGCTTTGGAGAGAAAAAAATGTGGGGGCTCATGCCCAGCACAGCGTGGCAGTACCTTGCTGCAGCGGTATGAGATAATTTGCCCATAATCCCATAAATACACTTCCTCAATGGAGCCAGCAGAGCTGGACATGTTGATGATGGCTGCCTTGCTGCAGCTCAGCTCAGAACTCGGGCTTCCCTGGGCAGCCTTCTTCAGCAAGGGCAGGAATGCCTGCAAGGAGAGGAAAGAGGGGCCTGTGCAGATGTGGTTCAGGAGAGAGGACCTGCTCCTTCCACAGTGCGGCACATCAGCACCAAAGCAGTAAGCAGATTCCTGCTCTCACAGCCTCAGACCACCAGGCTCCTCCTCCTTGGTACTGACCCATGGCTCCATGCACTCCCCATCTGAGCTGGAAAATGCAAGGCCCTTTGCCAGGATGAGAGCCCACTGGGCACCAGAGCAGAGACCAGGCCCTTTCCCTCAGCCTTTCCCACCTGCCTGGGACGTCCCGGCTTGGGGAGCTGGAGCCAAGGGGAAGGGATGTTCCCTGGAGCTGAGCTGCAAAGCCACAGGTGGGGGTCCTCACCTGGCTCACCAGCAGGGGCCCAATCGTGTTGGTGGCATACACCTGGGACATGTCCTGCAGCGTCTCCATATCCAATGTCCTGTTCAACACGATTGCAGCGTTGTTGATGAGGAGGTTCAGTCCAGAGCCCTTCAGGTGCTCCCTGACTCTGGCTGCAGCTGCCTGGATGCTGGTGGGGTCGGTGACTTCTACAGAGCCAACACAGGGGGAGGTAAGCGCCCGCTTCCCCTTTGTGGCTCCCATTATGCCTGATGCCAGGGGACAGGAGCCCCGTCTGCCCTCAGGGACGTGCCGGGGCAGGAATCAGGGCACCTGGGAGAAACAGCCCCAGAGGACAGAGGAGTCCAGGGCCACTGCCAGGCAGGAAGGCAGGGTCCCAGCATGACTGGAGACAGGCCGTGAGCAGCAGTGACAGCAGCGAGCCTGTTTCCCCCACAACGTGCTGGGACTGTTGGCACAGCTCCCACCTCTCACTGGGTTGCTGGGGTGTGCACAGCATCCCAGGCGAGTGGCAGGACTGCGGGAGGACACAGTGCTGGTTAAAGAGGGGAGCCTGGGCAAGGGACTCTCACCCTTGGGGCACAGCCAGGAGCACCTACCGAGCGGGATGATGACCAGGCTGGGGTGCTTGGAGGCCAAATGTTGTAACTCCTGCAAGAGAGGGGACAACATGGGCACAGAGAGGCAGGGGCACCTGGGCAGAGGGCAGCTCTCAGCCTGTCCCAGGCACAGCCACCGTCACTCCTGCTCTGCCCCCGCACTCCCCCATGCCCAGCACCCTACCCTTGATGCCCTGCTCCAGTCAGATGGGGTTCCGTGCCTCCTGCACACATCACGTGCCACTACTTCACCCTCTGACCTCCTGTTGCAGACACAAGCCCTTTCCCTCTAGCCCTTGAGGAGATGGGTGCCAGGCTGTGCCAAGAGCTCCCTTGCTGTCCTCCAGGAGCCCTGGCCCCTCTGCACACCCCATGTACAGCTCGTCCCACAGCCGTGCTAGCTGGGCTGCCCGGTGCCCTGGCAACTGGGGTGCAGGGTTGCAGCTTCCCATCTGAGCCCTTACAAATCTTCTCCTGGCCCCAACACGCTGCCCTGGCAGCACATGCTGCCCTATGCTTCCGGCCTCCAGCAAAGCCAGCTCTGCTGAGCCTCACCTGTGCTCGCTCTCCCTTGGGGTCCCGGCAGGCTGCAAAGACCCGCTCGGGAGGGTTTGGCATCTGCAGGAGCTGCTTGACAATTTCCAGGCCGATTCCTCGATTGGTCCCAGTGACCAGAGCAGAGCGGACACAGAGCCCTGCCATGCTGCTCCTCCTGCCTCTGCTCTAGCTTGCATAGTTCACTCAGTTCCCTAATGCTACTTATAGCCTGTTCAACTGCCACCCCACCCACTTAGGGCTTGCACAAAGCCTCGGCTCTAGATACAGACTCTCCAGCTCTTCAAACTCTCTAGGACCCAGGTCCTGGCTGGGAGCCGCCCCTCATCACTGCAAAGGGCAAAAGGCACTTAATGTTCCCAGACATACACAACTGACCTCTAGGATCTTGATCCTGTGAAGCAGGAACAATCAGCCACTCTGCTCAGGAGAAGCTGTGCTGAGCGAGGAGGGAGGGCACAGCCTGTGGAAGGGACGCAGGGTGTCCCATGGCTCAGGCGGGCTTGACAGCTTCACAGGCTTTCTGCATCTTACCCATATAACACCAGAGGCAGGTTGAACTCATTCCCCTTCTGCTGGTTTCCAGAGCCCCTCACATGGAGCTGCAGGAGGCTCCTCTGCTCTCCCCTGTCTTCCAAGTAAATGTCCTATCCCTGACCATCCCATAAAAGACCTGCAGAGCAAACCACCAGCATTGCCTTCTGGCAGAAGGAAGTGGACCCTGCACAGTCTGCACATCACCTCTGCTATTCATGCACTCCATCCCATTTTGGATGCTGTCTCCAGTCTTGAGCTTCCCTCTGGGAGCTGTGGCACACAATCCCAGTGTGAGTGTGCATCTGTGCCATGTTGGAGTGCAGAGCAGCTGCTCCATGAGAAATCATACTGCAGAAGCAGTCCTGAGTGGAGCAGTCCTTCTGCCAGGCTGCAGGAGAGGTCATGTGCCCTGGGTTGTCCTTCTGCAAGGATAAGTGCCTTGGTCAAAGCCCCCCTCTCCACTTCGCCCATAGGAGCTAGGTGCAGACAGCTCTGCACTAGCACCAGTGAAGCCTGGTACTGCTGCCAGGCTGACTGTGCTGCCCAATAGCTCAGGCCAGGCATTACAGCTAGGATGTGCAGTGTGGGACTGTACTTCTGTCACCCAGAACCAAAGACAGCTGCATTTCACGCACAGGGGCTTTCTATGTTACCAAGCTAGGAACAGTCCGAGTCATTTTTTCACACAAATTCATCCACACCTTCTCCTCTATCGGTTATGAAAGCTCAGTTGTGTTCACACCCATCTTGAAGTTTGCACAAAGGGCAATTCCAGTGTTGCTTATGTAATAATGCTTTTCTTTGTTACCTGGGGAATGAGTGCATGACAGGATTATCTTTAGTAAGTTTAATCTACCGTGTAACAATAAATGCATTGGTGTTTATGCAGCTTATTCACTCCACTAAGTATTTAGGGCAGTTTGAGGCCGTGTCAACACATAATATTCACTTGCTGAAGAATCAGTAGATAGAAATGAACGAAGAGCTAATCAGGTGGTGGTGTGGGACTTACACAGCCCCATCACTGCCTGCATCATGAAGCTGGGCAAGTCATGCCCACCCTCTGTGATTCATTTTCTCATCTGTAAAAGAAGACTAGTGACACCCCATTGTAAAGGGATCTGTCAGTGAAAAATCCTATCTGAGTACGAGGCTTCTTTTATTTTCATCCACTTGTTTGCTCAATTTGTCATCTTCCAACTCAAGCTTTCCCTGCTTTAGAAACATGAGAAAACAAAGTCTTTGAAGGTGCTATTAGAGTGTCTGGGAGCAGCAGGATCAGGCTGCACCTAAAAGGCAGGCAAGTGGGACCTGAGGGACACAGCAAGGCTGGAGATGCAGGGGCCTCCCCGACAGGGCACAGGCCCACAGCACCCAAGCGAGGAGGGCAGAGCTGGCTGAGTGACAGGAACAAGGGCCAGGCACAGTCCAGTGGTTGCCAGCCAAGACTGAAGTGCTGAGGCATGTCTGAGGCCAAGCTCAGAAGTCCAGTCAGCAAGGGAAGGGCAGGGTCAGCGAAGTGCATGGCCAGGCCCGGGCATGGCTGCAACATAGCTCAAGCAATGACCAAGGGTGAGGGTTGAGTTTAAATGCAGCTCCCAAGCGAAGTGGGGAGTTCCCAGTGAGGCTTCTCATGGCCCTCTTTCACAACCTTGCTGTTTTCCCAGCAGCCTGATCCCAGTTTACAAATGCACTGTATCAGAGCTAGCCTTGAGCCCTGGCACCCAAACCCCTGGCAGGGAGGAAAGAGGATGCAAAGCACTCAGGACTCTGACATAGCAAACGATGTCTTAACAAGGGAAGAAACCAAGGCTGAGGCAGGATTCTGAGTGGCCTCTGCCCTTTGCATTGTGCTGCTGTTTGCCCCAAACATCATTTAATAATCATCTGATCAGGGAGCAGGGTATGCCCACTAGAGATCATGTCCCTGCTCCTCCCTGTGGGGACCAGAGGAAGAGAGACTTTTGGCTGGCTCAGGAGGCTGTGCTCAGTCTCACTGCAGTTCAGGAGCAGGTGAGCTAGGATTAATGGTTTGCTCACATTAGTTACAAGATGTGTAAAAAGAGCTGGCAACTGACTCTTCCCTAAGTATCTGCAGTGAGCTAGGAGCTGCAAGTGTCTTCCACGTCAGACTTTGGGACAGCTGTAGGAACTGCCTTGTCTCTAAACCTCCTGATGGATCTATGGGGAACCATAAGCCATTTTTGGCTATCTCAGACAGTGCGTAAAGCCATTCCTCTCTTTCCAAGCCCATGGAAGGTTCTCTGGTCCAGACTCCTGAGGTCTGAATGTCACCAAAGTTCCTGAGCCAGGGGTTTCTTGTAAGCAGTGCATGATCACTTTCTTTCAATAACAATTCTAATATGGCACCTGTGAAGCTTAGTTATAGGTACCATTGCTGTTGCTGTGATGTTTATGGGAATCTCTGATAGGCTTTCTGAACTCTACTGCACTTCTAGAAATTTTGTCACGCATTAAAATTATGCCAATGTGTAGGGGCAATACAGATTTTAAAAACAGCTTTCCAGTGTCTTTGTAGAGAGAGAGGGGGAGTTTTGTCACATTTAAGCATTCTCTATGATGCAGGTTGGCTAAACTGCATTCAGGATGTTATAATGATCTAGGCCTATGCAATAAAATTGTAAAATTAGAGAAGCAGTTAAAGCTGTTGGGTTTCAGTCCGAAGACCTGATCTGCTACAGTCGTGTTCAATTTAGATTTTGTGGCTTACATGTTACTTCTTTACGCTTACGAATAAGATCAGGCTTCAAAGTCTTCTTTTTAACAATGTCATTGATGCTAGATGGACTTTGGTGTTGCCTGTCTTTTGATCCTTTTGACCTGAAATCCTTGGGGTTTTATTTTCCTCCATAGTAACGTGTGTTGCCAACAAGGAAATCACTAACAATACTAACAGAAAAGTTTGTGTTGGCTTCAAGGTCCAGCTGTAATGTTAATACTTATGAGCATCCCTATATGAGGTTGTATATCTTTGGGCTTTTATATTTCCTGGCTACAGACTTGTTGAAGCAGTACACTGGACTGAAGATAAAACTAATAGCTGCTTTTCAATAGACAGTTGAAATTAAAATATGTAAAGTAGTAAAGATTTTTATAAAATTGTGGGTTTGGCTATCTTGTCAGTAAGCTAACACTGTCTGTGACACAGTCTGATTTTTCTTTATAAACTCAACCTCTTCAGTGCATTATTTATATTTCAAACCAGACATTTCCACCAAAACCTTAATTAACTTTGATGCTAAAGGTTGAGATTTCATCAAGTGCTTAGCATGTAGGACTTCAGACTACTGGCATAAGGAGTTAATGATTTATATATGAAGTTTATGGCTTTTGAGAGAACTAAAAAAGCCTTTAAAGGAGCTGGGAACCTTTATCTTAACACCAAATCCAGAACTGCATGTTTAAAGGACATTTTCCTTGCTACTGCCCTGGGACTCTATGAGAGTTAACGTATAGTGAGTAATGGAGAAATGCTAGGTGTAGCTTACTAGGATATTCTATAAATACTCTCAAAAAATGAAATGGATGAGTCTGACAATGTATTCAATGATGGCAGTGGTAATGGAGGGGCAGGACTGTAATAGTGACTCATGCCTGAACGGTATAGCCTTTGAAACAGAGGAGCACTGCTAATTTAGGAATCTATATGGTTCTAACCTAATGTCTGGGAAGGGAACAAAATAGACCGAAGCCAAAACTTTTGCCTTAGCTTTGGAGCCTGTTAAAATAACATGAGAAAGCGCTCCCCTACCCTGCTACCGTGGGATAGTTTCTCACATCAGTCAGTTCTCAAACTGACAAAAACTTTTAGGCTACAAACACTAAAACAGATCTTTGTCTTTCCTTCTCTCAGACAAGTGTTAATATGATAAAAATTCAGCCTTGTATGTAATTAAGCTGAAGCACATTACTGAACATTGAATGACAGTTCATTTGTTTATCTAATCCTCCACTTAGCACTGAACTGCAAACTGTATTTCTGTAGTGCACAGTCTTAGACTGTGTGGTGAACAATAGGAAAGACACATAAAAATATAACTTTTCATAGTCAGACTCAAATAACTTACAGGAACTATTTTCCCAGAAGGTGCATCATGGCTTTCACAATGATAACATCCGCATATAGCTATTACCACTACGGCTGAAAAAAAAAAAAGGGTTCAGGTAATAAATAACAAATGAAGCATTATTGAAAGGACTATGTCTTGGCAGCATGGCTTGTTGTACTGTAGAAGATGGTTGTAATGCAACTGGGTTTTGGATAAAAAACTCTGCTTTTCTGCTTAAACCATGGCATCACAATGAAATAAGGTTTGATTATGTATTGTGTATATATATATATAGAGAGAGAGACTTTTCTATTTGTCTCAAACTAATTTATAACTAACTGATTAGGAGGTACTGTTGAATTACTGTAAAGCTTTAATGAAATGTGTAAGATCTCTCCACACACAGGTACTCCAGGCCTTACAGGCCTTACCTGTTGAACCTTGTCATTCCCTAGAACCAGGAGACTGGGAGTATATTAAAGCATTCCAACGGAAGAATGCCTTACAGCCATGGTGGAAAGGACCCTACCAAGTGCCGCTAATCACTAACACTGCACTGAAGTGCGAGGACTTGCCTAACTGGATTCACACTGCAGTGCAAGAGAGTTCCACCAGAAGAATAGACATCTCTTTTTCTGAGGAACACAGATCACCCAGTGGATAAGTCGCCATTTGTATCTCAGTCAACTTACAGAATTTAAGATCTAGGTCTAGATAGTTATTGATAGATTGAAATGTTTTGGTTAACAATAGTTGTTACTTATTTGGCTACATGTTGTGCAAGTATTTTTTTTAATACGTTAATCCAATATACCCAAGATATAAATACTTCAAACTGTTGGGTTTGCGCCCACTTCCTAATTCATGCAAAGGGGGGCATACCAATGATTCCAGTTCCTGTTAATCTTTCAAATAGACCTAAAGTTGAGTTTGATAAGGGCCCATGGAACACTTCAAAACTCACTTGGGCCTATTTGAAAAGAAATGTAAAGAATTTGTCCAAGTAATTGCTACAATAGAAATTGTTCCCATTTGTTATGAATGTGGGGCAGTTATAACAAGTGAGCGCCAGCCCAGCACTCTAGGAAACACTAGCCAAGAATGTTGTACTTATATCCCTGACAATAATGAAAAAATAAATGATGCCCAGGCCCTGGTTCTCATGGGGGACTTCAACCACCCTGATATCTGCAGGAAAGACAACACAGCTAGGCACAAACAGTCCAGGAGGTTCCTGCGGAGCATTGGTGACAACTTCTTGGCACAGGTGGTGGAGGAGCCAACAAGGAGAGGTGTGCTGCTGGACCTCATACTAACAAACAAAGAAGGACTGGTGGAAGATGTGAAGGTCGAGGGCAGCCTTGGCTGCAGTGACCATGAGATGGTGGAGTTCAGGATCCTGAGAGGAGGAGGCAGGGCACCAAGTAGGATCGCAACCCTGGACTTCAGGAGAGCAAACTTTGGCCTCTTCAGGGACCTACTTGGAGGAATCCCATGGGTTAGGGCCCTAGAAGGAAGGGGCGTTCAAGAGAGCTGGTTAATATTCAAACATCACTTCCTCCAGGCTCAAGAGCGGTGCATCCCTATGAGTAGGAAGTCAAGCAAAGGAGGCAGGAGACCTGAGCGGATGAGCAAGGAGCTCCTGGCAAAACTCAGCCAGAAGAAGGAAGTATATAGAATGTGGAAAGGGAGACAGGCCATTTGGGAGGACTATAGGCACGTTGTCAGAGTATGCAGAGATGCAATGAAGAAGGCCAAGGCCCATTTGGAATTAAATCTGGCAAGGGATGTCAAGGACAACAAGAAGGGCTTCTTCAAATACATCAGTAGCAAAAGGAAGACTAGGGAAAATGTGGGCCCACTGCTGAATGGGGTGGGTGCCCTGGTGAGAGAAGGCAGAGTTACCGAATGCCGCCTTTGCTTCAGTCTTTACTGCTAAGGACAGCCCTCAGGAATCCCAGACCCTGGAGGCAAGAGAGAAAGTCTGGAGAAAGGAAAACTTTCCCTTGGTCGAGGAGGATCGGGTTAGAGATCATTTAAGCAAACTTGACACGCACAAATCCATGGGCCCCGATGGGATGCACCCACGAGTGCTGAGGGAGCTGGCGGACGTTATTGCTAGGCCACTCTCCATCATCTTTGAATGGTCATGGAGAACAGGAGAGGTGCCTGAGGGCTGGAAGAAAGCCAATGTCACCCCAGTCTTCAAGAAGGGCAAGAAGGAGGACCCAGGGAACTACAGGCCAGTCAGCCTCACCTGCATCCCTGCAAAGATGATGCAGCAGCTCATCCTGGAGGCCATCTCCAAGCATGTGGAGGACAAGAAAGTGATCAGGAGTAGTCAGCAGGGCTTCACCAAGGGGAAATCATGCTTAACCAATCTGATAGCCTTCTGTGATGAAATGACTGGCTGGGTAGATGAGGGGAGAGCAGTGGATGTTGTCTACCTTGACTTCAGCAAGGCTTTTGATACTGTCTCCCATAACATCCTCATAGACAAGCTCAGGGAGTGTGGGCTTGATGGGCGAGTGAAGAGTTAACAGGACTGAAGTTTGTCAATTGATATGCAGAAGAACTGATAGCACAAGAGCTGACCTGCGCAAAGCTGCTGAACAGAGGACTTAACAGGACTAAAGTCGTCTACCAACCGATATGCGCAAGGATTGATATGTATAAGGCTGCGGAATGGCAGCATTAACAAGACTGAAGAGGTCTGCCACCTGGAATCTGCACGGACCCCCGGGGAGGGAAGAAACGATACGGAGGTGTTGTGGTCTTGCCTCGCCAGCAGGGTCCTCCCAAGCAGACAAACAGACAGTCCTGTGATTGCGAAACTTGCTAAAAAGTCAGCAAAAGCAGTGTTTGCCCAGAGCCCCAGCCGTATAAAAAGAGACTTGGGAGCTAGGAGAGTTTGAGCAGGGACGGGAACGTGACCTGACCATCCTCTCCGGCTGGACCGTGAGTATTCCCCCCCCTCCCCTTTTCCTGGGACGCTGGGTTAAGGTAACTCCTCGAGGTTGAGAGCCCTCTCACTAGGAGAGTGAACAAGAAAGCTTTCAAGTAGGGATAAGCAGTCCTTCCCATTAATAACGCAGTAATCGACGGTTTCAGGTTATCCTTCCTAAATTAGTAATCGCATTATTTTAATGGATGTTACTAATCCAAGAACTTGTGCGAGGAAATAAACATCTTTTTTATTATTATTATATTACTGTCTCAGTCGTTGCTATCGAACCTTCATAGCATGACAGCGTGACAGTTTTTGGCGTAGTCGGCAGGATAGGATAAGGATAGGATAGGACACAGACTTAGTGGATACATAAGCTGGGGTAACCGGATAGAAATATTTTTGAACTATGTCGCTGCGTGAGTTATTGAGAAGGCACGGAAGCGGACCCTCAAGCCCTGGGATTGACTGGGCAAATGATAATTGGGAAAATGAAGCCTCTGTTGTGTGTAGGATAGAGGAAGTCAGAGGTAACCAAAGAGATGGGAAAGGAAAAGGTGGTATATGTGCCATCTTAGGGGCCTGTTTACTGGCAGCCCAACAAGCCAATCGGACCCATCAAAAAACTAAGGAACAGTTACAAGAAAAGGTGCAGGAGTGTGTAGATCTTGAAAGAAAATTGAAATTAGAGAAAGAGCGAAATCAGAAATTACAAAACAAGTTAGAACTCATCCTTTCAACAGCAAGGAAGCCCCCCACAGCAGCTCAGATTAGAAAAATGCTGGTGGAGGACCCGGACGACTGGGACGGAGATATATGGGGAAACAGCAGTAGTTCAGAGGACGATGGTGATTTGTACCCTCCAGAACCCTCACCTCTGGATGTGCGGCCAGTTGTAAAAACCGAAACCGCAACAGGACCCCATGGGGGTAATGCTAGAACCACAGTTAGAACTACCCCTTACTCAGGAGACGAGATGGGAAAACTGCAAGAGAAATACTGCAGGCAACCTACAGAAACAGAAACTGAGTATTTGTGGCGGGTATCCTTAACAGGAGGTGATCGCATAACACTAAGTGAAGAGGAGGCATCAGGATATTGGGGACCAGGAGTTTTCCTGACGGGTAGAGTTGGGAATCGCTCCCTCACCTCCCGAGTAGCCTACTGGGCAGGAGGACAAGACCCGAGGAACAGAGGAGAACCTTTGAGAATAGGTATAAATACCCATAGTGAGCTTACAGGAGCCATACAAAAGGCGGCTTGCGTACAGCAGATATATGAAAGGGGAGCCTACGATGTCCCCATGCAAGCCCCAGTAAGCCCAAACAGCTTAACGCCTTTAATACGGGGATTGCCTACAGTGTTAAAGCTGAAGCTACAAGCAAT
The DNA here is from genome assembly GCF_036417845.1 of Apteryx mantelli. NCBI lineage: Eukaryota > Metazoa > Chordata > Aves > Apterygiformes > Apterygidae > Apteryx > Apteryx mantelli. The sequence goes on along the minus strand of NC_089987.1, from coordinate 24,858,645 downwards.
ACGAGATCGCATTGTAGCTGCAGAGGCACACAATCATAATAACCTCAATGACCCCCCCATGCCAATACCGACATGGGCGGATACCTTGTTAGAAGTGCATCGAACTGCGCAAGAGATGGGGATGGATACAAAACCACGGGAAAAGCGCATTAGACAGGCTACTGCCTCATATGCCCCGAGGAGAGGACATTCCCCCCCCAGGCGGCACAACAAGGAAATGGGAACTAAACAAGAAGACAGGGAGAAACGAAATAGACTGTGGCGACATGCCCTGGCATTAGGTGTTCCACGATCCACGCTGCATAATCAGAAAACAGAAGACATAGAACAGATAGTGAGCAAACTGGAACAAGTGAAAAGGGTGACTCTGCCATCTGCCCCACCTGGCTCACAAGATAGTAAACAAGAATCTAAGCCTAGTAACCCTTTCTCGGAGTTACGAGAAGAGTTGCATGATCTAAAAAACTAGGTAGCGCTGGTCGAAAATCAGGCCAACCGACCCGAGTACTATCAATAGCGCAGCGGCCTGAAAGTTTAGAACCCCAGATTGTGATTCCGGTAGGACCTAGAAAACACAAAGTTTCTTTTTTAATTGATACTGGTGCACAGATAAGTGTTTTGGACAAGCAGACAGCCAATAGGTTAAATATCAAACCATCTAGACGATCAATTTTTATAAAGGGAGTTACAGGAATTGCTGAATCTTGTCCTTTGGCAAAACTTTGTGGCTGGCTCCCGGGAGACAAACGTCTTACCAAATTTGAGGTAGTAATAAACCCAAAGGGAAATGACAACATTTTAGGGTTTGATGTTTTACGAGGAAGAAACTGGATACTCCCAAACGGTACCCGGTGGAGCTTTGGAACAGCTAACATCAAGCTTTTGCAAACCTCCCCCGCGCTGCCGCCTAGTAAAATAACTAATGTTAAACAATACCCTTTAGCATCTGCTGCACGATCCGGGATAAGCAAAGTCATTAGAGACCTAGAAGAGCAAGGGATTATAGAACGCACCCACTCCCCCTATAACTCCCCGGTGTGGCCTGTCAAAAAACCAAATGGAGAATGGCGATTAACAGTAGATTATCGCCGATTGAATGCTAATACTGCTCCCCTCACGGCTGCGGTCCCCAATATAGCAGAACTGGTGAGTCAGCTTAGGACTGCAGCCCACCCCTGGATGGCCACACTAGACGTAAAAGATATGTTCTTCATGGTCCCGCTAATAAAAGAAGATAAAGACAAATTTGCTTTCACCTGGGAAGGCATTCAATATACCTTCACTCAGCTGCCCCAGGGATACAAACACTCCCCCACCATCGCTCATAATGCATTAGCAAAAGTCTTAGATTCGCTTGGTACAACCCCTGGAGTAAAAGTCTATCAATATATAGATGATATACTAATAGGGGGACCTGAAAAGGAGGCAGTGCGACAAGAAGCCCACTTAATTTGGGAAAAACTGACTGAGATAGGGCTAAAGATACCACAAGAGAAATGTCAAGGACCTGCCCAAACAGTGACCTTCCTAGGCGCCAAATGGATAGCAGGAGCAGAAGCAATCCCTGAAAGGGTGCTCGAGACTTTAGAAAAATCCAAAAACCCAACTTGTAAAAAGGAGTTGCAACAAATTATGGGTACGTTGGGATATTGGAGAAAGCATGTCCCAGGATTCTCGATAATCGCCAGACCTCTTTATAACCTTATGCGAAAGAATAGCAAATGGGAATGGGACAACACCCATGAACAAGCATTAATGCAAATAATGCAAGCAATGAATCAGTATCAAAGACTAGGTCCCGTGCATCCCAGGAACCCTCTTGATGTAGAGTGGGGGTTTAGCACACATGCAACTTATTGTGCCATCTTCCAATCACCAACAAGTGAACCTAAACGGCCAATTTTATTTGAATCCACTGCTTTCAAGGAGGCAGAACAAAGATATAGTGAATGGGAAAAAGGAATCTTAGCCATGGTAAGGGCTGTGAAGGCCACCGAAAAAATAGCGACCCAACAGAAAGTAATCTTAAGAGGGCCCTTCCACATTTTAGATGCTGTGAAACGAGGAACACCACCCCCTGAAGGTATAGCCCAGAGACAAACAGTTCGTAAATGGTATGCATATCTATCAGGAATCCAAGATAGCCTGGAAATAGAGGAGGGACCAGTAAAGATAACCAAATACCAATTACCCCTAACTAGCCTTGTACCAGAAACAGTACCAAGCTACCCAAGATCTCCCATTGCAGTAGCTGAACCACTCACTGAAAAGTCTGACCTAAATGGGGTATGGTTCACCGATGCCTCTTCACATAGGATAGCCACGGGGTGGCAATACAAAGCAGTTGCCTTAGAAATAAGCACAGGCCGTACAATAATAGAAGAAGGCGATGGCAGCGCCCAAGTAGGAGAACTCAAGGCTGTCCGACTTGCCATAAGAAATGGAGCAACAACAGTGTATACCGATTCATATGCAGTATTCAAGGGGGCCACAGACTGGATAGGATTCTGGGAATGTAATAAATGGCAAATAAATAGGTGCCCAGTATGGCAGCAAGCAGACTGGGAAGAGTTGTTGGAAGAAGGAAGGAAACGGTCTATTGCAATAGGGTGGGTGAAAGCCCACAGCTCAGACGGAAGTCTGGCAGCTAAATGGAACGGGATAGTTGACAAGTTGTCGAGGGTAAGAGGAGTAACAGTAAGCGAAGTAGAGTGGGACAGAATAGGAGAATGGCTACATATACAGCGAGGACATTCAGGGGAAAAGGATTTAGTAAAAGAAAGTATAGCTCGAGGATGGCCCATAGATATAACAACTGCACGACGAATCATAACAGCCTGTCCTCAGTGCCAACTAAGATTAAAAAGGGATCATCCAGAACAGCAAGCTCCACTACATATCAGTAATAAAAAACAATTATGGCAAACCTGGCAGATTGATTATATAGGGCCTCTTAAACCATCAAGTGGGAGAAAATATATATTAGTGGGAGTCGAGGTGGTCTCCCGTCTCCTCCGAGCGACAGCTGTCAGAACTGCGAATGGAGAAACTACCATTAAGGTATTACAAGAATGGTTCAGTGTATTACCGGTACCAAAGGAAATACAAAGCGATAATGGGACTCACTTTACAGCCCGCGTAGTACAGGACTGGGCGACACAAGAAGGGATTAGTTAGACATTCCACACCCCCTACTATCCCCAAGCAAACGGGATGGTGGAAAGGGCCAATGGCATACTTAAAAGATATGCTCAAGTAGAAAAAGCGAGTTGGGACCTACGCATTAACCATGCTGTGCATCTACTTAATAATCGATGGGGAACATTTGGTAGTCCCAGAACCCAGGCCTTTTGCCCTATCGATACGGGCATCGTTAAGGATAATCCTGACATTGATCCTGCACGTGGTAAACCAGGACAGCCTGTGATGGTAAAACTACCACAAATTGGAGTAGTCCCGTTAACATTGTCTAAACCCCGAGGACCCCTTGCATGGGAAGCACTTGATGCCACAGAAAAAACCCATCGAATCAGTTCTCGGTGGATAATTCCTGATTATTAACCACTTATTCCGAGGCACCCTGCCTCGAGGAAAACCTAAATGTGTTCTCTTACAGGATACCATGTGGAGACTTGTGTTCCTACTCCAGACGGCCCTGGTGACAACATTGATCTCAAACCCATGGGGCAGCAATGTCAATATTTGGGAAAAGTTAGCTAGAGAAATACTAAATACCACTCACTTTTGTCTAGAAGGAGGAACTTCGGCGGCCCAAATTTACACCACATGCAATATTGGGTTCCCTATACCCCTAGAGACAGTGCAAAACAAGGCAATACTAGCAAATTTCAAAGTAACTAATACGTTTAATCAGATGTCTCGATGGGGTTCCGCCACAACACAGTATAACAAAGCAATGATAGAAATTAAGGTGAAAGGAATGTTTCCTGCAGTTGAGTGTGCTATGATGGTAAATTGTACCAGCAAAACCCGACCGTGCCACAATTTTACGGAAGATGGGCCTCCTCTTAAATGTAATCAAACAACCAATGTAACCTTTAACTATGCACATATTGTGCTCCCTACAGGAATGTTTTGGCTATGCGGGGTAAAAGCTTACTCCTACATTCCAGCCAATGCTACTGGTGGCCCCTGTACCATAGGTCGCTTGAGCATCTATATGCCAAGCAAACAAGAGATTGAGGAAATAGCTGGGAATCAAACACGAAAGAGGAGGGAGGCCTCATCCCTCAACCCTGAATGTAATTCAGAAGTAATCTTATTCTCAGCATCACAAATCTCAGCTGCAGCATTCCTTACACCGGGGGTGGGAGTTGCTATGAACTATCAAGCTATAAAAAAGATTGCATGTTCTTTAGCTAAAACTATCAACACCACTTCTGCTGCCTTATCAGCAATGCTTAGAGATGTGCAAGCCTTGCGTGCCGGTGTATTAGAAAACAGAGCGGCAGTTGACTATCTTCTTTTACGACACAACCACGGATGTGAAGAATTCAAAGGCATGTGCTGCTTCAACCTGAGTGACCATTCGACCCTGATTGAAGGGGAGATCACAAACCTTAAACACCTAGCTTTGGACATTAAACAGCATAATGATAACGGGTTTAATTGGCTGCAAAAATTGTTCCAAGATTTCGGACTGTCTGTATCAGCTTGGCTCGCGTCGGGCTTACAAACTGTCATAATAATTGTACTCATGATAATCATTATATGTATTGCTTTTGTCTGCTTGAAAGCTTTAATATTACGCACAATCTTTGCTAAGGTAAATGCTTTAAACACAGGCTACTTGCCTTTGCAACAAGATCAAACCCATGATTGTCCTTGAGGGGCAAAAAAGGGGGGGTGTACGGCTGTGACTCTGGTCACGGGGTGGACTGATGGGCGAGTGAAGAGTTAACAGGACTGAAGTTTGTCAATTGATATGCAGAAGAACTGATAGCACAAGAGCTGACCTGCGCAAAGCTGCTGAACAGAGGACTTAACAGGACTAAAGTCGTCTACCAACCGATATGCGCAAGGATTGATATGTATAAGGCTGCGGAATGGCAGCATTAACAAGACTGAAGAGGTCTGCCACCTGGAATCTGCACGGACCCCCGGGGAGGGAAGAAACGATACGGAGGTGTTGTGGTCTTGCCTCGCCAGCAGGGTCCTCCCAAGCAGACAAACAGACAGTCCTGTGATTGCGAAACTTGCTAAAAAGTCAGCAAAAGCAGTGTTTGCCCAGAGCCCCAGCCGTATAAAAAGAGACTTGGGAGCTAGGAGAGTTTGAGCAGGGACGGGAACGTGACCTGACCATCCTCTCCGGCTGGACCGTGAGTATTCCCCCCCCTCCCCTTTTCCTGGGACGCTGGGTTAAGGTAACTCCTCGAGGTTGAGAGCCCTCTCACTAGGAGAGTGAACAAGAAAGCTTTCAAGTAGGGATAAGCAGTCCTTCCCATTAATAACGCAGTAATCGACGGTTTCAGGTTATCCTTCCTAAATTAGTAATCGCATTATTTTAATGGATGTTACTAATCCAAGAACTTGTGCGAGGAAATAAACATCTTTTTTATTATTATTATATTACTGTCTCAGTCGTTGCTATCGAACCTTCATAGCATGACAGCGTGACAGGGCTAGATGAGTGGACAGGGAGGTGGATTGAGAAGTGGCAGAATGGCAGAGCTCAGAGGGTTGTGATCAGCGGCACAGAGTCTAGTTGGAGGCCTGTAGCTAGCGGTGTCCCCCAGGGGTCAGTACTGGGTCCAGTCTTGTTCAACTTCTTCATCAATGACCTGGATGAAGGCACAGAGCGCACCCTCAGCAAGTTTGCTGATGATACAAAACTGGGAGGAGCGGCCGATACACCAGAGGGCTGTGCTGCCATTCAGAGAGACCTGGACAGGCTGGAGAGGTGGGCAGAGAGGAACCTCCTGAAGTTCAACAAAGGGAAGTGCAGAGTCCTGCACCTAGGGAGGAATAACCCCATGCACCAGTACAGGTTGGGGGCTGACCTGCTGGAAAGCAGCTCTGCGGAGAAGGACCTGGGAGTGCTGGTGGACACCAAGTTCAGCATGAGGCAGCAAGGTGCCCTTGTGGCCAAGACAGCCAATGGTATCCTGGGGTGCATCAGGAAGAGTGTTGCCAGCAGGTGGAGGGAGGTGATTCTCCCCCTCTACTCAGCCCTGGTGAGGCCACATCTAGAGTACTGCGTCCAGTTCTGGGCTCCCCAGTACAAGAGGGATGTGGCACTACTGGAGAGAGTCCAGCGGAGGGCTACGAAGATGATTAGGGGACTGGAGCGTCTCTCTTATGAGGAAAGACTGAGGGAGCTGGGCCTGTTTAGCTTGGAGAAGAGAAGGCTGAGAGGGGATCTTACTAATGTGTACAAGTATCTAAAGGGAGGGTGTCAAGAGGATGGGACCAGACTCTTTTCAGTGGTGCCCAGCGACAGGACGCGAGGCAACGGGCACAGACTAAAACACAGGCAGTTCCATCTGAACATGAGGAAAAACTTCTTCACTGTGAGGGTGACAGAGGACTGGAAGAGGTTGCCCAGTGAGATTGTGGAGTCTCCTTCTCTGGAGATATTCAAAACCTGCCTGGACGCGATCCTGTGCAATGTGCTCTAGGTGACCCTGCTTGAGCAGGGGGGGGTTGGACTAGATGATCTCCTGAGGTCCCTTCCAACCTCAACCATTCTGTGATTCTGTGATTCTGTGTGAGAATTCATAAAGCAGCTGCGCAACTGTACAGGAAGACAGCTGGAGTTTGTGGAACCGGTTTGGGTCTCTAGGAATTAAGATTGTATATGGATTTCTTATAATTGTCTGTGTTATAGTAGTATTATGCTTTGTATGTTTTCTTCTTAAGTGCTGTCTGTTACCTTTTTGTAACTGTTGCTTAAATTGGAACCATCCATCAAGACAGCAAAAGGTCAAAGATGTACAGGGTATCTGCCTTGCTGTGCTAGAAGCTCGTGAGCAAGAGAAGGAAGAAATTGATAAACTTATGCTCATTTCAATTGAATAAGGGAACCTAGAGGCAAGAGCAGAGGAAGGGACAGCATTGCCTAAGCAGTGAGAGGTCCTGTTTAGGAGCCCTGAGCTAGGCATCTGCAGCTCTTCTATCACACTCTAGGTGCGAGACTGGTAGTCTCCAAGGGGCCAGTTGTGGCAGTTTGTGTATATATACAGACTATGTAATGCATTTTAAGGTTTATATACTGTTCAGAGATTTAAAAGGCAATTTTGGCTGAGGGCTGTCATGTTTTAACTGTTCTAGCATCGAATTACCCATTAAAACTGGATCCAACCAGCCTTGAGGCAGGAGGCATGTAGAGCGTTCCATAAAAGGAAAGGTTGTTGATTATGACCTTCGATTGTTTAAGAAGCTTCCCGAATAAGTAAGAAAGTACATAAAAGGCTTTGTTCCTGTTTGGTAGGCAGAGACTATATAGGTGAGGCTTATTGTCACCTTTGCCTCCATGTGCTCTCTCCTGTAGCTAGCTATAGTAAAATCTATTTGTTCTGTTCTGACCTAACCCAAATATATTGAGAATTTCTTCAACACTAGTGACGAAAATGGTGGCCTGCTTCTCTGAATCCCAATTGCAGGAGGCCTGCTCACAGCTCCCCATGGGTGAGTCATTCCCGCTGGCGGACAGGAATGCGGAACTGGGTTTTCAAAAGCATGGCTGCAATCAGTGACCACACTGCAGAGGTCAAGGGCAACAGGATCCACATACCCACATGCGCAGGTCCTGTTCACTCTTACCTTTCTAGGCTGCCCAGGGCTGTCACTCCCAATACTGCGCCACTCTCTGCAGAAGCTGCTCTTGGCTAGGACACCACAACGGCAATCTTTTTGTCTTCTCCACACCCAAAAGCTTCATCCCATCTCGCTCCCATCCCTTACCAGTCTGTCCACAATGTAATATCCAGCTTAGGGCTGGGTGGTGACTTTATATCTGGAAATAATGGACCCATCGGATGTCCTGATTGGACCATGAGAGATGGAGGAAACTTGCTGCTCCAGTAGGTTTAGTAAACTTACTGTGACCCCTTCTCTTCAACCCAGCATGTGATTCTCGTGTTCTCCTGTCACCTTTCTATTCCTCTGTCATTTTTTTGCTTCTCTGACTCATTTCTTCTCTCCTCCTCTTCTGGTTTTGACTGAAAAGTGAATGACATCACCAAGTGGAGCACATTTTTCCTCTGTGATATGGCAGTCACCAATGCTTCCAGCCTGATCTTGACTGATGTTTAACCCTGCTGACCTCCTTATATTTGGTTAGAAGGATATTAAGACAAGATAATAGGCATTTCTTAACCTGATCACCTACAGAAAGGAGGGTTAGGTAATGACATGGATGGAGAACCAGTCTCTTCTCTATCTGTGTGTCCTACCTTAATAACTCTTGACTCCCTTGAACTTTTGAGCCAAGTTTGACAGATGGTGAAGGTCCAAGGACAGTTTAAGTCCTAACATTTAGTGAAAAGAGGCAGCCACACAGAAGAGAGGACTCTCAGTGCCCCAGCTGTAAAAAAAAGCTTTGACCAGGCTTTGCACCTCCTTAGATAACAAGATCAGTCAAGGAAGACACACTAATCTGTGGGAAACTTTGCTGCTCCTTCTCACTTGACAGTTTAAAAAATGTTGACCAGCACTTTTTAACTGCTGCCTTTCATATCCCAAATACAGACAAAGCACAACAGATTTGGACTGATTTTCAGACACCGTGAGCTTGATTCAGTTGCCCAAACATAGACACAAGTCCATTGACCAGGAGATTTTGTGATGTACTGCATTGCCCTCACTCAGTTTTAAGACTGTCAGGAAAGGTACAGAGAGAAAGCGTGGAGACAGAGCCTTCCCTGCAAATGCAAAGAGAAAGTGCAACAGCTCTGGCTCAGCCACTCCACACTAATTTCTCAGGAACTAACTTCTGTTGCAAGAGGGAGAAAAAAAGAAAGATGGTTTGGGTGCTGTCTGCTCTGAACTAGGCTTGCAGAGGTCAGCACAGCCATGTTCCCTGCAGGAGTCCTTCTGCATAGCTTGAGAACTCTCTTGGACACATCTGACTTCTGGTCTAATGTCTAGGGTTGGCTGGCATCAAGAATGACAGGAGAGCTAGCTGCAAGTGCAGAGCCTTGAACACCCCTGTAGAGACCTCAGCAAAGTTATGTGGTGATTTTTTTTCAAGGAAATGTTTCCCTGAAAATGATTTATAGTGCTCAGACTATGCACACAACCTGACCTGGGCCACAGGATTTGGATCCAGTGTCAGCTAGGAGCCTCAGCCTGGCTTCAGAAGCACTTTTCTGGGGTAAATCCATCTCATAAGAGCAGTCAAGAGACCTCAGCCACCTGCAGATGGTGGCACAGCAGTGCTGGCAGCACTGGGAGCCAACCAGGGTGGCAGACCCACACTACCAGGGCCCAAGGGAACACAGCAGACCACCACTGGCCTCTTTCCTACCACCCTCAGGGAGGAACTGGAAGATGTCCTGAGGGGGACCTATGGACAACCAGGCAGGATTTTTTTCCCCCAATATCATATTTACTACCAGGGATGTCTGAGAATGGGCTCCCTTATGTGACAAAAAGATATACCCCTGTCTTATAAACACTTATGGCTTAATGATCAGCTTGTGAGTTTCTTGGATGGACATCAGTGGGTTGTAATGAGAGAATGAGGCAAGGCCAGCAAGAGCAGTTGGCATTTATCACCTGATGAATGGTTGATGATGCTGGGGAAAAAAAAAAAAAAAACAAAAACTCCTTTCTAGTCCCTCTTCTTTGCTAAAGCCAAAGTGTATGACCTTCCTCCTAAAAGTGTTTTACCAGCCCCCACTGGATGGTCAGTGGTGAGAGTCCAACCTCTCAGACAGCAGAACCCAAACATTTGACTGAAACCCTAACTAAGGAACACATCAAAGAAAGACATGGAAAAAAACCTTAAGTTTGTAGTAGGATTTCTTCCTTTGTAGGAAATGGCTCAGCTTCATCTCCTGTTTCTGAGGGTCACCATTTCCAGCAATGGGACAGGATATTAAATCTAAGGGTCACATGGACAACATCAGGGGCTGCAGTGAGAAACAACTGTCACAGTGGGCAGTGAGGGGTTTGTAAAGACATAGCAGAGCTGTGTTCAGAGGAAGCCAGCAGTCACCAAGATCAGAGAGGAGCTGAGGGTAGCATGGCAGTAAAGAGGCAGAACAAGTGGTGGAGGGGAAGATGAATTCAGCCCAAACTGCATGCATGGCATTAGGCAGACACAAAAAGACCAACGTCCCAGAGCAACAACCTTAGTATTCAACTTCAACATAGCCTAGCTCTTATCAAGAAGTGAGGAACCATGAATGGAAAACAACCGAGAAAGCAATACCCTGAAGAATAAGAAATTAAAGTGCTTCCACTAACTAGCAAGTGGGAAGAAGCTCACCTAGCAAAACAGGGAGGTCCCTGATTGAAGAAAATGTCCCCAATTAAAGAAAATGTTTCATGAAAACAGCAATATGTTATGAAAAGGACCCAGGATCTTTCTAAGCTACTGTAAACATAAGTGGAAGAAGTAATCAACGAGTTTGACAGTATGTAAATGTTTAATTAGCTCAAAACACTTGTACACTCTGTGACTATTCTGAAAAATTCCTCTACTCAAGTGGGTCATAAAAATGTGCAAGAGAAAGTCCTGTATTTGCTTTGGGTTTGGGAGACTTGGGACTGGGGGGAAGGGTACCCCTGCAGTCTTTTTAATTAAACTTGCCAAAAAGAACTAAGAAATGTGCCTTCATATCAAAGAAGTGAATATATAACACAGACAGTAACCCAGGTTGTAACAACAATAGCATTACTGCTATTCCATACTCATTGCCTCTTCAGAACAAGAAACTCTGTGGGCTTTAAGGATCCTTCTAGTACAGTTCCCACCACTTTGTTTATAACAACCTTTCTTGTGATTTCTTACCTATTTTTCCCACTGCTTCGGTGTGCAAAAAGCTTCAGTCAGGTCTGTTACTACCATCTGTATAAAATATTCAAGCGACGCACCTCAAAGTGGGTAGAAGTTACAGACAAAAATGCTTGGTTCATGTTTGTAGTTAAACACTCAAGCACTCCAAAGCTCAGTAAGATCAGAAACAGGTTTTACCAGGCAGCATTAGCCAGGCCACCATGTCGTATACATCAGGAGGAGGAAGTCACCAAGGCCTCTATGTTGCTGCGAAAATAAAGCACTCAGGTAAGCTAATATTTCTTTCTTTTTTTTCTTTTTTTTTTTTGCATTTCTCTATCACCTTCGGGCAGCCTCACAACATTTAACTAATGAGGTTCGCAAAAAATTTATAATCCCCTATTTTGAACGTGGAGAACTGAAGCATAAAAGTGAGGTAAGCAGTCTGTGAAGTATTCAATTTCACATGCCTAGATCATGCTTTTTTTTTCATGGCTTGCGTTAACTATGTTCAGAACAGAGTTCCTACTGACCTCAGCTGTGGCTGTGCATGCTAACCATTTCTACACAGCAGATCACAGGCAATCCCTGTTTCCAGGGCTCTTTGAAGTGAGTATCTACAAAGAGTTGGTTAATGTGATGTGCCCACAACACACAGGATCTCTGTGTAAAAGGGCGCTAAAGAACCATTTCTCAGTGCAGTTCATCGAGACTGTTTCTTTGTAGGCACCCCTCCTAATTTCCTAAACATCTTCCAGTCCTTGCAACAGATGCAGCAGGACTCCTGGTGACAAGTCACCCAATTCAGGGCCTGAGAACATAACGAGGCAGGAGAAGGAGAACGGGACCTTGATTAAAAATGTTATAATGAAGGTTTCTGCTTTGTAGTATTCATTGGCACAATCAAAGATTTATTTTTAGTAAACTCCAATTACTGTGTAGCTGTTTAAAACCAAAGGGTACTCAAAGCATTTTTATATCATAAGGAAAACTAGGGAGCAGAGGCACAGCAATGTCACTGAACTGCAATGGAGTAGAGTGAAGTTAGCACAAGCTGCTTGATAGTTTTGCCAAATTGATATGATATCATTATTTATACGCTGGTTTATTTATTGGTATCAGAGGTGTTTTGTCTAGTGTTTGTCAAGTAAGAATGAAAATCAGCAACATAAATAATAATGTTTATATCTATCTATCTTTCTATCTATCTATGAGTTGCTCAGTGATTACTTCACTGTTGAGCTTCTCATTGTACAATCACCATGATGGGATTTTAATGTTGTTCGTGCATATAGTTTCCCATATAATAACTGAAACTAAAACAAAACAGGAAACTCCATCACATCAATATCCACCCGGGCAGACAGCAGAGTTAGAACATGTACGTCCCATCCACACACCATCCTCCAGTTGACACTGATACTTAGTCTCTCTTCATTTCTCTCTTTCCAGCGCTCCTCCCAGCCCTAGTGTTACCAAGCCTTTTTCTTGCTTTATTCCTTTCCATGCCTTTGGAACCAGATTCCTGATGCCCATCAGCAAAGGAGGTAGGGAAAGCCTCCCAGAGCAGCTGTGTCCTTGCACTGCAGCACGCTTACTTTATGGATGCATGATCTGATTAGCCTGGAGAGGGCAAAATCAGGCTGATTTCTGTGTGGGCCATAAGAGCGAGCTGTGAAATACCGGGTACCTGCCTGACAAATTGTAAACCCCTGAGTCAACACTGGGATTTTTTACCTTCCCAGGAGCGTGGATGTATCACATCTCTATGCCAAAGGTGCTGGAGGTACCACCTAGCTTCTCAGAGATGCTGGAAATTCCCTCCTTCTCCCCTCCATCCTACCTGTGGGAAGATCTGGAGCCCCCTCTAATCTGCTGAGACAGCTCTAGAAAATCCCAGCCCCCTGAAAATTCCCCAGTAAACCACTGCTCCTCCCAGTGGGGAACCCAGGCCACCCTTGGGGCTGCTGTTTCAGAGTAAGTAAGAGCAGGGAGATCTGAGCAGCACCAGGACCCCAGGCCCACTGGGAAGAGGCAGCGGACAGGTGGCAGGGCTGCGGGCCGGGCTTGGGCCAACGCTGGGCTTGCTGCCCCGGGGTGCGTGCCTCTGCCCTGAAGCTGTGCTCAGGCCTTCTTGGGTGACGTTTCAAACCCAGCTTGTCTGACGAGCTGTTGGGCTGAACGTTAAGTGAGAAAAATCATCACCCCCCACGACCCCGGCCCGAGTCAGCCTGGCCGGAGGCAGAGCAGAGACCTCAGCCTGGCACATCCAGCCACGGGGCCCAGGAGGGCGCAGGCTGCTCTCGTGGGGGACCTGGCTTTGGGGTCGCGGGCACAAACCCTTCTGGGGAAACCTCCCCACGCCGACACCACCTGGGCCCTGCCAGGGGCCGCGGCCCCTTCCCCTTGCGGCTCTGCCCAGGGAACGGCCGCGGGCCCTCGCCTCACCTCGCCTCGCCTCCCCGGAGGGCCGCGCCGCCGCTCCCCGCCCCCCAGACCGGCCGCGGCTGCGGAGCGGGGCGGCCCCGCAAGGCCCGGGCCGGCCCCCGGGCGGCAGCGCGGGGCGGCCCCGGAAGGCCCGGGCCGGGCCGCGCCGGCCCCCGGAGCCCCAGGGCGAGCGAGGGCATGGCGGCGCTGCGGGCTCGCGCCGTGCTGCTCACCGGCTCCAACCGCGGCATCGGGCTGGAGCTGGTGAAGCAGCTGCTGGGCGGGCCCCGGCCCCCCGCCTGGATCTTCGCGACGTGCCGGGACCCCGAGGGGCCGCGGGCCCAGGTCAGTGCGCGGCGCCGCGGCTGCGACTGCGACCCGCTCCGCCTCGGCCGCCCCGGGGCGGGCAGAGCGCGGCGGCCCCGGGCTGGGCCTCGGCTACGCGGCCGGGCCCCGGCGCGGCGGCAGCGGGGCCGCGGCAGCTCGGCGGCCCCCGCGGCGGCTGCACGTGCCGGCAGGCAGCCGCTCCCAGTGCCGCCCGGCCCGGCGCGGCCCGGCGCGGCCGCCGGGGCCCGGCTGCGGGACAGCCCTGGCTGTGGGCCAGGCTCGGCTGCGGGTCAGACCCCGGCCGGGGGCCAAACTTGGCCGCAGTCGGCCCCCGCCCGTGGTCCCACCCCCGCTGCAGGTTACACCCCGACTGCAGGTCGGACTTGCCCGGGGGTCAGACTCAGGTGTGAGTCAGACCCCAGCTGCAGGCTGGACTTGGCAAGCTGTGCGTCGGGGGTGCTCCTGCTTCGGGGTCAGGCGTTGCCCGGGCACAGCGGCAGGCCCAGGCTGCTGCACTGCCCTTGGAGCTAGGCTGGGTGCTGTATCTCCTCATGGGAGCAGGCAGAGGGAAGGTGACCGGGAGCCGTACTGTTAGGCAGCCTGGAGGTGCACACAGCTCTGCCTTATGGAGCCCCATGCTCTGAGCTCACCGGCTAGATCCAGCCATGCAGTGACTTTTGACCATGTTGGCAGCGTCTCTGGGCACAGGCAGTTGCCATTAGTTACATGCTCAGATAACTTCAACAACAACAAAAAAAATCATGATCTGAGTTACATAGGAATCTCATGCCTCTCATGCTTGCACTGAGTGCTGCCTGCGGTGCATGTTTGGTATGAAAGTCCCTTTGAAAGTCTCTTATGCAACTGGCAGAAGTGAGAGAAGAGAAAGCCCGCACTGTTCTTGAACTCCACCACTGAGCTATTTGAGATTACATTGGCAGTGCTGCAACCAGCCCTCCTTCTTTCCCTGTGCATGGTGACCGTTGCTTCAGCTAGCGCAAGATAGGGTCTGACTCTGTGGCTGCTGCGGCTGTCTGATCTCATATGAGTCACAGTGATGCTGCTCTTGCCAGTTCTGCAATATGTTACTGATCTCCCCAAAATCTGGCAGTTGATGAGCTGACAGCCCATGGAGTCTGAAAGCAGCCATGGGACCTTCCCTCCCCTGCTTTCCACCTCACTGAAATATGAGAGACACACACATGTCGTTTCAGCAGGAAATCATGGGAACAAAGCACCACACTTCCAGTTTCCTTTATTTCCACTAAGGCCAGCTTTGTTCTTCCTGCACTTACTCAGACCCACTAAAATATCAGAAGAGAGACAACCGCTCTGACAAGGGCAAGCTTTGGCTGACTTTTTGCTGCATCTTCTCAGAGCTTGGCCATGTGCAGGGGCCAGCACAGAGCATGCAGGAAGCACACCTTAGAGGGTCCTTGGGATGGTGTGCTCTTCTCATGCTTGCTGCCTGTGCTATTCTGAGGTGTGAGTAGTCACAGTACGGTGAGACTAACGAACCCTGCTGCCAGCACAGAGGTGCAGAACTCCTGCTGCTGCTGCTGCTGGTGCCCAAACTGGATGGGTGAAAGCTAGTTCCAGTCCCTTATTTTTGCCCGTTCTCCCCCGACACATGCTGGGCTTGGACAGTTACTGATGAGATCAAAGGACTTGTTTGCAGGGCTGGACTGGAGCTGATTTCTCCCAGAGGGTCCCTGTGCATTGCTCTCAGGCACAGTATGCTTCTTTAAGCCTTGTCCAGCTGAGGCAGGGTGAGGGCAGCATTTTCAAGGTGTTACTGAAGTCAGTGACCATGAGGGACAGAGAGTGGGGTGACCCTCTGCCAGGTCAGAGCCACACTCACTCCTCCTGCCCCTTCATGGCTGGATCAGATGTTGGGGGGTGAGTGGGGCTAGACTTACCCCAGGGAGCTGTGAGGTTCTCAAGGCCAGCAGCTGAACAAAGCACTTCATGAGAGGAAAAATGCCTGTTGGCCACTGCAAACCCTTTAGAAGTATTTTCCATCACTTCCTGTGCCCAGAGGGAATGTGGGAATGCAGAGCCTGATGGTGAAGCACAGAGCTCCAGGGGACAACTAAGCTCTGACCGCCGCCAGGACCAGTGACTCTCCCACTCCACACTGGTAGGATGAGCCCGAGGGATTGCAGCAGCTCATGAGACGTCACTGATTTGCATTTCCTCTCTCACATTCTCTGTGGATTTGTCTGTTAGAGATTTTAAATAGTTGTAAAAGATATTTGTTTTGGCCAGATTGAATGTGGTGGTTTGATTTCAGTCATTTAAAACCTGCTGTAGTGGGAGAAAGCAAAGAGCTGTTAAGAACCGCAAAGCTGAAAGTCTCATTTTGGGTTTTATCCTTTTTGAAAAGGGCTTCTGAACCCTTTACCTTTGGGCAAAAGTAATCAATAAAAGTTTGCAAAGTGCTTCATTTCACTTGAGTGGGTAAGATGTAGTGTCCAGAGCAGAGTGGGTCCTGGGATTGTGCTATTTGGATCCAGATAAGACTTCCCCAGCCTTCAAGCCTTTTGAGTCTGACAAGGCACTTAGGCCAGTGCTCCTACCCTCTTTGGTCAGTGCCGCTGAACATGGCAAAACTCAGGGGCTGATGACCTAGGAGCACACAAACCGCTTTTGGTCCTGGGAAAGGTCTGTGGAGATCTTGCCCAGTCCTGCAGCTCCCTATTTATTTTAAACCTATTTTCTCAGGGTTTTCACAGGTTTTCTCAAGGTTTTCACAGACAAACTGTGTCTGTTATATGATAAGATACACTGTTTTAAGCCAATTACAAGAAAAAGAAGGGGCAAATCTCCAGGTCCTTGTAGGGGGGAAGCAGATGTTGCTGTCCGTGTAGTTCTTGTCCCCTCCCCATCTGCATGCAGGTCTGTGTCTGGCATGTGTGTGAAGGTGCTTTAGGTGCAGGCCCCAAAGCTGTGTTTTGCTGCCTTCACATTCATCAGCCAGGCCCGGCTGTTCAGCAGTGTCCTGGGGAGACTGGAGCAGGCATGGATCCACACAACCCCCTGCTCTTTAGCTAAAAATACCTGGATGAAAATGCAGGGCCAGTGAGTTGCTAGAGGTGACTATGATCCTTGTGGTGAGAAATGTTGAACAAATAGGAAAGCCAAGGACAGGGCAGTACAAGGGCTGCAGCAGCAAGGATGATGCACAGCGTCAGGAATGGCAGGAATGCATTCCTGGTCATTCCCAGACCTGTAACACTTCCAGCAGCCTCTGGAAGACTCTTCTGGCCTTATTCCTGGTTGGTTTGCATCATTCCCCAGGTAAGCTGGTCCTTAATAATTTGTGCCCATCCTTTGCTGTGGATCTGGCTGTGTTATGCATGTAGACCCAAGCAGCCATTGAAAGAGTGACCATAGCATCTTGCAGTTGTGACAGCATTTTGCTCTGTGTATGTGGCTGTTGCTTTGTGGACCCTAGGAAATATCTGAGCACCTAGATAGTGCAGCCATTCACAAGTGTGGACTAATCTCCTCCCTCTGGCCTGGGGGGAAGGCAAGGCCCTCTGGAAGATGTTTCCCTTAGGGTGGACGATTACTGGTGCCCTGATTGTTTCCATGTTTTTTTTTGTAGGAGCTGAGAGATCTGGTGTCCAGGCACCCAAACCTGGTTCTTGTGAAGCTGGGTAGGTGCACTCTGCCTCTGAGTGGATGCATCACTGCTAGCCACAGAGGCCCCATTTCTCCCTTCCCTCCCTCCCCACCTGCAGGCTCTGTATTGGGCTCCAGTTCTTAAGAGCTGCCCAACTTCAAGCACCACTGCCAAAAGCCCAGTTCCTCCGGACCTACCTCAGCCCCTGTGTCTCCCTGCCCCCAGTACCCTGCTCCTTGGAGCCCCCTTGTCCTGTGGCCACAGGACTGGGAGGCACTTGAGACCAGTCCTGGGCACCTCCAACTCTGCTAGCAGAGTTGTTGCTTCCTTGCGCCTTGATGCAGCTGAGCCATGTTGACCCCAAGTCCCAGATAGACCTGTGAGACTCAGAGGGCTCTGGGAGGAAGGCAGCTCCATTGAAAAGCTGCATGGCTGTCCCAGAGCCTGCACAGGGCTATAGGGTCCTGCAGAGCAATCCTGCAGTAGGACCCGACACAGCCCATGTCGGGACTGTTCCACCTTCCGCTCTGCCTCACGGCTCCTCAGAAACTGCTTAAGGAGGGACTTTGTTCACGGATGGGAGGCCAGAGCTGCTGGTGCCTATCCTGACACAGCAGGGAAGGCACAGTAGCACTGTGCCACCACGGGACTGTCTCCAGGGTGGCTTTGCTCTGTGGGATGCCCCGGGGGGAGCCCTTGGGCTGATGGTAGTGGGGCACCCTGAACTCATTCTGCGGGGCGGAGGAGACAGCTGTAGGACCTGTTGGAGCCTGTGGGTTTCAGGATGCTCTGAGCTGGTTGCACAGCACCATCTGGTGTCCACAGATGGGAGACCACGAAGGCCGGGACAGAGAGCTGTTGTTGAGCGTCTTTTCCTGCTGGGCCCCTTGGGTGGACCTTGGATGCAGAGGTTACAAAGATGCCTAGCATTCAAAAATCAGACGTTCCCCTGGCAGGGGTGGTGCTAACCACAGTCAGGCCTTTTTCTCGAGCACTCCTGCTAAGCCCAGTCGAGATGGACCTGTTGACAGCCAACTGCAAGTGGTGCCAGGAGCAGCCCCTTTTGTCAGGTTGTGCTACCACACGTGTGAGAGTGGGCTGTCCTGGGGGTTCATTCCTCTGCACCAGGAGCCCAGCTTGGAGCCCTCCCCTGTATGGAAGGGTCCAACCAGCGCTGGCCAAGCCAGTTAGCATCCTTGGCCTCTGTGAATGGCTCTCCCAGGAGAGCAGATGTTGCTGTAGGACAGGCACTGCTTTAAGATTGCAGCCTGTGCAGCAGACCCAGGGCAGTCTGAGTGTGCCATGGTCTGGCCATCCACCACGACTTGGATCAGGGCCAGGCTGCTCCCCCTGCCCAAAAAACTCCAGCCTGAGATTTCCACAGGAACATCCATCCCTGAGCATTGTCGGTCCCCAGTCAGCCCCAAGGCTGCTCTGGCTCTACAAGGAAATGAAGACACCTCTGCCTGGGGGATATCAGGTCAGCCATGGCTCTCAAATCCTGTCCTCTGTCTCTCCAGATGTTGCAGATCCCTCAGCCATTATCAATGCAGTGAAGATCGTGGAGGGGAAGCTGAATGGTGCAGGCCTGAATCTGCTGATAAACAACGCTGGCATTTGTGCCCCAGTGACGCTGGAGACGGTGGACTCTGAAGAGATGATAAGGGCATACAAGACCAATGCAGTGGGGCCATTGCTGATGGCCCAGGTAACCCTGGGGACAGAAGTCACCACAGAGGGGGAATTTGGCCCAGCTGAGCATAGCTGGGTCTGCAGCCTGATATACAGAGAGCATGGCTGCCTGCACATCTCTGGAGGAGCATGCGGCTGGTTGAGGCTTGGAGAGAGTCAGCATAGACCCTGCAGGACAAACTGCCTTTGTTTCTCTGGTGCTACAGAGCCAGAGTATTAGGCACCACTTCTCTGTGCTGAAATCAAAGCCAAGGCAGGGAGCTAAACTGCAGCTTTGTGCTTCACCCTGACAGCGGCTTCATTGGTGCAGGAGCTTCCCCTTGGTATTGGAGCCATTTGGCAAGGAGTTTGGGCCTGGCCTTCATTTCCTATGTCTTTGGCCACACACCTCTTTGCTGTGGTCATGACAGAGATCCCAGATTACTTTGCAAAGGGCCCTGGGCGGGAGGGGGCAGGGCCACTGCAGCAAAACACCCGGGCTCCCACTGTTCCTCCTCATCCTCCCTGCTGCAGAGAGGCTGAGCTGCAGTTGCCAGAAGTGGGGCTGGCTCAAGGCACAGGCACCTCATGATGCTGCTTCTCCCCAGGCGTTCCTTCCCCTGCTGAAGAAAGCTGCCCGGGAGAGCACAGACAAGGGACTGAGTTGCAGCAAGGCAGCCATCATCAACATCTCCACCATTATGGGGTCCATCGAGAAAACTTCTGAGTCCTTCTTCAAGCCTGTCATCTCCTACCGCTGCAGCAAGGTATGGAGACTGGGACCCTGCCTGCCCTCGTGAGCTCAGCAGGAGCAAGAGCTAGCCCTTGCCAGGCCTGGTCTCAGGGCGGCACCTGAGCTTGCGAGATAGAGAGACTTAACTGTACCAGTTGTAGCCTGAGCGTTCTGGGCATCTCCGTGCCCAGCCCCCACCTGGCCACTGCTCACTGAAGGAAGACACATACTCTGCATTGTCTCCTGGAGACCTGGCGTTGGTTTTTCTCCTTCGCCTTGAGGCAGACATTGGAGTGGAGCCTGGTGTGTGGCGCTTTCTACTGCTAAGCGCTGCCTGCTGCTTATGCTCCCTTCCTCTTCCAGGCTGCCCTCAACATGCTCACCAAGTGCCAGGCTCTGACCTACGAGGAGACCGGAATCCTCTGCGTGGCGCTTCACCCTGGCTGGGTGAAAACCGACATGGGCACCCAGGAGGTGGGTTCTGGCTGGGCAGGGGTGAGGGGGCCCCACGTACAGGATCCAGCCCAGCAAACTCACACTCATGCTGGAGGTGCCTCAGGTGGTCAAGATTGCTCTCAGGAGGAGGGATGCATGTGAGAAGAAGCTGCCTGCTAGGCCACGAGTTGCCTGGGTCTGTGCTGGGCCCCTGCAGAGCCTGTATGCGCTGACTGAGAAATACTTCACTGCAAGGACATTCTGGGAAATAGCATCAGCACATGTCCTGCACCAGGGCAGCACATCCAGGTCTGCTAGGAGGCCTGTTCAGGAGGGTAAAGGCTTTGGACAGGCCCAGAGAGGAGCAGAGAACCGGGATTCAATGGAGCAGGAGTGAACAGAGCAGCACTTTCCTGTCCTGCATCCCCTTCTTCGGAGAGCTGCAGACCCAGGAGGTCTCCAGTTATCCTGTTCACACTGCAGGATCCCTGTTTTGAGGAGGGCTGTCCCTGCAGCCCTGGAGGTTTGAGAAGCCTGCCTGTAGCATCACACTTGCAGCAGGATGTTTTACATGGCCTGCTTGGCTAAGCCGATGTGTGTGGTTACTGTCCCTGCTCACAAAGCCTGCAGCTGGCTTCCTAGCTCAAGCTGCCTCCATTCAAGCTGCCAATGAGCATGTGGTGCCTGCTATCCACTCACAAAAATGACCTGTCGCACCTCCTGTGGCTCTCACGCTGAGTCTGGGCAGAAGGAGCTTTGCTGTGGATGTGCACAGCTGAGTGCATGTTGGTGGATGGCCAGCGATGGCTGTGGCGTCTCAATCCTGCTCCTCAACCATGCCCTTTGTTGGATCGTTGCAGGCTGATCTGACAGCGGACACAAGCGTGCGGGGGCTGCTGTCTGTACTGCCGATTCTGTCTGAGAAGCACAGTGGGAGCCTGCTCAACTGGGAAGGCAAAGCTATTCCTTGGTGAGAAGCAGCACAGCACACACTGCCTGCCCCTGCAAGAGACCACGCAGTGCCAGGGGACTTCAGGTGTACTGAATCACCTGCTCAGCCCTCTGTGGTCTTCAAGTGAGCTGCCTGGGATGACCCCACCCCGGACATGCGGGACAGTCTGTGATCCCTGTGTCAGAGTTACTAATAAACATAGTGCAACCAATAGTACCTGTGTCTTCTCCCAGCTGCAGTGTCCCTGCCAAGGCCGTCTCTGCCCTGGCCTGAAGCTGGCCCCTCAAAAAATAACCTGGTGGTCTCTCTGCCTTACCTTGGACTGCTCTGAACACAAGGAAGGCCCCAGGGGCTATTTAACTAGCACAAAGCCCTCTTATCTTCTGTGGCTGCTGAGTGCATATGGCTCAGCCTGGTCTCTGCATGCCTCCACCCAAAGCCTGCCACCAGCACAGCCTCTTTGCTGCAGACTTCCTGGGGGGGCTTTGAGCTAGACACAAGGTCCTTGAGAGGGGCTTTGGGGCTGGAATGAGAGGCCTGTTAGCACCATGCTCCAGTTTTGCAGTTTCAGGTGGCCAGCCATTCCAGTATCAGAACCACAACTGGGCTCAGTACCCCTGACTGGAGGAAATTCAGTCCTATTGGAAAGTACAGTGTGGGAATGGCGCTCCTTCTGCCAATGGAGAAGCTGAGCATCTACCTTAATAACTGACCTTCTGCAGCAGATAGGATTTCTGCATGAGCTGCACAGCCCTGGACTGCATGAATTTGCCCAGGAGGTGGTAGCACCCCCAAAGAAAAGGATTTGGGGGCAGTACTTGATTTTCGCAGCTTCAGAAAACTGGAGGGCTCTGCCCCTGGCTGCATCTTCTGGGAAGAGCTTTTGCTTGGGGGGGATGTTGGGAAAAGGAGCTGGAAGCTCCTTCAAAACCAGGCCAAGTCTCAGGTGCACAGAACTACCTGGATTACAGGAGAAGAAAGCCCAGAGTTTTCCACTGTTGCTTCTTCCAGAGGCTACCACATCTCCTGGCTAGTCTTGAGGTGTGGTTGAAGCATTGCTCTCCCTCTGGTTCTGGGCTCCTCTGGGGTCATACCTCTCTGCAGGAGGGATGGGGCTTGCTGGGCAGCTCCAGTTGTTCCAGAGGTTCAAGGCCTTGTGCTTCTCTGCACAGGAGTCCCCCATTTCCAAACCATGAGTGTGAATGCTGCAGGCTCCCCTCACCCAGACTTCACCCTCACAGGCACACAGAGCATGAGGGGCAGATTGCTGGGCTGGGGCCATGGCTCTGCCCCACCAAGGTGAGCTGACAAGCTCTGGCACGGGCTTGCCCCTCCCTCCCAGGAGCCTGGTGAGTCACAGGCAGTGGAGAGGTTTTCCTCACTGGCTCCAGTTCCTCCCAAGCCACTGGCAGCAATTTGGCAGCCTAATGTTTGGAGAGGTCAGGAAGGGGGACAGCAGGGACCACCTGCAGCCTGAGTTGCAGCCTGTGCCTAGGAACCTGGTGCTCTGCATCCCATGGGCTATCCTTGCTTTGCTGCAGGGATGAGGTTCCTATGGCTGGAGGTAGCAATGCTGCCAGACCTCGTGGGCTTGTGTCCATGGCTCCATGTACCACCTTTCCAGTAGCCCCAGGCAGCCACAGTGTCCAGCCATGCATGGAAGGAGAGGCAAGCTGCCCTTACAGAGTTCAGGGGTGCTGGAAGCACCCCTGGATGGAGAGGGAAACCCTTACCCTGCAGGCACTTGCTCTAGCAAAAGGACAGTTTCTTTCTGCAGAAAGGAGCCAGGAGGCCTGGATTCCAGCCCCATTCTCTCCCAGAGCTGGGGCTCCACTTCCCTATCCCTATCATGGGGCTAATGCCAACTCCTGCCTGGCTGTGCCAAAGGAAGCCAGGCCCCTGGGCTGTTCAGAGCTTGCTGTCTGTCTTCCTGATGCCCAGGCTGTAAATTGCTTCCCAAGGCCTGTAATGTGCTTTCCAAGGCGCTTGGGAAATGGTGCTGCGTGCTGCCAGCAGAGCTGCTGGGAGTGGTACCCATGCATGAGGCGCCCACTGCTGCACAGAGGCACCCTGGCAGGGAGACACTGGCCTCAACTTTTTCCTCCTGCCATCAGCATCCATCCAAACAAACCGAGCTGCGCCAGGGACTCAGAGCAATGCTGGCACCCCTGGCTCAAGGCTGCTCCCGCTCAGGGAAGCCCACGGCAGTCTGGGTGCTTCCCAGCCACTTGGCTCCCCACACTGATGCTTGCTCATCTTTGCTGTTTTCCTTTCCAGCCCCACCTCATATCTATAGCTGGAGGAGTCAGTGCACATCTGGGCACCTCTCTGGGCATTTGTAAGCACTGTGATTGCAGCAGAAGGACAAGGCTCCTGCAGTGAGAAACATCCCATGCGCAAAACAATGTGTCCAAAGGACTGGAGCATGGGGGGAGGCCTGATCCTGCAGCTAGGGATACGG
Source organism: Apteryx mantelli (assembly GCF_036417845.1). Classification (NCBI taxonomy): domain Eukaryota; kingdom Metazoa; phylum Chordata; class Aves; order Apterygiformes; family Apterygidae; genus Apteryx; species Apteryx mantelli. Next base: position 24,835,048 of record NC_089987.1, on the reverse strand, counting down.
TTGCACTCAGCCATTGCCCAGCACTGGCTCAGAGATGTGGCCGAGCCTCCAACAAGTGCCCCTCTCGCCCTTGGGCAGAAGCACTCCTGTCCTAGTTGCTCCACACAAGCTAGCTGAAGCCCAGCCAGCCACTGTGAGCTGGCTCCATGCCTATCTTTCCCATGTTTATCTCACCCTGTGAGTTTTCTCCCTCCTGCCCCATGCCATGTGCTGGGCACTGGTAGATGGGCTATGCCAGGGATCCCACCATTGCTTGTAGGCAGCTTATCACCTGTGACACCCCTCTGCCCCCCAACATCGTTGCCAGCCCCAGGAGACAGATGCAGCTGCTTTCCTGGCCATACTCGGAGAAATGGGATTGCTGGAAGGTGGGACAGGCTCCATCAGCTCCACTGCCAGGACCGTCTGCAGTGCTGGTGATGGTCAGCACTGGGGCACAGAACGGCTGCCCACGTGCCGTGGCAGTGGGGTTTTGGCTGAGCTCAGGCCAGATGCTAGAGGCTGGCAAATCTGTGAGCACCTCTGTCCCCAGCCCCACTGGGAATGGAGACATCCCAGCATAGGCAGGTCTCCTGGGAAGTGGGCAGCCCTGTGTGCTCCAGGAGTGCCCAAGGCAGGGGTAGGAGGTGTAGGAAGCTGTGCAGATGAAGCCCACTCTTGCACTACTAGAAGCCCAGCCGCTGGGGATGAGAACAAGCCTCAAGGGGGTGCTATGTGTTGAAGCACCATGAGCAATGGCCCATAGGAAGCCCAGCCCAGCAGAGTCTTCCGTTCCGGCACTTGGACATTCCCTGTGCAGCAGGCTAATTGCCATGCAGTGGCAGCAGGTCTGTCAATGCTGGTCCCAGTTTTCAAGCAAACAGGAGACTGAGGCAGCACTGCCCAGACTCTGCCCCCTGTCATGTCTTCCAGGGAACCCAGAAACCTTTTCTCCCAACTGGGAGTCACCTCTGGGTGCTTTGTCATCCCAAGCTAGGCTAGCTGCTCCCCAAGCCTTACACTAGGTTCATCCCAGGGAGTATGGACATGTCCAGAGCTGAGTTTCCAAAGGCTATGCCAGCCATGGTACCTCAGAGGCCAGGGATGCCCAAACACCTTGCTCTGGGACGCCTGTTCCCTGGGAAGGCTCAGAAAGAGGCCAGATGGGCAGATCTTCCAGCTCAAATGCTTGCCAAGTAGTGTTTGCTTTTCCTTTGCTCATATTCCGGGTGTTTGTGCTTTATGCAGCTGATTATCTCCCCATTTCCACTCCTGCCTGATGTTTCCTGCCTTGCTCACTCCCTTTTCTTCCTTTTGCTGGCTTTGCCCTTTGTGTTGGGCTTATCTCCCAGCTCTGGGCAGTGTCTGATCTTGGTGCTCACCTGGCCCACAGTGATGGGCGAGGGGCACTGAGGCTGGTCACATACTCATGGCCTCTCCGCTCAGCTGCACTCCCTTTCCAGGACAGCAACAGATTTCTTGCTCAGCGTGCACACAGTTTCCTCCTTCATCCACGTCTGCCCTTTCTGGCCCCTGTTGTGTTGTGGAAGGATGACTGGCAGTGCCAGTGCTTTAGTGGCAGTGAGAGACAGCAATCCTTGGAGAGCATCCTTGGAGAGCCTGCTGCCACGTGCAGCCCCATGCACCATCCTTTCACAGGACTCAGAATAGGCACTTGAAGGGCCAGCTCAATCAGGCCATCTAGCACTCTGTAGAAGCACAGGCAAGCTGGGAGAGAGCAAGGATGATTCAAGATCCATCTGCTTTTAGCAGCTAAAAGCAGGGTCTCCCTAGCATGTCTCTAATCTGAAGCTGTCGGTTAGATGCAGATTGGACCCAACCAGATTGGGTGCAGATTGGAGTTTTGCCCATCCTCTAACATGCACATCTGCGCAGAGGACCCAGCTCCAAAGTAATCAAAGAATTTGCCCTCCCAGCTGATGGTTGCACCTGCAGTGCAGAAATAAAAACAAGAGATGATGCTGCAGAGAGTTCCCCAAGGTAGCTGGGAGCACACACCTCCAAAGCTCCTCTGCCTATAATGGGGAACAGCAAAGAGATGATGGCGAGAGTCTGGCCTCCTCGCAGCCAGGTCCAAGACGTAGAGGGACCACAGACACAGGAGGAGCTGACAGGTTTGCAGAACAGCATGAAACTGAAACCAAGGTCCCAAGAAAAACAATCATCTGTTGGAAGAGACGGACAATGGGGATGGCACTGCAGAACTTGGTCACCATCCCGGGCGGATGCTGGGTACAGCATGTGGGGAAATCTGGACCACCATCCGGAGGGGTCCTTCATATGGGGGCTGTACGGGACCTGTCTCCCCAAGCCCCACTGGCATCCTGAACCAAGCCAGCCCCTCCATCACTCCCCACAAGGCAGAGCAGCTCTGGCTGTCCTGTCAGGCCCTGTGGGCCACAGGAGTATCCAGGAGCAATCATATGTCTCTGCTCTGGTGAGCCCAGTGCTGCTCCAAGGCCCAGGGACTGACTTCAGGGAACATCTTACCATCAGGAAAGACCCATTTTCCAGGTCTTCCACCAGCTTCAGCCCAAGAGCCACTGGCAAAGACTTGTTGCCCCAGGAGCTGGGGTCAGAAATGCCCATGGGGTTGGGACTGCAGCGGGAAGGACACGGGGAGCCCCAGAGGAACCATCCAGGGCAGGGATCCAGGGCGAGGATCCCGAGGATCAGGGCGAGACTGTCTTAGAGTGCATGAGTGGGGAGAGCAGCACGTGGCAGAACCCTTGTGAAAGCAAAGCCAGCTCCAGGAAGAGACAGGTGAAAGAAGAGACTGGGAAGGGAAAAGGGCGCTGCTCCTGTGACATGGAGCTGACTGCCACAGCTCTATGGGAGGTGGAGCAGCAGATGGGAGGAAGGTCAGAAACAGCCAGCACATGAGGAAGTGCTGGGAGATGCAGCCCAGCAGGCAAGAGGAGCAACAGCCATTGTAGCCAGGGCAGCTGGTCTCAGCAGCTCTGGATGCAGCAGACCTCAGCCGGCAGGGGAAGGACAAGGAGCACAGGCAGACAGAGCTGCAGGAACCTCAGCCAGGACCTGGAATCCCACTCACGCGAGGCTGCACCTGCTTCCAGCTGGAACAGCTCTTCATTCTGCCAAGGTGTGGGCACTGTCCATAGCATGGGCTAGCAGGATGGGCACGGTGCGGGCATCTCTGTGCTGGGAAGCACTGCGCCTCTGTGGCTCAGAGCCCCAGGCGATCATTCCCAGAGCTGCAATCCTGGGGTCCAGCGGGATAGCAGACTTTCCATTGCTTGAAAGGTGGGCTTGTCCGGGGCCCTGGTGCTGTCTGAGGGTGCCTGATGTGGCAGCGATGCTGGGAAAAGCAGAGGAGGGTGCTGGGGCACAGGACTACCATGACAGCACTAGGACCTGGCCCGGGTGCATGCTGCACGCTGCACACGAGGAAGCACATCTCGGTCCCTGCGGTAAAAGGGCTGCCAAAGAGGCTGTGTGGGGCCAGCAGATAACGCGCGGAGGCTTCCTCCTGCACTGCTGCAGCTGCAGGGCCAGGGTTACTCGGCCGCTATCAGGCCCTGCAGGGCCCATTGTGCATCCCCTCTCCCCCTCACAGTATTATTGTTAGCTGGGAGGAAGCAGCTCACCAAATCCCACCTCGAGTTTAACCCACTGCTGCCCAGCGTGCTGCTCTCTGCTCCATTTGTCTGGAGCTGGGAAGGCTCCCCGGCTACCCTGGCAGGACAGTACAAAGCCTGTTGCTGGATCAGTAGCAGAAGCTTACTTCAGGCCTTACCTCCCCGGGGCCCAGTAGCACCCTCCTGGCAGGTCTCCCTTCCCCAAGTCTTCCAAGGGTGGGCTTGCCAGTCCATACCCCCAGGTACCCTTGCAAGGAAGGATGCTTGCACTTTTGTCTTTCTGGGGGAGAGGAGGTCCTGAAGGATTTACTTGTGTGTGTTTCCCTCCTTGTTCTTTCCCTACTGTAGCTAGTTGAATCCTGCCTGGTGCTTCCTCTGGAAGCCTCCCTGGCCAGCTGAAGAGGCACCACTGAGGTGACGGCTTTACATTGAGCACTCCCAACTTTGCACAAATTTAACTCAAATACTTCATAAACAGTTTGGAGACAAGCTCTTTTGAGAAAGAAAATTGCAACACTTCACCTGCTTCATTTAAAGAACCAGGGCATACCTGGACTGTGCAGTCTCTGGAGGAGGCTTTGCTACCTGCAGCTTCTTGGATAAACAAAGATCAGATACCGTTTGAGGAACTTTCTCCAAGCCACCTCATTCTCCTGCAACTGAACAGTGCCAGATTTGTTCCCCCTTTCTTGTCTGGTGAGGAAGAGGGCTCAGTCCCCCATCAACACAGCTTTACCTTCTACACTGCGGCTGTATCCTCCCAGTGCTGGCCACTGTGGAGCTGCGTTTCTTAAGCGTTGGTGTCCGTGTGGCTGAGGCCAGGCAGGAGCACAGGTATGTCACCCAGCCACTGGGCCCATGAGGGTTGTCAGGGAGATGCTCTGGGCTGTCCCACTGCCTCCCCAACGATGTGCTTGGAGCTTGGATTGTCCAGCCCCACTTGTCCCTGTCTCTTTTCTCTGCAGCCCAGTTAGTGCTGGGAGATGGTCCCCAGACAATACCACGTTAAAAGCACTTCAAGCCGAAGCAAAAGGGCTCCAGAGCCCAGCCTTGCTCCCCTGGCCCTGAGCATCTCAGAGGGATGCTGGCACCCCAGGGTACATAGTAGGGCTGGACTCCATGGGGCCTGGGTACTGCAGGGTGCAGGACAGACGCACATTGACAGGGCAGTGCAGGAAAGGCGCAAGCAGCCTGGGACAAGGCAGTGGGAGTGATGGGGGTTGCACTGCCTTGACAGGGGCTGGCAAGCTCCAGGCAGAGGTACCACAAGAAGCAGGGGCCCACTGGCTTCACACCCGGGGTGTGTACACAGACACACTGCAGTGCACACATACGCACTGCAGGGGCCTGGCATGCATGCAGAGACATGCCACTCCAGCTCCACACGTGTATGCACATGTGCACACTGCAGTAGGCAGGGGCACATGTACACACGAATGCACTCCCGGTACAACCCTGCATGTGTGTGCACAGACACACGCACAGGCACACGCGCCGTATTGGTGCCAGCCCAATGCACAACACACTCCAAGGCCAACACCTGCAGGGGCTGCCCAGCACCTTGCAGGATACAGTCCCCCAGCACTGGGCACCTAGCACCAGCATGCCCATGCAGCCTTCCATGGGCAGACTTTTGAATGCCTGCAGAATCCCAGTTTTGGTTCCTCCAGATGGCCCCACCATGGGTATTTCCTTTTATTTCTAGCCCTTGGGCTCAAAAGGCCAAGCCTGAAAGTCTGAGTAAGGGAAACCCATGTGGGGCAGCTTGTCTGCGTCTGCATGCAGCTGATCCGTGAGAACGGTTAACCTCCGCACAGCTGAATGTGGGCATTAACTCTGAAGCCTAGTTATGATTGAGGCAGCATCACTGTAGCTGAACTGTGTAGCTAGCACATGTGGGTTGCAGCAGGGTGTTTGTCCTTCCTCACACCTCCTTTTGCAGCCAGAGGCTCCCTGGGAGGCTGGCATAGCTGGGCAGAGCCATGCCTTTGCCACCAGCATGCTAGCACAGCCCACAGTGCCACAAAAGGGGTGATGCTGCTAGAGTGGACCCTTGGCACCCCCTCTTCACCCTGCCAGCATCACAGGAAGCAGGTAAGCGCTGGCAGTCAGGCTGGCTGAGTCACTGCTGGCACCGCCTTGGGCTGCTGCTCCCAGCACTTACTCTCTGCCAGGGCTGAGAAACTGCCTGGCTCCAGGACTGGGACCCGCCAGTTCAACCCCTGTGACCCTTGCTTGGCCCACATAGCTGAGCCACCCTGGGTCCTGCAGCCAAGAGCCCTCGGTGGTCTGAGCTGGGATGCGAGGAAGGCTTGGGGCTGGGGCAGCTTGGGGGGCAAGTGCAAGCAGCCCAAGGAAATGACCCAGGCCCTGGCTTTGGCCCACGTGGGGGTTCCTGCTTGGTAGAGCCCTGCCATACAGTCTGACTCTGCTCTGTAGGGTCCTGCTGTACAGCCTGCTGCAAGTCAGCCCCTCCCTGTGGGAGCAGAGGCCCATACAGGGTACAGCAGTGCAGTTCTCTCCTGTGATCCCCAGTGTTGCTTGTCCCCCAGCACTGGCCAGGCCTGAGTTTCCTGCAGTTGCAGAACGAGTTTCCAGGCGGCTGCACCCTGAGCTGGCGCAGTGTCAAGCTGCCAGGGGGCCTGTCCTGAGCCATGTGCATGCACTGGGGGCTGCGTGGACAGTGGACAGGGTTAAATTGTCCAGAGCATGCCACAGGCTGGGACAGCCTCCAGGTCTCTCGCCTGCCAGGGCTCAGCCCCAGAGCAGGACATGGCCCATGACATCAGGGCTGTTGTCCCCACTGCGCATCCCCCTCACATCCCTTGGTCCCCAGCACATCACTACCCAAATGCCTCTGTGTGATCCCCCTGCAAACCTGTGGACTGCACAGATGTTCCCAGAGACTGGGGTACTCACCCCATGCAGCCCAGCACTTCTCCACATGCATGGTTTCTAACACACCCCTTTCCAGGGCCATGGAGCAGCACAGCGAGGTGACCAGGAAGCCAGCCAGATTGTTTGGCCCAGGACATGGGCCCAGCAGTGCTGCTGCTGCCCTGCTGGCCCTGCTCTGTGTTTGGCCCTGCTCCCCAAAAGCATTTGTGCCCACTTTCTTGGCTTGTTGGTCCTCAGGAAAGGATTGGGACTCAGTGGTGGCAAGGAGAGATAAGCAAGAGTTGGCATAATCAGTTCCAGGATGTCCTGCTGTCACTTCACCCAGGTCAGCATCTCCCATCCTAGAGTCCTTCTCTTCTCTGCCTGCAAAGGGCCCTGCAGGGTGGGCGTACTGGCACAAGGACATCCTCTGCCTTGTCCCCATGCATCCACGAGGTTCAGCCCTCTTGGCACAAGGCTGCTCAAGGCTCCAGGCTGACCTCCCTTCTCTGCAGCCCAGAGCAGGGGTGTCCTGGCACTTCCTTGAGTTTAGGAGTTGCTTGGCCAGGTTTTCTTTCCCACTAGCTGCACAGCATTTCAGGAGCTCAGATCAGCTTTCTCTCCAGTGTCACCCTGCTTGGAGCCAGGGAAGTGACGCTGGGGAGGAACTTGGCTTCTCCTGTTTGTTATTACAGGATAAAGTTACCCTTTAAAGTGGAGCCAGTGCTGTCAGGGCTGCATACCATCCGGGAACATCATTTGTTCCCAACAGCTCCAATACGCTCCTTGTTATTGTGCTTGCTCAGTGCCGTTGCACTCCCAGCCCTTGGCACAGTGAGGGGGACACAGATGGGGGGGATCCAAAATGGTGCTTAGAGGCTTTCTTCCTGTCCTGGAAAAGCTGAAATCAAGGCAGAAGACCTCTCTCCAGAGAAGGAGAGCTCTCCTAGCTCTGGGACACACAGGGAAGGAACAAACAAACAAACAAAAGGGCTGTGAGCAATGGGATGGCAGAGGGAACTGGTTGTGCCCAAGGTATGCTGGAGGTCTCTGCTGTCCCCCAGGAGAATGGCTGGGGATGCTTCCCTCACTGGGACTCAGCTGGGGACCATTTCAAGTGAACAAACTGCTGGTTCCCACCAGGGAAATTGCTGTGCACAGGCCAGCATGCTGCTAGCACCCATCTCACCACCCTGGCTGCCAAGCGGGGGACTGTAGTCTGGCATCAGCTCACCACGCAGAGCTAGCTCTTGGGACACAGCCAGAGCATCTCTTTTCAATGTGAGGCCAAAAAGAGGGATGGTTTCCCCTTTAGAGCTGTAGTCCCCATCCTTGGTGATCCCAAATCCAGGAGACCTTCTTTCCCAGTGACCTGACAGGGTCTCAGCCTCACTGCTCTCAGAGGCTTGCACTCATCAGCCGCAAAAGCTTTCCACCAGATTGGCGTGCTGGCAGCAGCAGCCTCTGGGCACCCCGCCGGCCTGCCAGCAAGATCGCTTTACATGTGGCTAGCAGGAATGCTCTGCATTGGCTTGGACCTCCACCGGCGTCAGTGAGCCCTGACCTGCTTGACTCATGGCTGCGCGGAGGGGAGATGCCTCGTATCCTTGGACTTAGCAGACATGGGAATTCCTTGGCAGTGCCCTGGCAACCCTGGCTGCTCTGGACCCTCTGAAAGGGGAGGAGGGCTTGCAGTGCTTGCTCGAGGCATGACACTTCTATGCTCAGGAATGACGTGTCCATGGGGTGGAGGGGAAGGAAGCCGGCCCAATGGAGTCGAGCCAGGGAAAGCTTCCTGGCGGGGAGCTCCAAGCTCCAGTGCCTTTTGTGCTGCTGCAGATGTCTCTGAGCAGGATGGAAAACAGAGGCCTGTGCAATCCATTTACAGCTGTCACTATGCAAATTCCCCCAGCCCACGTCCACCCGACATGTGCCGGCCTAGGCTGCCTGGCAGCTCTGGAAGGAAAATGCCAGCTGGCTACGTAGCACCGGTCCCCTGACGCTTAAACCTCAGCGGGGTGACAGAGGGAAGCATGAGTCATCCCTGGCAGGAGAATATTATAATTACACATGTAAACAGAGAGCTGGCTCCAGCACACCAGAGCATGTGATGGATAAAGGGGACTGTGGCTGGAGCCACGGCACTGGCCTGGTGGCATTGACACATGTGTCAGAGGCATGTGAGAGGGGGCAGAACCTGTTAGACCTGTGGAGAGCCAGAATCAGCCTGTTCCCACCCCATCCTGGGGCCCAGGGGAGTAGCAATTTGGAGGGAGGACATGGGGGCAGGATCTGTGTTACTGGCACATGTCACCTGCGTTACCCCTGTTCCAACAGCGGCTTTCAGCAAGTGGTTTTTTCCCTGGTCTGTGTGTGCCTAGATGATGCCACTTTCCTCCAGGGAAGCCCTTCCCAGTGGGAATCACTGGGGCCTGGCAGGGCAGATTGCTGGGTACTTCAGTGTCAGATCAGCTCAGGGGAGTGTCACAGGGCAGCTCTCTGGGCCCTGAGGTCTTGGCCCACGTGCCACAGGGCAGGACAGCATGCTGTGTCAGTAGGATGGTCAAGCAATGAGACAGGTTGCCCAGAGAGGCTGGGCCATCTCCTTCCTTGGATGTTTTCAAGACCAGACTAGATATAGCCTGGAGGAACCCAGCCTGACCTCAGAGCAGACCGTTCTTTGAGCAGGAGGTCCCTTCCAACCTGAATTATCCTAAGATCCTACGATCACTTCAAGGATTAGGGCTGAGAGGGGCTGGGAGGTGCATCTGAAAACAAAAAGATCTGGAGAAGGATGGAGATAGGGGAGAAGGATGGTGACAGTGGATGACAGAACGTGCAGCAACATGCTCTAGCTAGATGTACATCACTATTGCTAACTTGAAGGGGCCACAGGCCATCCCTGTGGGTGACGCAGGCCAGTGCTAGCCCTATTGTTTGCTGCTAGTGGTCAGGGTTGTTCTTGTGCTTTTTAGCTGGTGGGAATCACAACAAAAACTTTTGTAACATGCACGTAAGCGTGTGTTTGTGCGTGTGTTTAATGCAATGGAGGCTTAAGAGAACAGTATTGTACAAAACAAGATTGGTATCAGTTATTCATTATAAAGATCGTATCATCAGTATGAGAATATTTAGTTGCTATAGTCTGGAAAACAGAAAAAATGGCCATTTCCTTGTAAAAGTCTTTGTAACATTCTCCTGCGTGCACCTTCTCAAGCTCAGCCCTCTCTGCCACGTGCCCAGCCCATGAGCTGGGGGTAGCCAGGAGAGCCCACCAAGAGCAGCTGCACAGGCCCATGTTCTCACATGTCCCATGTGTTGTGCTGCCAAGACTGCTGCCCCAGAAAGCTGGGAAAGCCACTTCTTGGGGCCGAGTGTGTTCTCGCATGTGTGTTGGCGCATGGATTCAAAGTGTACGAGATGACTTTTCCTGTTAGAGGGCTGCTCTCATAACCCTGCCTGCACAGGGCGCGCAAGGCTGCGAGCACCAGGGTCGCTGCGAGCACCACTTGGCAGAGCTGGGCCCCTCCACGCAGCCCTGAGGGCCGGGGCGCTGTGGAGATGGCTCTGCCCGAGCAGCCCTCGCCGCCTGCATTGCCCCCCTCCTGCCCCCCGGCACCGAGGGCGCCGCGGGAGCCGGGGCAGAGGCTGCAAGGCTCCTGGCCGCCGTTCACGGGTAGCCGTCGCCTCTTGGATGGAACCTACCCGGCTCCCACCTGTGCCCGGAGAGGCGCGCAGGTGGCAAGGCAGCCACCGCGGACCTGGGGCGCCTCCACGGGGCCCTCCAGGCCGGCTCAGTGGCCAGCCTGCCCCGCTGAGGCACCCCGGGGTGCTGCCGGCCGCGACCGCCGCCGGCACCGGGCTCTCCACGCACCCCAGGGCAGCGCAGCGGGAGGGGTGCTCCGGCGCGGCCGAGCACCGCGGCGGGCGAAGCCGCCCCCGTGGCGCCCCCGCCCCCCGTGGCGCCCCGCCGGGTCCGGGGCTCGGCGACCGGGGCGCAGCCAGGCCAAGGCCCGGGCGGCACCGGGGCGAGCCGGGCTCCGCGGCGGGGCCGGGCTGGGGGCGATGCGTGGCCAGGCCTGGGGCGGGGGGTCCGTGAGCGCTGCGGGGCTGGGCCGGGGGCCGGGCCCGGGGCGGGCAGCGGGGCTGGGCGAGCCGGGCAGGGCCCCACCCGGGGGCGGGCGGCGGTTGTCGGCTCCTCCTTCGCTCCGCGCCGGCCTGGGGAGCGCGGCCGGTCCAGGTGGCGGCGGTGGGACCCTGCGGCCATGTGAGTGCGGGCGGCGGCGGGGAGCCGGGCCGGGCCGGGCGGGGGCCGCGGGGCTGCGGCCCGCTTGGGGCCCCGCGCCCCGCCGCGGAGGGAGTGGGCGGGCGGGCACCGGGGGCGGGGGTGCCCCGGCGTTTCCCCCGGCCGCGGCCTGGGCCCCGCCGTGCCTGGTTCGGCCCTTGTTCGCCCCGCGGCGCCCGGGGCCGAGGGGACTCCTCTGGGCCCCTCGCTGACGCTCGCCGGCTGCGGGCCCGCGGGGTGGTGGGTCACGGCAGCCCCCACGGCGGGGCTCTGCAGGCTTTGCTGGCGGGCGCCGGGCACAGCGGGCTCTCGCAGGCCAGGGCCTGGCAGCGCGCGGGGCATCGCTGGGCCCTCGCTCGGCTTGGTGCCGTGGATGGAGTTGGGCCCACACCCTAACGCGCCGTGCCCCGGGAGGCCGGGCCCTCTGCCGTACAGGCCGCAGCGAAGGGGAGCAAAGGCTGGCGGCAGGGACCTGGCCCTGGGCTGTGCTCGCTTCCTCCCAAAGGGGTTTGGTCCAGACACGGGGCTGGAGCAGATATGGAGCCAGCTGGCCAGCCTGTCACCCTCCTTCCTCTTTGGTGTATAAATAGCCTGAGAATTACCTGGGGAATTCGGTGCTTCGGGCTGCATGTTTCTGGACAGTCCTGGCAGCAGCCAGTGAGCACAGTGAAGCTGACTGGGTTTGCTCTCCTCCAGCCCTCTCCCCCACCACCCCGGTGAGGGCACCAAGCCACAGCTCTGGGTGGCATGCCTTGAGGCCTGGCTGTGTTTTAAGATCAGCCCCCATTGCTCTCCCTTCCCTGTCCCCACCATGTCCCAGTGAAGTGCTGGGCCCTGGGGGATGAGGCAAGCTCCCTCTACCAGCTCCAGGCGCTGGCAATGCTGTGCCCTCCTCTCCACACACTTCTCTGTCCCACTGCTGTGGTCAGGAACCTGTGTTTGCTGGTGGGAGCTCTGACGGGCTGTGTCGAAGACTGCTTGCTAGGGCACGGGAAAGACCCTGTGGAGCTGGGGTGGTGGCAGGGCCCACCAGGTTGGTGCAGGCATGAGTGCTGCAGCAGGGTGCTGCTCTGCTTTGAGCTGGCAGCCCCTTGTCCACGCTGTGCTGGTGACTAGCCTCCAAGGAGGAGAAGGCAGGGCAGCATGTAACTGAAGCCACTAAGCAGCTGCAGCATGCTGGAGCATGGGGTGTGGAATGCTCAGCTCCCCTTTGTCCGTGGGATGCTAGTCTCTGCTGTAGCAGCCAGCACGTCTGCCTCCTTCACACAAAAGAGTGGAGTATGAAGACAGAGCTCCTGAGTTGCCAGATGTGTCTCCTGGTACCAGGTTCAGGGAGAATGGGGCAGCTTGCTCTGGGTCATCTTGTGGTGTCAAGAGAGGCCTCCCTGCATCTTGGTTTCCACAGAGTTGGGGTGAGCTTGGAAGTGGCCAGGTCTGTGTGCCAGTGCACCTGAGGGTCGCTGGGCACCAGCTCCCCCCATGCACTTGGAATCACTCAGGAACCTCTCTGTTCTGTGGCATGCTCCTGAGCACGTGATTTCCCCCTGGGGTTTTATGTGCCTTGTCGTGGGATCCAGGCTGGGAGAGCTGTGGTCCAGCAGGGACAGGAGATTGTTATAGCCACTTCCTATTGCTCTGCAGCTTGCTTACCCCTCTCATCCATTTTCATTTCCTTAATCCATGTCCCAGCATTTTCTTTATTATTTTATTTGGAGAGGAGGGGTTGTTTGCTGAAGGCTGGAGATTGCTGCAGAGAGCACTTTCTCATATCTTTGTGGGCTCTGGGAGACCAATTTGGGTGCCCGCTGGCTGCCACTGCACAGAGAAGCTCTGTGGTTTGGGTGGAGCAGGAGCAGGTCTGCTTGCAAGGAGGCTGGGGAACCCATCTTGGCTGCCCCCAGGAGCTGACAGTGGAGTGGATTAGGGTATGTGCGGGGCCCTCTGTGCTGCTCTGGGAGGGCTGTAGGGCTGTGTTTGTAGGCATTTGCCCAGTGGCCAGTCCAGTGCTGTGTGGCTTTCTTCTTCAGGGTGAAAAATTCTGTCCTGCCAAAGTGCTCTGTGCTCTGAATTGGCTGTTCCTCTTTCATTTCCCATGGCACTGGTGCATCTGTCCTTGGCCAGCTTTGGGGCAAGGTGTTCCTGTAGCAGCTGATGCAGTGAGCTGTCTTACCTAGTGTGATGCTGAGTCCCCTGGCTTGCAATGCAGCCTATGCACTGCAAGTCTAGGAGAGCAAGCCTGCCCTACTGTCCATCTATGCCAGCTTCCCCATCACTGGCTCTGGTTGTGTGTGGCTGAGCCGTGTTCTGGACTCCTTGCTGGGCTTGTTCATGACCTCAGCTTCCCTGCTCAGTGTCAGACGATCCCTTAGGGGCTGCAGGAATCTTGTGAATCACGAATACTTTTGGAGTGATTACTCCAGGGTGTGTGTGACATGTTTCCTACTGTGACGGGGTGGGGATGGGTGCCTGGTTGCAGGAGACAACATTGTCCTGCTGTCTGGTCAGCTCCATGCTTATCCTCCCAGGCTGTGCTGGGGCTGGAGTTCAAAAGGCTGCCTTCCCAGGGTGGAGGAGGAATGTAGGAGAGGGGAAAGTAGGGTGCTATTGGCTGGCAGCCTACAGCTGGAGAGTCCAGGCTAGCCCACAGTGTCCCTCTGCAGCTCATTGACCCCCTTGGCCCGCTCTGGGGGCTGAATCTGATGCATTTGCAATCTGCCAGCTCTGGGCTTTCTGGTTTTGCTGCAAAGCCCTGGCTTGTATGCTTGCTTGCCAGCCCGAAAGTCTGGGTGAGCTGACTGGCACCCTGTGCCAGCAACACCACGGGAGTTTGTGGCTGCTCTGGTTTTGCTGGCGTTGGTGTTTTTTTCCGGGACTGGCAGGCAGCTGTACAAGGTGGCTGCAAAACAGGGGCAAGCATGGTGGTGGCCTGGCTGGGCCACCTGGGCCTGTGAGCTTGCAGAGTGTGGTGACAGGGGTAGAAAAGGGTCTTGTGTCTGTAAGGAAACAGTGGAAGCCTGGGCCTTGTGATTGCTCCTGGGCAGTTGTCTGCCTGCCTGCAAGCAGAGTTGGCAGCTGCAGTGGGGGGGAGGGGGGGGGAGGGGGAGTTGCTTCCCCTTTGGAGGCAGGGAGGACATCTCCCTGCAGGGAGGCAGAGCTGTCATCTCTGGTCTTTGCCAGGGAATTGTACTGGCTTAAAGAACAAGAGGAGAGCCAGCAACCTGTGATGGAGAGCAGACAGGGCTGGGACCAGGGGTGTCCTTGACTCCATTCTTCTGGCTTAGCAGGCATGCCACAGTGGCAGGCATCTCTGAGTGGCCTACAGAGAGGGCTATGGATGGCAAAGGAGGAACGAGCTGTTGAGGCTGTGCCCCAGACTGCTGCTGATGTGAGCTGGCCCTGAGCACTCTGTGGAAGGGTTTCCAGCATGGCTTGGAGGACCTGCTGGCACGGTCTTTTGCTGCTGCAGGCCAGTTCTGAGAGCAGCCGGGGCCTCAGTGAGTCAGCTGGAGCTGCGGGTCTTGTTGCTCACGCTGCACCAGTGCTGTCTCAGCTCTGTTAACTCTTTCCCAGGCTGTGTTCCTCCAACACACACCGAGAGGGGTCAAGGAGCCCAGTGCCAGGCCTGCCAAGCTGCAGGTTCGGCCATGATCTGGAGGGCTGGAAGGCTGTGTCAGAGACGCCAGCAGGTCCTGCTGAGATGAGGTGCTCTGGCTGCTTTTGGGGATGGCCAGGGCTGAATGGAGAGAGTGCTCAGCATGCGTGGCAGTGTGCTGTCCTGGTGCAAGGCTCGGGAGGCCTGAGGCTGGGAGCACAGCGGGCCAGACCACGGCCTGCACTTGCTGTGCTGCTCTGATGCTGAGCAGGAATGCTGAGCATGCGGTTGCTCCAGGATGTACGCGGAGGGAGGCAGGTCTGGAGCCAAGGCCTGGACTCGTGCCCTCTGGAGAGAGGGGAGAGGAAGAACTGAAATGGCTCTAGGCCCAGTCTTGAGTGAGAAGAGTGGAGATTTGGGCAAAGACCTGATGTGAAGAGGAGGCTGTGTGGAGGGAACGGTGATGTCTGTGATGTGCAGCAGGTCCCCAGGTAACCCAGGCCTTTCTTCTCTCTGCACAGAAGCAGTCAAATGCTGGTGGCCAAGACTGACAGCCAGTTGCTGAGGCTGCCAGGGATGGGGGGACTTTGCTTAGAGTAGCCTCGGTCACTGGACTCCTGCAAGGTATTGCTATGTCCCAACACCCCATGCTGGGGAGGAGATGGGTGACCTGGGGCTGGCACTGGGGCAGGGTGACTGGCACATCTCTCTGCCCTGCAGTCAGGGACTCCTGCCTGCACGAGCACCCAGCTTGCCAGCTCAGCAGCAGGGTCTGCTGGGAAACCTCCTGTGGCGAGTGTCTAGACCATATGCACTGCATGTGCTGGATGTGGCTGTGAAGGTTAACCCCTGAACGCAGGCGGGTGCAAGTGTCATGCCTCCTTAAAAACAGGAATGGTGCTTTGGAGACCAGTCAGGCTGGGGGGGGGGGTTGCTGTGGGGACTCAGGTGGCTAGCCTGCCCTTGCTTTGTTTGCAAAACTTGTCTGAGTTGAGCAAACTCTGGGTGACCTAGAATAGCCCATGCTGTGCGCCAGCCAGGGCCTTGGCAGAGGGAATGTTTAGCTCAATATACCCAGTCTGGCCGGGCAGGCTTGTGGCAGCTGAGAGAGGAGTGCTAAAGGCAGCCTTGTTTGCCACAGCCTTGGTGTGAGCCCCTTCCCTGAGCTGCGGGGCTCAGAGCCATGATGGGCCATATGGCTGCTCCCCACTCTGGGGGGCCAGGACTGGTATTTCACCTTGTAATGGTGGTACGTAGAGAAGAAGAGACCAGGGCATTGTGGGATGGGACAACAGGCTGAGTTGGATATGCTGCCTCAAGGCACCCCAAATGTTCAGTGCCTAAAGACCCATCTTGCTGGAGGGAAGTTGGTAAGGCTGAGTGCTGGCATGGCCAGCTCAGCGGTCTTGATTGGCAGAGGAAACCCACACATGCTGTGGTATGTATTAGTCAGCCCACTGAGCTGGTGCTAAATCGCAAGCTAGGGAGAAGAGGAGGCTTGGATGCACCCATGCAGACCAGACATGGGTGCTCCCAAATGCCTGCTTTGTGGGGCATGCCAGCTGTGGTGTTCAGGGTGTTAGCAGAGTACAGCATCCTGCCTTCCCCTGGGTAACTCTGCTCCCCTGCCCACGTGGCAAGTCCCAGCTGCCCTTGAAGAGCTTTCGGGGCAGGGTGGGGTGGCAACACCATCTGGAGTTCTGGATGAGATCCGGCCTCAACTGTATCCACATGAGATGCTGTCACAGCTGGGCCCTGCCTCTGGCACCACTTCAATGACAGCAGCTGGCATAGTGGTGCTGACTACACCACACGTGGTGGGCCATCTTGGTGAGATAGGGCACATGGTGCTGGGGTCTGCAGGTGAGTCAGTGTATCCACACGCTTCCATTCAGCCCTCTCTCTGTTTCTGTCCGTGCTGGCCTCGTGGCTTGGCTCTTCTCTGGTAGCCAAGGGGCCTGCTGTCCTCTGTCACATCTTTGCACTGCTGCTCTTTCCACTTAACCAGGTCAGCCTGGAGAGAAGGCCTAGGAGATAAGACACCTGGGTTCTCTCAGAGCATCCTTGACAGAGTCCCTCCGCCTCAGTGTCTCTCCTCTGCAGCAGCACTCCGTTCCTTGGTGCAGCACCAGGAGAGCAGCAGCAGTGCAGTGATTTCCTTGTCACCGGTATTGCCCTACTCTGCTGACCTCCAGGATGTGGCAGTGGTCTAATTAGTGCTCTTCCATTGCAGGGCTTGCTGGAGCACTGTGTTGTCTTGTCCTTGCATTGAGGACGTCTCACTGGGGCCAGAAAGGTATCAGTCCCATTTAAAACTGGGTCAATTCAATAGGATCTAGGACAGGCAGAAGGAAAACGGGCTTGGGAGAAAGGGGAGGAGCAGGGTGCATCCTATCAGCAGGCAGACTTGGTGCTGGAGATGTGTGGCTTTCTCTGCACCCTGGACCCTGAGCTCTGGGGTTGGTCCGAGGTGCCAATGTTTAGGGCCTGGGCTGTCAGGGCGGGGTCCGTTCCAGAGCAGAGCTATGGGAAGCCATGATGCTCCATGAGGAAGTCAAAACAGAGTGCACAGGATGTAGGCCATGGCATCCATTGAGATGGCAGTCTGGATTCACACCAGGGCTGTCTGTCCCTGTAGCTGGGGATGTTGGGAGGCTCCTTCTCTGGTGAGGCTGGAAGCTGGTGGAGATCAGGAAGGCAGGTCTGCTCCTATGCTTTGCTCCTGTGTTCTTCCTATGGAGCCAGGATGGAGTCACTGTTCAGGAGTGGAGAGAGCATGGTCTGTGTGTAGCTCCTGCCTTCCACAGTCAGGGTCTGGAAGTGGGAGGGAAGGTAGCATGGCCCACGGTTAGAGCATCGGGCTGGGAGCAAGAATGCCTGAGTTTTGGTTCTGTCTGTGCCACTGACTGACCCCACAACCTTGGTCATGTTGCTTCCCTTGCCAGAGATGCTTTCCTCATGAGTGAGCTTGCTATGTAACATGCCTGGAGTCTTCTGGGTAGAGCCAAAGCCCAAGAGTTTGTGATAGCCTGAGGAGAAGCCCGGGGCGACAGCCCGGCTAGCCGTTTCATTTTCTGGGAATGAGAGACTGGGCCTGGGTATGCTGTGCCCCTGCAGGAGGTGTGCGCAGTCAGGAGGACAAGCAGCCCTAGGTCCCTGATCTTGAGGGGCTGGTCCCATTGGACCCAGGGCAAGGGAAGCGCAAACTGCATCCACATATCCGCATACAGCAGGCAGGGCTGGAAAAGGGACCCAGGCATCCTGTTCTCAGCTGTCCCTGAGCTGGGCTGCACTGTGCGTCCTGGGGAAGAGGCTGGTGGGGCTGACAGGAGCAAAGGAGTGGTGATTGCCCATTCAGACCCCCAGGGCTGCATGTCCCGACCCCCAGGTGCTCAACACAGTGGCAGCCTGCAGAGCAGGCTGGGACACCCGGACCCTGGCCCTATGGGGCCGTAGCCCCAGCAGCAATAGCCGCGGCTGCGGCAGTCTCCTCCTGGAGAGGGCTGGCGGGGGAGGCGCTCCCGGCGATTCGTGCTTGCTCTGCCCGTGGTTTCCTGCTGAAATCACATGGCTCTTGCCGTTTCCATGGAGAGGGCCAGGGTGGGCGCTGCCAAGTGCCTGTAAGAATTCCCTGTTTGCTCCCCGTCCATGGGAGTGGAACAAAGGGGCTGCACCAAGCCAGGCCTGCTTTCGCCGTGCACGCCGTCCCCCGCGTCTCCCAGGACATGTGAGTGCCCCCAGCCCCTGTACACCCCAGACAGCCCTGCCTGCCCCGGGAAGCCACTGATCGTGGGGAGGAGAGGGGACAGGGGCTGCCGGCTCAGCAGGGCTGCGCTGCATTCCCTCTCGGGAGAGCCCAGGAGGGTGTGTAGCTCGCAGGGCCATGTCCCGCGCCTCGGACAGTGTCCCCTGCAAGCCTGCAGCTGCCTCATCTTCGGCCCAGTGACAGGGTAGACTCTTTGCCATTCCTGGGAAGGGCACCCAAAGCCGTGGTGGGGCAGCTCGGTTGTGGCAAAACCCAGCCATGCCGGGGAGCAGGGGTGTGCTGTGAGCCTGTCCTCAGGCCAGTTGTGCTGCCTGTGCTGCCCGATGGGTGGGGACAGGGACAGGGCCGAGGGGCCCCGCTCCTCCGTCCTATTGTTCTGCAGTTCGGACGGGTGCTCCTGGACATTGCGGTCAGCCGAGGTTGCAGATGGAGACGCCCAGACAAGATCCGTCTGACTGCGGGATAGGGGTCGGCCCCCCGCCACCATCCCATCAGCTCCAGCCCTTCCTGGAGCTGGTGTCTGGGGTGCATGGGCTGAGCTGGGCACAGGCTCCCTTGGTCGCTGGCTGGAGGCACCCGCTCTGGCCACTTTGCATGTCAGCCCCTGTGTTTTGGGTGATGGTGTTGCTTGTTTTATTCTGCAGAGAGCCTGGCAATTTGAGCTTAGCAGTGCCCAGCCCTGTCCCTGTTGGGGCAGGGAAATCCCACCCGTGTTAGGCAGAGGTGCTGAGATCTCCCAGCCCCACTCCAGGATGACAGGAGGCAAATAGGAAGCTGAGTGTGTACCTATAGGGGTCTCCCTGAGTGTTTGCAGGAGTCAGCAGCTCCCACCCCAGCTGCCCTCAAACTCTGAGAGGTGTTGCTGAGGCTGGAGCAATCAGCCCCATGCCTGTCCCAGGGCAGGGGCTGCACCCATCTCCCTCCACTGCCACTACTGTTGCCCACTGCTTCAGAGCAGGGCACCTGGGGTGGGAGGAAGGCTCCTGAGGGTCCTGGGTGCACAGCCACGTCAGCTGGGTGCTGCCTCCTCCTTGGCTACAGGGCTTTAGCAATGGAGGAAAAAATGCTTGGAGGAATTAATGGGACAGATCTTGCTTTGTTGCTGGCCCGATCCTCCTATCTCCCAGCCCTCCAGAGCCTGCCAAGGAATCATTTGAAAACACCATTAACTCTTTCCCTGCTGCACTTTGGGGCCTGGCTGTGCCCTATCCTAGTCTAGGAGATCAGTTCATGACACCCCCAATACCAGCAAACAGGCCTAGTGAATTTTACCCTTGCCAGAGTCCCTGCCAGAGATTACTGAAGCTAGAAATCCTGACATTCCTATAAATCCCATGCTAGCCGAGGACCTATTCCCTAGCTAGTGGCTGAGAGACAGCCTTGCTACATTGGTCCCCTGGCATGTCCCCTGGGAAGGGCTGGGGCATAACACAGGTTATGACACCAGCACTGCACAAAATTGTCCAGCACAGGGGTTGTTGCTGGCTGTGTTGACCGGTCTCAGCCCAGTGAGGACCTTGATGGTTTGCCTGGGGGTGCTGTGTCCCTTGCGTTCGGAGGAGCTGTGTAGAGGGAGAGCCCACTTAGAGGACATGACTCAATGGGGCTGACAGAGCAGCGAGGGTTGTGAGAATCAGCCCTCGGGGCAGTGCTAGACTGCGCAGGTTGTGCCAGTGCAGGGCATGCCATCCTGGGGGGGCAAGCTCAGGTCCCCTCCTTGCTAGCCATGCCTATCAGGATGGATGGGTACTAGAGAGTGGGCCTGCCTCTTCCACACATTCTGTGTTACTCTGATGGGTAGCCTCTCTCCCAGGGGCATCCAGGCCTGCCGGGCAGCTGGTGGGGTGTGTTGACGCTACCCCCTTCTTGAACCAGGAGGGTATCCATCCACTGTGTCCAGATACAGCCAGCAGCTGAGTGCTGACCTGTGGCAGGTCTGGAGAGGCTGGAGGCAGCCCTGGGAATGCAGTTACCTCTTTCCAAACCCTGACCAGTGTTCTTGCTCTGCCCAGGAATTTGTGGCTTCAGTTGCCGTGGCAAGGCCTCCTGGGATGCCCAGGGAGAGGAGCCCCAGGGTGCATCCCCATTCAGGCAGGCAGTTGTCCAACACCTGCTGTTACCCCGCAAGGAGCTGGGCAGGGGTCTGGGGACTTGCAGGTGGTGACATGTGGCTCCTGGATCATTTGTCCTTGCAGTGCTCCTGGCAGGGGTTCAGGGGCCCTTTTCTTCCTGGTATCTGTAGGGGATTGCTCTCTGGAGGGTTAGGTGGGCCCTCAGCTGCTGGTGAGGCCCCAGAGGGGTTGTAGGAAAGCTTTGTGTCCAGGAGTGCATGGGTGAGAGAAGCTCTCTCTGATGTCCCCAGAGATGCCCCTGTGGGGGGGCTCCAGTCTATACTGTCAGCAGAGGCCATGGTGGGCATATTAGAGCTCCAGATGTGCTCTGGGGTTGCTCTGACTTAGAGAATGAGGCCAGGGACCTCAGAGAACAGTCGCAAGCAGGGAGCTGGTGCTTTAGAGGCAGGGCAGCTGCGCAAAGTCCCTGCACTCCCCAGGAGGACCCAGGCTGCGGAGCCAGGCCAGGCTTTGTGTGAGTCAAGGCCATCACCAGGCTGGAGCAAGGCGGCGCAGGGCTGCTTCCACTGCTCCTGCCTCCCTGGCTTGTGCTTTGGGGCTATTTATAGGGCTGCCATTTATATCTGTTCTATTTCTGCCCTGTGGTTGTATCAGGAAGATGCAAGGAAGTGACAGGGGAAGGCTTGAGCCTGCTGCAGCCTCAGCACCCAGCTGGTCTGCTTGGCCCCCTGGGCCATGATGGCTGTGCCAGTTCCTCACCCACCTTCCTCCAGTTCCGTAACACCCCAAAGCCTTGTGCTGTGGGCAGAGGAGCAGCGTCTCCCAGGTCCTGCTGGCACCATTCCTCCCTGAGCAGCTCGGGGATGCTGGCAGACCACATCAGGAAAGGACTGACATTGGACTTGGCAGCTGCCCCGCAGTGCCAGGCAGCACCCACATGCCAATGACTGAGCCCGGAGTGGGGCAAGAGGAGAGCCCAGCAGACAGGGGGTGTCCACCCCCACTGAAGGGAAGCTCCCTTTGGTGTGGGTGACAGCCTCGCCATGGATAGAGCCTCGCTTGGCACGAGGACTAATTCTTCTCCAGCCCTTGGGGCACAGAACTGTGGATACATGATGTGTGACTCTGCATACGATCTGTGGCGTCGGGCTGCTGTGATATCTTGGCATTGGACTCTCTGGTTGCTGTTTCTGCATTGTTAGAGGTGTTGGCTGACTTGCACTGTGGTGAGGAAGGCAGTCTGCAACCCCAGGGGCTGGGACCAGGCTCTCCCAGGCCAGGACTGGCCTTTCCTAGCCTATACAGAGACTCTTGCCTGCCCACAGCTGTCGCTCCCTCATTCATCGTGGCTCCCTTTTGAGCCATGGCAATGGTTTTTGTGGCCAGAAATGTCACCTCCTGCTCACTCCTGGGTCACCCCCATGGCCATAAGCTCTTTTGCCCCTCAACAGGCCAGTGCCTAGGCACTGACACTCATCCTCTTTCGGACATCAGTGACTTCTGTCCCAGCCTTACTGTGCATATGCCAGGCTGCAGGGTGCCTGTTGTAGGGCGGTTGAGGCTATGGTGTGCCCTTTAGTGCTGAGTTTCCAGCTGTGGTGACGTTTTCAGCCATGCGAGAGCAGGCAGGCAGGTGGGTGTCTGCGTATGAGGAGTGCTTAGCAGGGAGCAGGCTAAAATAGCTATTTGATCACCTTGGCCTTTGTCTAATTAGCGCTTGTGCCCCTCGGGACCGCGCTCCTGGGGCAGGTGGCTTCTCCAATGGCTGAATAATGCAGGGTGGGCACAGCCTCAGAGCTTGGCTCCTCCTTGGCATGCCACGAGGGTCCCAGGGCCAGCAGGGAGGCATCAGGGCGACAAGGAAACCTCTCTGGAATTCAGTGCTGTCAGAGCATGTGGTCTCTGGGCAGCTACTCCTGTTTCCCACAGGGGACAGGAAAGTGGGAATGTATTCTGTGACATCTTGATATTCCTTCTGCCTGCTGTGATTGACTGGCCATGGCTGTACCTCCACCAGCAACATGTGTCTGAGCATGGCTGCCCGCAGAGGGGTTTGTTTGAGTGTTCAGCTGTTGGGGTTTTTCCGCTGTAACTTATCTTTGCATCTGGGGTGAGAAGTGATTTGGCATGGAAGAGCCACATTTGGAAAAAGCCAGTCTGGGGTCTTCAGAGGGATCCTGGCCAAAGCTACCCCTCTGCCCTCCCAAATACAGGTTTAACTATTGAGGACTTGACATTTTAAGGAAAAAGATCTTAGCAGAGATAAGAAGAATAAACTTGCTTGTGACTTTTGCTATGACCTCTGCTTCAGAGCATGTGGCAGAGCAGGGCAGGGAGAATGTGACAGAGCCCAGCAGCTTTCCCCACTGTGTTTAGGGACCAGCCAGTGTCTAGATACCTCCTCAGCCCAGCTGCAGGAACATTTCCTGGGTTCTCTGCTCTCCTCCAATTCCTGGAGGACTGAAAAGCCATTTCTAGGGAGTCCCAGGTCTATCCATTTGCTTTGCTCTGCACAGCTTGCCCTGAGAAGGGCAGAATTTGGAAGGGCTCTGCTCCCGTGTTTCTGGGCATTGCCACCTGGCCAGGGTTTTGGGAGTGATGGACCTGTCTTCTACAGCTGGGAGGGAATCTTCACCCTGCAGCAGGGCTGGGAACATGGCAGGACCATCTGCCCAAGTCTGTGGGTAGGCAGTGCCAGGAATGCCCTTGCTGTCAGAGAGATGCCAGGGCATCCACTTTGTTAGGATGGGGAAGACTTGGGGTAGCTCTCCAGGCCTGGGGAGAGGAGCACATGACAGAGAGACCTTGTAGAAAGTGTGTGTTTCAGGCATTAGACCCAAATCCCTGCCATGTTGGAGGGGTGGAGGCAGTTGTCCTGGCTGGTTGGCTCTTACCCAGGGTGGTGGGCATCTAGAGAAGCTTTCTGAGCTCAGAGGGGGTGGCCTGCACCCTCCCTGCATGCATGGCTGCCCCCTTCCCAGCACCTGCTCTCCACACCCGGGTGGGCAGGGCAGGCTGTGTGGGCACATATTCTTTTAACTCAATTACTCTGCAGGCTTTCCCAGCAGTGTTGCTGGCTCAGCTCATGCCCTTCACCCCCGCTCTCCTGGCAAAGCGTCCCTGCGGCTGGCAAGTTCTGCTGCCCACTGTGGCCTGTGCCAGGCAAAGCACCCTGAGTTACTCAGAACAGAGCTCCGAGGCTGTATGCCCAGGGGTCCTCTGAGGCCTTTTGAATGCACATCCCCACCTTCAACAGTAGGTGATACTCAGGATGGTACTGTGCTGTGCAGAGACCTTGCCTTTGGTGCCTGGGGTATGGGCTACCCGCACAGTCCTAATAAGAGCCTTTTCAGGGTTCTAGGCAGGGCAAGGAGAAGCAGGGTCTCTGCAAACACTGCAGCATGGCTGCCACTGCCAGCCTCTCATCTGTAAGGCCTGGACCTCTTTTCACTCTGCATGGCGCTGGGGAGCGCCTCTCCCTGTGCGCCCGGCAGCTTTAGTGTAGAATTCTTGTTAAATTTTAATGAGAACAAACAAGCTGGCATGGGACGTAGCTGCAAGCATGCTGCCTGGACACAGGCTGGGCACTGACTCCACGTCGCTGACAGCAGCTTTGGTGTGGTGGGGCTTTCCAGAAGGCTGGTGGTTTCACTTGCATCCGCAGCCCCAGCGGAGCCATGGCTTCTCCATTCCCAGGACCAGGGCTGATGCTGGAGTGGTATGGGCTTCTCTGATGCCAGCTCTGCAGCCAGAAAATGCCAGCATGAAGGGTGCCATTTTGCCTCCCAGTACCACTGTGTCCTGCTCCATAGCTTGTGCCTGGTATGACGAGCCACAGCCAAAGTGTTTGCAAAAGGCTGGGTCACACAGCACTAAGAGAAGGGGGTGCAAGCACCATTGCATGTCCCCGCCTTGCACCCAGAGTGAAGCAAAGCTGGGGCAGTGCAGGGAGGGCTGCTGTGGCCAGTGATGCAGGGCTTGGGTGAGCTCTGCTCCCCGTGCTGGGTCTGTCCTCAACAACAGGAGCTGGGGGCAGAAAGAGGTCCGTTAGCAGACTGGCAGGATTGGGAGTGCTGCAGCTGAGGAGGGGGGCCCCAGTTCAAAGAGCTGGATGAGCGATCTTGTAGCTTTTGGGAGAGGCTGCAGGGTGTGAAGAGCTGACCAGTCGCACTTGCCCATGGCAGCTGAGAGGACATGACTCTGCCCATCAGGCAGGAGAGCTCCTGGGATGCATCCCCTCCAGGCAAGGTGGGGAGGCCTGCTGCTCATGCGTGGCCTTGACAGCCGGGAGGAGATGGAGTCTTGTGCAGTGCTTTCTGTGCCACGCTGGGCTGCTGGCTCTCCACTATGCCTCCAACACTGGCTTGCCACTGGAGTAGATGCTGCAGGCAGGCAGGCTGCGAGCCACATCAGAACTGTGGTTTCCCCGTTCCCAGGACTGGGGGCTCCCAGAGGTGGAGCCCTTGGCCAGGCATCCTCCATGGCAAGTGCTGCAAGGTTTCCCAGGCTGCCAGCTGCTGCTCTGGGCCAGGAGGATGTCATTGGGCTTGGCACTCTTTGGTGGCAGCAGCGCAGCCCTGGGCTCACCAAGCCCAGCTGCAGCAGGGTCCATGGCTGTGCATGTACGTGTGCATGACTGGGGAGCCATGCCACTGTGCAAGGGTGGCCCTGGGTGCCCCGCAAGCTTCTGGCATTCTGCATTGTGCTGGTGCCCTTCTGTGCACAGACTAGCAGGGACTGGGCCAACTCCAGGCTGGGGAGGCAGCCCTACAATTGGCTCACCATCTAGAAAGGAGGTTAACTGTGCCCCAGAGAACCCCATCTCTGGAGGCACCCCGTAAAGACTCTGCCCCAATGCTTTTCCTCCTGAACCTTGCCCTACCTCACTTAAAAGCAGCAGCAAACAGGAAAGGAGCCTGGGAGGGAGGTGTCTCTTCCTGCTGTGATGACGGCAGCCGTTCCCAGGCTGGATGGGGCTAGACTGCTCCAGCCTTTTCCTTCGGAGCCAGGGCTAAGGCCTAAAGAAGGCTGGGTGTGTGGGGCTAGCCGGACCTGGGTACCCCAGGGCCTGGGCCTGCACAGGGACCTGCAGTGCGGGAGCCACATCTCTGTCACAGACAGGCTGCAGAGTCCCTCTGTTGCTTTGGGACTCCCTGTGCTTTCTGCCAGGCATAGGGCTGGGAGGTGACACTGGCCGCTGGGATTAGCATGTAGGGCACAACAGTCTGTCTGCAGCGGACCTGCTGCAGGGTTGGTGTGCGGGGATGGGGTTGTGCCCAGGGCGGGGAGGTGTCTGCCTTGCTCTGCCTGGGAGCCCCTCTCCTGCTTACTCCCCGCCTCTGTCATGACAGGCCCAGGCCTCAGCCCTCCTGGATGAGGGCTAGTGCCTGCCCCATAGTTCTCTCCTGCCCCAAATGCTGCTGGCTGGGGGCTTCCAGGATTGACAGCTCCACTGCTGGAGGTCCTGTGGACACTCCATGCAAAGTTGCTCTGTCGCTGTCTGCATGTGTCCCAGCCAGGGACAGGAACCCAGGTTTATCCTCCCCTTCAGTTCAGCAGCACCTGAAAAGCTGCGCAAGGGAGTTTTCCCTGTCCTTAGGCCTGGCCTGCCCCTTGGGAGCTGGACACCCATGGGGAATGGGGCATCCTCTGTGGAAAACTGGTCATGGTCTGACTGGCTCGTCAGTCATGCCTTGCTGATTTTGTTAAGGCCAAACTCCTACGCCTACTGAACAGGCGGAAAAGAAAACCCTCTTTGTTAAAGATTCAACAACCATCCCTTTTGGTTCCCACGTGAGAATCACACCCATCTTTTCAGAGTCCTGCAAAAAAGTCTGTGGAGCTGAGTCCACGGAACCAGGAGTGAGGGAGCGTGACTGGAGCATCTTTCCCCCCAGTAGGGACTGGCTCTGACTTCAGGCTGGCAGCTTGTTCAGAGGGCGATGTTTGCTCTCTCTTGCTCCTGGCCTGCCCTGAGTGCTAGAGGCAAGGGCCTCTCTGGGGAGAGCAGTCTCATGGGAGTCTGGTTGGCACAAGGCTGGCATGGTGGGCTGGTGGCAAACTGGCTGTTTGCGCTGGTGTGATGCAGCCCTGGTCAGAGCTGGTGGGGGAAGGCTGTGGGGCCTGTTGCAGTCTGCAGATCACATCATGGGTCGTGCTCAAGCCCAGCAGCAGCAGCAGGGCTGGCACCTGTGGTGCCAGTGGGATGTAGGATTTGCCATGCCATGCTGCGGCTTGGAGCCTGGGTGAAGCAGAAGTGGTGCCGACATCAGCTGGCATGCTTGGTTCTGTGGCATGGTTTTTTTTTCATGGTTTGGACATTTGTGCTCCTGCACTACATGTGGATAGGATCCCTGGCCTGCCTCAGTTTCCCTGGTGAGGCAGTGGGGTGGAGGTGCCTGGAGGGAAGGGCAGAAGATGGAATGCTCTGAGCCATGCCAAGAGCCTGGCAGGAGGGAGCTGTGCCAGGGTGGAAAACATGCCATAGTATATGTGAAGGGGCAATTGGAGGAGGGCTGCCAGGAGTGGCAGGGGCCTGCCCTGTTCCTGGTGTAGTCAGTGCTGGCGGGGCCCCTTCCCTCCAGGAGGGACAGCCGTCCTCCCTTCCCCAGGCTTTGACTCAGGCCTGAGGATGCGACGCTGGGCAGTGATGTCAGCCTTCAGGCAGGGGAAGTGTGGGAGGAGACTGCTGCCCTGGGAGCCCTCCCTGCCCCGGCCTGGCCTGCCGCAAAGGAGACGGCATGAGAGAGAGCAGGCGGCAGCTGCCCACTGTGTCCTGGACGCCAGCCCCAGCCAGAGGGGGACACGCAGCCTACTATGAACGGCAAACACAAAGGTACTGAGTGCCAGCAGCATGGGGCCCCTCTGCTCACGTCCCTGTGCTGCTCTTCCCGCTTTGCTGCAGTTTCTCCCAGCTGCAAAGTCACCTGGTGGGGACTGGGGGGTCACCTACAGTCCTCCTGTACACTGAGATGTGGCTTGGAGCCCAGAGGCTTGGCGCTGTGGCTGTAGAGCCTGGGCGAGGTGAGAGGGACGTGACTTGGGGCTTGTTTTCTGTGTGTCTTCCTGGCCAGGAGACATTGAGGATGGGCTCAGGGGAGTGCAGAGCGCTGGTGTGAGCTGCTCCACATCCCAGGGAGGAAATGGGAGTCTGTGGGGACACCAACTCTGTTCCAGTTCCCGGAGCCCTGGCAGATCCAGCTCTCCCTTCTCCAAATTCATGCTGATGTGTGGTGGATGTGGTGCTTGGGAACATGTGTGTCCCCACTGCTTGGCTAGGGCAGACACTGATCATTTGGGGAACCCCAGCTGTTTGAGGTTTACAGGACAATGAAGGCTGTCTTGTGCTAGGAGCGGGAGGCTGGGCACCCAAATTTTCACTGGGGATCTTCTTTGGGTGAGTGACTTCACTTGTTGTGCCCTGGGGAGGAGAGCTCTCCCTGTTGGGGACACCAGGGATGGGTGTCTGTGGCCTGTAAGGGGAGGTTGTCACTATATTGTGCAGAGACATGGTACCAGGAGACAGGGGGTTGCACAGGTACATGACACTGGAGAGGTGCAGGAATTTGTACCTGAAGGTGGAAGTGGATGCTGGCTAGGATTGAGTGTGGGGTGTATTTCCAGCAAGAGCCCTGTGCCACACTCTGGCACAGGCACATTAGCTCCTGGTGGGCACTGGGACAGCCTACCCTCTCTGGTCAGGGTAGCAGACCTCCAGGGCACTCTAGGGCCTGCCACCTGCTCAACCTTGCCATCACAAACATTGGGGCACAGGCTCTGCATTTCGAGCCAGGACAGGGGCACATGGCACCCTGGGGCTCCAGGGCAATGCACCCTTGGATACCATAGCGATACGTCTTTCGTTGACAGATTAGTTTTCTCCCCCTCACACCCCAAGACTCTTCTGCTACAAACTGCTCCATACTGATAATGAGAATAAACAGAGCCCAAATGCTGCGTCAAGCATCCCTGGCACCACAGCCCCAGTGGAAGTGGGGAGAGCAGAGCTGGGGTGTCCTAGAGCTGCTCTCCTGCACATGGGGACCAAGTTCCCCTGGCAGAATTTGCAGGGGAGCTGCTGGTACCTGACAGCACCCTGGAGATAAGCAGGTTGGGGGGGGTGGCATTTGGGACCTTCTCAGAGTTAGGCTAATCCCACCTGGATTTTTCCAGAGACACTTGGGAAGCAGAGCCCCAAGCGGTCTGCTGGGCACCTCTGAGGAGGTTCCCAATCTCTGCAGGAGCAGGGGTCTGATGCCCCTGGATGGGCTTTCTTCCCCTCTGGCAGGGTGGGGAGGTGAACTACAGCCCGTAGTCCCCCAAGGGGTTGGGGGTCCTGGCTGGGTGTTTGGTCTGTGCCCTTGTCAGTGGGTTACCAGTCTTTCTCTGAGGGATCCAGCCTGCTGAATGCAGCCCCCTTCACTGTGACTGCAATGGTCCTGGGCCAGTTCTTATGAGCTGTCCTAGAAAATAGGTGATAGTCAACTCAACTGGGCATAGAGGAACTACCCCAGCCCTCCGTGGTGGCCTCCTCCCTGGGTACCAGTTTGGGGCTTGCATCCCCTGCTGGCAGCAGGCTGGGAGCCCCTGGGTACCCCGGGCCAGGCATCAGGGTGGGATCCAGCAGGTGCCCCGGGCTGGGTGATGGGGTGGTAGCCAGTGGGTGCCTGAGGCTGGGCAGCGGGGTGGGAGCCAGCAGGAGCCCTGGACTGGGCAGCTGGGTGTGAGCTTGCAAGCCCCTTTGCAGAGCGTGCTCTGACTGTCTCCCTGTGCCTTGTCCTGCCCTGCCCTTCCTCGGGGATACTCCAAGGGGTAAATAAGCACTTCCTCCAATTCTTCCCATTCGGAGCTCCTTCCCTTTCCTGCTGCCCTCCCACTCAGTGCAAGGAGCCAGCCAGTGTCCTGCGGGTGCGAGGGCGGACACCTCCGCCATGCCTCCCAGCACTGCCAGCGCTGCCCAGGCCAATGTGGGGCTGAGGGGCCGAGGCAGCCTGGCAGGGGCTCTCTGGCAGTACGGATTGGCCAGTTCCCTAGGACCGTGACTTTGGGCAGCCCTGAGGGTGTCCGCGTCGCCAGCCCCTATCACAGAGCAGCCAGACCAGCATCTGCCGTCTCAGAGGGTGGCTGCGGCCTTATTGCTGGGAGTTTCTTTCCCTGGTGTGTCATAGGGAGTTGTGATGAGGTTCAGAGTTTTTGACTCATCTGACTAAAAATGATCCCCCTACTTGCCTTGTGTCGTGGCTCAGCTGGGGGCAGGCAGGGAAGGGCCTCGCTTCCTGGAGGAGAGGCAGAGCGTGGAGGAGGTCAGAGAAGAGGCAGCTCCCAGGCCCTCTGTGACCAGGCAGCTCAGTGCTAATCCCTGGATGCTCCCATCCTCTGTGCCGGCTGAGTTGGGGGGGAAGGAGGAGGGAGAACTGCTCCAGCCCATGCACAGCACCGCCAAGCGTTGTCCTGGGGCCGGAAGGGGCTGGCGGGGGGCTGGGACGTGCATGTGGGTTAAGCCAGCAGAGATGCAGCTGTACAAACAAGGATGCAGCAGCTCGGGTAGGGGGAAGAGTGCCAAATGCTTGAGCTTGAGGACTCTTCCTCAAAAGGTTTTCCCTCTGGTTCACCCTGGTAGCAAAGGCAAGCTCACCCAAAGGTACAGGGGCAGCACTGTTGGCACAGGGCAAGAGGATCTCTGCTCACCACAGCCACCTGGCCTGGCCTGACACGACACCTCAGGCATGACTGAGCCATGAGCAGGACAGGCTGGCCCCAGGCAAGGTGCCAGCACCATTGTGCCCTCTTGGGGGGACATACCTGTGCCCAGCGAGGTGGCTGCAGGCAAGTCACCATGTGCCATCAGCATGGGGACTGTGGCTCAGCTCTGCCAGCCCCTTCTGGAGAAGCCCCTTGTGTGGCTGCCTGCAGCATCCCTTGTTGCTGCTCTGGCCCTGCTCCTTGGGGGTCAGGACACAGGGTGCTGGAGGGTCCTTGCTGGGCACCCTTGGGCATTTCTGGCCTCAGATGCACCTGTGACATTTCTGGACATGCTGGTCAGAGCACAGCTCCCACAGCTGCAGGGCTGGGGGTATGGAGGGAGCCTGTTTGGGCTCTCGGGGCGTCTCCAGCTCCTGCAGTGTTGATAAACCCGAAAGAGCGACCTGAGGCTGGTGTCTGAGTGTCAGAAACAGAAACCAGCTGGGACCAACCCAGCCGGTTGGACTGCCCCCCCTCCCATGCTGTGCGCGGAGAGGAAGCTGGTAGCAGCATTCTTGGTATCCGAATCATCTTGAGAACACTAAGCGCGGGAGAGAAGAGCCTGGCATCCAGGCTGGAGAGCCCACAGGGTGGACTCCAGCGCTCCCTGCAAAGCCGTCTGCTCAGCTGGTAACATCTGGTCTCTCTTGGCTGCGTCGTGGGCAGTGTTGGCTGGAGCAGGGCAGAGGGACAGACCATCAGACGAGCAGGCTCCAGGGCTGCATTCCCCCTGCCGTGTCCCTGGAGGGCTGCAGGCAGTCTGCGACCGAGGCTCAGGAAGGTGCTGCGACCAGCAAGGTTTCATTAGAAGGTAGCTTCATTAGTGCTAAACTTTTAATTGGGGGTGGGAGGGTGGGGGGTTTGTGGGGTTGGCAGGGACAGGACCTTCGGGGCACAGGGACACGAGGCTCCAGCTGCTCACCTCTGGGACTCTTTCTTGGCCGACCACAAGGAGAGGGAGGGGTGTGCCCCAGGCTCAGCTGGTGGCAGAGACGTGTGTCAGTGCTCTGTCTGGCGCTGGTCTCCCTGTGAGCCTGGCGAGGGGCTCCTTGGAGCCTTGGGTGAGACGCCGCTGCTGGCTGCCCCTCTGGGAGTGCGCCCTGGGCTCCGCTCACCGCCATGGCCAGCCACAGCGGTACCAGGTACCTCTTATCTCGGTAATGTCTGGAATGCACTACGCCGGGGCTTTCCCTCCGCCAAGAGCGGAGTGTGCCTGGAACAGGAGACCCCATGCTGTGCCTGCCCAGCCTCCTACCAGGAGTGAGAGACCCTGCACTGTGCATGCCCAGCCTCCCATCTGCTGCTTCCCAGTGCCTGGGTTGCTGCCAATGTATGCCAGGCTAGAGCATCCCTCAACGCTTGGCAGGAAGGTAGGGCCCACTCGGCATTCTTGGGAGTGTTGAAGGAGTTTGGGCTCCTGGCATGGTGCTGGGCTGCAGGGTACCATGGCCCAAGGAGCTGACACTGGAGGGGCTAGGGGGTGCTAACGGTGGGGGCTGCAGAGGGCAGCAGCTGGTGCTGGCAGCCTTGGGCAAGAGCTGGCAGTGAGCAACCAGTCCTCCAGGCCAGTCACTGGGCTGGCTGGCAGCAAATGCCAGGGCTGAGTGGTCCTATGGTGCTGGCCAAGGCCTGTCTGCATTTGTTCTTACAGCAGTTGTGGCCCCACAACATGGTGCAAATCAGGGTGCATTTGGGAGAGAGCCTAGCAGGGGGAGGCTGCTGGTCTCTGGGCTGGGACAGGAGGACACAGTCCTCTGGGAATCACAGCTCATCACACCGCTCCTTGTCTTGATGCAGTAGCCTCAGGCAGGCTGGGAGCATGTCCCAGCTTGGCCCACCTAGCTGCTGGAGTGTACAAGAGATCTTGGGGGAGAGCCTGGGGCTCATTCTGACTTTCCAGGGAGTCAGGCAGGGGAGATGCATTGCTCCCACGGTGATGCCCTCAGCATCCTTCTGCCCTTGGGATTCCCTCAGCATCCTTATCCTCCACCAGTGCCCTCAGCATTTCTTTCCCCTGTGATACCCTCAGCATCCTTCTGCCCCTGCAATGTCCTCAGCATCCTTTTCACCTGCAACGCCCTCAGCATCCTTCTCCCTGAGGAATGCTCTCAGCATCTTCCCTAGCAATGCCCTCAGCATCCTTTTCCCCTGTGATGCCCACAGCATTCTTCCCAGCAATGCCCTCAGCATCCTCCTCCTCAGTGCTGGCTCCTGCCTGAATGGCCCTTCTTAGAGCCTTCTTGTGCCCTCAGACAGCAATAGGGGCTGGAGAAGGATGGGCTGGGAGGGCTGTACTCTCCCCTGAGGAGCTGTGCTTTTCAGGGTGACCTGCCCCACATGTGCAGATCCCACTGCAGCACTGGCAGGTGCTTTCCCTGCAGATTAGGCACCATAACACCCAGCTGGGGCAGCAAGCCCCATAGGCCTTGCTCGCTCGGCAGGGGGCTGATTAAACAACATTGCAGAGGGTAATCTGCCCAGGCCCTGCAGGTCAGCCAGGCTGCTGGGGATTACAGCTCCTGGTAATGAGCTTAATTGGGACAGTGTCGTCCTGGAAACTGGAGGGGCTGGCACTGAGCTAATTCTAAGGCTTTGGGACCTGCAGCGCAGTTTGGTTGTGTGATCCCAGGCTGCGAAAAAAGTGCCAAGGAGAGGGGACAGATGGGCAGCAGGACTTCTGTGTTGTGCCTACTGTGCCCCAACTCCACTTGGCAGGAGTTTGTCTGTGGTGGCAGCCTTTGAATTGTAGCTGCCTCAGTGTAGTGGACCTGGCTCATCCCAGCCACCTGTGTCAGGGCCACTGGAGCTGGGCTACGAATGCCCAGGCCTCAGCTGGGTATTCGGAGAGGAGAAGGCTGTGGCATGGCTTTGGGACAGCGGGGAGCACAGCACCGCTCACATCTCCACCAGCAGTCAGGCAGGTGCGTGCCATGTGGCGAGTGATTCGGGTGCTGGGCTCTGGGGTGCCGTCGCTCTGGGGGAAGGAGTGGGCTTGCTGGGGAGGTGGCCATCCCTTCCTAGGGGGTAGCTTGGCCACCATGGAAAGGCTGTGAAAGCAGGCTGGGGAGTCCAGCTCCCGAGCATGGCTGCCACTCTGTCAGGAGTGAGCCCAGCAAGGGGAGGTGACCCTCTGATCTTGACTGTGCCACGCACATCTCTGTGCCACAGGAGCCTTGGCAGTGACCCTGTCCCCATGCTGCCGCCAGTACCACTGGGAGCTGGTGGGGCTCACTGTCAGCCGTGCTGGAGAGGAGGAAAAGCGCAATGCAGGGAATGGGGAGCCAGTTCTGGCTGGCGTTAGCTTGGCCCAGTCTGCCAGGTGGGGGGTCTGCGTGTCTCTGGGGCTATGCACAGCCTTCCCCTGTGGGATGTGCGACTGCCAGGCATCACATGGGCTCATCCCCAGTAGCAACCAGTTCCCCAACCCGCAGCTCAGCTCTTGGGGCCAGTGGAGCAGAGGGACCAAATTGGTATCAGCAGTGGCTGGGATAAAATGGAGCATCCAGCAGGCAGTGCTGTGGCTCCTGCCCCACTCCTGTGGCTGCCTAGGCCCTGTGCACAGCAGCAGAGTCAGTCCTGGCAGCAGGAGCTGGTGGGGAAGGGCAGGAGTGGGCACAGCTCCTCTGTGTGCCCATCTGGCATTGCTAGGGGTGGCAGGGCCAGAAGGGGCAAGACTCCTCTGCTCTTTGCTAGTGGTTTTAGCTGCCCTCTGAGCCTCTGGCAGTTTCTGGGGATGCAGCAATTGCTCTCTGCAATGTGGGGTGGTAGCCAGGTCAGGGCAGCGAGACTCTGAAATCTGGGCTATCCCGCACAGGGTGAGTGGCTGGCATTGACCACAGTGGCTCTCTTGGGGATGGACAGGTACTGGCAGCAGTTTCGGGGCTCCTGGCACTGTCTCTTTGGCATCGCACTGCTGGGAGCAGAGAGGCTGTGACAGCAGTGGGCTGGGGCATGTGCCTGCTTGCTGTCCTGGGCACTGTCCACGTGGACTTTCCAGGGTCCTTCTGGGGATGGCTCTGCCTTTCCTTCCCCAACATAGAGCTCTTGGCTAAAGCTGGGGACTTTCCAGAGTGCTTTGTTGTCCGTGGGTTTCCGTCCTGGCCGCTGGAGCAAACGGAAGTGAGCTTGGACACAGCAAAGGGCTGGGCAGCCAGGTCTGGCAGCCCTTCCTGCCCCTGCAGCGGGACGTGGGCAAGGGTGAGTTTGGGGAGGAGATGGCCAGGCCAGGGCACGGTGGAGGATTTGCCAGTGTCCTGGAAGGGCTGTGGTGGGCCTTGGAGGCCAGCCTCTTTCTGTGGCTCCCATGGGGCCACACTGGGACACGTCCAGCTGTCTGTTCCCCCTGAGCACTCACAATGTCCAGAGCCATGTTATGGGCCATGTTTCACCCAGGGCAGGGCACTGACACCACCACTGCAGTCAGTATGGGAGCCCTGCAGCCATGGCCCCAGTGCTACCAGAGGTGGGTCACCAAGCTGAGGGGGACGGGAACCTTCCAGCCCTGTACCAGGGCTCAAAGGAGTGCTGTGTTTGCCCCAATCCATGGGTGCCAGCCCCATGGATTCCATGCCCACCCCAGTCTCAGTGGCAGCTCTGCCTGTGTGTGCCACTCCTTGCCACAGGTGACCCTGCTGTCTCATGCCCTGCAGGGAGGCCCTCCAGGTCACACTCGACAATGTCACTGTCTGTGCGGCCGCAGCGCCGAGTCCTCGTCGCCAAGATCAATAGAAGCCAGTCGTTCGCCGGAGTGAATTCGACAGTGGACCGGCCCTTCAGGTAAGAGCTGTGTGCTTGTGCTGCCTGTTGCAAAGGATGAGGACAGGGACAGGGGTCTGTCAGCCCATGTCCCAGCTGGGAGGAAGGGCCATCCTAGGCTGGATGAGGGCCATGCAGCCCAGCCCTCCTGGAGTATGGAGGAGCAGATATACTGTGATTGTTCTCATGCTCTGGCCAAATCTTGAGGACTTCCCCATGTCCAGCTCATCGCATTTAATGACTGTCGGTGAAGGGAGCTGAAGGGGCTTTGAAGCTTTATGTTTTGACTGCCTTGACACCCTGTAGCAGCAAGTTTCTTAGTTTAATTGAGTTCTAGTGTGAATCAGGGCTTCCTTTGGGTCTTTTTAAGCCTGTTGCTGCAAGATTTTATTGGCTGCCCATTAGCTGTGTTGCAAGGAACAGTGAGCAGTTGTTCCCTACCCATCCTCTCCAGCTGCTGGCAGTCTTATGGGCCCCATCATATCCTTCCTTCTCCTCTACTGAAACTCACACTGACAGGAGCCATTCCGTGCACTGCTCATCCCTGCCCGTTTCCTAGCTCATGGCTCCCCGCTCCCAAGGAGCTGCAGATGTCCCTTGGGACGTGGGTGTGCCATGGGTTTGGGCTGTTGGGTCTTGGCATTGTAATGCTTTCAATCCTTTTTCCTAGCGCTCAGCCAGGCTCCTTACCTCCTGATGCATCCAGCATCTCCCAGGCAGGAGAGACATCTCTCAGCCAAGCAGATGGGGAAAGCAGTGTCACGAATGAGCCTGGCCTCAGGAGTGCCTCTAGCTGCCATGCCACTCTATGGGCACCTCAGCTGTGTGGGCACAAGGCCAGCTAGAGCTTTCCAATGCCTAGGAGCAGACTCAAGTCCTGTTCAGCATGCTCCAGCTGCCTGCTGTGGAGACATCTCCAGATCTGAGGGTGCCGGTGTAGCCCATGGTCACTCAGAGAAGGGAATGTGGGGGGTGCTGGATGGACGCCTGCAGCCAAGCAGCTTGTAGAGAGATGCTTGTGGCATCCAGGGCCCTGGAGAATGAGAATGAGGAGGGATGGCTGTGGAGAGCAAGCACTTGCCCATCACTCTGGCTTGGGATGAGGCCAAGAAGTTCACTCCTCCCCTCTCCCCCCAGCAAAGATTCAGGGAAGTCTTTTGACCACTTCTCCAAGGAACCACACAGGATGGGAGGTCTGACCTGAGAAGGTCACTGCTGGGAAACGGTGAGCGCAGAGCATCTCTTAGGTGCTGGTAGCATAGCAGTGCATTGGAGGAGGAAAGGAAGAGCCAGTCTGAATAGGGCTTTGCAGGTTGGGCTGGGTAGTGAGTCCATTGTACAAGGCAGGAAGGGTGGTATTTGGGTCCCAGCTGTTGGGTTGGCATCTGGGTGCACAGCCCTCCCACAGCTCCCCAAGGCAGTGGGGCAGGCAGAGGTATTTGTACTGCAGGCTTGATGGTGTCCAGAGAGGTGTAGCATCAGTGCTGTGTTCCTGCCCTGTGTCACTGTGCTGTGGAATGGGATGATAGGGCTCTCCATCCTCAGGATGCACCCCTGCTGATGCTGGCTGGGATCCCTGCCTGTCTCAGGGGGTGTATGGAGGCAGGCCAACAGGCCAGTGGTGGCATGCATTGCCCTGCCATCACCATGCCCGGACTACAGGGAGCATCTCCATGCTCCTGCCAACCCAGGACGCTGGGGATGGAGCAGAGCATGGTAATCCTTTGGAGGGTGGTCAGGGCTGGAGACATGCATGTGGGCACTCCAGGAGCATGGCCTGGCTGTGGCTGGAGCCAGGTCAGTTTGCCCTTACCCCCCCCTCCCCCCAAGAAGCATAGGGCCCTCACACCTCCACAGAGGGTGCACCACGGCTGGCCTCTCCAAACCCTCTGAGATGGGGCTAGTTCCCCTGCTGTTCTCCCCTGTGAGCTCAGCAGGCTTGCTCCCTGCCCTTCCCATGCCAGCCATGGCTTTAGGGCAGCCACATGCATCTTAGGGGCTGTTCTCATTCCTCCTTGCATCCCTTTCCTAAACTAAGCAGTGCTTTCTACCTCTCTGTAGAGGTTTCACGGACCTTTGTCATGCTCCCTGCTGTCCTATGGACCTGTCAACCTTGACACCTGGGATTTAAGACTGTCCTGGGACTGAGGTTTCACCAGGAGGGCTAGCAGTGGGATAAGTGGCCACAGTGCCTGTGGATCATGCACTCTTGCGAGTCCCAGCTAGCCACTCTGCCTTGCCGGGTGCATGTGTTGCTTCTCCTCCCTGCATGCAGGGTGTTTGTACCTATTGCTGAACTTTCACAACAGTTGCTTTGGACCTCGTGCATTGTCTGTCCCACCCCCTCTGGCATGCAGGAGGCTTCAAAGCAATCCCCAGCTGCTCCTGCCATGTGTGGAGCATGGGATGCACCATGGGGCCTGGGGCAGTGGACTTTCTCTGCTCAGAGGCAGTGAGAGCCAGCAGGGCTGGTGAAGGCTCTGTGCCCACTGACTTGAGGTCCTGGCTGGTGACAGCAGGGGCGCAGACACACGGGGCAGGCAGTACTGCCTGGTCCTGCAGGCGCTCGTGGCTCCATCTCGCCCAGCCCTGCTGGCCGGTTAGACTGCCTGGCAGGGAGTCGTGGGAGAGGCAGGCAGGTCTGGACGGAGTATTCCCAGGACCTGGCCTCCTTTCTGGTGCTCCCTCTTGTCTTGAGCTGGGGTGACTTGGCAGGCTGGGAGACCCAGGGTGGACCCTGACTATGGGTTCACCCTAGCCATGCTGGGTTTGCCTGCCTCTTTCTGCAGGAACCTCTCGCCCTTCACCCCCACTGTCTCCCGCAAGGCTGGCTCCAGGGTCAGTAGGATGTTCTCAATGTCCCACAAATCCCCACCGCCCAAGGTGCCTCAGCCCAACCGCCTGGATGAGGTGTATGAAGCACTAAAGAAGGGCCTGACGTAAGTGCTGGGGCTTCCCATGGCTGGGTGGTTGAAGTCAGGGAGCCCCAAAGGGCACGGGGACAGCTTGGCGTGGGTTGAGGTGGCCCTGGGGCAGGATTAGCAGCTCTCTCCTCTCAATGGACAGGCATGTGCCAGGTACCCTGGGCACATCCTGCTTCAGCGTAGTGCCTCAGGGTCCTGGAGCAGTGCAGGGGAAGGACTGCAAGCTCCTGAGGTTCCACAGGGCAACAGGAGGGCCAGGATTGCACCACCTCCCTGAGACTGTCCCCAGCTGGGACATATCTGGTGCTGCAGGGTTGGCCCTGGTACTCCCCTCTGCATCTTACACAGGGGTGCCTATGGGCTCCCTTGCCTGGGTGCTGAAGGCCGCTGTGATATATGGGGAATGGAAAATGGGAGTGCAGGGCCCGACTTAGCTTGCTGGGCACAGTGTGGACTGTGGCTGGCAGGGGCCATGCCATGCATGCCAGGCTTGACATGACATCTCAACCTGACCACTGTTGTGCTGTCGCCCCAGAGCCTACCTGGAGGTGCACCAGCTGGAACTGGAGAAGCTCAGCACCCAGATCCGCGAGTCCAAGAGGAATTCGCGCCTGGTGAGTGTCACAGCCCCCAAGGGCCTGGCTGGGCAAGCTGGTTCCATTTGGCCCAGCCTGGGTGCACAGGAGAGAAGGGCCTTATGGGGAGCAGCACTTTGCTTCCTGGTCATGGCTGGGGCAACTCATTGTCCATCTGTGCCCCGGGGCAGAGCCTCTTCCTATGACGGCATTCAGGGCCCTACCGGGCTCTGATGTTGGGCTGTGCAGGGCTCCTATTCTACTGTCGTGCACATCCCTCCAGCCCTGGCTGGGTGCTGCATGTCTGCGCTGACATGCTATGGGTGGTGGTTGTGCGACGTGCCGGGTCTCTTTGGGCAGAGCTGGCTTTGTGCTGCATCTTACCCCTCTCCTCTCTCCTCTCTCCTCCAGGGCTTTCTCTATGACCTGGATAAGGTAAGTGGGAGCAGTGTCCTGTCACCCTTGCCTCTCCCATCCTAGGGCCAGGAATGTGCTGCTG
Source organism: Apteryx mantelli (assembly GCF_036417845.1). Lineage (NCBI taxonomy): Eukaryota > Metazoa > Chordata > Aves > Apterygiformes > Apterygidae > Apteryx > Apteryx mantelli. The sequence goes on along the minus strand of NC_089987.1, from coordinate 24,796,363 downwards.
CAAGCCCCTTCTCTGCTAGCGGCACCCCATTGTCCAGTACCTGCCCTCCCTTTCCTGCATGACAGAGTGCCTGCAGCATGGGATTGGGGCTCTCTGGGCAGAGGATGAAGCAGGGACAGGCAGGGACTTATAGCCAGCTTCTTGCAAGCAGCAGCTGTGGTTGGTGAGTGCTTGCTGTGGGTTAGCTCTGAGCGTGGGTGAACATGGGAGAAGAGCACCATGGAACCTGGCCTGTTCTCCTGGGAGACCCTACAGAGCAGGGGAGGCTGTAGGATGCTGCCAGCTCATGGCTGCAAGCTCGGCTTCTGCTCTGCTCACCACCAGCTACCCCTCTGCAGTGCCCTGCACACAGCAGGGCCAATGACCAGGGCATGTCCCAACCCATGGCATGGGCATGCAGCACGGTGCCTGGTCTGGGCACATCCTGGCCTGCTACCCCTCTCAGGAGGGTTTCTTTTGCCTCTCATGCTGTTTCCTCTGCTCTTCCAGCAAGTCAAGTCAATTGAGCGCTTCCTGCGTCGCCTGGAATTTCATGCTAGCAAGGTAAGAACTGGGAGCTGGGGTAAACTTTGTGGGCCTGTGGGCTTCCAGCTTCCTTGCAGCATTGGGAATGTGGGACTCTTCCCCACCTGGCTCCCGGCTTGTTCCTCACATCAGTCGTGCTTCAGCAATGCCAAGGCAAACTTGTGCCTTGGCCCCACTCAGCCTGCTCTGCACCTGTGTCTTGGCACAAATGCAGCCATGTGCTGTCCCACCAGGCACATGGTCCTGCATGAGCAGGGTGCCCTGGAGACTGGCTGAAGAAAGCCTTAAGGCACAGCTTCCGGAGCCTGCCAGGAGCCAGCAGGTCGGTGCTGGCCAGCCCACAGTCCCTGCCTGCTGTTTGGCCCTCCCAGCACAGCACCCTGCCCCTCACTGCAACTCTGAGCCTGTCCTTGCAGATAGATGAGCTCTATGAGGCCTATTGCATCCAGCGGCGACTCCGTGATGGGGCCCACAACATGGTCAAGGCTTACAGCACAGGGTCACCGGGCAGCCGAGAGGCACGTGAGAGCCTGGCCGAGGCCAGCAAGGGCTACAAGGAGTACACAGAGGTGAGGTGCCTGGCATGGGGTAGGTCGAGTGGGTGCTGAGCCTGGGGGTTGCTGCTGACAGGTGCTCTCCATCCCTCTGCCCCCAGAACATGTGCCTGTTGGAGAGTGAGTTGGAGAGTCAGCTGGGCGAGTTCCACGTCCGGATGAAAGGTAACACATCCCCCTCCAGCCTGGCCCACTGACTGCTTCGTGCCAGCCATGGACTCAGCCATGCACTGACGCCCCTCCGTCTTCTCTTGCAGGACTGGCAGGTTTTGCCCGGCTGTGCGCTGGTGACCAGTATGAGGTTTGTGGGACCTCTGGAACATGGATCAGGCTCTGCTGTCCTCCATCCCTGTGGTCCTTACTGTGCCTGGGGGTGTACAGACAGGCCCTGACCTGGCGTACCGACACTGGCTGGGCTGGCATGCTGTGGGTCTGTGGTGGGTGGCATGGGGCCCTGGACGTGCCCTGGGAGGGGTGGAGAGCACCCGCCATCCTGGTACTGTATTTCCCCCTGCCCTCATGCCTCTGCTCTCTCCCCAGATCTTCATGAAGTACGGACGGCAACGGTGGAAGTTGCGGGGGCGCATTGAGGTGAACAGCAAGCAGGTGTGGGACAGCGAGGAGATGGTTTTCTTGCCCCTCGTCACCGAGTTCCTCTCCATCAAGGTACAGGGCTCTGTGGATAGAGCAGAGAGGAGGCAGGGACAGTGTGGGCTGACAGGCACTGTGCCACCTTTCCTGGCCAGAGCTGCCCTGGGAGCTGTGTAGGGGAACAGCAGCAGAGGTTATGCCATGCCCTGAGGGAAAGCTGTGCTCTAAACACATATAAAAAGCCGTGGGCTGCCTGTGGGAGGAGAGCACACCAGACGCAGCACTGGGAGCCAATGGGGGTTCCCTGCTTGCTGCAGCCCAACTACCACATTGCATCTCTCCAAGGATTGCCTCCAGGACCTAAACCTAATCCTTGCTGGGGAGGGTGGAGGGGATGCTGTCCCATGGTGGTGGCATCCTGGCAACAGCAGGGATGCTGTGTGTCTAGCATTCAGTGCCTTCATCTCATCCTCTCTTCTCCTTCCTTCCCCAGGTGACGGAGCTTAAGAGCCTGGCCAACCATGTCGTGGTGGGCAATGTGTCATGTGAGACTAAGGACCTCTTTGCAGCTCTACCCCAGGTAGTGGCTGTGGATATCAATGACTTGGGTACCATCAAACTCAGCCTGGAGGTGACCTGGAAGTGAGTAGCTCAGTAGGCATCCCTGGCAGGGCACGGCAGGGCTGGGATGCCTGGCATGGCATGGCGAGAGCTGGCCTGCCCTGGGTTCTCCCCCATCCCAAACCTGGGTTGCAGTTGTGGGGTGCCAGAGGTGGACTGAATAGGGCTGCAGGGCCTTGCCTGCCCCAGTACCCCTCCTGCTCACTGTAGAGCTGGGTCAGGACCCCATCATTTGGCCTGCACCCTTCATCTCTCTGCTCTGCTCACCAGCCCCTTCGACAAGGACGACCAGCCCTCAGCAGCCAGCACCGTCAACAAGGCCTCCGCAGTGAACAAGCGGTTCTCCACATACAACCAGAGCCCACCTGACACGCCATCCCTGCGGGAGCAGGCTTTCTATGTAAGTGCGGTGCGAGGCAGAGCTGCCCACCATGCGGGTGATCTGGCGCACAGAGGGGAGTGTGCGGGCATGTGTCCGCCCAGCCACTCCGTCGACTTATGTGGGCCCCGCTAGGTCCCGCTGGATGGCACGGCTCAGGGGAGATGGAAGGGGGCAGCCCCTTGTCCCTCTGCACCCCGTGCTCCATCCATCTGTCCACGGCCTCCCAACACTAGCCTGTAAGCCCCTACTTCTCCTGTGATCACGGCTCCTCTTCTCTCCGCCCAAGAGCCCAGCGCAGGCAGCCGACAAGCACGGCTGGTCCTTGTTGGATATCTTTCGGGAGGCACTCTTCGAGAAGCTGTCTCAGAGCTGCTCCTGCGGCGACGTCTCCTCGGTCGAGCTTGGGAGATGGCCGCAGCAGGGCTGTGTAAGTGCGAGGGCTGGAGCTGGCCTGTAGCTTAGCCCAATGGCTTGGCTGTTCTGCAGTAGTGATAGCCACTCCTTGCCTCCTACTCACTAGCCCTTTCCGAAGGCCAAGGTCCTAATCCTGCCAGCTGAGGGCCTGATCTTGCCAGCTGGGGCCCTGGCTGGCATGAGGGGATAGAGCCACCAGGGATGCTGCCGCAGTGAGCACTAGTGTCCTCAGCTTCCACTGGAGCCCAGCCACAAGCTCGGGGAGCACTGGCTGTGTGGGCTGGACCTGCTCCTCCATCTATGAGCCCTCATGTGAGAGCCAGGCAGTAGTGAGTAGAAGGTGTGTCCGTGTCCCCGCACTGGTGGCATTGGCGTGGCGTTGGTGTGACGTGGCGTGCTGGCTGGTGCTGCCCCCTGCAGGCTGGTGGCGGGGCCATAGCTGTCCTTGTAGCTGTGGCGTGTAGCGTGGCTGCGCTCTGCGTGTGTTGCACCTCCTCTGCGCCAGACCTCCCCGTAGCACCGGGGAGCTTCCAGCATCCTGGAATGGTGCCCAGCAAACCAGAGCATGTGCAGTGGGGTCTAAGCAGCAGGACTCCTGGGTTCTTCCTCAGTGTGGTGTGGGATCTGGGACTTGAAGGGGAAGCAGCACATGGGCAATATGGCCATGGTGTGCCAGGCCTTCGCCTTCCTCCTTGCTGGGCCTGTGGAGCCAGGTTGGGCAAGAGGCATGAGCCAGCAGCTCCTGGGGCCCAGGCTCCTGCAGCTGGAGGGGGTTGATCTCTGCTCTGGCCCCATGAGATCCCCGGAGCACCAGCCCCAAGGGTTGCAGTAGCCTCAGTGCTTTCTGGCTCAGGCATATCCTGGCCCCCTCAATGGGAGGGGAAGGCAGCCCAGGTGAGGGCAATGCCCCGAGGAGCTGGGCGGCCACAGGAGGTGCCCAGCTGATGCACTGTGTCCTTTCCCTTCCCAGAACATGCTGCGGCGCCAGGAGGAGCTGGAGAACGGCACAGCCTGGTCCATCTCCTCGGAGTCATCAGATGATTCCTCGAGCCCCCAGCTGTCAGGCAGTACCCGCCACACTGTGCACAAGCCTATCGTGCAGCCAGAGGTGCAGGCCTCGGCCCCTGCCATCGAGATTTCCTTCTCCCAGCAGCAGGAGGCAGGGGCTGGAGTCAGCATCCCCGCTGGACCAGGGCTGCCCAACCAGCCAGAGGAGCAAGGCAGCTCCAAGAAGGATGTGGTGGCCAATGGGCACGTGCCCTACTCCCGGACTCTGAGCCACATCAGCGAAGCCAGCCTGGACACCACGATGGAGGCCAAGGCTGTGGAGTGCATGTGGGAGCCCTCTCCAAGCCCAGAGGACTCTGGCCCAGGCGAGCCAGACACAGACTCCCTCCGTGGTGCCTCAAAAGTGGTGCCGGCAACCTGGGCAGGACAGGACAGAGGCCTCGAGGCCAAGCCCCGCATCATGGTGTCATGGGCTGAGGCCTGTGAGATGGAGGCCACGCGGGTAGAGCCGGTGGTGAGCCAAGCACCGGTGCAGGGTGGCTGTGACACCAAGGCCCCCACACAGGCCCCAGCCCCGGCACACACCTCTGTGGAGGAGATGCCCACCCACACCCCAATCCTGCCTGCCGGTCCTCCTGAGGTCCCACGAGTGAAGGCCGTGGACTCAGGCTTGGAGGAGGCCATCAGCCTCTTGGGCTCAGCCCTGGATGACTATCGGGGACAGTTCCCAGAGCTGCAGCCCCTTGAACGGGAGCTCAAACACCTGGAGGAGATCTTGCTGGTGAGGGGGCCTCAGAGGGAGTCCACAGCAGTACCTGGGGATGAGGGCGGTAGGGCCATCCCAGCTGGCAGGGCACAGAGATGAGGGTGCTGGGGCCATCCCAGCTGGCAGAGCCTGGGGACAAGGATGGCAGAGCCATCCTGGCTGGCGGTACACAGGGATGAGGGTGCCAGGCCATCCTGGCTTGCATGCCAGGGTCTGACGAAGTCATGCCCTCCTCCACAGCACAAGCAGGGTGTGTTCCTCAGCCGGGCCTCCAGCATCAGCCTCACGGTGGAGCACGCACTGGAGAGCTTCAGCTTCCTCAATACCTCTGACATGGATGACTCTGAGGGCTCTGAGGAGGAGGCCATCCGGGACGAGAGGTGCGCAGCAGCAGGGTTCAGGACAGTACAGGGCAGGATGCAGCCCTGGGGCAGCTGGGACAGGAGTGTCCACCTCTGATGTGGTGCCTCTCTGCACTGGGGGCCCTAGTGTGGTCAGACTGGCCTGCCTCACCTCAGGGCAGGCCTAGCTTGAGGTGTGGTGGGATCCAACCTGTCTGGGGAGCACAATGCCGCCCCATATCTCTCTGGGGTCTCGTCTCCCTGGGGCTGGGTTGAGAGACAGCCCATGTGCCCTGTGCTACTGGGATCTGCTCCTTTGCCCAGCCCTGAGCAGCTCAAATGAATATTGTAGGTCCTATAGAAACTCTGCCCAGTGTTTCTCCTGCAATGATGGGTGGGGAAGGGCTGGGTCTGGATTTCCTGCACTGACCTAATGGTCTCATCTCTCCCTGGCTCACAGGAGGCCTGGCAAACCCCGGCGTGGGAGTGGGGCCCCCAGCACTGGTGAGACGGGGGCAGACGATGCTGGTTTGTGCAGCTGCTCTGAGGGCAGCACAGACCCCATGAGTACTGGCAACGAGTTCTTGGATAAGTCCCTGGTGCTTCATCTCAACAACTGCAACTGCCTGCTGCTGGTGAGAGCAGGGGCCGGGGCACAGCAGTGGGGCATGTCCTGAGGCTGACAGGCACTGGGGTGGGCTGTGGGACCCCAGCAGAGCCTGGCAGACTGGGTAGCTCCAAAAACTCTCCTCGAGGCTGCTCTTACCACAGCCTGGAGGGCTATGCCAATGCTGTGATCTGGGTGCCAGGCTCTGTCCCTAAAGTCAGTGGTTTGCCTGTGCCTTGCAGAAGCTGGGCACCTTTGGGCCCCTGCGGTGCCGGGAGATGTACGCCCTGGACAGGTTGCTGCGGGAGGCACAGGTGCTGGAGATCGTGTGCCAGCTAACAGAGGAACGATTGGGAGCAGCTGGCTCTGCTGCCGAAGGTAAAGGCACATGGCAGAGGGACCTGTCTATGCCACCCCCCCCCCCCGGGGCTGCGTTGGGCCTGGCCCCCCTCTTATGGGCCTGGCTTGGCAGCAGGGGGCTGTGCCAGCAGGAAGGCAGGAGGTGCCTGCCAGCTGCTGGGGCTCAGAAGAGGCTTGACAGCGTATATCCCCACAGTGGTGCAGTTCTCAACACAGAAGGAGGGAGTGCTGCCCCTTTGGGACCTCTGTGTGGAGGTACCCAATGTCTACACCTGCCCTGTAGAGCGGTTCCTGCAGGTGCTGAGCACCCAGTACGCAGCGCTTATCAACGAGCGGCACCCTGGTCTGGCTGATGCAGGTGAGTAGGCACCTGAGGGTGCTCAGGAAGGGAATTGCCAGCACCTCTCATTGACCCCAGCTGGGGCATTGTGGGTGCTCCAGGAGCCCTGGAGAGACCAACAGGGTGTCCAGGGGTGCCATGCACACTGACTTGGGCCCTTCCCTACAGTGTGTGTGAAGCTGGTGGAGGATGTGCTGAATCGACGGCTGCCCCGGCGACCTGGCAGTGCCCAGAGTGAGCAGGTCACCGTCTTCCAGTACTGGAGCCACTTTGAGTCACTCGGTGCCCTGGTGCTGGACGCCTATGTGATGGAGCTGGCAGAGGAAGGTGGGTGCCCTCCCACTCTTGTGAGGCCCTGGCATGGCAGTGCCCAGCCCTAAGCAGGGGCGCCAGGGGATCTTGCACCCATGCCATGGAAGAGCAACCTGTAACAACTCCACAGCCTGCCCCGGGGCATCATCCAGGGGTTCAGCCATCTTTGGAGTGGGTAATCAGGCCTGATCCATCCCTGGTGCACAGCACACTCCCATGCTGCTTTCCCAGGCTCCCTTGGGTCTGTGCTCTCTGCACCTCTCCTGGCATCTCGGCTTGGGTGCCCCTGCAGCCCCATGCTGGGTAGTGCCCCTGTGAATACCCTGCATGGGGGCTCCCTCTGCCCAGTGTGGTTGCAGGGTGCCCAGGGCTGAGCTCCCTGAACCTGAGCAGCCCTGGGAGGAGGCAGGGGCACATGGGCAATGCCGCCAGGCTCTCGGCACTCCAGCTGAGCAGGCCATTCCCTGCAGTGCTGCTGGCGCAAAACCTGAACTCAGACGACCAGGACGTGGTGCTGCGGGCCCTGAAACGCGTGCCTGAGGGCCGCCTCAAGAAGGAGGGACTGAAGGCACTGAGCCTGCTCCTCGTGGAGGGCAACAGCAAGGTGGTGAGCGCTGTGTCGGCCCAACTCCGCAGCCTGGCTGAAAACCCCCGCTTCCGCCAACGGGTATGTTGCAGGCAGGCCTGGGATGAGGTGGGCTGGTGGTGCTGCCAAGGGGTGCTGCCTCCCACATTTGCCACAGCCGAGGGCACAGCACTGACACCCGCTCTCCCCCAGGCCCTCGTGTGTTACCTGGACCAGCTGGAGGATGAGGAGGTACAAACGCGTGTGGCAGGGTGTGCAGCACTGGGCTGTCTCAAGGTAAGAAAGCTACAGGGAGAAGCCCAGACACTTGTGCCAGTTCAGTCCCAGGACTGGCCTGGCTGCAGGGTGGACAAAGAGGAATTGGATGTGTCCAAGGGTTGCCTGGTGCTGCCTCAGTGGTTGCTGCACATGCCCCTGCTCCTGAGATAAGGGAGCTGGGGGGGCCCCAAATGCAATGGAGAACCAGGCAGGGGCAGGCCCAGAGGGGAACTGGGGAGGGAAGGGACAGAGTCAAGGGATTTTCCTGTCCGAGACTGGGCAGGAGGAGGAGGGAGAGCTCTACGGGGGCTTTGGGACACACCCATGCCAGCCTGGTATCTGCCATAGAGCTGCAGCAATCCATGCTGCCTTCTCTTCCGGGCTGTGTGCATGTTGCCAGGTCTCCCAGCCACATTTAGCCCTTTGCCCCCACTCCTGCAGGCCAAGGAGAGCATCGAGCAGCTGGTTTACCTGTGCCAAACTGACAAGGAGCCTGTGCGGGAGGCAGCCAAGCAGAGCCTGATGCTGTGTGGTGAGTGCCCTGCTGCATTGCTTTGCTCTCTCCCCACTCAGGGCTCCCAAGGGGCATCTCCCAGTGCCATGCGCTGGCACTGCCTGTGGGAGAAGGGTGTCCTGGGCTTGTCCCTGCCTAGCCCTATGTGCTCTGGCTCATGTCTTCCCTTGTGTTCAAGCTCTGCCCAGGCAAGAGCAGATTGGTGGTGGGCATTGAAGGCTGGAAGTGCCCCCAGCCACAGAGTGCTAAGCGTGGTTGTTATTTATTATTTGCTAGATGGCACTGAGAGAACCATCTGAGTGGGTTACTAGGCCTCCGGGTCGTGACAGCTGCTGCACAGGTTGGGACATGTGAGCCATCCTCATCCCTGGTCCCTGCTCCTGTTGCTTTGCTCACGAGTGTCTCGTCTTAGAGCCTGTCAGCCATGTCATGTTTTGGAGTCTGTGTGTGTTGGCTGTTTGTAGAGCCCATCCCCATGGCACACCCGGCACATGTAGGCACCTTGTGTCCTGTTGTGCAGCAGATTGTCCATGTCACAACTTCCCGCTGGGGGATGGCCGCTGTGTGCAGATCTGTGTTGGGTGGGGTGTCAGGGCAGAGATCTCTGGGCCAGTTTGCAGCATGGACATCTGTGTCCCTGCATGTATGCAGGGGGTCTTGGGGAGCCTCTGGGATACTGGAGCGAGCACACACAGACATGCACGGCTGTTTGAGAAATGCCGCCCCTGCCTGCATCTGGTACAGCCCAAGCCTTGGCCCATTTGCCTTGCCTGGGCTCTCCGCAGGTGAGTGGGGTCAGCAACCAGTGCTCCTGAAGCTGAGCTGCGGGTGATCCCTGTCTTGCATGGGCGTGGTGCAGCAGGCAGCTGGAGAACAGGCTTTACAATGTCTGAATCGAATACAAGAGCCCTGGGGACTTCGTGAGCCTGATCCCAGCTGGGACCTTGTCCAAGGGTGTGCTGAGTGGGGCAAGAGCAGTTTCTGTGCTCTGTGGCCATGTCACCCAGGCTCAACTCCACCAGGCATTAGCCACATTCCCCCTTCCAGGCAAGGAAAGGTGGCTGGGGATGAGCAAGGGCCAGAGCTCCAGAATTTTGGTTCACTGACCGTGGCCTGTATTTGCAGGGGAGGACGGTAAATCGGCTCACCGGCGGCTGGAGGAGACCCTGGACAGCCTCCCGAGGATCTTTGCACCAGCCAGCATGGCCAGTACAGCTTTCTGAGACACCACACACACCTGCCTGCCATCCCTCAGGGCAGAGGCACCACTGGGCTGGCCTGGGCTTGCATGGACTGGGCCAAGCCAGCACCCAGAGGCTCCCACCCTCAGCAGCGTACTGCAGTATTACCCCTACCAGCAGCTTGCCGCAGCCGCTCACTGCCTTACAGAGCACCGCTTCCCCTGCCCCTAGACACTGGCCATTTGGGGTGCCCTGTAGGCACCCCAGGGCAGGGGGGCTCGCTGCACCTCTCACCCTTTGATTGCTATTTAAATTGCCAGGGAGCTTGCCCTACCTGCCCCATCGTTGGCTACAGCTGCTGGGACCGGAGCAAGGCAGAGATGTACTGGACTTCTCTGCCACTTCCCTTCCTGTTGCTCAAGGGCACATGCCCTTCCCTGGAAGGACCTGCACTTTGGAAACGATGCTGTTTCTTTCCAGGAGTTTCCTGGGCTGTGGGGACTGTCACCCTTTGCCACCTGGAGTCCCCAGGACTTAAATAAAATGATATATGAGATATTAATATATTCTGCTGGCATTTCTTCTTTCCAGCTCCATGTGCTCCTGTCCCTCCCCAGGCCTGGCTGTAGGGAGTGCAGTGAGATATGGCCCCAGCCTAGAGCCTTTCCCAGTCTCTTGGGAAGCACTGTGGAGGGCAGGGGCAGGAGGAGCAACAGAGGGATGGACAGACAGATGGACAGAAGCTGCCACCTTTTTTTTGGTTTTATTTTTTATTTACAAATTTTTGCAGAAAAACAAAAGCAAAAAATCCTTTTCTATAATGTCTCTATAAATCTATATATAATGTAATTACAGAGAATGACTAATTTTGATTTTAAACCAGAAATAAAAACAAACCTTTAATGAGCGATGGTGTCATTGTGTGGGTGTTTCTGGAGCTCCATTGCCTAGGGGCAGTGTAAGCTAGTGGTTAGCATGGCTGACTGGTGGGCTGGAGGGTTGTCATGGGATGCAACTGTGCTATCTAGCATGGCCTAGCTGCAGCTGGGTGCACTGAGCTGTGCTGGGGAGCTGGCAGTCCTCACCCACCCCTCAGCTGCCAGCCATTCCCGTGCCACAGCTGGGCAACACAAAGGGCTGTCGGTGTACCGGAGATGTGTGCCATGGGGCTGCTAGGCCACGCAGGCAGCGGCCAGTCCTAGCCTGAGCCAGCTCTCAGAGCTGGCAGGCACCTTTTGCAGCCAGCTGTGCAAGGGAAGAGGAGACTGGGTTGCTCCCCTCCAGCATAAGGCACAGAGGTGATGTGTGGGGCCAAGCAGGAGTCTTGGTCTTCCTGGCACAGCACAGCCAGGGCAGAGGGGATTGCCCCAGCAGTGCACAGCACTGCCTGGGCCTGCAGTGTGCCTTTGCTGTCCTGCCCTCCAGGAATACTGACACTGTGATGATTTGAATGTCATTGCTAGTGTTGTCTTTTTCAATGTGCCTTGATTCAGCGTTCCACAGAGAAATGTTTGTGGACTGAGTGACAAAGTTAGACTCAACTGGGTGTGTCTCAGGTGTTTGGAAAGCCAGGGAACTCATGGTGGGAACTGCCCGTAGCCATGTGCGGCAAATGCAGCAGGGGAGCAGGTCCTCACCAGCTTGCTCCCACAGTGACTTTGGTTTCACCAAAAGGAGAGCAGGAAGCTTTTTAAGCAATGGAAGAAGTTTCCACCCTCTCTGAGCTTTGCAAGAATTGCTAAGATGTTGCAAAAACTTATGCAAACCCTTGCCTGCTAGGCATGGGAAACCTCACTCAAGCTGGCATGAGTTGTGCATGCTGATGCTGTGCTGTGGGGCTGCTGCAAGACACAGCAGGGTCCCAGTGGAGCTGGTGCCCAACAAAGCGTACAGGGTTTGCCCTCAGAGAAGGGAGGTGATTGCTACCTGCATGATGGGCTGGGCAGGCAGGCTTAAGGCTGTCCCCAAGCCCTGGAAATCAGGATATTCCCCTGCAACACCACTGCTATTTCCAGGGCAGCCCTAGTTTCTACTCTGGTCCATGCCTGGGGTGGGAATGCACCATGGTGCCAGGCAGTAGTGGAGCCAGGACCAGAGCTTGCTGAGCTGAACTGGTTTTCAAAACATCCCCACAGGTATTTAGCACCTCTTGGGTTTCCTCTCAATGGCAAGAACAGTGGATCTGGCTGCAGTGGCACTGAGCTGCAAAGGATCATAGAATCATACAATAGTAAAAGTCGGAAGGGACCTTTGGAGATGGTTGTCCATTCCCCCTGCTCAAAGCAGGGTCAACTAGAGCAGGTTGCCCAAAACTGTGTCCAGTCGGGGTCTGAATATCTCCAAGGGTGGAGACTCCACAACCTCTCTAGGTGACCTGTTCCTGCCCTTCATGTGCTGCTTGTTCCAGGGTGAGCGCAGGCCTGAGGAACAAGGGACAGATCGCCAGTGCTGGGAAGCCTCCCTGCTGGCTCCAGGCAGGGGCCTGCCATGGCCCACACTGCCAAAAATGTGGTCCAGCAGTACCGGGGGATCAGGCTCTTGGGTTCTGCTCTCTGCTTTGCACGGTGAGGGGCTGCTAGCAGAGCTGCATGTCCCCTTGTTGGGGAGGAGGTTCTGCAGGAAGGATGACAGCGTGTCTTGGTGCATAGGATGTCCCAGACAGGACAACTCTTTAGTGCAAGATGTCGGGAAGTACCTTGTTGGCAGTGAGGGGCAGCACCCAGGCACTCTCCCGTGCTGGGAGCTGGGCTGGAGCACAGTGGATCTGTGGGCAGAGGTTGGGTAGCCTGGCAAACTGATGGCGCAAGACAGCTCTTGCCCACATCTTTGCCATGTCTATACTAGGTGCATGGCACAGAGCAGCATCAAGCAGACACGGTGCCACATTAGCCAAGCCTGGTGCCCATGACTGTCTGTGAGTTGCTTTCAGAGGAAGCACTTCTGGAAGTGGTTTTTATCTGTAGAGGAGACTGCAGAAACAGTATAACCAGAGGATGCTTTGTTGTGTCGCTGCTAGCTTAACCTTATTTCACCTGCTGAGGGGTGGGTTGGAGGGGCCCTAAGAGGAAAGTACAGTGATTCTCCCAAAGTATTGGGTACTGCACTGTCAGGCACTGTAGGCAGCAAGAGCATAGATATGGGTCCCAATTGGCACATACTGCAGTGGGAAAACTCTGGGGCAAGAGCACTCCAGAGGTGGAAAGTGGCCCAGACATCTTGTATTTTTGGTTCAGTTTCTTTTCCCTCAGAATAATCCCTGGAAATAAAAACAGCCCATCACTCCAGCAGTCAGAGCCACAAATTCAATCCATTCATCTAAGTGGGTGTTCTCCTTGCTCTGCCAAAACCTAGCCCCATCCCTGCAGCACAATACCAACTTCCAAGATAATCTATACCTTGGCTGCAGAGATCTGAGCAAGAAAGTAGCTTTCTGTCAAGGCAGGCAGGGCACTGCATGTCAGCATCCCCAGGACAAAATGACTCTGCTCCTGGAACTGCAAGGAATAATCTCCTTATTTATGTGGCTTTGGGAACATCTGGAAAAAAAAAGAAAAAAGATTAATTTAGGAATCTATTGCCTGCCTTTGCTCCAAATGGGTCTATGCCAGCATCACCAAGGACCTCTGCCCCATGGACATTGCCAGGTCACCTGGAATTGCAGGATTGCCATTTAACTGGAATTAACATTATCTAAAAAAGTCTTGTCTTTTGAATGGGACTCACTTAAAACATTCACTGCAGTTTGCATCCTGCTTGTTTTTCTGAGGGCTGGGAAGGGGCAGGATGACTGTCACAAAAGCCAGCTATTTGAAGAGCCAGGGAACTGCACTCTGGGATTTGACATGTCCTCCAGCCCTTGCATAGGAACTACACCACTCTGCAGAGCGAGCTTCCTGGACACAGCACCACAGAGTGTGTTTTGCAGTGGCATGTTTGCTATTCCAAAGAAGACAGTATTCCAGCACCAAGTTTGTCAGCCAAATCTGTGTCAGCGCTTAAAGCACATCTCTCTCTTTTGGACGTGCTTGTGCTCAGCAGCACCAATGAGCGTTGCAGCTACTTGCTTTTCTTGTATGAGCCGCAGTCAGTGGGAGGGTGTCTGTGTCATGGTCACATTATCCATGGGCTCTGGCTTTAGAAAGACTTTCCTTTTCCCCATTTACTGCTGTTTTTCTTTGAGTTAAAGGGGTCCATGTGGATTCTGGGGAACTTTACAGTATTGGCTTTTACCTGCTGCTCTTGGGGTAGCATCCTGAGGAGCACCTGCTAGCAGGAAACAACTAACCAGCTAACGTACCCTCTCCTGCTCTGCATCTGGGCTGACGCAGTTGTCAAGGATATGGGTTCAGTGACACTCAGAACATCAGCTAGAATGACTCCAAGTGGACACTGCTACTTCGGAGTGTCCCAAGCTCTGATGGTCCTTCATGTCTAAGAAATGACTCAAATCTTGATGCCAAGTCATTTTTAGGTGGTTCCATTTTCCCAGATTCACACAGAATCACAGAACGGTTGAGGTTGGAAGGGACCTCTGGACATCAGCTAGTCCAACCTCCCTGCTCAAGCAGGGTCACCTACAGCACATTGCCCAGGACCCTGTCCAGACGGCTTTTGAATATCTCCAAGGATGGAGACTCCACAGCCTTCCTGGGCAACCTCTTCTAGTCTCTGTAACCATCACAGTAAAGAAGTTTTTCCTTATGTTCAGACAGAACTTCCTGTGTTTCAGTTTGTGCCCATTTGCCTCTCGTCCTCTCACTGGGCACCACTGAAAAGAGCCTGGCCCCATCCTCTTGACACCCTCCCTTCAGATATTTATACACACTGATGAGATCCCCCCTCAGTCTTCTCTTCTCCAGGCTGAAGAGGCCCAGCTCTCACAGCCTTCCCTCCTATGAAAGATGCTCCAGGCCCTTCCTCATCTTCGCAGCCCTCCGCTGGACTCGCTCCAGTAGCTCCAAGTCTCTCTTATAGTGGGAAGCCCAGAACTGGACACAGTACTCCAGGTGTGGCCTCACCAGGGCCGAGCAGAGGGCAAGGATCACCTCCCTCAACCTGCTGGCAAGGCTCTTCCTAATGCAGCCCAGGATACCATTGGCCATCTTGGCCATGAGAGCACATTGCTGGCGCATGGTCAACCAGCTGTCCACCGGGACCCCCAGGTCCCTCTCTGCAGGGCTGCTCTCCAGCAGGTCAGCCCCCAGGCTGGTGCGTGGGGTTATTTCTCCCTGGGTGCATTCTCTCTGCACTCGCCTTTGTTGAACTTCATGAGGTTCCTCTCTGCCCACCTCTCCAGCCTGTCGAGGTCCCTCCGAATGGCAGCACAGTCCTCTGGTGTATCAGCCCCTCCTCCCAGTTTGGTACCATCAGCAAACTTGCTGAGGGTGCACTCTGTCCCTTCATCCAGGTCATTGGTGAGGAAGTTGAACAAGACTGAACCAAGTGCTGAACCCTGGGGGACACCGCTAGCTACAGGCCTCCAACTAGACTCTGTGCCGCTGATCACAACCCTCTGAGCTCTGCCATTCTGCCACTTCTCAATCCACCTCCCTGTCCACTCATCTAGCCCACACTCCCTGAGCTTGTCTATGAGGATGTTATGGGAGACAGTGTCAAAAGCCTTGCTGAAGTCAAGGTAGACAACATCCACTGCTCTCCCCTCATCTACACAGCCAGTCAATCCATCATAGAAGGCTTTCAGGTTGCTTAAGCGTGATTTCCCCTTTGTGAAGCCATGCTGACTACTCATGATCACCTTCTTATCCTTCACAATGCTTGGAAATGGTAGTCAGGATTAGCTGCTCCATCACCTTTCCAGGGATGGAGGAGAAGCTGACTGGCCTGTAGTTCCCTCCTTCTTGCCCTTTTTGAAGACTGGAGTGACATTTGCTTTCTTCCAGTTCTCAGATACCTTTCCTGATCGCCATGACCTTTCAAAGATGATTGAGAGTGGCCTTGCAATGACATCAGCCAGCTCCCTCAGCACTTGTGGGTGTAACCCATCAGGGACCATGGACTTATGTATGTCCAGTTTGCTTAAGTGATCCCTAACGGAATCCTCCTCCACCAAGGGAAAGTCTTCCTTTCTCCAGACTTTAACCCTGGTCTCCAGGTCCTGGGATTCTTGAGGGCCAGTCTTACCAGTAAAGACTGAGGAAAAGAAGACATTCAGTATGCCTTCTCTGTATCCTTTGTCACCAGAGTCCCTGCACCATTCAGCAGCAGTCCCACATTTCCCCTAGTCTTCCTTTTGTTACTGATGTATTTATAGCAGCCCTTGTTTTCCTTGACATGTCTAGCCAGATTAAACTCCAGATGGGCCTTGGCAATCCTAGCCCCTTCCCTGCATACTCAGACAACATCCCTATATTCCTCCCATGTTACCTGTCCCTGCTTCCACCTTCAGTATACTTCATTCTTCTGTTTGAGTTTTGCCAGGAGCTCCTTTTTCATCCATGCAGGTCTCCTGCTCTCTTTGCTTGACTTCTTGTTCATTGGGATGGACCATTCTTGAGCTTGGAGGAGGAGATCCTTGAATATCAACCATCTTTCTTGGACCCCTCTTCCTTCTAGGGCCCCATCCCATGGGATTCTTCCAGGCAGGTTCCTGAAGAGGCCAAAGTCTACTCTTCTGAAGCTCAGGCTTGTGATCCTGCAATTTTGTCCTGCTCCCTCCTCACAGGATCCTGAACTACACCATCTTATGGTCACTGCAGCCAAGGTTGTCCCCAACCTTCACATCTCCAACCAGCCCTTCCTTGTTTGTAAGTACAAGGGCCAGTAGAGCACCTCTCCTCGTTGGCTCCTCTATCACATTTATCAGGAAGTTATCATCAATGCTCTACAGGAACCTCCTAGATTGCTTGTGCCTTGCTGTGTTGTCCCTCCAGTATGAACGTGAAGCTACTTCCAGCTGTCTGTAGAAGGCCTCATCTAATTCTTCTTCCTGATCAGGTGGCCTGTAGCAAATCCCCACAACAGTGTTATCCATTTTGGGAATCTCCTGCTTGAGCAGCCTCAAATTTGAACCTGTTAGTGTATCCTAGGCTTGTATGAAACTACGTTTTCAAGACATTCATTACACACGTGGACTTCTGGGCAGTTAGAAAGAAATAATTCAAACAGTAAAGTAGTCTGTGTTTAGCCATGGTAGAGGAACAGCCTTGTCAAGACCAATGACTTGTTTTATGCGGGGCTGTCGAGTATGTATATCATGGGTCTGTTTCTCCAAGGACCATTCCTTGGGAGATGGCTGGGACCTCATCTCAGACAGAGACCAAAGTCTGCTCCAGGCACTCTCCAAAACTCAGTTTAATGCCAGCTCTCAAATCTGGCTATTTTCCTCCTTAGAACGGGTCAAAGAAAGGGTGAGCCCTGAGGTCTTGTACGGTTTGAGGGCCATTGAAGCAGAGTTACTAAGAGCAGGAAACAAGGGGAGTGAGCTCATCTGGGGGCCTCATCAAGGAGCTGGGATCTCCGCAGCTTAGTCCTTGCTGTTCTGCTCCAGGGCAAGGCGTGTTTGGGAAAGGCCACACTCAGACAACTTTTAAAGAAGCAACCTCTGCTCCTGGGTCACTAATCTGAACATGCTAGGAGGCTGATTTTCAGGGATACTGACTACCCTCAACTATGACTGAAGCTGGGGGCATTGCAAAGGTTTGAATGTTCTGCCTATCAGCTCAAAAGCACCTCTGAGTGAGGAATTCATGATTAATAGGTCAGTCGCGCCCCCAGCACATGCTGATAGATGGTTTGATACACTTCTGACTTAGAGAAATCCAGGAACAGGTGTCTGCAAGAACAACTTCAATTTCCTAAGCAGTGAGATAGATTCCTGATACAAAAGACAAGCAGTAGTTTGTCATAGGACAGCTACAAACAAAAGGTGGATGGGTCATTAAAATCCATTTATTCCTGGGCCTGTGTGAGTATTTAAAGGAACATAAAAAGTTATCTTAGCATGCAGATACAGTTCCTCTGTTTTGATTAGTGCCTGAACTAAGTTCTGAGCTTAAAGCAAGATTTACATCTATACATGAAAGATATGCCATTCTCCCCAAAATTACAGCATGAGAATTGATGGTTTGACATCTTTCAATAAATGTAAATGACTCTTTTAAGAAATTCACACTACAGGATCTCTTTTCCCCAGAAATGATATTAACAGAATAACAGATTCTTCAAACTTTTCATGCAATTAAGACCCATGGAGGTCATGGTTGTGGGCTACACCCTATCACTGCTTACAACTAACGGCCACTTTTTGACAGTGCATTGTAACTAAAATTTCCCTCCTTCAGCAGAGGTTGAAGAAAGGGAGCTGCATCCTAGTGATTCAACCAGTCACAGCTCATCCCCTCTGGCTCTTTGATATGCTACAGTTCCTCTGTTGTAATGAATTAATGGACTCAGTCTCATGTCCTAATCCTCAGAAGCGAACTTGGTCTCAGTTGTCAAGAGGAAAGGAGCATCAGTGCTCCTAATGCTCCCCATGGCACTGTCACCGATGCCCTGCTTTGCAAGGCCTGGGACATCTTGGGCAAGAAAAACCTTTAAAGCAGGGACACAGTAAGACTCAGGACCTAATCCTCTCTCACCGCCATCTCTCATCCTAAATACCTCTTCACAAAACAGCAGTCTGCCAGATCCTTCTCCTTTCCTGTATACCCCAGCTAAACAAGACATAAACATTATTCGGACTATGATTTAAGGACACAATTTACATATGCTAATGTATGCTACTTATGTCTGATATTTTTGTCACTTGCTAAGCAGGTTGAGGTAAAGCCTAGGCTGCTGAACAGCTTTAACTCTGCCCTGCAATGACATCTCAAGAGGTGAAAATCTGGGGCAAGATTTTAAAAATCAGTTTCAACTGCAACATCCTTATAATTCCTTAGTCCTAGGAGCATGGGTTTATGCTCAGGTTACTTTACATTTAATCTTCTTTCTGAATTCCCGGCCTTTGTTCCCTGCCTCCTGGGAAGGATAGGTGAGTAAAAGGAGGAAGAAATTTAACTTCCTGCCAATGCATCTTAATTTAAAATTATTAATATTTTTACTCATTACCCTAGCTTCATTTCACATGTTTTTATGGTAAGAGAATACAAAGAGGATGTAGCACAAGCTCATGGAAATTTCTCTTCCTCTCAGTTTGCCTGTCAATCAGCTACTGGGTCTTCAGCAATGCTACTGGAGATGAAAAAATATGTTAAACCCAGAAGATTCTGTAACACAGGAAGATGCAGAAAATGTCACACCACGAAGGACACAAGAGCCCATATGCTTTCTAAGAATGTGTCTTTGCTCACCACTCCCCCTTGTGAAAGTGATCTTCATTTATTCACAGAAACTTTATTTAGGTTTCATAGAACCACAGAATAGTTGAGGTTGGAAGGGTCTCTGGAGATCATCTGATCCAAACCCCCTGCTCAAGCAAGGGTCAACTAGAGCACGTTGCCCAGGACACTATCCAGTCAGGTTTTGAATATCTCCAAGGATAGAGACTCCACAACCTCGCTGGGCAACCTGTTCCAACATTCAACCACCCTCACAGTAAAGTGTTTTCTTATGTTCAAACAGAATTTCCTGTGTTTCAGTTTGTGCTCATTGCCTCTTGACCTGCCACTGGGCACCACTGAGAAGTGTCTGGACCTATCCTCTTTACACTCTCCCAGCTGTTTACACACATTGATAATAACCCCCGGAGCCTTCTCTTCTCCAGGCTAAACAGTCCCAGCTCTGTCAGCCTTTCCTCATATGAGAGATGCTCCAGGCCCTTCATCATCTTTGTGGCCCTTTGCTGGACTCACTCCAGTAAATCTATGTCTTTCTTGTACTGCAAGCACAGTATTGGACACAGTACTCCAGATGTGGCCTCACCAGGGCTGAGCAGAGGGCAAGGGTTACCTCCCTCGACCTGCTGGAAGGGCTCTTCCTAATGCAGCCCTGATGGCCTTCTGTTGTCACAAGGGCACATTGCTGGCTCATGGTCAACTTATTGTCCACCAGGACTCCCAGGTTCTTGTCTGCAGGGCTGCTCTCCAGCTGGTCAGCCCCCAGGCTGTACTGGTGCATGAGGTTATTCCTCCCCAGGTGCAGGACTTTGCATTTCCCTTGCTGAACTTCATGAGGTTCCTCTCTGCCTCTCTCTCTAGCCTGTGAGGTCCCTCTGAATGGCACCACAACCATCTCACCTATCAGCCACTCCTCCCAGTTTTGTGACATCTGCAACCTTGCCGAGGGTGCATTTGCTCCCATCATCCAAGTCATTAATGAAGATATTAAACAGTACTGGCCCCAGGATTGACTCCTAGTGACCCCTAGTGACTAGCCTCTAGCTGTACTTTGTGCCACAGATCACAATCCTCTGAGTCCAGCAGTTCAGCCAGTTTTCAGTCCACCTCAGTGACCACTTATCTAGCCTGCACTTCATCAGCTTGTCTGGGAGGACATTATGGGAGATGGTGTCAAAAGCCTTACTGAAGTCAAGGTAAACAACCTCAAGTGCTCTCCTCTCATTCACCAAGACAGCCATCTCATCATAGAAGGCAATCAGGTTGGCTGAGCACAAATTCCCCTTTGTATATCTATGCTGACTACTCTCAATCATCTTTCAGTCCTTCGTATGTCTGGAAACAGTATCCACGATTAGTTGCTTCATCACCTTCCGACAGATTGAGGTGAGGCTGACTGACCTGTAGTTCCCCAGATCCTCATTCTTGCCCTTGATGATAGGAGTGACATTTGCTCTCCTCCAGTCCTCAGGAATTTCTCACCATCACCATGACCCTTTAAAGATAATTAAGAGTAGCTTCACAATAGCATCAGCCAGCTCCCTCAGCACTCACAGGTGCATCCCATCAGGGTCTGTGGACATATGTCCACCTGTTTTCAGTGTTCCCTAACCTGATCCTCCTCCACCCGTTAAGTCTGAGGTAAAGAAGGCATTCAGTACTTCTGCCTTTTTGGTGTCCTTTGTCACCAGGGTCCCTGCCCCATTTTGTAGCAGGCCCACATTTTCCCTAGCCTTTCTTTTGCTGCTTATGTACTTATAGAAGCCTTTTTTGTTTCACTTTCCTGTTTCACTGCAGGGCTTTCACCACTACACTTCAGAACCACCTAAGATGTAAAAATTAAGAACCATCCCAATGCACAATCCACTGGCCACTTTCAGCAAGGAACAGTGCACCACGCCCACATATGTTATGTAGTATAAATTCATACATCTCACTACTAATGCTGTGGCTGCTTCAAAAGGGCAGGGCAGGACAAGTTGTAGACAGAGGTAGTTTTGTCTAAGTTTTGATGGGCAGGGATCAAACTTACCAATAAATTTTCTAGAAGATCCCTGTTGGGAGCTAACTGACACATTTACCATCTTCAGTTCCTCCAGTATTTAAGCTAATTTGAGCAATAAGTTATATTCCACTTGACTGCTAGTTTGGCAAGTCCAAGTTCCTTTGCAACCACCAGAAATACCATCTAATTCCCATAACTTGCCATTTATGAAGTTGTCCCATAAGTTTCCTAGCGACACTAGTTTGAGACAGTATTAACTCCCCTCCCAGCGAATGAAAAGCTTTGGTCTTTCAGCTTGTTAAGTCTTCCACAGTGCAGACCAATGCAGTAATTTCAGTCTGGTCTTTTGCTATGGCCTCAAGTGCTCCTTTTTCAATCACTTGATGGTCTCAGGAACTCTAGCATGTTTCCTGATCTAATAGGCCTGGAAGTTTCAGTACAGATTAAAAGAGGCGTGCAGAGCCACAGGTGGGCATGGTTGGGGTTTTGGGGTTGCAGGTAAGGGCAACACGCCCAAGATCCTGCGCAGCTGGGGTGCAGCGTGCTGAGCGTGCAGGCCGTGAGGGCCACCAGGCTGCAGGCAGCAAAGGGGAAGTGGGCCACAGCCTCCAGTCCCCACGGGGCTCCCACGGCGCCCACCAGCTCGGCCCGGGCAGGGCCACGCGGGCCCCCCGCAGCTCCACACAGCGAGGCCATGCCACCACACCGCCCAGCTGTCTGCCAGCCCGGACCGGCCGAGCACCACCGGGGGACGGCCTGAGGGGAGCGGCCGCGGCGAGCCCGGCTCCGGCACAGCCTCCCGCCACACCAGCTGACGTCACGCCCTCAGCGGCGCGTGACGCACGCACGCAAGCCGCAAGGCGTCTGTGCGTGCTCACGCGCGGCCGAGTGACGACGCGGCCACGGCCCCACGTTTAAAGTTGGCGCGCGATTCGCGCCCCCTTTTCCCCTCCCATCCGCCCTCCCAGCCTGCCCCGCGCGGCCGCTTCCCCGCGCGGCCGGCCCGCCTCCCCCTCCCACCCCTCCCTGCTTCGGCCGGCGGCCGCGGCAGCCGCGCTCGCGCAGGCGCACTCCGCCCGCCCGCCGCCATTTTGTGTCCGAAGCGACTGTGGAGCGATTAAACCGCGAGCTGGTGCTGGGCGCTAGCGGCGGCCGCGGCGGGGCGTGCGGGGCGCGGCGGCTCCGCGGGGCCCGGGGCGGCGCGGGGCGGCGGCGGGGCCCGGCGGCCCGAGCGAGCTCGGCAGGGTGCGGGCGCAGGTAAGCGGTGGCGGGGGGTTTGCAGTCGCTTTCTCCGGCCTCTAGGTGTCACGATGGGGCTCCGGTTCGGCTGGGGCCCCGCAGCGGCCGCCGCCGGGGAAGCAGGGGGCTTTGTCTCCCTCTATCGTCCCCAGCGCGGCCGGCGCCTGCCTGCCACCGCCGCCATTCCCCACAGCGCGGCGCTGGGCTGCGGCCTGCCCGGGCCTCCCTTCCCGGCGCCCCCGCCCGGGCAGGCCGCCGCCGAGCCGCCGGCCCCGACTCCATTTTCTTTCCTTTGTCTCCTCCGCCGAACCACCGGGGCTAATTACCGCCCCCTCCCCGCCGCGCGAGCCGCCGGCACCCCCCCCTTCCCTTCCCTTCCTCTCCCCTCCCCCGCCTTCCCCGCCCCGCCGATCCGGGCCTGGCCCGCTCCCCACCCGCCCGACCGCGGCCGCTTCCCCTCCCGCCTTCCCCGCGCGAACCTCTGCGGGGCTCGGCCCGGCGCGCTCCGTCCGGTGCCCCTGGCCTCGCTCGGTGTCCGGCCGGCGCCTGGTCGCGGGGCGGACGCGGTGGCGGCGGCTGCGTGTCCCGCTCCTGCCGGCCGCCGCCTTGCTGCGCTGGCGTGTGCTACGGAGTGAGAGGCGCTGCGAGGCGCAGAGCGGGACTCGAGCTCCCTCTGCAAGGCAGGCTGAGCAGCGCCATGCAGCACCGGGACGCGGGCACGGCTGGGGGGCGCCCGCTCTCGCCGCGCTGCCCCGCCGCCGCCCTCCCGTCGCTCCCGGCGAGCGAGTGCCCCGCGGCAGGGCCGCCGTCCCCCCCGCGCGGCGCCCGCGCCTCGGGCCCGGGGCGCCCGCGGGGCTTCAGCCCGCCCCGGAGGGGTCCTCACGCTGCCCCACGGGAACGGCCGGCGCGGGGCTCGGTCGGGACCGGCAACACGCGGTGGCGCGGCGCACCTGGGCTGTCGCCGGCCTCGCATCAAGTTTTGTCACTTGCTTAAACTTGGTCCGAGCTACAGGCCTGCAAAGACACGTTTCCGAGCCATTTCCCCTCCAGAGCTTGCCTTTTGCTCGCGTGCCTTTTTAAGGAACTGCATTTGTGGAGATGAAGACCTTTAGCTCATTGCTAAATATGTTTTTATTGCATATCTTAACACGGGGTTGTTCGGGGAGGGGGGGAAGCTGGCACACAACCTACATCTTTTTGTGATGCAGAGGAGTGGATCACACGTGTTTTGTGTAGAAACCATTTGCTTTTTGTTCTTTACATCAACTTTTAATTTCTTCGGTAAATATATTCATACGGTATCTGATTTACCCTTAGCTCTGCTAAATCACTTTGATACAGGATTTTGCCATGTTGTATGCATCCTTTTCTATTTAATGTAATCCTTCCTTAGGACTTGTTTGCTGGTGAAAACCAGCTGGCTTTCCTGTTTGTGACTTCCTTTTTTTACCCAATGTCTTTCATGCATGGCTGTTCTACACCTCATGCCATGGTTATTATATTTTGGTAATAAACTTCAGAGATGTTACTAAAAATATCTGAAATACTGTATCTGCTACTTCCACTATATGTTTTTTGTTTCAGTGCAGGAACTGTAAACACTTTCTCAAATTCTGCAATTTATTCTGCTTGTGCAGAGCCTGTTCAACTCACAGAGGAACTTTAAGTGTAAAAAATAGCTCCAAATTGTATTCAAGCTGAAGTTCTTATTTAAAACGTCCCTAACCTTTTACTTAAGTACAGAAGATATCAGGAATGAAGAAGGGAGCAATTTGAGCATAAGGGCAAAACAATGCTTTTTCTAAAGGTGATTCAGAATTTTTTACTTTTGCTTTGCTTTTTTTTTCTGGATATATGGAACTAATGCAATTTTACCATATCCTGTACTTAAAACATACCTGAGAAAGGTTGTTAGGATGCATGGAATAGTTTCATTAACACTTGGAGAACTTTGTGGGATATTTTTGAGGAATAATGTCCGAGTAAAAGGTGCAAAATGTGAGTTCCTTATATCCTCAAGTGACTGTACAACAGAATTGGACAAAACTGGCTGTAGTATTTCAGAGAGAGCTTGGAGAGTTGTCATTGCAGTGTAAGCTGACTGGCAACTCATGCCTACAGTGTTATTGAGGGAAAGGGCTATTTCAAGAACTGTTTTTAGTATTAGCAGGCTGTATCTTGTGTGAACTGTGACTAGCTTGTGTTTATGGTTACCAGTTTTTGTGACTGCAGCTTGATACCTACCTGATGGTACCATTATAACTTTCTTGCAAATGCCAGAAGCTGACACATTATTTTTGTGTTTGTTCTGTATTTGCCTAAAAATCTGGTTGTAGATGGTTAATAACTTGCTATGGAATTTCTTCTGTATAGAGTCTACTCCAGAACTTAACTTTGCTTTCTTCTTTTCCCCTTAGTACTTCATATCCAAGAACTCCTGCTTTTCTAATAGGAATTTTTTGAAGTCTGGCTGAACATTCTGTAAGCCTGTCTTATAACTATTTGAGGCCTAGAAATGCTTTTGAGTGACTTATAACCAAGGTAAAAGCTATAACTAAAAAACAAAACCTATAATTTGTTCGAGGAGAGAACAAGCAAGACCAAAGTTGTTGTTGTTGCAGGGACATAGCACATCACAAGCAGGCATCACAAAGGGAGCCTTATCCCCTTCTGTAGAGGAAAGAAAAATTCCTTGCCTGCTGCCAGAGTTCCCATCTGTGTGCCACTGGGGAAATTCTTCCCTGGCCTTCAATCTGGCATTTAGTGTAACGAGGAGCCTGCTGACAAGTGAGAACACAGGTATATGTTTTGTAGCTTGCTACGACTGGGGATTGGCTAAAGGTAAGAGACAGGATGTTGTGTAGGGTGCAGTCTCCAGCCCTTAAGGGAAGGGCATCTCGCTGGCATCTCAGAAATCAAATTTGCAGAGGGTAAAGAAGTCAAAGTTGCAGAGGGTAAAACTCTGACTTTGGCACTATCCTGCTGTGGAGTTCAGGATTTCTTTCTTCCACTCATTGATTATATTTGCAGAAGCTTCGCATTAAAACTCCTTTTCCTGGCAACTCCTGCTTCTATTACCTCTTTTCCATCAGAGGGAATGTTTGAGGGAGCAGTAGAGCTTTAGATCATAACACTCTTTCTTCTTCCTATGATTGTATGTGCTTTAGAAATATATGTAATAAAGAGCAGCCACCACTGCTATCTGCACACACGAATTCATACACTGGCTGAACTGCTGCTAGTCTTCAGCTACCACAGTGGAGCTAAAAGAAACTAAAGCTTTGACTTGGTGGTTATTTTGTTTGTATTGACTTACTGAACTGCATTGGCTTGTTTACTTGACTTTAAAGCACTATTCATCCATTTGGCTCTAGTTTAGATGCCCATTTCAGTCTTTGTTGAACTAGTTCAATGAAGTTTCAAACTCTCCTGCTCCACAGTACTACATGATCCTGGAGAGACACATAGATCCATGAAATTCCAATTTTTTTGTTCAAAGATCATATTTACCATTCATAAAGTTGTTTCAGAATGTTGCCTTATGTTTTTCAGACTTCTTGATCAAAATTAGAGAGAAACTTTTTCCTGTACTTTGACTGTAACTCAAAATGTTGCTTTTTTGTACTGAGGGATGTTTGAATTTTGTTTGAAACACTTGGGTTCTTCTCCCGCTTCTCTCCCATAATCTGTTATTCTTCAGAAATTAAATGTGACAGACTTATTCTAGCCAGATATTTAATATAGAAAATGAAATAGGTGCTCAACTGATTGATCTTGGTATTCTTGGATTAACAAAACAAAAACTCCAAAAGAGTAGAAGACCCACGAGCTGGGATAAGGATTTTTATTTTTCAGGTTGTGTTAACATTTAAGTAATTATACACTGAACAATTCAGTTTCAGTGCTTAACACAAAGCAAAGTGCATGTTTCCAAGTTTTTATAATATAAAATGAAGGAAACTGTCAAGTTTTGGACTATTTTTCCAGTGTGGTCCTTAACTGATGAAAATATAGAAATAATAAAGTGGGTGTTCTCAAGAGCAGTGCAGTAAACGTGTGACGCATTGATGAGACCTGTGGTAGAATGGATTACTGAAAAATTGTTCTGTTCTTTCCCTACAGGTGAACATGTGATTAAAAAGCTGTGGTTCATAGGTCTTTACAGTTACACTTCTTATGTTAAGTTCTGTTTTTATGAACTCTTCAGTTTCAGCCATCCTAATTCTCACTGTCAAACAACTCAGGATTTCAGTGTGCTGTGTGTTATATGTCATTGATATTAAGAGGTCAGGTGTGTTTAAAAGTCCAAGAGGTGCGGTGATCAGGTAGAATATGCTGACTGGGTAATGCAGTCAAAGGCTGCTGTACTGGTAGCGGTTTAACACTGTTGCAGGGTGTTTTCTTTGCAGCCTGTAGTGCAGGTAATATGCCCAGACACCTATTGTTTTGTCAGTCAGCTATCTGCATTTGCTTCTTGCAACATAATCTGATTTCTTTGCCATAGAAACAAACCCATGAAGTTTCTAAAACTGCTCAAATGTAGAGGCAGATTAGAGAGATTGTGTGAACTAAGTTCTGTTTATACTGAAAATCTTATTTTACCTCTCTTCTTTTTCCTAGAATCTAAAAATTTGTTGACCCCATTGAACTTGTCAAATTCCAGCAAAACTGAACCTAAAATGCATGGTGTTTGGA
The DNA here is from genome assembly GCF_036417845.1 of Apteryx mantelli. NCBI lineage: Eukaryota > Metazoa > Chordata > Aves > Apterygiformes > Apterygidae > Apteryx > Apteryx mantelli. Next base: position 24,769,768 of record NC_089987.1, on the reverse strand, counting down.
GCATGAAATATACCTTTGTCTGTATTAATATGAATCATCATTAGGAGCTTGTATGTCTCTCAAACATCAGCAGGTGAAATAACCACCCATAAATTAGAGAAGGAGAAAGTAGCTTTTTCCAATTATATAAAGAATTTTGTTTACCTTAACTGGATATTATATTAATCCTTACTCCCTCTGCAGGTATTTAGAATTTGGCTGTAGTACTGAAAACCTCTGAAATTTCGTTTCTGTAAAAAGTACATCTTCATTTATCTTGGGAGGGAAGAGAGATGTTTGTCTTGACTAGTATTTTTTTTTTTTTTTTTCCACTTCTTGTACTGGAACATCCCTAGCCATAGTGAAGGAAGTAGTAGTGTGTATTTAATATGAACACACTTTGGAATAATAGGGAAATTCCAGGAAATGGGAGAAGTGCTGTTGTATCAGTATTAAAGAGATGGGTGAACATGGCAATTGGTGATGCAGTGCTGTGCAAAGAGAGACACCTGAGCTACCTTGGGTATTTGGCTAGTGCTACATGATGTTACTACATGTACATGTACTTTAGGTTGGTACCAGCTCTACTGTTAGGCTTAGTATAGGATTTAATTAACAAGAAGAGAAAAGTAGATAATTAATCCTACTCCGTATGGCCTTAAGGAAACTAAATCTTGTTAACTTTTTATTGAAGACTTTATCAAACTCAAATTATAAAGCAAGATATCTTTACAGAAATAAAAATTAGTGTACAAAATCAGCAAATGCCATCCAGTTGATTGGTTCATGAATAGTCCATGGGAGTACAAGACTGAATAGTTTCCAGGGATGTTAAGCAAAAACTGGTACTTGCTTGTCATAATTTGTTTTCATTAGTGATTTGTTAGTGCAAAATCTCTGTTGATTTAAAACTTCTGGATGATAAAATTGTGATTCATGGAATGGGAAATAAGGCAACCGTCATAATTGTGAGATGAGCTAGATCCACTCAAATGCGTGTGTTAAGGCTGCCAAATGTAAATCTGTACATCTGGGAACAAGGAAATTCAATTGAAAGTAAATAATGGCAAATGGTACCCTAGAAAGCAGTGGCTGAAGAGCATTATGGAGTCAGAGTGGATAAACAGTTTAAACCTCAGTTTCCAAGGTGATGCTGTGACAAAGAAGCTAATGTGATTCTCAAACTCATTAATGGAATGAGTAGAGATAGTGTTCTTATCTCTGTGGTATGGGGTGAAGTCATTACCAAAATATTGTGCAAGGTCTGGTGTCAGCACTTAAAACAGCAGGGGGAGAGAGAAATACTGGCAGCAAGGCAGCATAACCTCTAAAATGATCTAAGAGTTAGAGATAATGCCACGCAATGAAATGTTAAGAGTTTGCTACGCAGTTTAGCAGCAAAACTGAGGGCTGATTTGATGAGCATCTTTGATGAGCATCCTTGGGTATCTCCTTGGCAAGATAAAACTGGATATTGGAGAAGTTTTAGTCTTGATGACAGACATAACAAGAATTTGTAGTCAGATAAGTTCAAATTAAGACCTCAGTTTTTCGACAGTGGAGGTGATTAACCATTGGAACGTGATATGACGAGCAGTGGTGGATTTTTCCATTTCTTAATATCTTTGAATCAGGAGTGTGGAAACACTTCAGAAAATTGCTTCAGGCAGTTGGAAGGTGCTAGACTTAATATGCTTTGTATACTTGGTATGCTTTGCTCTCATTTTGAGAGCTATAATTCATGAAAGGTCAGACTAGGTGGTCAAATAGAGGATGATCATGCTAAAGGGGGGGGGGGAATAAGGAGGAGCTCCTCATGTCCTTCCAGCACCTCCCATCTCTTTGAATAGAGATAAGTTTAGGACTTTTCATTGGAACATGATCAAGCCAGTCAGCTCTTGTGAACATGAGGAAGTAAGCAGGTATTGATATGCACTGGAGATGTATCAAAATAACATTCCATATGTTTAGTCCAAGCTTGTGACTGTGAGAATCTTTAGTTTTGTCTGTAGTATTAGTGAGCTGCTGGCGAGGTAAATGTTACTTTGCTGCCAGGGCACACTGCTGGCTCACATTCAGTTTGTTGTCTACCAGTAACCCTGGGGCCTTGTCAGCAGTTGCTCCCCAGCCAGTCAATCTCAAGGCTGTATCGTTGAAGGGGTTCTTCTTCCCAGGTTGTATTGTTGAAAATGCTCAGAGAAAGTGAAGCAAGGTGATTTTATTTTTTATTGAATGTGCTTCAGAAAATGCAGCTTTGTAAAATCTTTATGTGTCATGATTTTTTGTATTAAAGTGCATATTCAGTAAAATATTAATCAAGAATGAAACTAGGGAAAGTAAATCTGTGGAATAAAGACTAAACAATGTTTAATAATTTCAGGTTGTGATAATGCATTGTGCCTAGAGGTCCAGCTGGGTTTTTGACACTTCTGAGCTTTTCAGAATGTTACAGTGAGACTAACAGCCTGACAGTGGACTAAGCAGCTGTAGGTAGAGATTGCTGAAATCTAAAAGTACTTTTCAAGTACTGCATACGTTGAAAAGATGGGAAGGGGAAAGCCTAGACTTAAGACTTGTCTCAGCTGCAGAGATAACTTCCATGCAACCCAAATGCTCTAACCCAAATGCTCTTTCAAACTGAGTTCTTTCAACACAAGTGTCTTTAACTTGAGTTTGGCGATTCTAGTTTCTTCAGACTGTTTGTAAGAGGGCAAATAGGGCAGCTTTGTTGCTTCTACTTGTGTTCTTTGGAGAAATTTAGTCCGTGTCCAGCCTGACTGCTATTTTACACTGTAGTTCCTAGCACTCATACCAGGCCAACTTTTTGCAAAGATGCAGTGAATTCTGTGGTGAACGTGTAGCTTGTAGGAAGAAGAAACAGAGAAATATACCACAATTGATGGAAAACCACTTTTTGCAAGAGATTGTGGAGACACAGAAGGTCCAGAGAGACTAAGGGGGGAATAGGCAGATATATCCCCTGTAACATCCCATGACTGTGGATGCAAGGATGAGGTCAGTAGACCGCAGACCTGACTAGGCCTGATTGCTCTCCCTACATAGCATTTCCTACTCCTGCTGTAGGAGACAGACTGTTGGGCTGGATGGACCGCTAATCCAGCCTTGTAGGGCATTTTTTTATGTTCTTGTTGGAGAAGGAATTTTGCAACCTGTTGATAAAGGCTGCAGGAATGAGTTTACAGTTCTTGCTATATCAGAAATAATAGACAAGCATTTAGGGAAGTAAAAGTCCTGGTTTTCATGGTAAATTAGGTTGACTTACATTGGGACTGTTGTGACCCCATCTCCTTCCACTGCTGACACTGACAGTTACATAGCCAGGCCATGAGATGGGTCATGGCCCTCACTTTGCTGCCCCCTTCCCACCCCCCCCCCCCCCCCAAAAAAAAAAGAAATGCAAGTGGGGAGTGGAAATAGAGCAGCTCTGAGTTTGTGGTTGAATCCTTTGCAGAGCCATGCCTGAAATTATTTTGGGGAAGGTAGAGACTCTTGGAAAAGGTAGTTACACTACAAATGCTAGTCAGAACATTTGAATATTTGTATGTGTTTTGACTTATTTGAAATAAAGCAGTGAATTTGACTATATGTTTAAAATCTTCAAATGAATTCAATTCTTCCATTTTTCAGTTTGTTATTTTTACTTTCTTGAAAGAAACATCTTTGCTCTTTGGATGATGTTATGGCCCAAAGAAAAGGGCCCTGGCCTGATTCCTATAAGTGCTTTGTACTGCCATGGGCCTTTAGTGATTTGGGGCAGATTACTTAACCTGCTTGTCTTGTTTCCCTATCTTCTTGTGTTCAGTTTGCAAAGCTGACTCCTTGTAACCACCTCAAACATCCAAGGATTTAAAAATGAAAACAGGAAATGTTACTGTATTAAAATGGCCGCTCTTTTGCATTATGTACTTAAGTGTGATAATTCTACACTTTAAAACAGTAGCTTTCAACTTCTTCGTTTTGCTAAACTATTTGTAGTGGAGGTGCAAATATGAATATTAACTTTAGATTTACCTTCCCTGTTTATTACACAGGAACTTGTTAGAGGCACTCAAGGAGTTTTCAGATTACAGACTGGAAAAGGATCATTTTTTTGAAGGCTGTAGTTTGAGTCAAAGTTTATCAGATCATTAGAACATTCTTTTTGGAGGATGAAAGAAGTTAGTGTTATCCAGCGTTCCTGCTGAGTATGTAACTTACTGCCATTACTGATCTCTGAAGAGAGATTTATGGCTTCTTATGGCAATACTGAATACTCAAAAGATACTCTTTGATTATTTGATCCTTCCCTACCTTCCATGTTAATGTTCTCCTCTCCTTCCTGCTCAGGAATGACTAATATTGACTCCTTTCTGCTCTGTTGGCTCTTTGAGCTACTAGACCATATATGAGCCTAGCGTAGTTTATTCTTGGCTCCCTTTTGTGTGTGTGGAAATAATTTTGTCCTCTTCAAGCGGTTGTGTTCTCTGCCTGCTCTACCAGTGTCTTGACCTACGTGAAAAAGAATTTGGCAGCTTCCACGACAGTATGACGGAGCAGACTATCAAATAGTCAGATGGCTGACTTGCCTGAGATGACATTTGTAATGTTTTTGGACACGTCTGCTCCGAGTGGCTCCTGCAAACAAATCCTTGCAGAATGTGTTTTCTTCTCAAACTGCACTGGATTAAAAGGGAGATAGCCTTGGATGTTTGTCCTGCTGTAATATTTGTGTAATTCTCCTTGGCTAGAGGTACTTGATCCAGTGACATTGTTGATTGGCATGGTGTGTTACCATTTGTTCTTGTCCCAGAGCTGCCCCTTCAAAAAGGCTGCCTCTTATTGGTAGCTAAGGAGTCTTTTCAGCTGCCTGCTGGCATTCAAGATGTTGGCTCTTGATATGGTTCTGGAGAAAAGAGCACACCTTAGTCCTTGGTTCTCCACACAGATTTTTCTTTTTATTAATTTGGAATTACTGATCATAGTTGTTGGTGGTTTTCTCTGTATCTAAACAAAGTGAGGTCACTGGTCAGTATTGCTTCTGCCTCTTCTATCTTTAGTTCATATAGCAGCTTTTGTCTGGTGTTGGTCTTTAGGCAGCCTTTCTTTGACTTCACATCACACATGGTTTTGTATCTCATAAACAGTGTTGTACTACATCTCTACTCTTGTAATACTGCTCTCTTGCATTGAATACCGGAAGATTTCATCTCTCTGAAAGTGCAGGTTACTAGGTAAATTGTCAAGGGTGACTGTCCTTATGTATAGTAACACACAGTGAAGAACTAGTCAGTGTTTGAGATCTTGCAAAAGTATTCCAGGTCCTCTAGAACTTGCTTGGGAGTAAGTGCTGAGACAAAGAAATCTTTCTGCCCTAATAGCATTGTAGTTATAATTGTATAAATGAATAAAAATCCATTCTGTGTTTGAAGTATATCCTTAAATTTATGAAGTCTCGTGCCAGATACCATAAAATAATTTGGTTCGGAAGGGACCTCTTGTGGTACTTTGGTTTCAGCTCTGGGTTCAAAGCAGGGCCAGCTTTGAAATTAGATGAGATTGTTTAGGGTTGTATGTAGCAATCTTTTTTTAATATCTGCAAGGCTAGAGTTCCTACTACCTCTCTAAGCAACCTGTTCCAATGTTTGACTGCTCTCTTTTTGGAAAAGAAATGTTTTTCCTAATATCTAATCAGAATTTCCCTTGATGCAACTTGCCTGTTGCATCTTTCTTTCACTGTGCTGGTTTTCATCTTCTCTGTACCCTCTCATTAGATAGCTGAAGGCAGTGGTAACATCTTCCCCTCAGCCTTCTTAAAGCTAACCATGCCAATTGCCTCTTGTACATCATGTGCTCTAGCCCCCTGTCATCTTGGTGGCCCTCTACTGGGCTTTCTCCAGTGTATGTCAATGTCTGTCTTGTGCTAAGGAACCCAAAAGTGGGCATGTGGAGCAGTTTTATTTCCAACCTATCCCTGTTTTCATGCAGGCTTATCATACGTGACTCGTGAAAAATCTGAATGGGGAAATTAAATTTATTGGAAGTATTTTATGGGGAAAAAATGCTGGTTGCTCTAACAGAAGTAGGCTTACCTTTCAAGTAAAGAAGAGTAAGAGTGGTTTGTGAGGTTCACCCTCTCCTTGGATATTACCATGGAGTAGATGAAAGCAAGTATGCCTTGCATTTCTGAAATGTGTACCTTTATACTTCTGGGACACTTTGATCCTCAGATTGTCTATTAGTAGTTTGAGGTTCTGAGAGTGGTGTCTGAGCTGCTTAGTGCAAAAATTTCTCTTAAAAACGCCAGTGACACATTCCCTTAAGGAGAGTCAATACCTTGTGGAAGGAGAAGGGTGGTGATTGTTTCACATCTACCAAACAGTCCTAATGTGCAAATGTCCCTGTAAAACGCTGTTCCGAATTTGTGATGTCTACAGCATAGAAAATAACTACAGTTACTATTGTTCAGTTATTCTTTTCTCCTACTGAGAGGCTACAGTGGATACAGTATTTATTCAAAATGGAGATATCTCCACTATGAAGTCATTTGCCAAGCTGAAGGTTTGGTCTTAAAAAATTGAAGAAAACAAATTTTTTAATTCAGAATTTCAAGAAAAACAGTTTAGGATAAAAGAACAACAATTAATACAAGGATGCTTGTATTCAATTAAATGTATCCTATTTAAGGGTCCTGGTAATAAACCCACTGATGAAACTTCTAAGACAACACAGTTTATGCAGGAGGTGGTAGCTTTGTCTCAAGTGTCTTCTGAATGTAGGAGTTGCTGACTATGAGCCTTTCCTGTGTTAATTTTCAAGCTTTTAAGTTTTAGGAAATGGTCTTTGCTGGGGTAAGGCTCAGGAATAAAATCTCAGCTAGTAATAGTAACTATTTTGTATGCCTGTCACTGTGTGCAGGCTTTTATGAGCACAGAACCTGGCAAGGATGCAGCTCTTCATAGTATTTTTACTGTGCCCATAGCATTTGAGCTCCCCATGTATCCTCTGAGTGTCCCCTTTCCTGGTCACTGAATACATATAGCACATGTGGTTTTATTGTGTAAGTGTTGACTAAAAAGAGATCAATTCCAAAAAGTTTTTTAAATCTTGCTACTTCATTAGCACACAGCATCCACAGTTCTACCAAGTTTGATATCAGTACTGCTCTGTGAAACTGATGAACAATTAAAAATAGATTTGCCAATGAAAAATTGCAGCCAGAACCCAGACTGAAGTGCTTTGTATTAAATAAAGTTAAATAAATAAATGACAGAAGAACCAGGGAAAAACAAGTACTTAAATTCAAAGGGCAAAGAACCAGTGTGAAATTCCGCACTGTTTGGCCAGCTTTGCTGAGCGGAGCAAGAATAGGTGCCTCACTTCAGAATTATTCCTGTGGAGCTGCTTACTGTTCTCAGGGTTTTTAGTGTGTATGCACACTGAGGACTGAGCAGAATTAATGATGAGAAATAATGGATTGTTTTGTAAATAATTTAGTTCTGTAAATCTGAATATTTTAAGTCCTCAATCGCTTACAGTAATGAAGTTAACTTAGCAACTCTTCAATTAGCTGAGGCAGTTCCTCCTCACAGTTACAAGGTTAGAAGTGTGTTAGAGATGATTTTGTTACTTTATTGATAGTGTTATTACTTGCTACATTGACAGTACTGGCAGGTTATACTTGCTCTAATTTACACTCCTTTGACAACAAAAACTACTTTGTGATTTGGTATTCAATGGCGTAGCAGAAAAAGGACATCTGAAATAGGCATAACCAGCTCTAAAAAGTTGCATTGCAGCCTTGATTTGACATTAGACATACAGAATTTCAGATTTTGAGGAAAAAGTAGAGAGAGGAGTTTGTAACACTTGAGTTCACTCTTCCTGGTAAGTACTCATATAAGTTTTGGGTTTGTTTAAGGCTTGTTTGATAAGTGAAGGAGCCCTCAAGCAGTTGCCATGATACTCATCCTGGAGATGTAGAACTACACATTTTTCAATTAAACATTCAAACGTGTGTTTTCCCCCTCTTTTCTTCTTTTTTTTTTTAATTTAGTTTTACTAGTACTACTTATCTGTTTTGTTCCAGAGTGTGTGTTCTGACATCAAGAGCTGCATGAAGAATAGCCAGCATGAAGAGAACAAATCAGTCCAGGCAGAAGTGCAGAAGCTTCAGGAACACAAATGTAAATTAAGGGGTTTTAAAGTGTGGTCTGCATTCCATGCTGAGGCGGTAGTTTCACAGACACTTAAGGCTAGCACTGTGCTGGAAGAAGCTGCCCTGCTTTGCCTCTCTTTTGGCTGGCCTAAGTGGCCACACAGGAGACCTGGTCTGGATGGAAATAAGTGTCTTTTGGCTGGGTGAGTTCTGGCCTGGATTAGTTTCCTGACCAGTTAGCTGCAGTCTTAGACATGTTTGTGCTGATATGAAGAATCGGTGGGGTGATACGGGTGGGAACAAGTGAGCAGTGCAAAGGCAGAGGGTGGCTTCTTTGCCAGACTTAGTTCAGTGTGTTTGAAAGTAAGGCCTAAATCCTGCTAGAAAGGCTTTTCCTCCAAAGTTGAGTGTCTTTGTGTAACTTTTGCTTCATAAGTTTTGAAGGTTGATTGTAATGGCACTCCTAGGGCTTGACTGTAGAAGAATATTTGGAACACAAGTCCAAATGGATTAGGTATGTGTGCATAAAATGGATTAAACTAGTTAAAACTTCAGCATGAGTTGAAGCCAGGATTTGTGTGGATTTGATTTTGTTTACTTTTGTTCCAAAGTTTATTAATTCAGATTAACTTCCCTGAGATCTATGACTCAAGAGCCAGGATGACTTATTTTAGGCTTCAGGAGTTTTTACCTTGTCCATCACCCTCCTCCCATAGGTGTTTCCAAAACTCTTCTGGAATTTCCTGCCCCTGCTGCAAGGGCAGCAAACTGCATACAGCTGACAGCCTGACATTAAGCCAACTGACACTGACTTTGGTTTCTCTTAATGCATCAAGGTGTAATTTGTGGGGTGATTAGTAGTTACTGTATGAGCAGCTATGTTGTTCATGCAGTAGGGGCAGGACCCATGCTACTATCCCAGGGATTAGCACTTCCTGCTCTGTGATTTGAAGCCTGAAATGCCTTGTTAAGGCAAAGTATCACTACTAAATAAGTGTCTGTGTAAAGATAAAAGGAATAGCTGTTCCCCAGCAGTTTATACTAGGGTATTTGTTCGTCTAGATGAGGCCTTAGAGGAAAAAAATCCACATACTTTTACCCTATTATGGAGTTTACAGAATACCATGAAACTTGCTGCACTGTTTTTTTTTCCAAGTGTGGTATTGTTTGGTGCCATTTTGATATCATGCATCACTGCATCAGATGGCCAATGAATCCTACTCTATCAGATTTATTTTGAAGATGGGATTTTTTTTTATTTGCTTTTAACAGTTTGCTAATGTCCTGAATGTAAGTCTGAATTAATGTGCAAGGAAGAATGAGCACAAATACTTGTTCACAGAACTATTAACCTTTTTCAAAATCTATATACAATATTAGACTTTGCCTCTTGTGGCGATGGCTTTCACAGGCCATATTTCCAGTGGTCTTCTGTGAGGTTCACCCATCACTCTTGTATTATGGAGAACTATAAGAGGGAGGATTTGAGCAGGTTTATGTTCTAGCTTTTACTATTAATCAGCTGAAAATGAATTCCTCTCTGCCTACTACTTTTAAAAGCCTTCTATATTTCATGTGTTAAAGTTCTGTATATCTTTCAAAAACAAACTGTAGGGTTGGGAAAACATTCTTAATACATTAAAAAGGAAAAAAATCCTAAATATAGGTGATATGGAAATGTTTAGCCCATATTTCCCCATTTTCATTAGAGATGTATGTGTATGACTGAAGAACTAGTTTGGTGTAAGGAGACTGCAGTATCAGTTGTTGAAAGAAATAGAATTTTAGTAAACATTTCTGTTCTTAAAGCTCGTTCAGTTCCTCCTTAATTTCTCCTTCCTTTTCTGTCTACTTAACATTCTTACATAACTTAGTTTTACAGTCTTTTAAATAATGACTCGGATACTTTCTTCTTTGTAGAGCTTCATTCAGTTCTCCAAATCTTCAGGAAAAACAAGGAAAATCTAGTATTTCTGATGCCAAAATATACTGAATTTCCAGAAATAAAGCTGAAACACTTCCACCAGACTGCTTTCTTTATTAAGATTTGCCATTTGAAGTTGGAAGGAATTAGTTATGGCCCCAGTGACTTCCAAGCGTGTGAGATTTGTTATCAGTAACTGCAGAGATTTTTAACAACACAGGTTTCAAGAGGTTCACCTTACTGTGTTATGCTTTCATGTCCGTTGTATGCTACTGCTTATTATGGCAGAATTGCCAGTAGCTTTTCTGGAAGGTCCATGATTCTGGGGTCTTTTGCCTCTGTTGGTTGAAAGGAATAAAAGAAGGCTTGTTCTACAAACTCCTGAGGAAAGACGTGGACCTAAAATTTCTCTGTCTTGCTGGGAGACCCAATATATACTCTACTTTCATGTCTTACAAAGCCTTTCCCCTGAGTTCTTGGTCCAAATGAGCAGGTCAGCTTTTCCTAAGCAATTGCAGGAAATAATTGGTGTGTGCTATTCACTGACTGAAAAATAGGTATCGATATTGGCCGAAGTTTCTCATCACTTTGAATTATCTCATGAGGCATGATGAATGTTTGAAAGAGAACTGGCAGGATCCCTTTGGGTGGGGGCAGTAGCTAAAGAGATTTTGTGTCGTGGACATTTGGAGATGTCTTCTGTAAAGCATAGACATTCAAAGTGTCATTGGGATGCACTGTAATTCTGCTTCAACACCAAGGCAGTTGTGGATAATGAATGCTCTGTAGCCAGGGAGATGAATTGGCTGTGCTTTTGGGGAGTTCATAATGAAGGGGAAGGGGTAAATAGATTTGGACATGATTCTGACCAGATTAATTTTGATAATGTCTGACCCAAAATGTGCTACCTTCATGTAAGCATAAGTAGCAGGTAACCTTGTTTCTCAGTTAAAAACTAACTGAATGGCATAGTGTGTGTTTTTGATCACAGTTAAATTATATTGGTCTTAAACAGGAAGGTGACCACAAACTAGTGGGTACTGTGACCGAAAGGGTTGCATGATGCTTGAGTGAAATCGATTTCACTATAGTGTGTCCTCTGTAGATGGCAGGATGGGACAATCTGGAGCAGCACAGCTCAGTGTAGCCACTCAACTTTTGGCAAAAAAGATGTAGATTTCACTTTTTATTCTCTGACTCCATCTGAGATGGTAAAATATTTCTCAAATTTATTTCCTGCAAGATAGCACTTTCTGTACAGGGGATTGGTTCTGGGCAAATGACTTGCTCTTAAGTGGATCGGCAGCAGCAGACCAGGGGGTGCCTATCTGGTGGCTGAGTTGGCTTTATGTGAAATAAAAGTAGCCATCTATGCACTGGTAGCTTCAATGTGCTGCTCTTCCATTAGATGATGTTAGTTCTGGACAAGTCTCTAGAAGACAGATTTGGTTTGATAAGGCAGTGTGCAGATAAAAAGAGACTAAGCAGTGCTGCATCTTCCATTAATGCAGCTGTGGGAAGTATACACTACCTTCATAAGCTAGTAACATGCAGTTGCAGGATGAAACAGGTCAAAATAAAATGCTAATGGTACTGTCAGTTTCTCAGTACGTACTGATTAGCAAGAAATTGTTGAATAGTTAAATGTTAACCATTTAACTACTTAAATAACTGTCAGTTAAATAGTTGAATGTTGATTGATTTAAAAACTGAGAGCCTTTAAGTGTTTGCCCTAGCTTGGTCCACTTAGCTCTTGAAATCTTGTAAAAGTCAGTGAATTAATGAGACTACCTTTAAGATACATACATACATACATATATATAGCTGTAATAGATGTTTGTCAAGTAGTATATTTGATTTTCTGTGTGTTTGTGCATGTGTGTGTGCTTTCAGTGCCAGTGTTATAAGTGAAGGAGAAAGCAAGAAACAACAAGAAAGCAGCTAGAGAAGGGAGATGGGAGTAGCAGTCCTAACCAGGATATGGATATGGAATTGAATGCAGTAGGCAAACAAAAGCTTCAAGCTTCCAACATGAAACAACTACCTTAAAAGCTTTAAAAAAAAAAAAAAAGAGAGAGAGAGAGCTTCCAGTTGCCTGTTATTACAACACATTCTTAGAGCTTTTGCAGTGTATTCAGACTCTGGTGGATTTCTCAGATTGCAGAATAGGCATCATCACTCAGGGAGACTATAGCTGGACAGTGCTCCTTTTTCTGTGTACAGCCTTGCCTTGCCAAGGGTTTGATTTGATTGTAACAGCTATCTTTTGTTGATACTTATATATTGACAAATACTGCTCTCAGAATGCCCTACAATTAACAGGCTGGTTGTTGTAACGTTGCAAATGCTGATGCTTTCTTTAAGGCTTCTCTCTTAAGTTGATCTTATGACTACACCTTTTTTGGTTGTGTCTTTGCAAAAAAAGATTGTGAAATGTGCAGTTGCAGTTTTTCATTATCAAGTAACAAACAGGTTGAAGCCTGTAAGGTTGTATCCTTGCATTGTAACAGGATAGTCTCCTGAGTGTTATTTTCATGTAATACTTTGTTTGCAAATTTGTCTATTATAGTAAGAAAAGACCATCAGTTGGAAGAAAATTGATTAATTTGCTTTCCTGGTTTCTGTTGTTGATAGTACATCTGGGATGTTTTTGCATGTGGTAGCACTGTGCAAATATCCCAAGTTGGTTGTGTGATGTTACTTTTTGCTTAAAGCTTTGTGAGCCTTGTCAAGTAAGGGCAGGCCTACTTTAAAAGAAAAAAAGAGAAAAAGTTGGTTCCCTTTTTCTCCTTTTCCTAAGGAGTCGAACACAAGATTTTTAAGCTTTTGTATAGCTTGTGTTTATACTTGGATGTTTAAGCAACTCCACCCTTGTTAACCTTTTTCTGTGGGCAAGTAGCAACAGACATGGACAGCAGTCTACTATCAAATTGCAGTCTTTACATGTATAATCCAAATTCTGGATAAACTCTTGGTCTTTGGTTTTATGTGCAGCTTGTTCAGGTTAAGCTGAGCGACTCAGGTTGAGTGCAGTACCAGGCAGATATGGTAGAACTACATCCAGATCAATCTTGTGTTGAAAAGTTTTATAGCCATGTTTGTGAAGTGCTGAGCCCAAGCTAACAAGCTTTGCTTGGATATGTGTGGCCCTGCACTAAGCTCTTCAGGTGTCTTTGTACTACTCTCCCAATTGTATGAGGATTTCTTGGTTCTACTGCAGCAATGTGTGGAGAAAAAGAATTGCTGTGTCTTTAAGTTGGAGTGCAACTTTGAGAAAAGGTTACACAGACATCAAGTTTGTATTTCGGGTTTGTTCTCCATGTAGAGATACTGCTGATGTGTCCAGGAGACTGAGATCAATTGTAGTGAACAGTGGTTGATAAAAGCATGGTTAATGTCAGCTTAAACATCTTAAAGCAGTGCTAGAAAAGCCTAAACTCTTTGTATTCTACAAATTTGCTTTTAAAAGAAAGTTACATTCATGTCATGCTCATCTCTTGTCATCACAGAAGCCCTGTTGGAGCAAATGCAAAGGCTTCCTTCCTAACTGTATTATTTTTGACTATGCTTAGTGGGAGGCTTTTCAGAAGATGGAGGAGAGCCACGGAGACTTCATGATGGGGAAGGAGAGTGACCAAGTGCTCCTACAGTTGTTTTGCATCTGCTAATGTCTTTAAATACTTACAAAGAGATAATATGTTGACTGCAGGCACAAACAAGGATGGTGGTGGGGGGAAACTAGGTTTGACCATAAACCCCACTGGATGCATACACTTAAAAATATTTTTTTCTTGTTTTAGATAGCAAAAATATGATGCAACTGTGGGATATTGGGTGAAGTTTTTGCTTATTCTTCCCCTTCTACTTTCAAAAGTTTACAGGATATATAGGAGAAACATAGGGCTTCTACACTTCAGCATACTGCATATTTCCACTCCCATATCAGTTTTTATAAGTGGCTAATATGTCAGTGTCAAAGCCATGACAATTATATGGGATGTGCGTGTGTGAATTGACTTCAGTGTCTGAACGTGTCATTCTTTTTTGCTTACACTAATGTAATTTCAGAGATTTTCATTATTTGTATAAATGCTGAAGACTTATTGACAACTAACTCTTGGCTTTGTTGTTTCTATTGATTTCTTTTTTTTTTTTCTTAAGTGAACTGTGTATTACAGCTTAAACTACTTTTCAATTGTTTTGAATGTTTTTAATGGAACTGCGCCTTGTTTGGTGAAAAGAATACATGCTTTGCAGTCATTTGGTCATGGATCTTGACGCAGTTCAGTGGGGGTTTTTTGTTTAACACTTGTTGGGAGGCAGGCAAATGACTTTTTGTAACTAGCTTTGTCATAAAAAACCCAGGTAGACAAGACATGCATTGGCACTAACAGTCCAAATATGTAACAGCTATCTCTGGGTTCATACTGTCTATGTTGGAGTCCATATCTACATTAATGCTTCTATGATTAATGCTAGTGTGGGAATGCATTAATTGAATGCTCCATCTCTCAGTCTTTCAGTGCTGACATGGTGAATTTCATCAACATAGCTGTATTAGAAGAAGTGTTGTAGTGAAGATGCTTCTTATGCTGAAACATTGATTTGCTAGTGTGTTTTAAATCATATTCCTGATTGTTAAAGAGTTTATACCTTCAAGATGACTGCTTTGCTGGTGTATTGCCACGCAAAGGACCTAGAATGGCAAAATACTGTATTGTAGTTTGGCTGAGATTTTCTTCTGTGCTACAGTCAAAATGGCTAGTTTGAATTAAATTATTTTCTCAAGCAACCTTTTGATTTCTTTCTTCAGAATAATAAAGCCCTGTCAGTTTTGCCGTGTGCATACCCCATCTTCTTTCTGCTTGTTTCAGTCTTTTTAGATGAGCTGCCCATCAATTATTTGAGTAATCTTAGGTCTGTTGTTTGGATATCCCAGCCTTTTATCTGATTAACTGGATTCTGACAGTAGATTGAACTATTTAGTGATGCTGCATCTCTCATTTGAGTTGTTAGAACCTGTAGCATGAGCATGTGTGGAAAGACTAGCTTGTGCTATTACATGGAAATTGTTTTACTTGTTAATTTTCAGATATTCTTTGCTCTTTCTTTGGTTGCTACCCTTCTAGAAGTTCTTCTCTTTCAGTCTTTTCCATCTTGACTCACTAAATCACATTTTTATTAACTTAGGGTTTTGTTTTGCTTTTTAAATTTGATCATTCTCAAACTATTTTACTGGTACTAATGTACAGTAACTGAGAGGAAGAGAGCTGAGAATAAAAGCCAGAAATGATAAGAAAGAAATACATTTATTAGTGTTTATTCCTATCGTTTCCCCATAATGGACTCATGTAGTATGCTATACATGTTTTCTGAACTATTTGAAGCTTTTTTTCCCCCCCAGAACTCGGGGGTGAGGAGCAAACAGTATTTTTAGGAGAGTGAATGTGGGGAGGGAAAAAAGGAGGGGGGATTAGTTTCTGTTAAAATTAATAGAAATGGAAAATCCTCAGCAAGTTGTAGTATCACGTCCAATGAACTGGTATTTTTTATTAACTCTGCCAGTAAGTTCAAAACTTTCATCCAGAATTCTCTTTGTGAAAAGGAGAACTCATCTGAAAATAAATCTCAATCTCACCCTCAGTCCCCCAGCAAACACTTGAAAAAACAAGATGACTGAAAAGCGAAACTGGACAGGCAGTGCAAAGCTCACCACAAAGACCTCAGAGACAGAGTCTTTCCAGACGGTTGGATAGGAGAGAGCTCCTACATTTTGGCTAGCCCCCCTTTCTCTCTTATGTTTAGCAATAATCCTTCCCTCCACCTTCCCCGAACTGGAGAAGTACTTAAATTATAAAATCCACGCCTTCCTGGAAACAAATCTTGGCAGCTTACCAAGATTTTTGAGCCAGCCAAGGCATCAACTGATATTATTTCTGTGCAATTTTGTATTTTGGTGGTACACTGTCAATATAACCTGGAATAGTTTAGTTTTCTTTAAAATACTGTAGTATTTTGTGTAGTGTATATACAATATTATATACTGTTTTTTCTTCAGAATATTTTCCCCGACAGCGAGAGCCTGGCTTAAATTAATCTGAAAACAACTGCTTTTGTTTTTACTGAAGGTAACAGACCATATTGTAGAGCTTGGAATAGGAGTAAATGCTCATTCATGTGCTGAATTTTGAAGTATAGGAGGTACAAGTCAGTGTAGTTAAGTGTGATGAGGAGGTGGCAGGAGGAGATCTTGCTGGCTGCGCTGTTGCAGTGCATGTGGCTCACCGCTGGAGGACAGCCGTGCTTTGTGGTTCCCTGCCTGCCCTGCCAGGCGTGCTGCTTCAGGGTCTGGCTTTTGCAGAAGGATGCTGTAGGTAGTCAGGTAACTCTAATGTCCCTATGATAAGACAAGGAGCTGGAAAAAAACAGTAAAGTCTTAGTTTCTTTACTGAATGGTTATAAGAAGAATCCTTCCATTTGTATTTACTGTTTTTCCCACTGTAAGGTCCTTCTGAGCAATATATTGCTTGCATACATTTACCTGATCTTAGTGTAAGTCTGTGTTCCTAGGCTGGCTAACCTTCTTGTCCCTATAAGCTGCATGCCAAAATCATCACAGATGTGAATGATGTGTTCCTTGGCAGATATAAGGTTTTCCTAGTGTGCAGGTAAGAGAAAGGATGCCTTCCTACCATTCCCCTGGATGACCTACTTCTGCAGATAGCAGAGCACCCTGGCAAACCTTGCCTGTTGTCTTGTTTTCAGGTGGCTTAGCGGGCTTGCTATCATGGTTGATGTTGGCAGTTATTGTGAAGGCCCTTATGAGAGCGCCCCCTGAACTGCTTGGAGCTGTGTGTAATTGAATCAAGGTTGCTGATGGCTGCTCTGTCCCGTTACAGGGCACCAAAATGAAATGGTGTTAGCCCTGCAGATGGACTTTTACCATTCTTTTTCCTCCATCTTAAATTTTTGTTGTTTGATTTCTAGTCATTTACCACACCGTTGTTTTGTTTATGTCTGTCCTTTCTTTCCTTGTTCATAGGCTTCCGGTCACCTAAAAAGGCTTCTCCTTCTCTTTCCCTGCAAATATTTGAGATAATCGGAAGACAATTTGCTCTGATTGTTTCACAGTTGCTGCAGGCTAAAGACCAAAGCTCCGTTCTGATCGCCTGCTGGCTAGTGTAAAGTACTTGCATCATCTCGTGTTCTTCAGCTGTTTGTCCATATGAATTTGCTGTGACTTGAAAAGCTGATGGGTGTTAAGAAAAAGGAGAAGCAGGATCCCTGCAGGGAGTGCACATGAAGCCATATGTCAGTATTTCTGGGTATCTGGTGCCCCCTGGAGACTGCTGCTGCCCACAAGAAACAGCGAATATCAAGGCTGCACATTAGTAAATGACCCTAGTCTGAGCAGACTGAAGAAAGAGAAGAACATCTTGTTCTCACAGAAGAAGTGCAGGATACTAGAAAAGACCGTAACAGTAAAAGCAAGTGCTCTCTAAAATAATAATAATAATTACATGTCTTGTATTTCTTAAGTCTAATAAAGACTGATAGCTATGTTTCATGTTATGTGTATATGCCTGTGTATTTTAAAAATGAATACGCAAGGCTACGTTTAGACATCTGATATTAGTATGATACGAGATGTGCTGAGTTTAAAAGATAGCTTAGAGAGGTTCTGTTGGTTGGTCTGAGAGGTCAGTAGATAAAATAAGAAAATGTAGAAGTCTCCTATCAAACCTGGAATTGAAATTAGATTTTTTCACAAGCTTCATAAGAAGATTAGGTTTTTCTGTTGTTTTTGTTTCTTTTATATGTGTGGGAGATTTTTTGTTTTGGGGGGAGGGGGATGTTTGCAGAAGTGTTTGGGAGCCTTTGGAGGAGGTGTTTTGGGGGTTTTGAAAAAATCCTGTGTGGAGAAGAATGCTGGATTGTTGGGGCAGAGATGAGTCAAAAAGGAGATATGCTTTTATATAAAAATTTTGAGAGTTACAATTAAGGCCTACCTGCTAAAATGCTGAGCTTTAGAATTATTGCATGCTGTTGATGACATAGCTAGATTTAGCCCAGTTTTCATGAGAAATCACTAGAGTCCAGCAGCTCTGAGTCCAGACCATTTAAATTGAAATAAAATTTTAACTGAGCCTTGTCTGCATGCTGGGGCTCATTTGACCCGAAGAGGGCACTGTGCTCAAGCTCATCCTGTGTTTTGCCTTCAGAGGCAAGGCAGTGCCCATAAATGGGAACAGGAATGAACCACAGGATACTCACAAGAAATACACTTATGTCCTTTTTTTTCTTTTTTTCTCTTTTTTAAACAACGATGCCAGTCAAGTGTTGTTCAGAGAAACCTAAATGTAGAGGAAATAGTAGTTGTTTGGAGCTGGAATTTGACGTGAAACAAGAACTTAATTTAAAGTAACTTTGAGGACTTAAATTCTTGCTTTGCATTCCCAAAGCTTTTTCTTCATGGGGGGGGGGGGAAATCACAGTTCTCAGGCTAAGTATTTTTTTGAAGTTCAGATTTATATTGTGCTTCACAAAATCGGCTTTTTAACATGTAAGATTGTTATTTTTGTCATTAAAAATTATAGCACAGGACTGCTTCTGATATTGCTAAGCAATGTAAAATAAATAAGGTGAATAAGGAATAATGGTGCTGTATCACTTGCCTTAGTGATTTGCAGTCCTTGAGAAATAGGAACCTGCATATTCCTCACTCTCTCTTTCTTGCTTTCCTTCATTTCCAAGAAACTGGTACAGCTGTTGTCTCACTCTAGGCAGGATTCTGTGATTGCCTTGGTTTACAGTGACAGTACACTAGCAGAGACTAGTGCTTACAGTTATTGATTTGTTTTCTTGAATGTGGCTGCAATATGTTGCTGCTGTTGAGCTGGTGGTTTTCAGTTAGGCCGCTTGTCCCTCTGTGGAGTGTGTGCCATTGTTAAAATACATTGGGTGATGTGCAGCATTCCCTCTTCTGTTTCTTACAGCAGGAAGGTGAAATGGAAGGCGAGGCAGTTGAAGCTATTGTGGAAGAATCAGAAACTTTTATTAAGGGAAAAGAGAGAAAAACCTATCAAAGACGCCGTGAAGGTGGGCAGGAGGACGATGCTTGTCATATACCACCAAACCAAGCAGATGGGGGTGAAGTAGTTCAGGATGTCAACAGTGGTGTGCAGATGGTGATGATGGAACAGCTGGATCCAACACTTCTTCAAATGAAGACTGAAGTAATGGAAGGTGCAGTGCCCCAAGAAACAGAGGCTACAGTGGATGATACGCAGATCATAACACTTCAGGTTGTTAATATGGAAGAGCAGCCTATAAATCTTGGTGAGCTTCAGCTGGTCCAAGTACCTGTTCCAGTGACTGTACCTGTTGCCACCACTTCTGTGGAAGAACTTCAGGGAGCGTATGAAAATGAGGTTTCCAAAGGAGGCCTGCAAGAGGGAGAGCCCATGATCTGTCACACTCTCCCTTTACCAGAAGGCTTCCAGGTAGTGAAAGTGGGTGCAAATGGTGAGGTGGAGACGCTGGAACAAGGTGAACTTCAGCCCCAAGAAGATCCCAATTGGCAAAAAGATCCAGACTATCAGCCACCAGCCAAAAAAACAAAGAAAAACAAAAAGAGTAAGCTCCGCTACACTGAGGAAGGCAAAGATGTGGATGTCTCTGTGTATGACTTTGAAGAGGAGCAGCAGGAGGGTTTGTTGTCTGAGGTCAATGCAGAAAAGGTAGTGGGCAACATGAAGCCACCTAAACCAACAAAAATCAAAAAGAAAGGTAAGTCTGTAAGTGGATTTCTAAACTGCACTTGCTGTGACTGCATCTTTCAATATGGTTGAAGTGACTGAGTAGATGCAAGTGGGAGTAAAGCAGGCATGCCCAGTGTCACTTACTGTTTTATGTAAGAGCTCTCAGCTCTATTGTTTTCTGGGCAAACCTACTCTCTCCTGCGTATAGGCTTACAAAGGAGCTCATTCTGCTTGAATGTGATGCTGTGGTATTAGTAGTCCCATATCACTACAGTTGAAAAGTTTCTGCTTTTTGCTGTAATGCATATTCAAGAGATTATTGTATACATAAGTGGTTTTTTTTTTTTTTACATCAGGAACCAGCAATACAATTAGCTTTGGGGACGGGGGGGGGGGGGGGGTTCCTAGCCAAGTACTGGGTAGGGTGGATAGCACAAAATCCAGCAATGTGTATGTTTGACTCTTCCTTTCTGGAAACTTAAAACTGTAAATTAAGAAACCCTTTTTAGAGTGGAGTGGAGCAAGAACATTAATTGCTGGCATACTAACAAAAATTCAAGACAACTAATCACTGCCTGTATTCCTAACAGGAAATACAGTTGGACTTAATGGTACAAAACTGGGTTCCCTGTAGTAGTTTAACCTTCAGGAATTTTTCCTTTTCCCTGCTGATCTCTAATGTAATGCAGTAGACCATGGTACTGCCAAGAATAAATGTGACTTCCTTCATGGCTAGGTGTAAAGAAGACATTCCAGTGCGAGCTGTGCAGTTACACTTGTCCACGTCGTTCTAACTTGGACCGCCACATGAAAAGCCACACTGATGAAAGACCACATAAGTGCCATCTCTGTGGCAGGGCTTTTCGGACAGTCACATTACTGAGGAACCACCTCAACACTCACACAGGTGCTCTTGCCTTTGCATACATTCTTTTAGCAGGATCTGCTCTGTCTTTAGAATAAAGGCAGGTTGGGTCTATCCTGAATCTGTCCAATTTCTCTTATGGGACAAGCTAAAAAGAAAGAAACTATGCAGTGCTGCTCTCTTTTTTTTTTCTTTTTTTTCTTTTTTTTTTCCCTCCCCCTCCTATGAGAGCAGGTTTTCACCTGACCATGTTAGGTGCAAAGCTCTTTCTGTACATAGATATAAAACTGACCCTGGGATTGATCTGAAATTACTTGAAGCTATAGAAAATGTTCTGTTTGTCTTGGGTATTATTAGGGCCCTCAGTTTGCTGTGTTCTGAGATTTGTGCCACCATTGCTCCCTGTGGAAAAGTAAGGTGAGGCTGGAGCTAAACAGAAGGGAGATGGAGGGGGGGAGGGAAAAACAGGGAACAGATTATAAATTGGACCAGTAAAACATGTAGGAATGAAAGCACGTTTCTATTGTTCCTTACTTAGGTTAAGTTTCTGTTATAAAACTTAAGGTGGGAGTAATTTGGGAACTGTAATCAAATTTAAACAATGTTCTTGTGACCCTTCTGCCAAAAAAAAAAAAGCGTAATTCCTATCCATAGCTTTCTTTTCATACCTCTGCTTTATCTAACTGAATGCTTTAAAATTTACAAATAACCAAGTGATAAGAAAATAAGGGAGTTTGTTTCCTCGTTGAAGGGATGTTAAGTCTCTAGCAATATTTTCAGTCCACTGGTTGTTTATACAGAAGTTATGACTCCTGTGTGCCATTTGCGGCTGTAATCTAATCTTTCAGAACACAATGGAACGTTGCTAATTCATTAAAAAAAAAAAAAAGAAGAAGGGGAAAGAAAAAGCTGTGTCATATTTTTTTGTCACTAAATCTGAATGTCATCGTCTTCCTGTTTTGCTGCAAATGATTAGGTACTCGCCCTCACAAGTGCCCAGACTGCGACATGGCCTTTGTGACCAGTGGAGAGTTGGTTCGGCATCGCCGTTACAAACACACCCATGAGAAACCATTCAAATGTTCAATGTGTGATTATGCTAGTGTGGAGGTATGTTAGTTAATTGTTACAGTACTGAGTACATGCTCGTGTGCTTCAAGACTTATTCACCATCTGTTATAAGCTTAGGCATTTCCTCCTTGGCCATTTTTAAAAAAGGCTCTGAGTAAAAAGGTTATAAATTAGGTCTGTTCTTGGAAGCAAGTGGTTGGGCTTCCTCAGTTAATGAGAAACCTGTTTGAGGGCATTTGTGCATGGAAACCCTAGATGATTTCCATTTCCTCTTTGGAGACAATAGTTGTTTTCATTGTTTTTAAAATCAGCAGTCCTTTAAGACGAGTAAAGGAATTGAAGGAGGCAGGTATCTGCTGAGTAGGATGTACTTTAAGACTAGAGGTGCTCTCCAGTTTTAAAATGTGCACTTTCCATCTTATGTATCTGCTGATAAAGTGACTGTTGCCAAAATGAATGGCACTTTTCTTCCAAATGAGTGAAAAACAGTTTTGCTAATTCTAAAGGATTATTTAATTAGCTTGAGGAAACTAAGTTTGCTTGAATGTTCTCCCCTATGCCCTAAGCAGCACTGTTGCTTATGCTGCAGGACAGCTTTTAAAAGATAATAAAAATTACACTGCAGGATGGGGATAGGACATCTGAGCAAGGTGATGAGCAACATGATTAAAAACTGGGATCTGTGCAGAGGAGGAATGGGGCAGTGGAGATGCTGAATTGGGTGTTCAATCATGCTTGGGTTTTTTGGTTTTTGGGGGTTTTTTTTGTTTGTTTTGTTTTTTTTTGAGTTTTCTGGTTGTGTGATTTTGTTTTGATTTTTTACTTTGCTGAGCTGTGATTGCAGTGCTGTAATTCCAGGCCCTGTGGTTTGAGTGCTGAATGCATTGTGTTGTAGTGCATGAATTAGGAAAGAATAAGCAAGTTGGTCTTCTGTGAGCTGATTGCTGGGTTTTGTAGACAGAGGTTGGTGATTATGCAGCTTGCTCATGCTAAAGCAGAAAATGCTTTCCATTCATGTCAGTGCTAATTCTTAAGCTGGGTTCATGCCTTCTAGATAACGGCAGGAGAGTAAAGGGATTAAGTCACCCTGTTGATTGTAGGATTAGGGCTTTTTTTGTTGAGTTATTGATTTATTTTCTCCCTCAAAGTAACTGAAGGAGACCCAAGAAGGCACCCTGTGGAAGAACACTACCCCTCCTGCGGTGTTCCTTGGGTGCACGCTTTCCTGGGACACTTTTTTTGTTTCTCTCCAGAATACTTTCAAATTTTAGCATATCCTCTGACATTGAGATGGTTGATATCAGTAAGGTGAGCGCAAGAGACAAAATCAGGCTGTGTTGAATGTGGGAACAAGCATGAAGCAAGACTGGGAATGAGGCTGGGAGGTGGAATAGAGTGGGAAGGGGGTATGAGTGGTTACATGCAGTGTAAGACTGGCATTAAAATGGGTTTGTTGTTGTTTTATTTTATCTTGCTACCAAAACAAAATAGGTTACCTTAACAAAATTCTTGACTGATTTCTTGTACTCTTGAAAATCTGACCTATTCATCCTTGCTAACTCCAGTCTTGCTCTTGGCTTTCAGGTTAGCAAATTGAAACGCCACATTCGCTCTCACACTGGAGAGCGTCCGTTCCAGTGCAGCTTGTGCAGCTATGCCAGCAGGGATACTTACAAACTGAAGAGGCACATGAGGACCCACTCTGGTATTGATGACACATTTTTAGCGTGCTGTCTGTGTGCCAGTGTCTGAGTCCTGGGACAGTGCATAATGATGCTAATGCTCTTAGTCAGCAAAATGCAGTATTTAAGTTTAATATAAAATCTTCATAAAGTCTGTAGCTGAAGAGAATGCAGAGTTTATCAGCGTTAGCAAATTCATAAATGCACAGTAGTGAATGCACTGTGAAATATGCTGTAGGATTCTGATTTTTGGTTTCACTGAAGTGACAAAACACAGGCGCTTTTTTAGTAGGAAGATAAGAAATTTCTTCTTTGTTATTGATGTTCTACTTCCCATTGAAGGTTATGGCCATTTTTAGTTTCATGCTTGAGCGTAATTGCAACAGTGTCTGATGGATACAGTTTGTGAAGATCCTCATTTTTTTTCTGTGATAGAAATAAGATTTTTTTCTAACACAGAACACTATTGGAGTGCTAAGCTAGTGATGTTGCTAAAATTTAATGACAGAAATGTGCTTGTATGTATGAGCATTCAAAAGAAAATCTCAAAAATCTGATGATGTTTGAAGTGTTCCAGCAGTCTGCATGTAAGTCTTGTATGCATTTCTCGTTGTAAGGACTAATAATTAACTCATTTGCTTAAGAGTGAATTTGTTTTGTCTCTGTGTTGTAGAAAGATATTTACAGGAACTAAAATTTCTAGAGAAAGAAACATCGTTGAGCTGTTTGCTGCAAGTTTCTGGGAGGTTGTTTTGTTTTGGGGCTTTTTGGTTAGATTTCTTGTTAATAAAAGTACCCGTGCTACTTTTTTCCCCTTCTATTACTGTAGGAGAGAAGCCATATGAATGTTATATCTGCCATGCTCGCTTCACTCAGAGTGGTACCATGAAGATGCACATTTTACAAAAGCATACGGAGAATGTGGCCAAATTTCACTGTCCTCACTGTGATACTGTTATAGCAAGAAAGAGTGACTTGGGTATGTATCTCAGCAACGTGGTCATTAGTCAAGTTAGTGCAGAAGATTACACAAAACATGCCTTCCCAGAATTAGAGTTCACATAACCCAACAGCTGTCTGTCTGTTTTTTTTGTGTGTGTGTTCCCCCCCCCCCTCCTTTAACCTAGTAAATCCTGTAACTGCACAAAATGAAGCACAGACTTAGATGTGTGGCTGGTAATACACACTTTAGTTTACAATAACTGCTGCATGCTGTAAGAATTTTCAGTTTCTTTTCATTATTTGAAAATGCAGCATGTTTTCCAAGCATACAAGGCAAATTATTTTCATGCCCATAGATGCTAGGCATTTATTGAACTTAAACTAATATTTTAACTCTGTATGACTTAAGGTCTGAGAAATCAGCAGGTCATTTGGCTTGACCTCCTATGTATTGGAGGCCATTAATTATCACCCAGATACATCTTCATCAAGCTAAAAGGCTTGAATTAGCCAAAACAATTTCATTTTTCAGGAAGTGGAGCTGTGTGCTACAGACAGAATAGGAGAGACTGAGTTGTCACAAAAGCCCTGAGTCCTTGCAGTAGGAGAGTGTTGACCTGGTGAGCAGTACCCCATGATTCCAGCAGGCAAGCTCTCTTTTATGATATACAAGAAGGTGAAAAATAGTATCACTCCCAGAGCAATTGAAGATAATCTTTCTCAGTGAAGAAAAAGCTGAGATTTTGCAAAACTTTGTCTATAAGCAAAACTTCAACCAAGTAATGGGAAGGCAGGTTCTCTTCCGTAGAAAACAAATGTAAAGTGCTACAGTGGAGGACATTTTGAGAGGATGACAGTCAGTTGACACCAAGTGTCTGCTGAAGCAAACAAGAGCTGATCTATGACAAGAAAAAACTGAGATTAGCTGTGAAGACTTTTTCTTTTAATAATGATTGTTTAATCTACAGCAGGCTACCTTGTTCAGGTGTGATATGCTCATATTTGGAGAATTTTAAAGTGATTAAAACCTCTGATAGGGATTAGCTATTGGTACCCCTGTTTCCCTCTAGCCCTGTCACTCTGACTTCTAATCCTGCAGAAAATCCTGTTTCCCAATGTATTACCTGGCTTCTGGCTGTATTCAGGCAATTCAGAGTAGTCTTAAGTGTCTTGTGGACAGTGCTATGTTTTACCTTGACTTTACTTTGTGCATTGCATAAACTTTGCTAGCAAAAATTTATGTTGTTCTGTCTTCCAAGAGAATCCTTACAGATTATCCAAAGCAATCCTGGTCATCGATGATCTATGTTTTTTGAGATGGATTTTTTTGAAACAGTCTATACACTAACAGTCTAGGAAGCCTGCTGTATTTAGCAGATAATGAATTTTGAATATAAGTTACATGGTATGACATCAAATGCTTTATCAAATGCAAGTGTATCAGCACAGATTGCTGATATTAACCAAATCTAGAATCCTCTAGAAAAACTCACCAAGCTTTTGACTAGACCGTTCTGTCAAGAAATTATGCTGGTTGCTGTTAATTATAAGCCTCTTAATTTTTTGATAGAATCCCGAATTAATAGGTCACTTTTCTCACCTCAGTTCAAGGAGTACACAGAGGGAAAGATGCTGAGAGATTGTATGCCAGGCTCTTTCATGCTTGGATAGCCATGGTGTGATTAAAGGCTCTGGTTCTTGCACTCCTAGGTGTCCATTTGCGAAAGCAGCATTCCTACATTGAGCAGGGCAAGAAGTGTCGCTACTGTGATGCTGTGTTTCATGAGCGATATGCCCTCATACAGCATCAAAAATCTCACAAGAACGAGAAGCGCTTCAAGTGTGACCAGTGCGATTATGCGTGCAGGCAGGTAAGCTGGTGGGACTGACACCCCTTAAGAGCATTAGAACAGGAGCTAAACACCTAAGATTTTTTAGCTTATCTGTTAAGTTTGACCAGCTGTCAAAATCGGCGTTAGCTCTCCAATTCTTTTTAAGGGCATGGGAAAGTTCAGTGGCCTTTGCTTCCTAATGAAGTGCTCCCCTGTAGAAAGTACCTTTTAAGGGAGATAAGTCACAACCTTGGCATATCTGTTGACAAAGGGCTAAGAGTTGCACGTAGGATGGAAGCAGCTAGGACTGAATATGTCATCAGTCAAGATGTGCTCACACTCAGGCAGGACCATCTTCTCCTGGATGTTGCCCTTAGACTAAAGTGTTTGGCCTTGTCTTGGCTGTGAAAATAAGTTTTTCATTGTCCATATCTGTGAGTTTTCAAGTTATTCTTCCTCTTTTGTTTGTCCCTACCAGGAGCGGCACATGATCATGCATAAACGGACCCATACTGGAGAAAAGCCTTATGCTTGTAGCCATTGTGATAAAACCTTCCGTCAAAAACAGCTCCTTGATATGCACTTCAAACGATACCACGATCCCAACTTTGTCCCTGCCGCATTTGTCTGTTCCAAGTGCGGTAAAACATTCACTCGCAGGGTAAGGGAATATACTGTTTTGAGTTGTGCTTTTTGGTGAATGGGATTTTGGAGTGGGGAGCCATGTTACCCAAAGAGAAGGATGGCTGGGGCATAGAGCACAACACTGATCTTTTAAAAGATGTCATTTGCCTCTTTCTGATAGGAGGCTCTGGTATAATTCAGAACTGATACTGGCGTATGCTAGCAATGGCATAATGGGCAGTATGAACACTCAGCTTCATAAGTCAGAGAAACAAATTTACCTATATTTGTTAAATGTTCTTTCTTTACAAAGAGGAAAAAGAGGCAAGCTATCAGAAATGTCTGTATAAATATAGGGCCAGAATATCTGATCTTGATTTCAATGCATGTTGTTTGTTTGTTTTGTTTTGTTCCCCCCCTCCCTCCCCAAACAGAACACAATGGCCAGACATGCTGATAACTGTTCTGGCCCAGATGGTGGGGAAGGAGAGAATGGAGGAGAGACAAAGAAGGGCAAACGTGGCAGAAAGAGAAAGATGCGCTCTAAGAAAGAAGATTCCTCTGATAGTGGTAAGAAACAGCTCAGTACATTCTGAGAATTACAGGCTTGTGATTCACTGTTTCTTTGTTAGCTGTTGGTTTGCCAGTTCTGCAGGTTTGTTTTGGTACCTGAAAGACTTTTATCCAATTGGTAAGGGAAAAATGATAGCGTATGGCCCAGTACAGAGAGGACTGTATGTATTTGGGAAGGATGATGTGGATTCTGCTGTCCTAGACCTCTTCCAAGACTGAGTAGTTGGAAAAAATGCTGTGTTTGTTACCCCTTGTCTAGGCTGTGCATTTGTCTGTCCTGCATGCTCTTCTGTGTGCTAATGGAAAAAATATCAGATGATGTACTCTTATCATGTTGTCCCCTGCTTTGGCCTGTCTGCTGCTGAAGTAAACAGACCGTTAGTTGATAAAAGTTGAGATCAGAGGAAAATATGAAGAAGCTCTAAAAAGGTAGGACCTGAAAATTTCAAAAAAGGAAAGAAATTTGTCTTTGAATGACTGCGTACAATAGCGCAGCACATACCTCCTTATGTATGTGGAGATATGTATGTATGTGCTTACAGCCACGAGGAAATGTCTGGAAAGCAGTAATGCACAGAACAAATAGATGCTAATGTGTGATTTTGTGGCAATAAAATCACTCCATTCAGCATAATCTGACTGAGGGGGATGAAAGCTCAGCGTACCTAGAGTGTTTGCAGGCTTTCTGGGATGTTGAACTGAATTTTTCAAGCAAGAAATGCACCTATAAAATGGCAGTGTATGTTGAACCTTGGTATGTTTGGCTGCCTTCTATTTTCTGTCTTGATTTTCGTGTGAGATTTGAAATTGAGGCCTGGTATGTGTTATGACACCCCATTTTGTGGAATCCCAAAGACCAATGGCCACCTTTTTGAAGGTATTTTTTACTCATTGGTAATCATTTTAACTGCACAACTATTGACCAGGGTGTGATACAGTACTGTTTGGGTATCCCTCCTAACTGGAAAGTATTAGAGCCATTATTGCAGCTTCTAAGAAAATTAAATTCCTACAGTTCGTTCCCCCCCCCAAAAAATAAATGGAAGTATGCCTCATGTAATGGCTCTTCTCTTCATGAGGAAAGTAAGCTGCTCTTCTGTGCAGTGGACATGCTTAGACATTTTGGGGCAATCATTTTGCCCTCCAAACAATCTCATCCCCTTGACATCTTTTATTGCTTTTTGTCTGCTTTGGTTTTGCATGGAGTATTCTGGGCGTGTTGATGGTGCTAATTCTGGTAATTTCAGAGGTGTCCTGAAGTGTAAAACTCAGAGCCATTAGCTCAATAAACCACAAAAAAATTGCAAGAAGTTACAGCTCGCCATGAGCACCATTGGACTGGAATCAGCTTCTAAGAGATGCAGTGAGTTGGCATGGAGGGGAGGTGCTATCATAAATCACTTGGGGGTGGACAGGGCCTCATAAAATATTGTATTTGGCTGTCCTACCTCAGAAGAGAGAGGTCTTGGGGATGATCCTCTTGGTCACTGATTGATGATCTGTGGTACATTGATGGTCCTAGAAATAACGGCAAGGTGTCTGCAAAGCTGTGTTCAACTGTGACACTTAAGAACTCCCCAGTTCCATGTGGCTTTGCTATTTTCAACTTAACATTTTGAGGTCCTGGTTATTAGTCAAAGTGTTTAGGAACTGCTACCCCAGTTGCTGATATACTTTACAGAAAAAGATAAGCATGGTGCTGCTGTTTCTTCAGGGCTAGGAGACTTGCTTTTGGATCACTCTTGACTTCTGGAGTGCTTCATAGAGATACTGAAGTCACTGCCACCAAGTGAAGTCATGTTTTCTTTCCCTTTCTGAATGGCAATTTGTTCCCTTTAATGTGAAAATAACAGACTGACAGTCTGTGCCACCAGCTTCTCAGCAAAGGCCTCATTTGTCTTCTCTGTCATCAGTCAAGTGCCTTCAGTTGAGGATTAAGTAATGGTTGTTTGTAGGTGGATGTGTTTATCTTGTTTAAACTAAAGACTTACCTGATGCACTTTTTTTGAGGATTTTTTTGTTTGTTTTTCTTTTCTAGAGGAAAATGCTGAACCAGATTTGGATGATAATGAAGATGAAGAGGAGACAGCAGTAGAAATTGAGGCTGAACCAGAAGTCGAGCAAGAGGCTCCTGCACCACCTCCTAGTAAGAAACGAAGAGGAAGACCACCAGGCAAAGCTGCCACTCAACCAAAACAATCCCAGCGTAAGTCACTACTTGAAGCTTATGTTACAGTGCTTGTTTGAACTGCTTCTTCCTTGGATTTGGCAGTTCTTGTAGAAGAATTCCTCCTCTCAAGTGAGCTTATTTAAAAAGTAGATTGCTGCGCTTGTCTCTACTTTGCCATGATCACCCCTTGTGCATGATGCTTGTTGCAAGTGTTTTCTGGTCATTAGGGAACGTACCTGTTTCAGGCCACGCAAAAAGGAGAGGATGTGATTTGGGTTTTTTTGATAACATTCCAGTTCATAGGTGTGTGCAAGCTTCCCATTTCTTTTTGCCCCAGTTACTGGGTGTCTGCTAATGTTACACTTGCTGTTAAAACAACTGTTACAAGAACCACCATAGCATTTTTTAACCTGTGTAGACTTTTGCAGGTATTACCACAAGCAAACATGCTTCAGCCCTGTAGTTTGGGGCATAGCATAAATGTTGCATAGCTGCAACTCCACAGAGGTTTCTCCTTAAGCATAGAAATCAATAGCTATACAAAGTCTAAGTAAAATAGTTCTAGAAACAGCAGGAAGGGCAAATTTGTTCCTTCAAGGGGTGAATGCTCCCTGATGGCTTGGCTGTCTGACCAGTGCTCCAAGTACAGCCCGTGTCCTTCCTAGGCATACAGCCCGCAGAAGCACTTTACGTTGACTACAGTCACTAGCATCACTGTGGGCTCTCCTGAATTTGACTGAAGCTTTGCCTTGCTCTATAAGTACAGAGGAGCTGATCTGAGATGCACCCATATATTGATACAGTCTTGTTTGATTATTCTGCAAAAATTGTTTAAATACTGTCTCATATTCCTGTATGCCTTTTGATATTTTTACTGCTAGCACATCTTCAGACAGGAGCCAGGGAGGCAGGGGCTTGATACTTGAATGAATGAGAGACAAGTTGAATTATTCTGTGCTGAGGTGGGAATGTGTCTTTATTGGGAGCCCCTTCTTCCCTTTCTATGCAAAAGTCCAAGTGTCTACTGAAGAGTCATCTGAGGAGGTGCAGGCCACCCCTGGAACCAGTAAAAATCTGTCATTTCCCCCCTCCCCCCCATCCCCTTTCTTGTTTTCTGCCCTTCTAGCTGCAGCAATCATTCAGGTTGAAGACCAGAACACTGGTGAAATTGAAAATATTATAGTTGAAGTAAAGAAAGAACCTGATGCAGAAACAGTAGAGGAAGAGGAAGAAGCTCAGCCTGCTGTAGTGGAAGCTCCCAATGGAGACCTCACTCCTGAGATGATTCTCAGCATGATGGACCGGTGATGGAAGAAGACCACGCTGGCTGACTGAACTGGCCTGGGCTGTGTTTAAGCGGCTCAAATCTATTTTTCCTTTTACCTTTTTTCTTGGCTTTGGGAAATGCATCATTTTAGACCATTTTACCAAACATACTGGGAAATAAAACTTCAAAATGATGTTAGAATGTGATTTAACTAGAACTTGCTGTTTTATGTTAGCATTACAGGATCATGGAACATTAGGAAATATTTTGGAGTCCTTGAGGGTTTCCTGTGAGATGCTTGATTAGTTTTGCTCTGAGCTGCATTGTAAAACTGGTCCAAGGACGGTGTTTACATGCAACAAGTTTTAATATACAAAAGTGGAAGCCTTGACTAGAGTATGTGGTAAACCACTCCGGACTTGCCCTTCCAGTTCCCAGAGTCCTTGAGCCTCCTTTTCTCAGTAGTGTTTTTAACTGTAAATGCAGACTTGGGAGGGTTCTAGACTTTTAAACTGTTTTTGCTTTCCCCCCCCCGACTAGTTCCGGTTCTCCAAGTCGGCTGCACACGGTAGTTTTGGCATGCTCCAACTGGTTTCTGTCCTTAATATGCTTTGCTTTCTGCAAAGCATTTCTGTAATGGTCAAGCTTGTAAATAACTTTTTTTTACATTTTAATCTTTTTCCATTAATTAAGAGGTATGCAAAAATGCAGTTTAAATAAACCCCAGTATTTTAATTCCTTTCAAACTAAGTGACAAGAGAATTGATAGAGTGTAAATGTTGGAAAAGCTGTTGATAACCAATCATGTAGAGAGAGGTACCCAGACTCCTCCTTGAAGAACAACAGAAACCCACATGTGAAATCTGGTTTTGAAGCACACAGAACTGGCATTTGAAACATGTATAATTAACCTTCTTTTTGAGTTATAATTTTACGACTACATTTTCTTTGCTCTATCTTGTAGTTGTATTTTGTGTTTATGAATCCTATGTTAAGGCAGAAGTGGTGATTTATAAGTGGGTCACTGCAGCCCTCAAAACCTGGGCCAGGAAATATTAATAGGTCAGTAATTATACAATTTTGGATCTCTAATAAAGACAAAAAAGGAATAATGTGAAATACAAATGATGCCTGTATATGAACTGTCACATGTTAAAATATGTAAGCTTTTTATAGAGCCTCAGTCTTGCTGATTTCAAACAAATTTTTCTTCTATGTATCGCTTTTAAGAGAGCTATCAGTTTAGCTATCAGACCCTAGGTTGATGCATTTTTGTACTTAGCTGTACTGTGTGATATTTTTCATTATTTTAGGAAGCCAACATGGGAAAAAACTGTTATAAAATATGTAATGGGGTTTGAAAGCTGGGAAGGAGAATATACTGCTGTACAGCTAATAAATAATAATGGATTAACATGTGTGCTCACTGGCTGCTTTCTTTGTATTTAATAACTGTCCTGGCGGTGATCTCCAGACTGTAGTGTTTCTTCCTTACAGAAGGATGCTTCAGGCCTGCCTGTGTAAACGAGGAACAACAGTTACAGTGCATTCGTGCCTTTCATTTTGGGTGTTTTCCCCTACCCTGTGCTGAATGCAAGGCAGCTAACCATGACGTTAAATCATGGTGTGCTGTGTTTTGCCAGCCACAGGTGATTGTGGGCACATAATCAAATGTGGTTACTGTGGTCAAGCTAATAGGCTGCTAGTGTACAGTCTGACTTGCCTTGTAGTAGCAGCTTTATGTACCATGGATCTAAGCTGCTTGCTCAGCTGGGGCTGAACAGAGGAACATAGCAGGATGAGATAATAACATAAAATGTGGTGGACTGGCCACTCACTAATTTAAACAAGTGTTTCTTGCTTGAGCAAGAAGTAGAGTGGGAGTATCAGTTGCTTTTGTTGATGTTGTCTGTGACTTCATCTAAACAGTGGGAATATTAGTCTCATTTCTCAGAATGAAATGGAAATAAAACTTGGACTTGCCATGGTGTGTGTTCCTCTACTTAGAATTAATTCTGAAAGTAGCTTAAAGAGCTGACTGAGAGTAAGCAGTTGGATAACTTCAAGCTGTGTAAGTTCTGGTTAGTACCTTTTGCACAACTGACTTCAGAATGGGAGTTACTGCAAGTTGCATAATACTACTTAGAAATTCTTTAAAAGCACAAAAAGGAGTTAGTTGCTAGGCATAATTTTCAATAGATGTTGGGTGACTAGGTGTCTCTGGTCCTTTTAAACTTGGAAAGAAAAGTTGTCTAGAGGTTAGTGCATGAAATCCTGAGCAGGATGGAAGCTTGCTTCAGCAGGTGGGAGGTGTAAATGCAAGGCCTTTTTGGCAAGGAGGAGCCAGATCTGGCTGCAGAGGAGGATAAATCTGAAGTGGATTCTCAGCTGGACAAGGAGCTTGTATCATCGGAAGCCATAAGAGGTGCTTCAGACAGAGGCAGTGTTCTGAAGGAAACGCCATGTGCATGAGCCTAGAGCAAGAGAGGCTTTGTCGTAGGGAACTATGCTATCTTCAGGCCCTGTGCTTTCCTGCAATATGCGTCAGTACTGATGGAATAAAAAGAAGTGTGGCTAACAGAACTGCTGTTACAGATGACTGTGTCTCAGCCTCCTCCTGTCTGTGCACAGACCAGGACTTGTGCTGTAGCACCACCATGTGCCAGGCAGGTTGCAGTGAGTGCTGTCCTTCCTCCTGTTGTAAATATGATGGGGAAAAGAGAAGTACCATGATCTCTTAAACCCTGTGGTTTAACCCACTACTGAAAAGGGGAGCATGAAAAATGTTACAATGTTGCTTTGTTTTAACTAGTGACCTGTGATGGTGCCCCAAAGAAGTCTTGTGCACGCTCTAGCAGAGGCCTGCCTTGGTCCATACAAGTGCTGCTGTACAAGCTCCCATAAGCAGCAGTTTGTGCTCTTCCTAGGTGGCACTGAAGCCCAAGGCACATGTTGCCAGCTGCCCTGGAGTTCAGAGGAACTGGGGGAAATTGCTTGCTGTGTGAATAGCTTGATGGTAGGCTGGAAGAGGAGAGGCTGGCAGGTGTATTTGTCTAAAAAGTACAGGAATGACTGCTTCCAAATTGTCTTTTATCTGCTGGCAGATTGTCATGTTTCTTGGCAGTTCCTGCCTTGCTAGTCACAACCCACTGCAGCAGCACATGTGGGAAGATGAAGCTGATTTACCAGGGACCTCTGGCAACTCCTGTTGTGCTTTTCTGAGGGAATGATTTCTAAGCAACATTATTTAACACAATAGATATGCATAGTATTCTTAAATTATCAGATCCACTCTACATGTATTGTAGGCTGCTTTTTGATTTTCCCCAGAAGCCCTAACAAGGGTTTGGTAGGGATGGGAGCAGTCACCCTGTGGCCTTTTTCCTCAGACAGGTCTGTCACTGCTCTTTCACTTAGCTCAGTTGACCTGGTTTCTGCATGCTTGCTCAGTAAATAGTACTGTTATGCAGCCTGTTTCTGATGTGACTTGAGCTCAGGCTTCTGCCTTGGGCAGGCATCTCCATTTATGTTCCTCTCACAGGCTTCTGGTTTGCCCTTGGTTGAGCCGCTCTGGAGAGACCCAGTGCGACGTTCCAGCAAGCTCACGAAGGTAGGTGTCCAGGGTGGTGAGTGCCAGCATCTCCAAGTGGTGTAGCCAAGTCTGAATGCAGACAGCACATCTCTGCCCTAGGAAAGTACAAAAAGCACAGTCTGCTCACCCCACCACTGTTATCCTCACTGGAAAAACTGTGTCCTGGACCACGCGTGAAAAGGTATGGTTATGGTTAGCATGCATCGTTGTAGCACCTACCAGCTTGGCCACACTGAAATAATAGCCACTTGGGTGCTTGGAGGTAGGATTAGCTCAACTGGTTTCCAGACTGCTGCCAGCATCTCTCCCTTAGTGCGGTAACTGCAATGACTGATGCAGAATGAGGAAAAAAAGTCTGTGAGCAAGTCCTGCTGAGGAAGGGAGGCTGTGCAGCTGTAAAGAGCGCTGTTGCAGGTCCATTTGCTCTTTCTCCTGGCATCCAGATCTAATCTGATTTGCCCGGCTGTCATCTCTGGTGCTCTGGGCTGCTTTCCTGAGGGCATGCTGAAGAATGGCATGGGCACCATTGGACAGCATGCAGAGAAGGGCTGGTATTGTCTCTGAGTGATTGCTGCAGCCTGCCAAAGGCACATTTGGCTTCCAGCAATTGAGAGCTCCCACAGGTTAGAGAGACTAGTTCCTTTTGAATTGCTAACCAGGTACTAAGCCCACTTCTGTAGCAGAGTATCAGACTGAGGTTTCATTGGGACAAACCATGGCTTTCCCTCTTCTGCCTCAATGGAGAAAAACTAATGACCTCTTCTACTCTTTTGTCTTCAGATCATTGCAATGATCTTCATACAGGTGGTTCTCCAGATGAGAAGAGGAGGGCAAGTGTGGATCAGGGGACAGTTCAGGGAGGCAACTGTGGCAGAGCCCCTGAGAGCTAGAGGAGCAGGAGTCACCCTGGGCAGAACAGTTAGCATTTTCAGAGCTGCCTGACTCATGCAAGGCTTCTGGAGGGTGGGCAGTGCTCCCTGTGGGCACAGTGAATCTAAACTAGCCTTGACACAACCGGGCATGTGGACGCACTGTCCTAAGCTATGCAAGCGGGAGCAAGGCAAGAGCTGCAGTAGATTTGCTGGTCTGAGTGTGTATTTAAGAGCAGCATCTGAAACTTCAGCCAGAGCTATGCAAGCTCCCAGGGAGTCTTCAGCTGGAAGTCAGGCAAGGGTGGCAGAAGGCCAGCCTGAATGAATAGGAAAAAAAAAAAAAAAAAAAGGAAGCATACGGAAGGTAGAAGGGGTATCAGGCTACCCAAGAGTAGGCATTGCCCGAGCATGCAAGGATGGAGTTGGGAAAGACAAAGCACAGCTGGAGTTGGACCTGGAGGCTATGAAGGGCAACAAGAAAGGCTTCTAATATCAAGAAGGGTGTCTTCATCAGCAGCAACAGAAAGGGTGAGGAAAATGTGGGTCCACCCCTTAACAGAGCAGAGGGATTGATGACAAAGGACATGGCTGAGGTACTCAGTGCTGCTTTTGCCTTGATTTTTACTGGTGAGGTCTGCCCTCAGACTTCCCAGGTCCCAAGCCTCATGGCAGTCTAAGAGTTACATTTGAAGGTGCTGAGAAGAGAGGCCTATGTCATTGTGAGACAGTGCTCTATCATCTTGGGAAGGTCCTGGTGATCTGGGGAGGTTCCTGATGACTGGAAAAAAGCATGTGTTCCACCCATCTTCAAGAAGAGCAACAAGGAAGATCCGGGGGACTACAGGCCTGTCAGACACACTTAAGTCCCTGGGAGTGAATCATCCTGGAAGCTTTTTTCAGGCACATCAAATACAAAGTGTTGATGGGGAACAGCCACCATGTCAAGGGGAAATCCTGCCTGACTGACCCCATTGCATTCTCTGAAGACATGTCTGGCTGTATGGATAAGGGGAGGGCTGTGGCTGCTGTTTGTCTTGATGTTAGCAAGGTCTTTGACACTGTCTTCCACAGAGTCCTTATAGCCAAACTGGAGACTCAGGGTCTGGAGGACTGCAGGGTGGGTGGAAAATTGGCTGGACTATGAGGTTCAGAGTGCTCAGCCGTACAAAGTCCAACTAGTTATTGAAGGTGTTCCTCAGGGATCAGTTGTGGGACCAATACTGTTTAACATCTTTCTTAATGACCTGGCTGATTGCCCAGCGTGTGCTCTTGTCAGGTTTGTGCCTGATACCATACTGAGGGGACTGGTTGACAGAGGACAGTGCTGCTGCTCAGAGGGACCTTGACAGGCAGAAGGATTGAGCCAATGGGAGACTCGTGGAGTTGAGCAAAGGCAAATGCAACATCCTCCCCTGGGAGGGAGCAGCCCATGCAGCAGACCAGATTGGGTTGGCTGCCAGTGGAGCAGGGCTGCAGAAAAAGCACTGGGGGTGCTGAGACAACAAGCCAGCCAGGAGTCAGCAGGGTGTGCCTGTGCCAAAGCACCAGGGCAGGCTTAGCAAGAGTGCAGCCAGCAGGGCAAGGGGAGAAACTACTGCCTTCCATTTGGCTCTAGTGAGACCACATTTGGACACTGACACAGTTTGGGCTCCCCAGTGGAGGACAGACTGTAACAGACTGTTATAAGTCCAGCAGAAGCCCCTGAGACCTGGGAAGGCCCTGGTGCTCCAGGATGGTGCAAGAAATGCCCAGCCCTAATACACTCCATATGCTCAGGGGGAAGAAAGAGGAGATGGATTCCTCTAGGCATCCTGACAAGTGTGTGCTTGCACAACAGATGGGGAACACTTGTGCACGTAGATATTTTCCTCTGCCTGCTCTTGGGGAAGATGTTCTGGTGCATTGGCGTTCAGCACGTCCTGACACACGGGACCCAGTGTTTTGCAAGGTAAGCTTGGGGATGGGGCTTGCCTGGAGCTCCTTTGTGCTTCTAAGCTTCAATAGGACCCATCACCTAATGGGTGCAAGGGGACAGTTGTTCTCTCCATGTCCTGAATATCCTTGCTAAAGCCATGACAAAGCTGAGTCCTGATGGCCCTTCTGAGATGTTCAGATACCAATAGCATGGTCTCCTGCCATCCTGGAAGAGTCATAGATCCAGAGAGGGCTGTCCCTGGGGGAAGTGCCTGCATTGGGCAATGAACACCCTGCCTTTTACTGGTGCTTATCTGCCTGTTGACATGGCTCTCAATGCTTGGAAGAAGGCTGCTTCCACTGCTCCTTTCTTACCCCACAAGGAGGTGCCTCAGCTGAAGGTGGTCCCTGCTCTGACCTATGCTCTCCCCAGCTGCCTTCCCTGAACTGGCAAGTCAAGGCCACTGCATGTTGTGGTTGGGCTCTACGGAGACAGCAGTGTCTGCAGGAAGATCACTTCCTGCTTTGCTTTTGCATTTAAGGAAGATTTGAAAATGCTATGTTGTCTGCTTGGCCCTGACTACCCGCAGTAGTATCACCTAGCCCTGCCAGGGATCAGCCTGTCCCAGGCTATTCCATCCCTGGAAATGCTCCTTTGAGAGCCCTTGGTTGGCAGATCCCTGCTCAGGGCAGCCTGGAGTTTGGTGGTTTGTCAAAAATTATAATTTAGGGGGATGAGGCATCTGGTACCCTCCACCCCAGCTCATGCTAGTTGTGGGTACCCAGGTTACCTACTGAGAGCAGCTCTGCTGGCTCCATCAGCACCTGCCCAGAGGCTCTGGTAGGGTCTGCTGAACCAACGCTGAGAGATTTGGGGTCCCATGGAGTTCTACAGCACCACAAGGGTCACAGAACAGCTTTCTGCTGCATCTCAAACACTTTTTGCCCAGGTCAGAGTTTTCCCTGGGAGAGGAGAGTGGTCAGTGTAGCTGCACTGTGCTTACCCACATTGCTCCAGGGAGGCCACCCTGTCTCTGCATCTCCTCCTCACTTTGGGCCAGTGGTTGTGCCACAGTGGTGCTCACCAAGGGGGCACTTTGGCATGGCACCCAGTGCCTTTCTGCTCAGGAACAGCCACATCTGCAGTGCCCTGTCACTGACACCAGAGCCCTTCAGCTGCCCAATGCAATGTTAAGGGCCTGGGGCAGCTCCCTCATCCAGTATCCTGCACAGAAGCAGAGCTGCTCTCTTTATGCTTCCCAGCCATCTTTGGGCACTGAGGCAGGAATGTGCACCCATAAACTGCCCTGGAGGGGATGCAGGGCAAGAATAATTCAAGACCCTCAAAGCTTGAAGGCTGGAGCTAAGGGGAGAAGATGCTGCTCCCAGCAAGGAAGAGCTGGCAGCATGCACCCCACTTGCCCATGAGAAATGCTGGCTTTATCCCATGTGGGAGAAGAAGGGCTGAAGGGGACACTCAGAAGCACAGCACTCTCCTCCCAGGTATGCTTATGTCCTTGCTCATGGCTGGGCCTGGCTGAGTGAGCCAGCTGGGGGCCTGGCAGCTTGGGCGCAGGGTTTAGCGGGCCTGCGTGGGCTGCTGGCTCTGTCGCTTTCATTTCACTTCTCTTGCTCGCTCAGTAAATCTTGCCTGACGGGGCAGGAAGAGGCACCAAGCACTGGAAGGGGGAGGAGGTGCCGAGGCAGCGGCACTGCCGGTTGGTAACCTCAGCACTTCCTCCAAGCAGGGTGCCTTTTGCTCCAAGCGGGGGCTGTGCTGAAGGATGCTGCCCTGATACCGCTGTGCCCTTCCCTGGGTGGTCGCTGTGGTCCCAGCGATGGCTGTGTCTCCCGGAGGGATCCCTGCTGAGCTGCAAGGTAAGCATTATCCACCTCAGCGTTTCTTGGATGCCACATGGAACTTGCTGATCTCGGGCCTGCTCTGCTGCCCTCACAGCTCTACTGGGGCTGGTGGGGCTGCTCGTGGGTTCCTTATCAACCCCAGCTCAAAGGGTTCTGAGCAGGGCCTAGGTCATGGGGCTGCAACACCTGCTCACTTGAGGGTGCTGCTTAGACCAAAAGCATCCCCTAATAACAGGCTGGTTCATCAGGGATGTGGTTTTCCAAGGCTCCCACTGACCAGCAAGGTTTGCAGGTGCAGCATGGTGCCGCACACACCTGCGGGCTTGGGATCCCCACGCCAGCCAGGAGATCTCCAACGGTTCCCAGGGACAGCCTGACTGGCACCATGCTTGGTAGGAAGGCATGGTCTGCAGCTCTGCCATGGCTCTCAGGCAGCAGAAGGGATGTGTGAAACACTGTGGCTAGCCACTGCTGAGGCTTCAGGAGAAGTTCCCAGACTTCCAAGATCTGACTGAAAAACCAAATGACCACAGGAGGACTAGGATCCCTAGCCTCACCAACCCCATTGTTGCTTGCAGTGGGGTGGGAAGGCATGGATTGCATCATTGCCACAGACCTGATGCCCACCTCTGCCAGGATGCATCCTCAGGTATATGGTGGCTCAGGCTGTGGGACCTGTGTGCTCTGCTCTCACCCTCCTTGGCTCTCTTTGGTGTTGACCAAGGCAGCAGACCCTCCAGGGGCACAAACCTGCAAAGAAAATCCTCCCAAATAGGATGGGT
The DNA here is from genome assembly GCF_036417845.1 of Apteryx mantelli. NCBI lineage: Eukaryota > Metazoa > Chordata > Aves > Apterygiformes > Apterygidae > Apteryx > Apteryx mantelli. The sequence goes on along the minus strand of NC_089987.1, from coordinate 24,729,900 downwards.
GTGCGGAGAAGCAGCTGGATAAAACCATTTGTTGTCTCAGGATGCAGATAGCCAGGTGAGAGTTTTGACAGGAAAACTCTCAGCGCAGGAGGAATATGAGCTAACAAGTCCCCACTGACAGCAGCAGAGCTAACGGGACTACCTGCAGCTTCACTGAGGGCCAGAGTGAGCGGTGTCATTGTGAAAACTTAGTCTGCTTTGCAAGGAGACAGGCAGTTGCAGTTCTAGTCACAACAGCCTGTTCTGAGCAAAAAGTCTGAATCATGAGAAAGAGAGAAGCAGCTAGGCAGAGAGGTGAAGCAAAGCTCAAGATGAGAGACAGAAAACAGGAGTGGGTCTTGGGCTTGCCTACAACAACCATGGGAGTGACGGGATTGCAAACGTGGGGAGGCTGGCACACATGACTACTGGTGCACATCATGGCCATGACAATTTCCAAAAAAAGGGGAAGGCAGAATACATCCCCGGATGCACCATGGAGAGGGCAGGACTCAGCTGGGGCATTAAGGAGCTTGTGGTGGGAGGGTACACATAGAGCTCCCCACAGGCCCTATGGCTAAATGCAGGAAGAAAGAAAGAGAGAGAGGGACCCAGCTGGAGCATGGTACCAGATGCCAATGAGCAAGGCTATTCCAAAGCATGTGCAGTGTAATCCTAGCATGGGTAGGCAAACATACATTATGTTGAAGTCAAATGCTGGACATTCTAATAAAACCCTAAGTGAGTCCCGGGAGAAGTCCTGAAGGATCCCACACAAGGAGGCCAAGCAGCATGTCTGCAGAGAGCAAACTGGTGGCACTGAACCACTGTGCTTGGTCTCAGCTGTAGCCAAGGCTCCACATGCCAATGAGCAGGTGGATGTATCACCTGAGCAGCAAACAAGATAAAAACCAGGTTTGTGAGGAAGTGCATAGCTTGTCTGAGAAGCTGTTAGGCACCAACAACTCAGTCTAATGCAGCCTCCAGCATTGCTGTGGAATCACGGAGAGCAAATGGTGCCATCAGTGTCTACCTTCAGATGTGGCTAGAGAAGAACTAATTCTTGGCAGTGTGGGGCTCAACTGGTTCATGTCTGTGAGGGAGAGTGTAATACCAAAACCAACCGCTTCCTTTCTGTAAGGCCACAAAGTAAAGAGCCTCTCCCCCAAGAGGGGTGAATGGCCAACATGAAATTCATTGCAAAGGACCTGTGCCTGGCGACAAGAGTGGTCAACTGGCCTCACACATGGGGATGCCACTGTGAACACAGGACAGAGCTGGGAGGTCAGGGCATGTAGCTGGTACCATATGGAAGTGCCTGGCACTGGCACATCATGGGGGAAATCCATTCTTGGCTCAGACATGATGAGGACCAGGCCTCTGCATCCCACCAGAGATAGGCTTGAAGAGTGCTTTGTGCCTTCAATCTGCGACAATTTGGTGGCAGATCACTGCTGCCTGGGGATGCCCACCCTTGGCAAGGAGGAGGTTTGTGTTGTGTCACAAGACTGTTGAGACCACTGCTGTGGTTTAGGAGAGCTGGAGCCATGCATGGACCTTCTCCTCAGATGGATATGCATGTCCAGATCCCATCCCTCTTCCCTTAGCCCTGAGCCCTCCCTCTTGGTGTGGGAGTGGGGAGCTCAGGCTGTGCTTGGGGGGTGGTCACAGAGGGATCATGGGCATGCTGTGCCATGCACCCTTCTGGACAGCAGATCACAGGCACATGGTAAAGGACAAAGTGCAACTCCTAGCTTCAGTCAGATCAGTTACACTGGACATTGGTCTTTTCAGAGGGCATCACTGCCTTCCTGGGGACGAAGAAGATCCTCTTGGTCAAGAGAGTCCAGCTGCTGGTGAAATCCAAGTACGACGACTACATCTTGGTATGTGCAGGGTCCAGCATTCCATCCCTTTGCTGTTAGCCTGAGCTTGACTGAGGTCCCGAACCCACAGTACGCAGAGGGATCAGTGTCTGCCTTGCTGAACTGTGCAATAGGGTGGTAAGCTAACCAGACACACAGCAAGGACTGCGGGGGGTGGTTAAACCCAACTGACAGGACAAATGGCATCACCAGAGGTGTGGAAGACCTTCATGCCTGTCTGGGTCTTCCCTGCCTGTGCAGGACTTGCAGGGCAGCATGCAGGGCCAGGCACGCACCTACCTCTCCTCCTGGCACAGGGTTGCTGCGCTCAGCTGGTGAACCATCAGTCACGGAGCTGGACGCCTTGCAGGGCAAGAACGGGATGGACCCTGCTGCAGGTTACAGACCGCATTATTTGAATTATCCAATAAGTTTTCCTGGCTCATGCTTTCCCCAGTTTCCCCAGGCAGCAGCTTAAGGGCTACAGTGGGGAACAAGCTATTGGTTGGGGGGGCTGGTCTGAACAGGATGGCAGCTCCTGTGTCACCCCAGTCCCCTGTCACCCTGGTTTCTCCTGCCTAGGTGCTGACCCCCTGGCGAGCCTACGTGCTGCAGGTGATTCTGCCAGTGAGGGTAAGTGTTGAGGTCCCTCTGCTCCATGGCAGACCCCCACTGCTCCCAGGATGACCTCGCTCACTGCCTTGGGTCATCAGCACCAGTGTGGGGCCAGGTGTCCTGCATGGTGGCCACGGGTAGCCTGAGTCAGGAGGTCTGCAGAGCTCCTGGGAGCAGGATTAGTCTGTGGGGCTTGCCCTCAGGATGCAGCAGCATCAAGGGCTGCATACGGCACATGGGGTAGGGTGGGACAGGCAGGAAAATGGGAGAGGGGGCTCAGATCAGGGCACTGGCAGTCAGGCTGAGGGTTTGGGAATGGAGGGCTCTGACCAAGTGCAGGGAGAAGCTGTGGCCAGGCACTGCCCTGGATCATGGGGCAGAGCCTGGAGTCCAGGGCGCTGACGCATCTCTGTCAGCTCTGTGGCTGATCCAGCCCTTCTCTCCCACTAGGTGCACAGCAGTTTCAGCTTTCTGGAGGTGCAGGAGATCACAGTGAGAGAGCCCAGCCTGGTGAGTGGCACCCATTGGGAAAGCCTCCCTGAGCAATTCCTGTGTGGGGCATGTCAGCACCTGGATTGCCAAGGCATGTTCTGCCCACCTCTCCTCATTAGAAACCCTGACCTGGAGCCTGCTGCAGGGTCTGGGGCAAGTCATTGCCCACTGTTTTACATTGGGGGTCACCATTGCTGAGCTTCAGGAGCTTCCCAGCGTATTTATCCCTTTGCCACCTCTAAAGAAATCCTCTTACGGCTTCACCCATGTTATCACCCTCATGAACCAGAGGTAAGGGGAGGCACTCAGGGGTGCTGAGAGGGGAATGAGGGTGTCTGCACCCACTCTCCTCCAGCATACCTGGCTGTGCATGCTGCAGAACCTCTACCGAGAGGTGGAGGCAGCTCCTACCTTCCTTGGCATTTGGGTGACACCTCCCGCTCATCAGGGACAAGGTGATAAACTGCAACTGGCTTACCCAAGCAAAGCCAAATTTAGCAGGAAGGTGTTTTAAACTCTTAATCCTCTTAACAGCAAGGCATGCATGCATGGTAGATATAGCAGTAGCAAACCATGAAGGAGAGGAAGGGAGTGTCCCAAATTGGACATGTCAGCTGAAGCCAAGGCTGCAGTCCCTGTTAACCTCTTGTCTTGCTTTTGGTCATTAAAGCACCGTCATCAGTGATAGCCCTGACTTGTAAATAGGGCTTCTGCTGCTTGACATTAGAGAGACAAACCTCTTAGGAGCAGGCTGCATATTTGAGCTGCGCTTTGCTTAGAGAGCTCAAGCAGGAGCGCAGAGTTAAAGAAGGAATAGGCAGAGAGAGCAGAAGAGGACGCCATGAGGCTTCAGACAGCATAGCGTCAGGGGGCTGGAAATGCCCAGTATGGGCTGGCAGCTTACACACAGGCTGTGAGATACAGAGGGGAAAGCTGCAGGGAGAGCCAGAGCCTCACATATCCTGGGAGGGGGTGTCAGGAGGAGAGGCACATCCTGAGGAGGTGTGCTCCCAGGATGCGAGCAGGGCCGAGTGATGTCAGGGACAGGACAGTGTCACCTGGGCACTTACAAGGAGCTGGAAAAACAGCTAACTTCAAATCATTGGCTTATCTCTGAGACCATCTGACTGGGCACAGACCCCTGAGGATATATGACAGCTCTAGTGGTTATTCACCTGCCAGTCTGAGCACCTGGCTGGGGCAGGCAGAGACCAGCCCCACTGTCACCCATGGATCCCTTGCTCTGAAAAGAAGCTCTATCTTTATGCTGCCCAAACAGATAATTGTCATCTCCCTCCTACATCTCAATCAGTGTGTAATTAAATCAGGGAATGTGTTGCCATGGGATTTTGTAGAAGCCAAAAGCTAATAAAGCATCAAAACCCAATGAGACAAATTCAGGGAGGAAACCTCCATCAGGGGCTGTTTCACAAAGCAAGCTGGCTGTGCCTTAGCTGGGAACAGGCAGACGCAGCAAGCCAGCTGCTTCTATACAACATTCCTGTCCACCACTTGCCCTAGAGATGGGATCCTGGGCAGGCAGTTGGCTACACAGACCCCAGACATTTCTGCTCTGCTGGCCCTACCATCTCCTCTGCTGCATCAGGGTTTTCCAGTTTTGCAGGGGCTCGCTGCAGGGGTGCAGGCAAAGAGGTTTGCTCTGCCAGGACAGCAAGTGGCAGAGCTAGTCTGGAGGCAGCTCTGAGGGTGGAGGGAGGTTTTGTTGAGGATGAGTGAGTTCAGGCACTGAAATCAATGCCAAATGGGGTCTGTCTTGGTCATTTCAATCCCTAAAGCTCTTGGCAAGAAAAGGGCAGGCCACTAGCTATGCTACTGTGTCTTTGAAAGCTAATCACTGGGGGACCATGAACTTTAAACCGGCGTCATCCTACAGTCACTGCTGGGGCTGCTGCAGGCAGAGGCTATTCTCTCCCTGACTGGTTGGGGCTGCTTTTGCATTACCTTCCTTTAATTCTGTGGGGGCGGGGGGGATGGGAGGAGGGTGTTAATGCCTCATTCTGGCACATGACAATATCTTTACTGTATTTCATCCTAAATTCCTGTTGCTCTCAGCCCTACCTCCACTTACAGCACTCTGGCTAGAATTATAACTGCAAAGGTTAGATGCATGCAATAAGACTGCAGCCCTTGCAGTGTTTGGCTGATTGCTGTCAGTGTCGTGTCTGCAGGTTTGGGGATGCTGCACATTGCCAGTTTTCTCAGATGTCTCCCATCCTTTGGCCTCTGCAGGTTGTCATAGAAACAGATACATCTTCTTATGCCTTCCGGCTTATGTCATTTGATGATTTGGAGCAAGTTGTCATCCATGTCACCATGTCACTTAAGAAGGTCTTTCCAGACTCGTCCCCTGGGTAAGGGTCCCCTAGTCCTCAGGGATGGTCATGTAGGAACTGAAGGGATCATGTCACCTTGGAGGAAACATCCTTTGCTCAGACAGAGCCAAAAAACAGGCTGGGTGTCCAACAGGGCCTTTTAATAGGAGGAAACCGTGCTGACGGAGGCCAAATATTCCTTGTTCCCTGATCACATCAGGAAGAATATTTCTGGTCACTCTCTGGGCCTGGTATATGGGTTATAGCTAAGCATATATTGGGATGTGGATGATTTTCTCCCAGCCTGCTCCCTGGTCCTTTCCCCAGAACACTGCTCAAGAATTCACCCCCCAACCTGTACGAGAGAATCCGAAGGATCACAGACTCCCTGGAGGAAATGTTGCAGAGCAACCAAGGACCCTGCGGTAAGTGTCACTCTCCCCGCACACACACCGGACGGGCAGGAGGGTTGGAGCACCTCAGAGATCTGTCACAGCCCAATATCCACCAACTCTAGCCACACAGTCATCACCAGTGTCTGGTTGTGGCCTCCCACATCTGGTGGCGAGGCAGCTCCTGCACTGTCTTATGTCTGTAGGAGCCCTGCTAGCAGGGTGCACTCTCCACCAGCAGACCCCATCTCACAGAGTAGGAATGAGGTGCACGGTGTGTGGGTGAGGAGCCCGTCTGGCAGGCTGGAGGGTTTGCAGCTTCCCAGAAAGGAGCAGGACAGCTGTATGGTGAGGATGCACAGTCACAGATGCATCTACCCATGAGGGTGCACAGCCATAGATGCTTCTATCTACCTAATGTGGTATTGCTGCAGCACCAAGCACTGCAACACCAAGCCTGGGTTCTAGCTGTTTGGAGTATGGACTTTAAAAGCTCCAGGGGTTTTAGTGGGAGAAGAGTTAGGGCAACATAAGCTGGAAAGAGGGGTGGTTGCTAAAAAGATGACTACGTGAACACAACCCTGGCATACCTCTGCTGTCACCATAGCAACACAACTTTCCTGGCATCTTATTTCTGAATTAGGGGGGTTGTTATAGCATGGAAATTGGATCCCAGGTAGCTCCCCAAGATTGTGGGGCTGTGGCACAGGTTTGGAGCTGAGATGTCTGTGGGCAAATTGGAAAAGCAGACTGTGCCCCAGCACCACAAATTAGGAAGAGCACAGGGAGCCATAATGAGGAGGCCACAGTGATGTGCTGTGGAGGGCTTCTGCCTGGCATTAGAGCTGTGATGTTTGCAGATGCAATAAGCTGGGGCCAGACGTAGAGGAGGCATGTGGGAAGAGCAGCACGCAGTCCAGCTGTAAGAGCCATGTCCAGGCAGGCTGGTGTGGCTTGGGTATGGTTTCCAGGGCAGGCTAAGCTCCACCCCTGCCATCCCAGTGCCTAATTTTACAATCCATGGCCAAAATCACTGTGTTTTTATGGAAACAAAACCTCCTAGTAAAAGGGTGCAGAGAGAGAACAGGCAATAAGGCACTAGGATTTCCTGCATGGATCAGGTGAAAGGAGCAGAATTATTGCCTCAGCCCGCTGATTTGTGCAGTCCCTTTTGGGATGGCAGTAGACCAAGAAGGACTCTGCAGCCCCTTTGAGGAGGGCAGGGAGAGCCTCTGCCTTCCCTTTTTGCTTTCTGCCTGCCCCAAACGTCTCCTTTGTGTTTCCTTGGGAAGGTCTGCTCACAGTGCCGTCAATACTGCCTTCTCTTTGCAGGTGGGTTTTCAGAGACATATGCTGCTTTATGTGATTACAATGGCTTTACCTTCCGTGAGGAGATCCAGTGGGTAAGCTGGTCCACCCCGCAGAAAGGAGACAATCACAGCAGCTTGTTGGAAGGGCAGGGCAGCGGGGTGCTTACTGGTGCCTCCACTCCACACTGCAGCCACACAGTCATCCCAGGCAGCAGAGGCATCCCGGGTGCTGGGAGTATCTTGGGGACCAGATACATCCCAAGGCTGGGAGTATCCCAAGGGCAAGGAGCATCCCAGCAGGATGGGAGGATCCCAGGGCTGGGAACATCCCAGGGCTGGGAACTACAGGTTTACGCTGCTTGAGTGTTCCCTTCTCTCTGATGGGGTGGAATGAAGTGCAAGAGGGGGATGAGATACCTTGGACCAGGAAGCTTCCCAGGCTGATGTATATGAAAAAACCCTGGAAATCCATGGTCCTGCTGGGTGTCTCCAGTGGAGAACAGCTGGTGACAGCACAGCTGGCCATGTTGGGACACAGCCACAGCAGGACAGGCTGTCCTCCTCCTCCTGTGGGACATCAGCTGACTTGAACCCACATCTTTCCAGGCCCCCGTCCCCAGCACAGAGGGGGTTCATTGGCTTCTTCTGGCCAATCCCTGTGGAAGGGGTCAGGGAGCCACTACAGCATGGGGAAGAGTTGCATCAGTATGGGACATGTGCTCTTACTACCTCTGTCCCTAGAGAGGTTTCAGGCTCTGGATTTAGGCATGAGGCTCCCAGCATCTGTCTAGGCTCTCGAGGGCTGTGGGAAATGGATTCTTGTGTGAGGGTCCCCGAGGAATCTGCCTCTGGGCAAAACGTAGCTCCTTCCATTGATGGCACAGCTTGCCAGGCATGCTGGCATATGCTGAAGCCCTTCCCTGGACCTGGCACTGAGCCCTGCCTGAGTGTCTGTCTGTCTGGCAGGATGTGGACAACATCTACCACAGCCAAGACTGCCGGGAGTTCAACCTACTGGATTTCAGCCACCTGGAGAGCCGGTGAGTCGTTCAGCCCCACCATGTTCGTCATGAAGGCAGGAGCGCACCACTCCTCAAGCACCCTGGCCATGCTGCCCTGCACGCAGGAGCTGGTGCATGGTGTGATGCTTCTCTGTTCTCTCGTTGGAGGTTTTTAATCTCTGCATGTGCTCCAAGGATAGTAGGTTTATACCCTGCTGGCTGCAGGCAGACATTTCCCCAGAAAAATACCCCAGTTAGAAGGGGAATTTCCTCTCAGAAACACCTCTGTCCCTCAGGGTGGCTGTCCCAAGAGGCCAGGGAGACTTTCCTATCCATTTTTAACATTTATATAACTCTGAGAACCAGTTAAGGAGGCGAAAACTGAAGGCCATGTCGGCCTTTCATGGCTTGTGCCTGTCAGGTGTTTCCCTATGCAAAGCAGGCAGCTCTGCTAACAGCTGCAAAAATTTGCATTTCTCTGTCTCCCTTCCAGGCTGCAGCCCTGCCAGTGCCCCAGATAGCTGTTATGGGGTTTTAACCTCGTAATGAGGCTGTAAGCTCAGGTTGTGCCCAGAGCACTACATTCAGGTTGCCCTAGCAGCTCTTCCCACCAGCAGGGGCCTCCAACCCCATCTATACTTATGTTTTTGGACACATCTAGATATATATAGACATATCCAGAGACGTGGCCTTAGAAAGAAGGAGTGAAGGCTTATCTGCAGGAGAAGGCAGCTGGCCAGGTTCTCATCTGCCAGCTGGGAAATAGTAAATTGAAGGTCTGGGCTTTTCGTTTTGGGGAACCGAAGATCTGTTTGTTGGTCCACCTGAATGGGGACATTTTTGGATATTTCTTTGGACCAGAAAGTCAAAAAGAAACTTTCTATTCAGTCAAGCACAACATGTGTTGTTCTTCAAATGAAGGTGAGTTCAAAACAAAAATGGACATTCTGATGGAGACATCCAAATTTTTGATTGATTTTCTTTTCCCTGGCGGGAACAATCTGGTAAAACTGAGTTCTATTTTTGAGGTGCTTTAAACTCACAGGCCTTCTCCAAAAATGCCTTGGCCTGACTGCTCAGTCCTGTTCTGGTGAACACTGTGTTTGTGCACCCTTGGCCATTTGTGGAGGTATGCCCTGGGGCAGTTGTGGCTGTACATACCAAAGCTGTTGTGGCTGTGCACCAGGACACAGTTGTGTTTGCATGCTCCAGGGTGGCTGTGTTTCTGCACCCTGTGGTGGCTGTGACTGTGCCCCCCAGGGTGGTTGTGGCAGCGCACCAGCAAGCAGTTGTGTGTATGTGCCCTGCGGAGGTTGTGTTTGTGCACTCCAGGGTGGTTGTGGCTGTGCACGCTGTGGTAGTTGTGTTTGTGCACCATGGGGTGATTGTGGCCCAACTGACTGCTTTGTCAGGCAGCCACCCACAGTCTGGCCCCTGACTGCCTTGTCCTTGTCACCCTGCAGAGACGTGGCACTGAGCGTTGCTGCCTTGTCCTTCAACCTGTGGTTCACAAAGCTCTACTGCAAGGACTTCAGACTGGTGAGTGTCCACCATGTGGCACAGGTCCTGGTGGAGCTGTGTCCCCTGGAGATGGCTGGGCTTTCAAAAAGGCTTTCTTTATCTGCAGAACCTGGAGATTTCAGAGCAACTCCTGTATATGCTCAGCAAATCAGTGACACTGGAGGAGCTGGTGCTGGAAAACAGTGGGCTAAAATCGTAAGGAAAAGTATTGCTTTTCTGAGGGTATTCTGTAATATCGATGCATCCTGGGCAGCACTAGATAATTGCCTCTGGTCAGCACAGGGAGCTTCCTCTATATTTCCTCCAGCTACTTTGCTGATTATGTCCCCAAAGTGTTAAAATAGCAAAAATTTTGGTCAAATTTGAGTCTATAGGTAAAATGTTTGAGCGATGTCAACCTGCATCTAACAAGACAAACTCCTGCCTTGTAAATCAGAGGAAGAGGGGGAATGCTTGTCCCTCGCAGGTGCTGAAGCATTGATTTGTGCTGGAGGCAGGGCTCGCACCTTCATTAATGTGGCTGAGGGATCTAAGGATGTCAGAGAGATTCCCACTTTAGGACTGTGGGGATCCTTAGTAAGGCCACTGAAACATTAACGTGCATACTGGCCCTGCAGCCTGCCCTGCGCAGGTAGAAGACATCATAACTGGACTGCCAGGGCTGCCAGGAGGGTGCAGGGCCCTGGCACAGTGCTAAGCAGGATCTTGACAGCCCTGCCCAGCTCACTTCGCATGCACGGTGCAGCGTAGTCCAGCTCACCCATATGCCAGGTCTAGGTGTCCCTGCAACCAGGGTGTTGATGCCACATAGCCTAGACAGTGTGAGAGCCCGCTGAGGCGCAGCATCCCCATAGCCTGGAGGCCAGCAGGCATGATGCAGCCTCGGCGAGGCTCTGCTTTTGGATGGAGCCTGGCTCCTGCACACTGGCAGGAGCCAGTGCCGTGTCCCCACAAGGCTGCAGGGTGGGCAGCCATGTCTCTCGATGGTGTCTGTACCTTTGTCAGACACATAGCCTTTCTCTCTGCAGTGAATTTGCTCAGAGGATGGCCCAGGCACTAAGCAGACATCCTGACTCTGTGCTACACACCATCAATCTTGCTGGCAACCAGCTGGAAGACAGAGGTACCCCACACCCCACTGTGCCAGGATGTGTTTAAGCTTATGTGAGCTGTTGTTTTTGTCCTGCCCTGGGACTTCCCTTCATCTCTTTCCCCAACTCTGCATCCCATTGGCAGCTGGGCAAAGGCAGGTCCCTGCCTGGAAGTGCTTGTGGGGAGCAGCAACAGGATTGGGCTGGCTCTGTTCTCAACCCCTAATTCCCTGTGCAGCCTGATGGCGAGTGTGTGGAGCAACCTGTGGCCTCCTTCTGCAGCTCCTGGCCCTTGACCTTTCCAGCACTTGCAAGGCAGCCCAAGCCACTCATTGGTATTGCCATGCCTGCAGCAAGCAGCTCAGAGAGCTGCCCTTGCTGCATGCACTGTGGGGACAATACCTGAGGGTGGTACAGACACCCATTTGTGCTGTCACGGCTGCTCAGGGCTTTCTACTCTTCCGTCAGGGATAATTGCCTTCAGCCAGCACTTTGAGAAGAGGCTCAAGGGCCTGCAGAGCCTCAACTTGGCCAGGACATCACTCACTGCTAAAGGTACAGCCCTGAGACCACATTCCCCCCTTCGGGTCCCAGTTGGGAGGCCAGGCACAGCAACTCCATCCACAGCATTCATGGCTCAAAGGGGCCAGGATGGCACCAAAGAAACTCCCAGAGGGGATGGCATGGGTGGACTGGGGGCTGCGTGCCCCTGACGAGGCATTTCAGAAGATGGCACACTCTGCCCAGAAACAGCCTCACCACTGGCTGTGAGTGAGATGTCTCCAAAAAGATGTTGCAAGGCCTGGCTGGGCATGGCATACCTGGGTGCACAGGGTGATGGTGAGGGGTGAGGAGAAGGAACAGTCCCTCAGGGATGCCATGGACAGGACACATTCGAGGACACGATGTCCTGCTGCCCTGAACATAGGAAATTGCCTCTTCCTCTGCTCCGCGGCTCTCCACAGTGCAGGGGTGGGCTCTGTCCAAGATCTGTGGGCATCTGTCTCTTTGGCCTCCCCCCAAGCAGGAATGAGCACATTATGCCAGGCCCTAGCAGCTAACAAAGCCATCGGCTCTTCCCTCCGGTACTTGGACCTCTCCGGAAACCCCAGCACCCTGGCCGTGGACGACACCAGCGTGAGTGCTATGGGCTGAGAAGGGTCAATGCTCTGACATTGTAGGCTAAACCGTCCCCTGCACACATGGGCACGCACTCCTTCCTCTGGTGGCCTTGCTGCTTCTATCAGAGGATTGGCAGGGCTGGCCTGGGTTCATTTAGAGGCTGATCTCTGCGTCATAGTGGCCCAGGCACTCAGAAGTGGCTATTGCTGGAGGGCCTGAAACCAAGGTGCTTGGCATCCCCAGCTGCATTTGGACAGGGGTGCTTGGCACACTGGAAGGTTGTGGCCTGCCTGAGAGTAGCTGTGGGACTCTGCTGGGGAGACACCTCCCTGTCCTCACGTGAGGATCAGAGATGGTATCTTGAGCAAGGAGACACCCTGGGGACCAAATGGTCCATGCATGGAGTGTGGGTCACTGTGTGATTCATCACCATCTTCTCTTCTTCCTAATTAGAAGGAAGGAGGTTGGCCAGGTTGGCTGGGATACTTGGGGAGTGGGGAGCCAGAGGGTACCCAGGGTGGATATCAGGGGTCCTGGGCGAGCTGCTGAGCCCTCTCTCCCCACAGAGTTTGCAGAGCCTCCTCTGCTGGTGCAGCTCACTCTCCCACCTCAGCCTGTCTGGCACTGACTGCTCTTTAGACACTGTGAGTACTCAAACAGAGGGACCCCAGACAGTGACCGGTGACTAGCTCCAGAAACTGTGCCACACCCCCACAGGTGTTCCCAACCCCCCCTACTTGCATCCTGTGTGGCATGGGGCTGCACAGGCCCACGGACAGGGGAACTGTGGGGGCAGAGGGGTATGATGGCAGCCAGCTCAGCAATGCACTGTTCTGCATTCCATGGACTGGGAGGCACCAGCTTCAGCAGGAGGAAGAAGGGAGCTGGGAGCAATGGTGGTAGCCGGCAGCCCCAGAATGAGCAGACCCCTGCCTTAGGGTCTCCCACACCGTCATCGCTGTCCCTTTTCTTGTCTGGCTCAGGTCTGGGGTGCATGAGGTGCCATGGCGCTAGCTGGGTCTTTGACATGTCTCAACTTATCCCCTCCTGCAGATCTTCGGAGCACTGGCTCATGGATGCTGCACCAGCCTTGTCCATCTGGATCTCTCCAAAAATGTATACTCACACAAGTAAGACCAGTGCATGAAAGGGAGGGAATCTTGTCCATGGCTCGTTATGGCCCAGTCGGCAGTGACTGCCTGGCATCTCCTGAGGCAGTGGGCAGCCAGTGCTGGCTACAGGCATGCACAGGGGATGATGCTATTTTGTGTCTTTCCTTTCAGAAGGGTGAAAGATGTCTCTCCCGCCATCAAGCAATTTTTCAGCAAGGCCTCTGCCCTCAGGCATGTCTCACTGGCAGGTACCAAGCTGCCTCCAGATGCTGTAAGGTAAGATGGCAGCAGCATGTTGGCAAGATGTCCAGCCACACAGAGTCCAGCTCTAGGGCCTGAGCCACCCCTGTTATCCCTGCAGAGGCTCAGCAGGGTGATGGAGAGGCTCTGGGTCTGCCAATGGGAGCAGATTATGGGTGAGCGTTGTCCAGTGGGACCTGACTTAGGGCTTTGCAGTTAGAGGGGGCTGGTGAGGATGTTGGATAGGGGTGGCAAAAGGCAGAGCTCTGCCTGCTGGGAAACAACCCTTTCCCTATCCCCCTTGTCCCACTCTGCAGCCCACAGAGGGTGCCCTACGGCAGACGGCTGGTACCCACACTGCTCTAGCCAATGGCTTTGGTGACTTTTCCAGGGCTTTGCTGCAAGGGCTGGCGTACAACAGTTGCATCAGTGACCTGCACCTGGATCTTAGCAGCTGTGAGGTGAGGGGGCAGCCTGTGCATGGCGAACACCCATGAGTTGTATGAGCCCAGGAGCGCTGGAGGCAGTCTCCAGCCAGGGTATCATATTGCATCCCTAGGAGTGTGTATCCCTGAGGCGGAGAGGCCATGGCAGGGTAGGCAGGGGCTCACTCCCATACGGGAAGGTCCAGCCCCTGTCCACCATGGGGCTGAGGTGACCTTCCTGACAGCAGGTTGCCATTTGCAGGGCTCGGCGCCTCCCCTTGTACTGATGTGTTTCTGTTTATTCCAAGCTGAGATCAGCAGGGGCCCAAGTCATCCAGGATCTCATCTCTGATGCCAATTCCGTCAGTGATCTGGATTTGTCTGACAACGGTAGGTCATTTTTTCCTCATCTGGAAGTGCAGTCTCCTCCATCTGTGGGCACGGTGTTCTGCCTCAGGGTGTGCAGCATCTCTTGAGCTTGTAGGAGTCCCCCAGGGAGATGGAGCAGCTTTGGATAGATGAGTAGAGTCACACCAGGCTGTCAGAGATGCTCTTGGCACTCTTGCACCATTGCTGACCTGTTCCCCTTGCCTGGCTGTGACTGCACAATATACTAGGCTCAGAGTGCACACACCTTGGGGTACCCACCTGGTGTCCAGAGCTTCGGCTCAGCAGAGTGCTGTGAAATCTCCCACCCTGAACTAGGGCTGTGCCTGCTGTGCTTGCCTGCATCTTGATCACACTGCTTAACACAAAATTAGACTGTGCTCATCAGCTATAAAAGTCCTTCCTTAGCAGCAGCCACAGCACTACAGGCTGCACGAGCATCTAAGCAAAAGGTTTGGTGGGCAAAGTACAAAAGGACAACCAAATCATGCCAGTGTTTCACAAGGATGTGGGTACCCAAACACCTGGAGTGGATTCCTCCCAGACAAATTATCACTTCATTGGGCTTTTTGGCTATCTATCTACCCTAAAAACAAAACCTGCATGCCTTCCCCAAGACAGGAAAGCCTTACATGTGCTCTTCTCCCCCACAATGTTCTCCTTCCTGCTGTCCAGCAGTCTCTTAATGCGCCAGACCTCTTCCATCATCTTTCATCATTGCATCTAATTCTGGCCAGTGATGGTGACCCTCACCCCTCATGTCCATAGCATTCCTCCATGTGCAGGTTTGGCCACTTGTAATTTCAAGCGTGTTGGTATCAGCAACTTTGGTCCTATGTTAAAAATATGTACGAGTGCTCATTTTCCGTGTACCCACTGCAGCTTAATTCCTGCACTTTATCAGAATCAGTTAGTTAAATGGCAAAATTATTGGGGAAATATGTATCCAGAAGTCAGTGCTGGGCTTCAAAAATGGCAACTGGGTTAGCTGGACACTTGGTGGAGCCAAGGCAGTGTTGGGCCTGTGTGGCGCTGGCTCTTTCTGTGCTCGCTGCCAGGCCTACAGAGAGTCAAGTGGGATTACTCCAGTGTTTCTTTAAACACTCTGGGGAGATCAAGCATGCCTTGGCTCACCAGCTAATTTTGTCATGTGGTGCAGGGCATCTCACCAAATGTGGACATACCCAAGTCCATGGTCTCTGATGGGATGCACCCACCAGTGTTGAGGGAACTGACTGATATCATTGCAAGGCCACTCTCAATCATCTTTGAAAGGTCATGGTGATCAGGAGAGGTATCTGAGAACTGGAAGAAAGCAAATGTCACTCCAGTCTTCAAAAAGGGCAAGAAGGAGGGAACTACAGGCCAGTCAGCTTCTCCTCCATCCCTGGAAAGGTGATGGAGCAGCTAATCCTGACTACCATTTCCAAGCATTGTGAAGGATAAGAAGGTGATCATGAGTAGTCAGCATGGCTTCACAAAGGGGAAATCACGCTTAAGCAACCTGAAAGCCTTCTATGATGGATTGACCGGCTGTGTAGATGAGGGGAGAGCAGTGGATGTTGTCTGCCTTGACTTCAGCAAGGCTTTTGACACTGTCTCCCATAACATCCTCATAGGCAAGCTGATGAAGTGCAGGCTAGATGAGCAGCCAGAGAGGTGGACTGAAAACTGGCTGAACGGCAGAGCTCAGAGGGTTGCGATCAGTGGTGTAAAGTCTAGTTGGAGGCCTGTAGCTAGCAGTGTCCCCCAGGGGTCAATACTAGATCCAACCCTGCTCAACTTACTCATTGATGACCTAGATGAAGGGACAGAGTGCACCCTCAGCAAGTTTGCTGCTGACTCGAAACTGGGAGAAGTGGCTGATGCACCAGAAGGCCGTGCTGCCATTCAGAGGGACCTCGACAGGCTGGAGAGAGAGGCAGAGAGGAACCTCATGAAGTTCAACAAAGGGGAGTGGAGAGAGAATGCACCCAGGGAGAAATAACCGCATGTTCCAGTACCGGCTGGGGACTGACCAGCTGGAGAGTAGCCCTGCAGACAAGGACCTGGGAGTCTGGTGGACAATAAGTTGACCATGCACCAGCAATGTGCTTTTGTGGCAAAGAAGGCCAATGGTTCTGTGATTCTGTGGGGGAGCTGACTGGGTTCTCTGCACCACAGCTGCTTTGGCTGGCGCAGGGGATGACTCTGGAGGTGATGCCCGTGCAGGAGCTGCAGCTTCTGGGAGCCCAGCTGCAGGGCAGGTACTCTGAGCCTTCAGCTCCTCAGGCAGCTATCCTTTAAGCAGAGCGGGTAACCATGACCCAGGCTCTTTTCCAGCATTGGCCAGGGCTTATGTGTACCCCACTATCACTAAGAGAGGGGCAATCCTTCTCCATCTGTGCTGGGGAACTGGATGGATCCAGTCAAGCCTCAGCCGAAGACAGCATCTTCATCACAGGACATGGGACAAATTCTTTGGCCACTGTCCTCTCTTGTCTCAGAATCTGTGTAATTCTCATTTCACATCTCTCTTGGCACAAACTTCTTCAGTTCACTTAATTCAAAGTAATCTAACATTGCAAGCTCAGGTTTTGCAGTTAGGCAAAATGTTTAAAAGCCCTGTCTGGGCTGAAACTCTTTCAAACCCTCCACAGCAGCTCCCTGCCCCCATCTAACTTTATCCTGCTGCAGCCTCTGAAGCCACAGGGCTGCAAGAGAGCAATCCTACTTATTGCAAACATCAGTTCTGCTGCCTTTTTAATTCCACCTGCAAGTCCTTAGAACATCTTAAACTGGCCTCACAAAGATCTCACAGTAGATCATTCAGTGCCTCTATAGCTGGATCACTCTAGGAAAGCTGATGTGTTCTGCAGTCATTCAGAAACTTGTGCAAAATCAGCTCATGGTTTCCCTGACTCACAAATGCTCCAAAAGCTTGCTGCCTTCCAAAAAAAATCTCTGGCCAACCTTTTCCAAAATGTAGTTTTATTTTGCCTTTCCCCAAACAGCAACTCTGTGCTGGAGGTACAGTGAGTGCGTAAGAGCTGTGTGCAGTCCAGTGGTCCTCCAGCTAATACCTCAGCACCACAGACTTCGTAGTGTTCGCTTAATAACAACAGTCATTTGCTCCATTGTGCTCCAGTTAAAAGTTAAAAAAAGGAGAGGGAAAGACATATGCCCCTAAAACATTGGCCATGGCCAGTGCAGTACCAGTTTTGCAAAGATCAAGCAGGTCTTACAGTATTTTTGCACACCACCCATTTCTTTGCCATGTTGGAGACTGCTGGTTGCATGGAGGATGATGATGCCAGGGAGGGCCCTCCCCTGGCCACAGCTTCATCATTCTGTGTGTGTAGAGGCAGTCAAGGACAAGTCTGTGGTAGTGGGCTGGGAGAAAACTCCTCTTGGAGTTCTGTCCTCTTGGGCTTTGCCCGGCAGGTCTTGGGTGCCTCTTGCTCTGGGACAGTGGAGCAATGGGGTGAGAGATCCCTGCCCAGATCCCTGTGCAGCAGCAGGGCTGTAAGCCATGTTCCAGCCCCTTGGGAACCTGCTGACCTCCTCTGCAGCCTCTGGGGTTCGCCAGCCCTTTGGAGTCCTGCTGACCTCCTTCCCAGTTTCTGGGGCTCACCAGAGTGGGAGCGTGAGGATGCTCTGTGTTTTGCTGTGGAAAGGATATAACCTTTGCTTGCTGAATTTTCTTGGGAAAGCTGCAGCCATGGGGATGGAGGTGCAGGCATCCACTGCAGGAAGGATGTCTGGGTGCCTCCTGGAGGAGGGCTGAGGGGAGAAGGCAGCAGAAAGCAAGCCCCTCTTTAGCCCCATAAGTGCTCCCTGCAGCTCAGCATAGCCTTGCCACCCCAGTTCCAAAAAGCAAGACTTTCACAGAGGCTACTTGTTTGTTGGGTGAGACTCCTCACAGCCCCTGGCTCTACCCTCCCCCTCAGGGGCAGATGAATAGGTCTTTGCCCTCCATGGGGGAGCCATGAAGAGGAGGAAAAGGTTCAGGATCTGCCTGGGGTGCCCCTCTGCCATCCTGCTGTGGCAGCATGGCAGCTCTGTGGGTCATCCTTGGTGGGCCACACACAACCACCTTGGTCCAGCATTGGTGGTCTGAACCGCTCAGAGCATCCTACTGGGTGTCTCATCACTGCACTCATCTCTCACAGGTTTTGACTCTGATATGGTGACCCTGGTGCTGTCCATTGGCAGAAGCAAGTCCATTAGGCATGTCTCCTTGGGGAAAAACTTTAACATCAAATCCAAGTAAGTGAAACCCGTGGCACTTTGTCCCCAGGCCAGGGGCTGCCCTAGCACCACGTGCCCACCTCACTTCTCTCTCTCCATCTGAGCCCTGGGCTGGCTGGGAATGCCAGGGATTGCCTTATTTTCCTCAGAGGCCTGCCTGCTCTAATGTATCAAGGACTCATGGGGGGACTGTCACCTGCTCCTGACCCAGTCCTTGCTGGAATGCAGGCATCACAGACAGGTTGTAGCCTCTTGAAATGTGGGTAGGAAGCAGGCAGGAGGCTGACAAGTGTCTGGTGTCTTGGGGCAAATGTGGGAGGATTGAACTTTGCCAGCTGTCCATGCTGCTCTGGGGGAAGTGGTGCTGGGATGCATGTGTAACTATCTGCCTCTCCTGCAGAGACGGGCTGGTGGATGTCCTGCACCGCATTGTCC
Organism: Apteryx mantelli; assembly: GCF_036417845.1. Lineage (NCBI taxonomy): Eukaryota > Metazoa > Chordata > Aves > Apterygiformes > Apterygidae > Apteryx > Apteryx mantelli. The sequence continues at coordinate 24,711,350 of NC_089987.1, read as the reverse complement.
AGATCACCCAAGAAGATGACTGTGTAAGTATTTCCTGCTGTACCAGCGGCCTTTACCTGCCCCAGCCATCCCACCTATGCCCTGCCTCTCATCAACTGCCATGACTCCAGGGCTCTGTGCAGACTCTGCTCTGGAGATGCTGTCCAGTTTGGCACGACAAACACATCTCTCCCTCCTTTTCCCCCTTCCAGGCTCTCCAGTCCCTGTCGGTGGCTGAGTCGCGCCTCAAGCTGGGAACCAACGTCCTGCTCAGTGCCCTGGGCAGTAACACCAGCCTCATTGCTCTGGACATCAGCGGCAATGCCATGGGAGACACTGGTGCTAAGATGCTAGCCAAAGCCCTGCAAATCAACACGAAACTCAGGTAGCATGGGGCCACGTGTCCCTCTCCCTGTGGGCCTCCTTCCCACATTGTGCCAGGTGGTCTCAACACGACAGTCCACGTTGTGATGCTGATGCCACTGAAGGAGGCTTATTGTGGCTCCTTGTGACCGCAGCTGCAACCCCGGCCATTCCCAGTGAGCAGCTGGATGCTGTGACCATATCTCACTCTCATGCCAGCCAGCTGCTGGTGCTCTCACATGACATGTAAAGGGCAAGAGAGTAGTTAAATCTCTTCCCCTGCAGGGCAGTGCCACACCAGCACTTTCCAGCTCTTTTCCAGGCTCCCATGCAGCCCAGGATGCTGGAGCTGGAGCCTTGTGGTCACTGTTCATCCATGCTTTGTCATCAGTGCCCCAGGCAGAGATGGCAGAGAGCTGTTTCCAGTCCCTAAAATGTCAATTTTTACCAAATTCTGCCTGAAAAGGAAAGGCAGGGGTTTCTGCAGGGGACAGAGAGTTGGGAAGCGTCTCTCAGCTGGAGATGTTCCTCTGTGGGACCTCTGCCCCTGCCAGCAGAGTGATGCCTGTCTGAGTAAGGCTGTCCTGCCCTGCACGCCCTCCAGACATCCAGCTACTTTGCAGCTCTCTGCAGGGGACAAGTTTAGCTTTTGAATCATGAAGTTAAGATTTTTAACCCCATTTCCCTGCCTCCTGGTGTGTGGGGTCAGTTTGGCTGAGGCTTCCTGGCACCCAGCAGGACAGGCATGGCTTGGCATGGCCCTGCTGGTTCCTGGCAGCCAGATGCCCGCCCTCCATGCCAGCTATCAGTCCCTGCCTGGGAAGCAGGTTGGTGTCCCACTTGGTGAGCTGACATGGGCTGCTGTGTTGGTCTGGAGAGGGCTTCACTCTCTTCCCTCTTTGCAGGACCGTAGTTTGGGACAGGAACAACACAACTGGCCATGGACTCCTGGAGGTGGCTCAAGCCTTGGAGAGGTAGAGAAGGGGCAGCTTGGTTGTCCTGCCCTGCTACTACCATGCACAAGAGACTCTAGCACCAGGACATCACCACCCCCCCCCCCCCAAAAAAAAAATGTTCCCATCACTGTTTCCACCAAATGCAGCAAGTGCATCTCACACAGAGCCAGCGGGTTGGAAACAGGGTCTGGTGGAGTTTCCACACAGTGGGGTCACTACATGACCCTGGCCTTGCAGCCAGCAAAGCAACCCACTTGTTGACATCATCTTCATTAGTGATCTCTGTTGCTGCAGAGCTCCAGGGCTGGCTGTGGCCCACATTTCCCCCTTCCAGCACCATGCATCACTTAAGAGGATGGAGGGACAAGTTTTACAGCCAGAGGGAAAAGTGTTGCTCCTAACCTGCGGTACCCACAAGAGCTGAGAGCCTGCATCAGGAGTGCCGGGGCTCTGTATCCCAACCCAGCACAGAGTTTTCTCACTCTGAACCATACCAAAGTCAGCCCATGGTGAGCACAGTGTGATCTGCTCAGGTGTAGGTTGCTTTTTGTGGGGACCTGGCACTCCACTCCCTCCTGTCCACGAAAGATGGAAAAAAATTTTTCACCTATTGAGACCACTGTGGGCTCTGACACATGGCCACCCAGATGCGCAGGGAGGTCAACACCATATGGACTCCAGCGGTTTGAGCTGAGAGGGCTTCAGTCAGAGTGGCCAGAGAGTGCAGATGGGCAGCCACTGTGAACCTGTGGGGGTTTGCTCACTGCTCGAGCTCAGCCATCCCCACAAGCCCTGGAAACTACATTATGTCAGCAGGGAAATGCTTTCCCCATGCACATGTTTCATGGCGGGGCTAAAACCATGAGACTGATGTGCCAGGGTCTCTGCCACTGCAAGGCAGGAGATGCCATGTAGATGCTTGCCTGCAGTAAAGGTGCTGGCAATGCCACTGTCCCGCTGCTCACCTGTGCCATTGCCTCACAGGAACTACACCCTGAAGTCTATGCCCCTGCCAATGAATGATGTGGTGCAGGCATATCGGAGCAATCCTGAGAAAACAGAGGAGGCAGTGCACAAGGTGGGTCCGGGGTCTGGGAGACCTGGGCTGGGATGCAAAAGATGCTTCCTCACGGGGCTATTTACATGCTGCAGATCCAGTCCTGCCTGACAAGGAACCAAATGCGGCGCACGCTGCCCACACAAACCTTCCGGCTGCAGCAGGGCATCCTGACCACCTCTTCTGAACAGGCAAGTACATGAAACTGCCACGTCCGGCTGTACAGTCAGCTGCTCTGCTCCAGCATGAGTAATCTTGGCTAATGCAGGCCATCAAAGCAGACCTCTGGCCAGCTCACGCTGACTCTTGCAAGCAGCACAGACCCCTTTTCGCTTTTTCTGAGCCCAAGACAGAGAGGGCCATGAAGAAGAGAGCAGGGCTGGGCAGGAAGAAATGCAGCTGAGATACCCAGGGAACCATCCTGGCTTCATCCTTGTGCTTTGCACAGATGGGTGTTGAGATATCTCACTGCTCATCCTCCCCTGCACAGTATGCTGCCATCTTCATGTGCTCAACACATGCTTGCAAGAAAATCCCTGCTGTCCAGCATCCCTGGTCACTAGGCGGGGAAGACCTTGTGGACAGTTACCTGCATGTGCTCCTACTGCCCAGCTGGGCAGCACCCATGTGTCCTTCTCCTGGGAAATCACAGAGAGGACAGAGACTTGCAGTACTGCTCAGGCATCGGTGCATGACAGCATCTCCTCTGTGCTCCAGATGGTGAACGAAATCTGCCTCAGCGTGCAGAAGCATGTTGACATCCTGAGTTCCTGCCTTGGCAGGGAGGTGGAGGCCGACATCCTCTTTGCAGAGGAAGCCATCAGGAATGCCAACCTTTCTGTCAGTGTAAGTCTGCTGCACTCCAGGAAAACTGGGGTCACCTTCCCTCTGCCTTGCCTTTCTGCCGTGGGGAAAAAAAACGCTCAACTCATGGGGCTTAAATCCAAGATCAAAGCAGTTTTTTGATTTATTAATGGCATATTTAACTAGCAAGCAATGAATTTTCAAGATTGGTATCATCAGTGCAACAGATATACATCACATTACTAAACACTTATAAAATGTTAAAAAAGAGCTGCAAATTTTTGAAACCCCTTCTATAACAAATCCCAAAATGTTCTAATCCACATACACGCAGATACACACAGTTGTGTGCACCCCCCCCCCCCCAGGAACTGTGGGTTACAACCGCACCCCCCTCTTCGGGCAGGAAAGTCACCTGTTGCACCACCCTCCTTTGGGAGTTGTGGATGCTCTGACTTTGGGCCCGCTTGTGCTGCTCCTTACAATCTTCTGATGCCCACACTGATGATACCCCCCCCCCTTCCCCCAGACCAGATCCCTCCTTGGGGATCCCCATACCCTCAGCCCCATTGGCTGGATGCAGCCTCCCACAACGTGATGGGGAGAATGTTCCACCAGTCTGTGATGTTGGTGGGGCCACTCCTGGCAGTGTTAGATTCTGTTGGACTGCCGCTGTTCCTATTTCTCTCTCCCGATTACACATTCTCCTTCTTCTTCTATACTTCTTTTCAAGCTGCCACTTTTTTTTTTTTTCTGAAGTCTCTTGGCAACCCCCTGGTTACTGTTTAATACAGCTGATGGGCATCTTCCTCCTTAGTGTTATCACTTACCATCTCATCAACTGCTGTTGCAGGGGAGAGGTATGATTCCCTCCACACACCTGAGCCTGTGCCCCCATCCCAAGCCTGGCACTATGTCCTTGTCCCTGTGTGGCAATTGTCTCTATATGAGCCGGCAAGGCCAAAAGCCATGGTGCCTCCCTTGCCCCACTGGGCTTTCCCAAGTGACACACTGCATCTCTCCATCCCAGTGTGAGGGAAAATTTGCACAAACCTATGAGCAGTTTGTGAGAGACTGGAGATGCAGGGAGCAGCTGGGGGACAGAATTTCCTTGAGGCTGTACCAGAAAGGATTTGCATTGGGTGTTTCGGGGACAGAACTGCTTCAGATACAGACCATCACAACAGCTTGCTTGCAAGGGGCTGGCACTGACTTTACAACTTACAGAAAGTGGGACCTTACAGGGTGGGGGATGCTACTGCAGACGGGGAGAGGCCAAGTCTTCTGGTAGCACCTGGAGGCTATACCATGGTGAGGATGCTCTGCAGGGACCTGGTGCTGTTTTCCAAATCTTGGGGACAAATGGTTGTGCATGATGAGTACGCATCCCTGCAACAGAGTGAGAAAGAGGTTGCTCATCAGCTTCCTGGTTTACGGAAGGCCTCTAGTGAGATTTAACTTAAGAAGACAGTGCTGATGTTGCAGAGGTGCCGGAAGGGATAGGAAAAGATAGACAGTGAGAGAGCAGATTGGCTGGGCACAACAGGAGAAGGAGGGCCAATGGACCAGGACTGTGCTTGCCATACATGGCCAAGCAGAGTACAGAAAATTTGCTATGGGCTGATCCACACTTTCTCTCCTCCCCTTGCAGATTTTGCCTCTGTTGTATGAAGCAGGAAACACTCCATACCAGAATGGCAAGCTGCAGCATAAGATGGAATGTCTCACAGAGGAAGCATCACAGGCCTGCGGCCGGGAAATCCAGGTGGGTGCCTGCTGGGAGCTGCTGCAGCAAGCAGGGAGCCACCAGTGGCATGGGACGCTTGTCAGCCTCAGTCCTGAAGCCCCAGATGCAGGGACTGCCCTGCCAAAGGGATGCCAGCTGCTCTGAGCCTGACACACAGTGTGCTCCAGTAGTGCATGTACTGCACCCCTTCCATCACCTCCATCACCCAGGTCCCCCCTGTACACAACAGCTCCTGAGACAAATAGGAAAACATTGAATTCTGATAGAAAAAATGCAGAAAATTCCCTTTTCCTCCCCCTAACTTCTGGGTCTGCCACAGGCAATCATGCAGGCAGTGCTGGACACAGTGCACAGCCTGTGCCCGGCCATGGTACAGAAGAGAGGAGTCAGGGACCAGCTGGTCAATGCAATGTCAGAGCGCATCTACCTCCAGGACCACCTCAACCTCAGTTCCGTCCTGGACCAGATGGTCACCGATGTCTTCAGCAAGCTAAAGTGGGTGACATGACTTTTTCCTTTTTTGCTCAGCTGTACATTTGAGGGGCTGCTGCACAGCTGCCTCTCTCCCATGGGGCAGCTCCAGGTCAGAGCCACCCCACGTGGCTGTGCTGCCAGGGAGAGTGTGGGGCAGAGGGACCTGGCTGCTGCTTTGGCTTCACTTCCCAACTTGATCGAGCTCAGACCTACTGCCACGAGTCCCTGGGGAGCTGGAAAGTCCTGGGTCAGGGGGGAGTGAGAGGTGATGTTCATTTAGACACATTCTCACTGCTGAGAAAGGGGAGTCCTGAGCATTGGAGGGGAGGTGCTTGGCATCCTCGGTCCCTGCCAGGGCACGGCCAGCACCTGCTCCAGGTCCTACTCCCTGCATGGGGAGCAGGGATGGGTGCACATGTCTGGCCAGCAAGTTGCCTGGGCACGTCCTCCTTGACATGTCTCCAGCAGCACGGCCGTCCCCTGGCTGAGCCTCCAGTTCCCCAGCAGGGCTCTGCAAAGAGATTGCACTCCAGGGTCACCTGTGCCCTCTCAGCTCCTGGCAGAGCCAGGCCCAAGGCTTGGGGGGGCCTATGGCTACCCAGCTCAATCTCTCCTTACCCACACGTCTCTCACTGAAAATGAAGACACCTATGCTGGCCACCCTTGCTGGGCTGAGGCAGGGCTGCTTTGTCCGTGCTAGCTCTGACATCCCTCTCTCTGGTCCCAGTGAAATCAAGCTGTCTGTCACAGCGGCTGTGGCTGACTGCATTGTGGATGCTGTGCTGGGAGACCTGACTGTTGCCCAGTGCAAGCTGGTGAGTGCCAGAGGGTGCCAGCCTTTGTGGGTCGTGATGGGGATGTGGGGTGGGTGTCTGAGTATGCTGGTGTTGCCCAGGCACCAGCCAACACAGTGACTGCAGATTTGCTGTCCGGAAAGCAGGACAATTTCCACTCAGGCTGCTTTTCCTCCCAGGTAATCCTCTCCCACGGTTGTCATGGCAGAATTAACCCTGTACAGCTCCTCACCACCCCAGAGTGAGGTCCAGGAGCTGCCCCATGGCAGGAAATGTTGGCAGAGGGGTGCCAGGAGGAAGCCGGGAGGAAGCCGCCAATGTCCCAGAGCTCTCTGGATGAGGCAGGAGCAGGGCAGCTGCACCAGGGCACAGCCAGGGCTGGCAGCTGGCTAATCAATCAGCCCTAAATCCGCTCACAAATCCCAGGCACAGGAATGGAGCAGAGTAGCACAGCGTGCACAGGGCGGCCGAGTGCACTTCAGCCAAGGGAATGATTTAAGCACTTCCTCATGATTTTAGGCAGAGAGCCTTCCCAAGCACGGGCTGGACCTCCCATCACTGCAGCTGGAGTCTGTTGAAGATGATGCCGCCGTGCCAATGAGGGGCAGAAATCCTCTGGATATAGCTGAGAAAGGCTTTGCTGCGGAAGAGGTAGGGCTCAGCTCCCTGCTCGGCTGTGCTGTGCTGGTGTCTGGGCTACCGGAGGGGTCAGTGACATCAGGAGCCATCAGGCCTGACGGCAGGCGGTGGCTGGAGGACCCAAGCCCGCCGCTACATGATACCCACACTATAGGCCTTTTATTCACCTTGCCGGCTGAAACTAGTTAGAGAGCTGTACTTAGACACCAGCCTCTCTGGGCTTGAGCCGGTTTGCACAGCACGCACAGCTCCCCCAGACACCTGTGCCAGCTTAAGGCCAGGTCAGCACTAAGGCAATTAGCCCGGCCAAGAAACGGGTCCATTAGCCTGCCTGCCTGTGCTGCCAGCCTGCTTGCTGAGAGCTGCCGCCAGCTCTGCCTGTCTTACTGGCACCCCCAGCCACAGTAGTTGTGCCCCACTGTGCCCTGGCACTGTCTCAGGGCCTCACACAGGCTCTCCAAACAGCTTTTTGCCTCCAGATCTAGCATCCCACACACATCACTGGGAAAATGGCTGGAAAACCATCTGATTCAGCAGGGTCAGCACCTAGGATAGTTTAGTTAGGTGCTGAAGATGAACTGGACCAAGAAGAGGGGATGCAGCCCTGGGGATTTAGAGGCATCAGAGGGGTTGCAACAGGCACAGGACCAAAGATGGATGGGTCTGGCTGCCACGGGGAAGGCAGGACACTGCTCACTGCAGCCAGCTTTCCAGTGCAAAGGTAGCCAGCGTCAAGGCTGTGGGTAGTTCCCAGACAGTGCTCATCCATGGTGGCCTCTGTCTACCTCCGTCCTGTTGGTGGCTGGGCAGCGAGAGCATTGCTGGATTTGCGAGCAGGCTCTTTCTCCTTCTCTCTCTGCAGTACAAGATGGCTCTACGGAGGAAAAACAAGCATTTCAGGAGCATTCGGCCCACGCCAACCATGAGAAGTAAGGCTGCCGCACAGTTGTCTCTGCTTCTGTGTCCTGGTTTGGTGTTCATCCATTATGGTCTGGAACAGCAAGCTGCTTGCGTGCCATTTCCTTACTGTCAGGGCATCGCAGTGGCAGGGGGTTCACACCTCACACCAGGGGTGCATGCTATTCGTTCGGGGGCTGCCGCGCAGGGCCTTTGCAACGGTGCTACAGACCCTGGGGAGCTGAGAGCAGACTTCCAGTGCCAGCAGGCCCCGCATCAGGCACTCTGCTGACAGCGATGTGGGGAAGGGCTGGCCTTTTTTGCCCTGGGTTTTGAGCTGGACGGGATCCAGATATCCTGCTGCCTCAGGAAAGGATGGAAAGTTTGTGGCTGACTCTGAGGCTTCAGAGCAGCATGCCTCTAGTAGGGCCATCTCCCTGCACCATGTTGGAGACCACTCCTGAGGACTGAGCATTGCTGAGCCACCCAAAACATCCAGGGGCTGTGATGTAAGTCCTCAGGATCCCAACATGGCAGAGGAGGGTTTGCCTGAGACTGTTCCTAGGGCTGCAAACCTGCAGGGAGGCTGCCCAGAGGGAGCAGTGCTGAGTTGTCCTGGGCTTTTCTGCAGCTGGTTTTATCCCACAAAGCCCTGCGTGCACGGGCTGGCTGGGGACGCCTGGAGCAGGATCTGGGGAGGCCCAAGGAAAATGGCCAGCTTTTTGGTGACTTTTCTCTTTCGGGACTTTGGCAGTGATGCTTGTTTGGCATTGGGATCTGAGGCTTGAGCAGAAGCAGCGTTCATACTAGACCTGAGTGCCTCACATCCAGATATCCATGTGCCTGCCCTGGATGCAGAGGACCCCTGACATCCACTGAGCCTGGCCGTGTCCTCATCCCCCCCTGCCAGGTTACATGTAATCAGTGTAACCAAACAGCCTGAGAAGCCGTCTGCTGGGCAGGTGATGGCTCAGGCAGTGCATGTGAGGTGGGGACAGTCCCAGGCCAAATCCCTGGCTGCACATTGATCTGTCTTCCTGAAGTGCTGATGGTTGCCCTCAGTCTGGTGTGTTGGGGCTCTGCTGTGCTATGTGTGGTACGAAACCAAGCGCACCTTTGGTAGCTCATAGTCCTTCTGCAAGCTGGGCTAGGCCTGGCATAGCCCGTGCTGCTCTCCCACTGCCTCGGTGTAGGCCTGTGAGGGGTTTGGGCTCCGTCTTTGGACTTGTCTGTAGGGGACTTGCGTCACTCCCCCACAGCATCCCACACACTCAGCCTTGCCAGCTGTGTGCAAAAAACCTCCTGGAGACCTTGCTATGTTGCGAGAACAGCAAGATCTGGCCCCGAATGAGCTGCAAAGCTGTTGCCCAAGGCTGACGCGCAAGCTCTCCCCGCCGTCAGCAGCATTCGCACGAACCGTGGAGCAGCCGCCCGGCTCCACTCCCCTCCCCTTCGCGTGGTGCAGCGAGCGCGCCGCGTAGCGCCACTAAACCTCCGCATCGCTGCAAGGGGGCTAAGGCTGCCGCGGCAGGGAGGTCTGCGCAGGGGCCGCGCCGAGGCTTAGCCAAGGCACCGGCCCAGGGCCCGTTCACAGCCTGGGCTTCTCGCCCTCGCAGGTCTCTCGGAGCTGGAGCTGCAGGCAAGCAGGGACGCAAGCGGGCTCCGAGCGCACCGGGCGCCGCTGTCACTCAGCCCCGCCGCGCCGAAGGCACGCCCTGCCTCCACAAAGGATGCTGAGCCTGCGAGCGGCTTGCTCCCTTGCATGCAGCCCGCATCCACCGAATCCCTTATGGACCTACCGACCGAAGGGGAGAAACTGGAGCATTGCACCAAAGCTAGGCCCCGGCCCAACCGCAGGCACAAGCAGCCTCCAAGCAAGCCAAATGTAAGACTTGTTTTGTTTTTCCAACTAGGCAGGTTGCGGGGTGGGGGGAGGGTTGGTTTGTGTTTGTTTTTCCCCCCCCTCAACAGGATGAATTATCTTAGTCAGCATTTATTGCAAGGCAGGAATATGAGATGTGCAGAGTGCAGCTGATTTATGATACTGCACTCCAGCTGCTGCTGTGTGCACCTTGGAGTTGGGGGGAGCTGGGAGGATAGGCAGTGGTTTTGGGAGGCCGGGGGAGTCTTTCCTTTTCCTCCTGATGAATTTGACATGCTGCAGAACTGTAGGATCTGAGATACAAGCAGAAAAAAAACATAGTTTGTGTGCAGAGGGCTGATCTGTTTGTGAATGTCTCCATCTCCCTCTGTCCATCTGTGCTGAATTTTCTCCCAAGATTCAAAAATCCTTTTCCGGATCAGCCCCAAAGCACCGGCAGTGAAATGTGAATGCAGCTATCGTGGCCCTTGGCAGAACTATACAAATCGCTGAAGCTGTTAGAGGAGGATTGGCTCCGGGGCTCTGATGGCCTTGGCATGGCTGGATTTAACCCCTGAGCTTTCCCACAGCTGTAATATGAGTGTACAGGTAGTGATGCTCACAACCTGCTGGATGTGTTTGCAGTGCCTCAGACTGCTTTGGAAGCGAAAAGTAACTTTTGGATGCAGTTGGACCAGGATCCACAGAGGAGACCATGCCTGGGAGAGATGGGTGGTGCTGAGGCAGGGGCTGGAGGGGGATCAACGCGTGCTGTGGTGGGGTGCTTTGAAAAGGCTGGAGGCATTTTGGCTGCTGTTTAAGCAGTCTCTGCTCCTTCACCTGCCATTGGAAGGGCCTGGAGGGGCAGTCTCCCCCATGCCCAAAGCAAGTGGGGGCCCAGCTTATTCCTTTTCTCCCTGCCACCACGTCACAGCTGGCTCCTGCCATCTGCTAGAAGGGCCTGGCGTGCATGTCCATGGTGATGCTCGCCCTGGTCAGGCCCTGAGGTCAGAGCACTGCTGCCTCGTGGCCAATGAGACTGGAGAAGCAGCAAGGACTGTTTTACCCTGGCACAGGCTGGCGAGGGCTGGGCAGAACCTCAGGGCCGTCACTTTGGCACATCTCTCTGCACCTGAGAGACTGCATGCCGGCCAGCCCAAGAGTCCCACTGGGGCATGGCACTGCCACTGTTATCAAAGGAGAAATGAAAGGCTGAGACAGGCCCCTGCCTACCTGCTCCATCAATCCACTCTGGATAGGCACACTCACTGCCGAATATTGTCTGCATGTTTGGCGAGGGCAGGCTTTGATGGATGCAATGTGACAGGTAAAGCAGATATTGTACTGCTGGAACGGATCCTGAGAGGCATAAATCCAGCTGTAATGAAAAGTCATTATGGATTGAAATGCCACTGACAGAGAAGTGCCTTCCTCTTGTCAATGGGAAGCCACCGGTACCGTGCCCTGTGCCAGGGCTTGGCAGGTGCCACAGTTCTAAAGAAGGCCTGGCCATAGCATGGAGTGTTTTGCTGCCTGGGTGCAAGAGTAGTTGACCTTTGTCTGGACCACAGCAGTGCTTCAAGTTGGATGGAGTTGGACTCAACATGGAAAACCAGTGAGGATGAGCACCAGGCTCTATGTGCAGATGTCAGGACATGAAATAAGCACTGAGTGCCCAGCTGCATGACTCGCAGGCAGGCCTAGGCTGTGCAGGACACCCCATGGGGTGCTGCCTTGCCTCTTCCTCATGGATTGTTGAGCACAAGCTCCCTTGGGTGGGGGCTCACCAGACCTAAAAGTGCAGCACCTTGATGCCTGCAGTCAGCATCCACGGCTCCTGCTCCATGGAAGAGTGAGGTTATCTCATGATGCGCAGGAGAAGAGCCCAGCTTCTCTCCTAAAGTCTGGTCACCCCTTCCGAGGAGCCACATGTCCTGGCCTTTACCCCTGCCTCCTGGTGGTGTGGATGGATGGATGGATGCAGCCTGCACTGCCCTGAGGGCTGACTGCAGAGCAGTTCCCTCCTAGGCCTCTAGCTGCCTGCTCCATCAGGAGCAGGGAGCGTAAGTGTCCGTTCCTTGGTTCTCAAAGCAAGGAAATGTTCCTGCCAAAGTCTTCCTCTCCACATGAGGCTGGAGTCTGGAACAGCAGGATCAAAGGATTGACCCAGCTGTAGGAGAGCATTTGCAAGAGTTGCTTCTGACATCAGGCCAGGGCTGTCCTTGGTGATACTCAGGGCCCACAAGGTCAGCAAAGGCAGAATTTGCCACAACGTGTCCCCAAGGAGGGTCGGAGACGTACTACGGAGCCACATGGTCATCCTGCAACAGAGGCACTTACATGTAGAGAGACAGAGAGCACATGGGCACCAGACCTTCTCCACAGTGCTGAGCAGGAGCACGAGTGCCCAGCATGCGGCAGTGCCCCACAGCAGGGGTCCTGGCATGATGCAGCTGAGGAGGGCAATGCCGAGCCAAGCAGGCCACAGCAGGAGAATTGCAGTGGCTGTTCAGGCAGGGTGAAAGGAAGGAAGCTGGGGAGATCTAGTGGTCCTGACAAAATGGCGACACACCAAGTCATCATGGGATCCTGCCTGGGTCACAGCCTGATAACTTCCTGATTTGGCTTTAAGGCTGAATGCATGGAACAGGGAAGGGGATGTCCTGGCCTATAGGGGTGCCAGCCCCTCCAGCCCAAAGGGTTTCCAGGCCCTTTCCTGTGCTGGCATCCACAAGCTTCCTCCTGGCATGGCAGATGGGTCTGCATGTGCACATGCATGGGCCAGGATGTGCCTGTACATGAGGCGTGTGTGCACATGCATGTATGGTGTGTATTCACACGTGTATATTTTTGCCTGCCTGTGTGACCTCCCGGGAGGTGGTGGGTAGGGGAGATGCACCCACTGCTGCCTGCCCTGCTGCTCAGGCCTGCGCCCAGATGATGGCTGTGCTTGCTTGCAGGTGCAGCCCGTGGCCTGTGAGAACAGTGAGGACAGGAGCATCACCCGTGTGGACGAGGGCCTTGAGGACTTTTTCTCCAAGAAGCTCATCACAGAGGAGCTGCCGTAAGTGAAGGGGGGGTGCCCACAGCCCCCACAGCCACAGTTGCACTGGCCCAGCAGCTGCCATCCCCAGCATGCTCCTGTCCTGCTGTCGTGGTGCACCATGTTTCTGCAGACTACCACTACCTGCAACCTGGACCACCATGCAAACATTGCTGGCTCAAGGTCCAGGCCAAACGCTAAAGGGGTGCTTGGGAAAACAGCACCTCTTACCCCAGGCACCTGGTGGGGCAGAGCTCCGCTTGCCCTCAGAGAGTATTTTCAAGGGCAAACTGGCAGGAGGACATTGTGAGGGCACTTGTGGGGTGCGGGATGCTGGCAGGGCCCTGTTTCCACAAGCTTTGGTGGGGGGCGGTTGTACAAGGACTGTGGGAGAGTCTGTCCCATAGCGAGGAGGGAATGATCCACCAGGGTCTGGATGGACCATGCTGTGAGAGCCTCCTCAGCTCTGCAAAGAGCTGGCTGAGTCTAGCATCCAGGGCTGGTACGGGGTCCCTGGGTCAAACACAGCCCCTTGGCAGCCATGGCCTAATGTTTCCCAATGCCTCATCTCTCCCCAGCCCCACGGCACTGGAGACCTGCCCTGGATCAGCCCTTCTGGCATCCTCCAGCTCTCGCACCCTCAAGAAGAAAATTGGGAACTTTTTTGCATTCAAGAAGCCCAAGTCCAGCCGGGGCTCAAGGTGCGAGAAGGAGCCTGAGGGCAGCGTCACAGCCTCTAAAAGCAGACGGTCGGTGCTCAGTGACATTTTACGGACCCCCAGCAAGGCAGGAGAGCCACTGAGCAAGTCCGAGGAGGGGGGCCTCGCTGCCGAGTCCGGGGCAGAGCCTGAGCACAGCCAGACTCCCAACTCTGCCCGCAGGATCAGGCCCAAGTACTCACGGGAGGGCAAGTCCCAGTCACTCATATTGCTGTCCGGGGAGGATGAGGACGCACTCGGGGTCAGGCACGACAAGGTAAGCACTGCCATGGCAGGCCCCGACAAGCCACCCTGACTGATTCTGTCACTGGCTTGGCTGTTGGGTGCTGCTGCCTCCGAGGATGCTGACGGTGCCAGGACTGCATGCCATCAGGGCCTGTGGGACAGAGCGAGGGCACGGGGCTGCAGCCCACCCATAGCTGAGAGGGAGAGGAGAGCAGGCTGGACACCACAGGGATGTGGGGATCCTCGAGCAATGACTGGGGAGCCTGACATCAGCACAGACCCTGCCGGGTTGTGCCCTTGCCTCAGTAACCACAGGGCACACCTGGGGCTGGGGGACTGCGCACTTGGCAGGCAATCAGATAGGTGCTGCTGGTCCTGTGAGGGGTGCTGCCTCCCTCACCACACGTTCTGGCATAGCTGTGTCTTTCCTGCAGAAGAGGCACCTGGAGAAGAGTGATGGGGAGCTGCCCAGTTCCTTCGAGCAACGTGTGCACATCATGCTCCACCGCATGGGTGTCACAAAGGGCCTGGCCGCTGAGGGCAAGAAGCAGCAGGTGGGATCAGCTCTTCTTTAGGGACATATCCTGCACCCAGGGAGGTGGAGATGGTGGCCCATGGGACAAGGTGACCCAGGCCCCAGTGTCACTTCCCTGCCCAGGCCAGACCTGACATCATACAGGCCTGTGCCACCACTGCCTGCAGCCTCTGTCCTGTCACCTAACCCTCTGCAAAGGGAGCAGCGCATGGACAGCACAGGGTGTCTGGCCATCTGTACCTTCTTCACCAGCATGCACCCACCCTCTGCACACTCCCCCCCTCAAGTCCTGGCAGCACACTGCTGGTCACAGGTCTATCTGCCCTGGCACTGCCATCCCAGCTCCACCTCACCAGATTTCTTTCTCTTGCAGAACAAAGACAGCGAGATCAAGAAAGCCGGTTCAGATGGTGAGGTGCTGCGTCCTGCCCCCCGCTTCCCTCAGCCCTGGCCCTGACCCAAGGGTGGCACAGCTGGGCATCCTTAGGACCCCTTGGGCTCCCAGATGCATGTCCCGCAGCAGGGCCAGCCCCCATGTCCTGTGGCACACTGCTAGCAGGAACTGGGCCGAGCATCATCAGTTCCACTCAGGGCTGCTTCACCCTGTGGCTTAATCACCTCACTGGGTGCTGGTAGCATGGGGGTGACCCACTCAGCGCACTGATGGTGACCAATGACCTGTGCTTGCAGGAGACATTGTGGACAGCTCTGCAGACTCGCCACCCCCCTCCCTGAAGGTGCGCACACACTCCATGTCCACAGGTAGGTGAGCTGTGGGCGCAGGGGGAAGCGCACCAGCTCCCAGCGGCAGAGGACTAGCCAGGGGAGGAGTTAAGTCTTTCCCCACCATTGGCATCCAACAGCACTGTATGGGGGCCAGAGCATGGGAGTCAACATGCACCACTGCACCAGCCAGGGGACACAGACACCCTGCTCAGGGTCCCACCACTAGGAGGGTGCCTTGCACCCATGGGTGCCCAACCCTGATCTGGCCATAGCAGAATGAAATCCAGTCATTCTCCCTCGGTTACATACATGGATGGAGACATCAGCCCAAGCTGTCTGCCCTGCTGCTGGCCATGGGAACCAAAAGCCCACTCACGCCCTGTGTCCCGTGGGTGGGTGCAGGCTGAGACCCAGCACCCTAGAGCTGCCAGACTCAGGGGGGGAAACCCTACATGCGGGATATCCACGGCTCTGCCCTGCCTTTCCCACAGACACATCCTTACGGAGCAGCCCAGACAACATGGTGGAGCCCGGCATAGGCCCTGCTGCTCCCAGGCCAGCCTGGAAAGCCCTGGGGAAGCAGCTGAACTCAGAGCTGAAGGGGAAGAGCTCAGATCTGCCCCGGAGCTCCCTCCCCATCCCCGAGCAGAGTGGGCAGCCAGAGCTGACAGGCCGGGAGGGTTGGAGCAGCAGCCTGCCACGGCTTGGGAGGAGCACGCCAACAGCGCTGCTGCGGAGAGTCAGCCACTGTGGGGAGCCAGGCACCAGCACCATCCCACTGAGCCTGCCAGCACCCCCTGATGCAGAAGGTATGGGCACACAAGCTGCAGAAACGGCCCTAAAGAGGGACCAGCCTATTCATGGTAAGGGCAGCCAGTGCTGTTTGGGAACAAAGGCCAGCCGAGAACTGAGCCTTGAGCCATCCTCCCCTAGGGAGAAAATGGGCTACAAAACCTAAAAATGCTGGCTCCCTTCTCTGCCCAGTCCTGATGTGCCCCTAGGCTCTCACAGCTTGGGCACACAGGGCATGATGACGGGGCTGCTGGGGAGGCTGAGGTGTCGCAGGACATGCCTGTGGCAAAGACTGTCTCCCCGGCCAGCAACTTCCCCCGGCTTTTCCAGACAATCGCCTGACGCCACGGCTGGCTGCACTGAGCGGGACCAGCCGCAGAGCTGTCTCCATCCATGAGGACCAGCTCAGGGAGCCAGACAGCCTGACAGAGCTGGAGAGTAAGTCAAGGCTGGAGCAGGAGCCCCAGGTGCTGGGGGACACAAGCACCCAGCCCTGAAGGGCACAGGCAGTGCAGCTGGGTCTATCTTGGGGTGGGGGAGGCGCTCGTCGCTCCTGTTCAATAAAATGCTCAGCAGTTGAGGATTGCTCAGACAGACAGGCATGGCCAGTGACAAAGGCCTAGCAAAAGCCCTACTGCCCTGGCTCAAGGTGGGATGGACAGGAAGACAACGGGAGCAAGGGGATTGCTTCACCTTGGCAGCCTAAGCACTTGCCACCCAGTGCAGCCCCAAGGGGCTGAGCATGCATTGGGATGCAGGTGATACAACAGCAACACATATGGGAACATGGGTGCTGTGCAGCAGTACCTGCTCAGCCCTCCAGCACCTTCCCTGAACAAATGAAGAGAGGGGGGCAAAACCCAAAAAAGTCCATCCATCCCCTTTTCCCTTTCACATTGCTTTCTACAGCACACTGGGGCAGCCACGTTCATTGTGGCCACATCCAGACCACTGCTCTCATAACGTTAGTGCTCTCAGCTCCTCGCCTGTCCTCTCCTCACTTCACCTTCAAGCTCAAGCAGTCTTATGTAATGCCCTGCTGCATTTTGTTTCCTCCAGATGCAATGATCCCCCTTCGTCTGCGGCGGTCACCTGTGCTGAAACGGAGGAACAAACGCAACTCCCTTGTGGACCCAGAGGTGACCAGCGAGCCCAGCCCGTCCTTGGACACCACAGGTAAGGCTGGGCGACAGGAGACTTGGCACTCTCCTGCCCCTTCCTAAAGGGAGTGTGGTGGCAGCGATGGCTTGCTCCACACTAACACCAGTATTTGTGGCCTTTCCAGATGCTGTGATGCGGGACCAGCCCGGCGCTGAGGACACACCAGAGGAGCTGCAGCCTGGAGCAGAAGCAAAAGGAGACCAGCCACAAGCTGCAGCACAAACTGTTGTGAATGCACAAGACTCAACCCTAGACCAAAGAAGCCCAGTGCCGGGCCAGGGGGAGCCAGCCCTGGGACAGTGAGCCCCTGCATGCTGCCGCACTGTTTCCAATAAAACCCTGCAAGCAAGCGCACAGTGACAGGGTGATTAGCAACGCAACTTGGGCAGAGAGCACAGGGAAAGGCCGCAGAGCACCCCAGGCCTGCTCTGCACCTTGCTTCCATGCCAGATTTGCGTGGGTGCAGCTGAGGGGCCAGCCAGCCTCATCCTTTCCTCCAGCAGCTGTTACGAAGGCAACACAGCCACCTTTCGCTGCAGGAACAGCCTGTTTGGGGCCTCATCACAGAGGGGCTGGGGCTGCCAGCCAAGCTGAACCGAGGGCCAGGCCATGAGCAGTTCCCAGAAGGGCACGGACTTGCAGCTGCTTCTCCTGCCCACTACCTGGGGCAGCACGCAGCCTAAGCAGGGCACAGTTTCCCAGCACTGGGCCAGGCTGGAGTCCACCCAAAGGGCAGATGAGCAACAGAGCAGAGACATGCCAAGCAGCATTGCCTTCCCTGGATTGCCTCTGCTGACACACTTGTGGGCTGTGGATGATAACAGGGAAAGTTGACAATTTTAGGAATGGATCGGGGGCAGAGCAGGCAGCAGAGGTGCAAACAACCCAGCTGCGCAATTCAGCTGAGACATTGTTAACAGTGTTACTAGGGTCCTGTCACCAGGCGTATCAGCCTCCCCGCTCCCAGCCTACCTTCCACTCCTCAGTTCACAGGGGTTAACACTTTCTCCATCACCTCAAAACCCAGATTTGTATCAGAGGGAACAGGAACCATCTCATTTCAAAGTGCAGCTCTGTAATCCCTGCTATGAGTGATCCAGCCTTTCGGAACGCACAACCATATCTGCCTCTCCATCCCTGCAGCTCTCCAGCTATCACCAGCATCACCCCCAAAACCACCTGGCTTTCTCCTGTGCCAACTGTGAGCAGATCACCTCCACTCCAACTCTGGACCAAATGCATTACTTGCACTGATGTTTACCACAAAAAGGAAGATGCTTGCTTCCCCCTGTCCCCAATATTTTTTTTTTATACAAGAGCTGTGTATTTAAAAAATATATGCTTTTTATTTTTAATTTCCACTGCATAACCCTGAAGGATATTTTGTAATGAATAGCACAGGACCCTACCCAAACCAATCAATAAACCTCCAAACTACTGCACTGACTTCAGAAGGGGATCAGGTTGCATCTCTGCCATCACTGCTGCCTATTCTACAGTGGGATCAGAACAAGTCCCCTACCTGCTGGCTAGGCCAGGTCATTTGTACTAGGCTGTGATGCCTCCATGAAGGAACAGTGTGCCAAGGAGGCGGGAAAAGGAGGCTAGCTCATGCACAGGCTGTGCACTGGGTCACTCACCAGCAGCATTGCCGCACAGCTCCCTTCCCCCTCCCAACATAACGGTGCTAACCTCTAACAGGTCATGTCCCCAGCATCTCTGGAGCCAGGGTCTCCAAAGCCAGGCCAACACCATTCAGCTGCCCCCTTAGGGACAAGGGCTCTGGTCGTGTCCTCCCTCCCCCCTCAATTGCTCTTCCCACACAGCTCTAAATAGAGTTTGTTTCGATGAACCAGTAAACAAATAAGACAAGAGGCCACTCATAGCGCGCTCAGGCTCCACAAGGTCTTGGCTCAGGACTCCACCTCCCTGTCCGTAAGGATCCAGCAGGCCCACTTCAGCATTGCCTTCGAGATCCTGCAAAAACAAAAATGTGAGCCAGGGTGAGAAGGGACCCAGCTGGCAACGTTGTGTCAGGGAAGGGAGACTGGGGGCACATGAAGTTGTCTGCCCAGGCACACAGTTGGCTGCCCGGGCAGGGGACGCAGCGGGTCTCCGTTGTGCTGTGAGGGGTAAGTCAGAGTTCAAGGCCCAGCAAAGATGCAGGGGTCCCCAAGGGGACTGTATCCTGGGATGCAAATAGCAGTGTCCAGGCGCCACAGGGCCAGCAGCCCTAGGGCTAGCACAGCAGTAGCTAGCTGTGCCTGTTCTCCAGGCACAGCTGGCTTCACTCAGGGCTGTGGATGAGACATGGCTGAACAAGCCCATCATTGTACTGACCTGACAGATCTTATTCGCTCGCAGAGCTCAGGTGATGGGGCCTCATATATGTACTGGACCGGCCTCTCCTTCACATACTGCAGAAGGGAAGGGGACAGTGAACCTAGAGCTGGAGTTTGGCTTGCCTTCCCATGGATGATCAGCCACAAAAGCGACACCACACCTCCACACATCCCAAGACCTTGACAAGCAGAGAGAAAGTCAGGGGTCTCTCCCTCACTCAGTCCCAGGTCTTCCAATCTTACTTCACCTGGAGATGTGGCAGAGGCTCCAGGGGAGTGCTGATTTCCACCCAGCTAGGGCACATGCTCCCTCCCCAGCAAGAGCACATCCTCGCCCAGCACCCCACTGCCAGACCCTCTCTGGACCCTGCGTGTAGCAGCTCTGCTATGCCTCTTTGGGAGACAAGGAGGGCTGCCTCTGCTGGGGCCACCCAGTCTCCATTGACACCTGCTTTCAACTGCACAACCCCACCAGAGCCAGGCACTGTTACACAGAGACAAGGAGAGGCCACCAGCCACTTCATCTTTACCGGCTGCAGAGCTCCACGCTGCTCTAGCCTGGAGTCCAGACCACTCGCTGAGGATGCCTGCTCATCCTCCTCCTCGGGGGGTTCCTCTCCATGCTGCAGCCTGGTCTCCTCTCTTCTGCTCTTCTTTGCTTCCTGGGTGCTCAGAAACTCCAGCTTCCTGCTGGTGTCTCTCTCACTGCCCTGGGGGACACCACTGCAATGCTGCTTGTGCTGCAGTCCCCGGAGGGATCTACGCAGGTCAGGCAGTGCCTGGCTGTCTCCCACCAACAGCTTCCTCTTAGCACCCACAGACTTTCTGCTGCCACATGGGGCTTCTCCCCCCTGGGTCCTAGCATGAGCCAGGCCAACATTTGTCACATCTGGAGGGAAAGCTGTGCCACTGGAGTCCGCCTGCTCTCTGTGAGGTGCCCCTTCAGTTAAGGATGCCAAACGGCTACTGGGCAGGACAGGAAAAGTTGGAGAGAGAGACAACTGGTTGGCCTGGGAGCATCCCAATACTTGTGGGTCTTGAGCAGCAGAGGGGGCTCTGCAGGCTGCCTCTGCAGCTGATGTTGCCAGAGACGTGCCAGCCTCCACAGAGCTGGTACTGCCGTATGAGTGGAGCAGCGAGGGGGATGAAGTCTCCACTGGGGCATCCTGCAGCAAGCTCTCGGGAGAGTCCTGGCTAGATGGTTCCAGCAAGTCAGGGGTGTTGCTGTCAGCAGCCATGTTCAGTTGGGCCTCTGGTGCACGTGGAGAATCCTGACGAAGGGATTTCTCTGGTAAGAGAGAAAACACTGTCACACTGGGCAGGAAGGAAAGGGGCATACTGCTGGTACCACAGGGGAGCACAACCTGTCCTAACATGCGAGACTAGGGAGGTGGGCATCAGAGCTGACACAAGGCAGGCACAGAGAACCTAACACTGGAGATCTAAGGCAGACATAGCATTATTTCCTGGCCAGGGGAAAGAAGTCCAGCATCAAAGAGGAGCTGTGTGTTCATCCAATGAGAGAAGAGGGGTTGTCTGCTCCCAGTGAGACACACTGCACCCTGCACAGTGCAGGGACTCACCTTCTGAGGAGGTCAAAGTCAAGGACATCGAAGGAAGCCTGTCCCAGGGGTTTTCTAGAGATGCCTCTGAGCTCTGTGACAATGCTGTTGACTCCACAGCTGCAAAAACAAGTCAGGGAACTGATTTTGATGAACTGCAGAGCCAAGAAAGCTGCTGTCCACTCCCATCCCAACCCTGCCTGCCACTTCCAACCTTGTGATGGCTACAAAGAACTGTGTGCAGGGTCTCAGACAGAGAGACGGTGCTCAAGGGAGGCTCTGAAACTTCTTTCCAGCCAGAACTGGGGTGCTAGAGGTTACCACTGCCCTGGGTTGCCCATTCCCATCAGCCTCATTTCAGCCAGGTTCCTTCTAAGACTTCAGCCAGCCCCTCTACCAGGCAGAGGGGAGCCAGACACTGCATAGAGTGCAGGCAGGCAGGACAAAGATCTCCCTTTGCACCCTTTCTTTGGTGGGACTACCAGAGAGACTGGCCATCTCACTGCCGAGGCAGGCAGAGGCAGAGCCAGCTGGCTGTGTTGGGGCACCACTGCATCATGCTCACAGAGCCCACAACTCCCAGTAGGAGGTGAACAGGACTGCCATCCTTCTGCACCCTGGTAGATGAGAAACCCTGTAGAAGCTGCTCAGGGCAAATGCCCTGCAAACCTGGTCCCCATGAGGGACATGCAGGGACAGAGTTGCCACCACAAGCATACATCTTTCCTGGTGTCAGCCTGGATCAGATCTTGCACTGTTCAGAGCAGCAGTTCCTCCCCTGGGCTCCTCTTGCGCACAGAGCTCTTGCAGGTGCTTCTGCAGCAAAGCTTGTGCCCAACCAGGATGGGGTGACACAGGCCTGGCCCAGGGCAGAAATATCGACAGCCAAAGCTGTGTCAGTGCAGAGTCCATGCTCCAACAGGTGACTCGATCAAAGGCCAAACACCACAGGAATGAGCATTCCCCTTGGGTCACAGCAGTCAGGCCATTCCAGCCTCTCCACCACCAACAAGCAGTGCCCCAAGAAACCTGCTACCTCCTCTCCAAGGCACTTGGCATTTGTTGTAGATGACTGCAGGAAAGTGTTCCCAGCACAGCAGATAGATGCCGCTCAGCAAGAAGACAGCAGGAATGGGACTGTTGCCTGCCTGCTCAATGCAAAGCTACAAGTGCCTGGTCTCCCAGAGACCCACCTCTGCAGGTACTTACTCCTCTGCTTAATGCAGGAAGAAAATGGGCTGAGTAAACTTCAGAGAAAAATACTAAGAGTCTGGACTGGAGCTGCAAGTCCTGCTACTCACGGCTGATTTGGGATACGGCACTCTGGTCACCTGGCACCATCCTGTCGTCACTGCTCTTCCCAGGAGTCATTTCACACACATCTGCAATGACAGAGGCACTACTGGTCACATCCCAGCACACTGCACAGCCAGAGCAAATGAAGCCCTCTCCCCATCCCAGAGAGGCCCAGGTGGCCTAGAGGAATTTCAGCACCTCAGAAGTATAGGAACTAAGATGTCAAAAAGGCAATGTGCCAAGCAGGCTCATGACCTACACACCTCGCAGAACGAACAAAAACCTCTCAGGATGCTCTGCAATCTGAGGGCCTGAAGCTGTTAAAATTTCAGCTTCTAGGTGTCCAAGTGTTGTGCTCAGTCCATAACCATGTTAAAGTCCCCTATTTCACAAGCTTGGGCTCTGAACTGCCCACCTGCAACCTTCCAGGTGAAGCCCTAGCACTGACCTGCCTTGGAGGCATTGCAAACTGCCTCCTCTTCAGGAGGGATCACCAGGATGCTGGCCGGGACCATGAAGACATCCTCGCTTGGCTGAAATGAGAAGCATTACTTGGCTTCTGCTGTGTAGTCTCACCCTAGCAGCAGGAGCTCACCCAAAGCCGGCAGCTGAATATGCATTTCTCTCCCCAACAAACCTCCAGCTCTGCCCATTGCTCTTCCCCTTCCTTCTCCCACCCACCCCCAGAGCAGCCTATCTCCACAAGGTGGCACAGCCCTGTCTCAGTCACAGACACAGCTACAGGTCAGACTCGTTCACAGCAGCCCAGACTGACCTCTTTCTTGCGTTCTGCCTCCCACTGGGTCACAAAAAGCTCGACCTTCTCTGCTGCTGGCAGCTCTTTGGGCATCTGTAAATCCAAGCATTCCTCAGCATTTTGCTTCAAAACCTCAAGCTGGTTCTGCCCTATCACATCAATCAGCTGAGAGATGGATGGCTCTGGAGCAAGAACAACACAGGCATGTTAGCATGAAAGACGCC
Organism: Apteryx mantelli; assembly: GCF_036417845.1. Taxonomy (NCBI): domain Eukaryota; kingdom Metazoa; phylum Chordata; class Aves; order Apterygiformes; family Apterygidae; genus Apteryx; species Apteryx mantelli. Next base: position 24,688,397 of record NC_089987.1, on the reverse strand, counting down.
TTAATTCAGGCATGTGCCCTAAGCAGCCCCACTTGCAGATGCTTTTACTTTCCAGCACATGACTGTCACATGCATTGAAACCCAGGGAAACACATAAAACTCAGCATTTCCTCTGCTTAGCAACACTGCCTTTCAACACTGCTCTGAGCCTCTTTCTCTCCTTACCAAGAGAAATATAGCCACAGAGCAAAGCATCCCTGAAGTAACTAAGGTTCCCAGACGCTGGGGCAAGAGGCAACAGACACATTGCTGTTCCCCACTATCCCGGTGACTGAGGGCAGATCCACCCCGGTCTCTGCGGCGAAAACATGCTTGGGGCTTCTCACAGAACCAGGGCTGGCCAGGCTGGGTCAGGCATGGCACCCTGTCCAACTTCAGGACCCCATCATTCAGTTCATCTGTGAAAGGGGTCACTCGGAGATGTTTGTGCTGCACCTGCCTAACACAGACTAAGCTCAGAAGAGCCAGACCAAGCTCAGAAGAGCCATGAGTCCCCCACTCTGTTCACCCCCAGATAGCCACAGCATTACATGCTCCTCCACAACCCTTTACCTGAGCTGGGGTCACTCTTCAGAGACAGACTCCTCCTGTAATGATCGAGGAGAGAAAGCCGGGTTAGGGCCAAGGCACATGCCAGCCAGCAGCCCTCCGCAGCTGCCAGTACAGAACTTTACAAACCAAGCACCCTGTCCTGGAAGAAGCAGCTTGTGGAACTAGTGGATTCCCCACTGGGGTCCAGATCCAGCCACTGGGCTCCTCTCAGTATCCCAATATCACCCGTCAGGGAGCCTTGTTCCTGGAGACAGGCCTATGGGGAACCTTCCAGGTCTCCAGAGCTGGGGCTCCTTGGGAGATGCAGGAGTGAAGAACAAGCTATGCAGGGCTTTTGCTCAGCCTCACTCATTTAAGTGCCTTGCTTTGCACTTTCTACTAAGTTCTGTCACATCCCGGGGCAAGGAGTCACACAGATTAATCTGGAGCTGCCATAATACGTGGCTGCCCTCCCTAGCCAGTGCTAGCGATGTACAGAGCCTGCGTGCATCTAATCAAGGATGGTGTCCGGATATATTCCCCAGCAATCACCAGCCCTGTACTTACAGCCACAGCTCCTTTATCTTCCGTAGCACCGAGGGCTCCTGGTTCCTGGAATGACAGAGGGACCAGTTACTGATCCAGCATTTCCTCCAGTGCACACACTCCTTCAAAGCTTGCCACACAGAGAAATCCTCTTTCAAAGGGTGGAAGATCTCCACCACACTCAGGTCATACTGGCAGAGCTTCCAGCCTGGTACTACCAATGCACACTATTGTGCTGAGGACTCCCAGCCTCAGCACTATGGGGCAGATGCTGTCAGCATAGCTCCAGGAAGAGGAGGGAGCCCACAAACCAGAGTCCCCCAGCCCACACCTGGGGACATACCCATCTGACGACTCCAACCTCTGCCTTTCCATGGGCAGCACAATGAACTGCTGGGCAGTGAGAAAAAATTCGCAGTCTTCCTGCGGGGCAAAGGGAGACCATAAGGCACAGGTGAGTGGTTTCCCCACCTCCAGGGCTAGTGAGCACACATGAACCCACCCAAGCACCACTAGCAACCCTCCAGCCTCAGTGAGGGACACCCACAAGGAACAGGTCATCCCCTCCCCTTCAAGAGGGGGTTTTGGACCCTCCTGGGTCAGTTCACAGCTCTTTCAGTGTCAAGAGGGTTTAATCTGCTGCTCTGGCTCCCCAAAGACCCCATCAGTAGAAAGTCTGAACACAGCAATCATGGACACCAAGTAGGAACAGACCAAGGACTAGCACCCAGCTCCAACAGGCAGCAGCAGACCCTCCAAAAGCCACCAGCCTGAGGCCAGAAGGGCACTCTGGAACTGTGCAAGGGGAGAGCAGGGAGCTCTCTGCCATGAGCAAGTGGCACAGGCCTCCTCTGGGCATGGAGCTGGTAGCTGCAGAACAGCAAGAGGCAGCAGCAGGATGGCCAGGGAGACGAGGCTTCTGCTGACCCTAGAGGAGGTATGCCATGCCCCCAGGAAAGGCTCATGCCACCCCCTGCCCTGTCATCCAGCACCCAGGACAGGCCTTCTTCACTGCCACAGACCCTTCCAGGAGCTGAAGACCAAAGACCTGTTGGGGTGAAAGGGTTTCCAGCAGCATGAGAGGAGCTAAGCCAGCCCTCATTTGACTCTGGCCCCTTGATACAGCCCCATCAGTGCCTCAAAGCATAAAAGCATGCAGGAAGCAAGGCAAGGTCAGGGAACAAGTCACCTTCACTCATCAGAGAACAACAGAGCCTTACCAGTCTGGCCTCCTCCCGGAAACACACTGTGTACTTCTGCAAGACGATAATTCTGCAAATAAGGCTGGAAAGCCTGAGCTGCATGTGGGAACTAGGAAAAGAGCAGAGCAGGACCATCTTGGAGAGATGAAGAAAGGAGTCACCCAGAAACATAGCATAGCTCCCCTTTCAGCTACTCCAACCACACAGGGGCGCACTGGAACACGCCTCAGAATGAATGTCAGGGACTGAACACAGCACAATGCTGAGAGCTGCTTTTTATCCCTGGCTCAGCACTAGCAACTAGCCAGTCACTACTACCAGCTGGAAAACAGGGAGGTTATGTCCAAATGGGGAAACTGAGGTAAGCTGCTAGCACTGAAGGAGCAGGTGGCTGAGTCAGGATTAAGTCTCTATGCCAGGCTTCGATACCTGTTTTTCGATCTCTAGACTTAGCCCCAAACACACAATATGGCATGTAGAAAGAGCAGCAAGGCATCCACCCGGTACTCCACAGCTAGCAAGAGCCAGAATCAGCCACTGCTCCAAGCAGCAACACCAGAGGCGGAACACAAAATCCTGCAACTGGGGACATGGCCAAGTAGTGTACATTTCCCAGTTCAGGACAATACATCCCCTCCTGTCCCTGAGACCCTAGCTACTGCTATTTCTCCTCTACCAACAAATAACAACCCCCTTAGCAGAGAGCCATTTAATTGCGAGTAAGAAAACATTACAGGTGTATCCAAGGCATTTTCCTTCTGTTTTTCCTACTGGGTCAATTTGTAAGCTTTCCCCTTTCCTCCAAGCAAACATACAAACAATTCTTTTTATGAAAGACTGATGGGGAAGACATGCCAACCACAGACTAGGCAGCAAAGTGTGCAAATATCCAATAATTGGCTAGCTTTTGCCTCCCTAAATTAAAGCCTGTCAGGCCACCATGGTTAATGCTCTAACTCCTTTCACAAAGGCCATAGGCTCTTTAAACATTTCTAACGATGTCTGCGTGGCATCTCAATTTCTTCCATCACACCCCTGTACATCCTAGTTGGCCATGACTGGAGTACTGAGTGCCAGTGTTCCTGCCTGCTTCTTCTAGCAGCAGCTGGCTCTTCCACACAGACTTCCCACCCTGCCATTGATTTAGCTTAACAGAACCTGAAACAAGGCCAGCCAGGAGCCCCACTAGCAGCTGTGGTGAGCAGCTGTCCCAGCCACAGCCAAGTCAAGATGGAACCCACTTTTCTTCGGCCTGCAGAGCTTCTGAAGTAATGACCACGCGGATGTAGTAGGACCCATCTGAGACCTGCAGGACGGCATCTCGGAGCACCCCGGCTTGGCCTGGAGTGCTCGGGTCACTCAAAACCTATCAAAAGATTGAGGAGAAAATAAAAAAATAAAAATAAAAGTCTCATTCACAGTGTTCCCAGTGAACAGAGAGAGTACACCATGCTTAGTCAGGAGCCTAGACTCTTAGAAGACGAGGTCACCATTAGGCTAGAGGGTAAAGCTCACCCCAAGGCTCAGGGGTCCTGTATGTGCCCATACCTCTTGTCTGGACCAAGCAGACTCAGCACTACAATGAAATTGGGGACATATCACATTTGTGGTAGCATTGCTGGGGAGAGCAATCAAAGGCAAGGTGGGGGAGAAACCACAACAAAGCATTTTTTTGTCCAAGTCAGCTGCAGGAAAGAAGGCAAAGCAGTCTGGGCAGGCTTAGGACACATGCTCTAATGAAGCAGAGGGAGACACAGAACTGCACTAACTAGCAGAGTTATTAAAGTCATTCCCTTCCCTTGAATAAAGTTCCTGGTATACCAACCCTGAGCCAGTACTAAGCCAACTTCACGCTGTGACAAAGCGACCCTTGGGGGAAACATCGGCCTGCCCTGCCAAGTTCTACATCTACATGCTGAGCAGGCGAGGAGTTGTGGGTTAGCCCCAGTCTGCCCTAGTCCATGCTCCCAACTGGGAGTGAGCCAAAAAGCGGGAAACAGTAATCTCACCACCCCCCACCTCAAACAGGACCTCAGAGTCTTCTCTCACTGTCATTTTTTCTCCCCATCTCCTCTCTTCTTCCGTTTAAATCACAAATCTTTCTCCTTTTTCCTCCTGTTAGTAAGGAGCCATCTGAGCTGCCTCAAACACCTCTGTTTCCACAACAGACAGTAGAAGACTGACCTGAAAAAACAGCTGAAAACAATGGTTTCCACAGCAGGATCTCGCTACCAGTTTCCCAGGTCTCAGAGAGACCAACAAAACAGAGCACTGGAGCTGGGTTTCTCCAGTAGCCAGGTCAAAAGTACAACCAAGCACAAGATAGAAACTGCACGTCCCACCCTTGTTGGGTCTCATATCTATTTGTGCACCCAGTTGTTCCACAGCATCTTCATCTGACCATACCACAAAAGGGACCGTGAAGCATTATTCAGTTACATATTTTACACTTATGTAATTATCTTAATAATTAGCCCACAGCTAACAATAATTCAGCCCTCCACAATGCTTGCTCTGAGACAGAGAAAATGCTGCTGGGTTACAAAGAGACAAAGGGGCTAAGGAGAGTGTCACAGCTCCAAACAGCACGTGAAAGGAGTCAGCAAGCACAGCAGCACTGTCTCAGCTCAGTTGTTTTTCCTCCTTCTTCCTTTTATTCAATCCATTGGGCCTCAAATAGGCAAGAGTTCCCTTATTAAAGCTCTCTTCTGCCATGTTGGATAGGTCACTGTCCAAAGACTTAGTCAGCACTGCACATTGCTAAAGCTTTCCAGGAGCCAAGCAGGAGCAGGTTTTGTGACCTAGAGTCCCATGCCCTGAATCACAAAGCAAGAGGATCTCCCAGATCAGCCAGCATGCAGGAGAGGACTACCTATTTTGGTCTCACCAGGCCCTAGGCTCACCATCGGACAGGACAGATACTGCAACTCCAGACCATGTGACCATGAGGCAGCAGTGTGTTCTTGTGGCCAAGACAGCCAATAGTATCCTGGGCCGCATTAGGAAGAGCCTTGCCAGCAGGTGGAAGGAGGTGATCCTCCCCCTCCACTCAGCCCTGGTGAGGCCACACCTGGAGTACCGTGTCCAGTTCTGGGCTCCCCACTATAAGAGAGACTTGGAGCTACTGGAGCGAGTCCAGCGGAGGGCTGCGAAGATGAGGAAGGGCCTGGAGCATCTTTCATAGGAGGGAAGGCTGTGAGAGCTGGGCCTCTTCAGCCTGGAGAAGAGAAGACTGAGGGGGGATCTCATCAGTGTGTATAAATATCTGAAGGGAGGGTATCAAGAGGATGGAACCAGACCCTTTTCAGTGGTGCCCAGCGACAGGACGAGAGACAAATGGGCACAAACTGAAATACAAGAATTTCCATCTGAACATAAGGAAAAACTTCTTTACGGTGATGATGACAGAGACTGGAACAAATTGCCCAAAGAGGTTGTGGAGTCTCCATCCTCGGAGATATTCAGAAGGCATCTGGACATGATCCTGGGCAACATGCTGTAGGTGACCCTGCTTGAGCAGGGGGGTTGGACTAGCTGATCTCTAAGGGTCCCTTCCAACCTCAACCATTCTGAGATTCTGTGATATCCTCAGAACATCCTCTTCCTCAGCAGGTCCCACTTCTGCCTTATGCCACCCACTATCAGGCCCACTCATCCCAAATAATGTGGCAAAACAAAAGACAGGACACAGAGAAGAGGAAGGCAGACTGCAAGTGGGAGACTTGGAGGAAAGACAGGCTTTAGAGACTGCAGACTCTTTGCACAAGAGCATATCACACACACCAGAGGCACAAAAGTTAGCCAAAGCCACGAGAGTTGGCCAAAGCACAGTTACTACACCTTTAAAAAAAAAAAAAAAAAAAAAAAAAAAAAAAAACGGAGACTTTGAGAAGGAGGAGTCACCTATCCAGAACCACTGAACTGGGAATTGTTGAATATTTTCAGGAATTCAGATTTCAAATGCTGCTTGTGTAAGTTAGGACAGTTCCCTTGGTACCTACCCGCAGCACCTGCCCTGCCAGGAGATTCTCATTGGTATCCAGCTGGTCATAATTCACCAAGAGATTTGCAATCCAAGGCTGCAAGACATAGACTTTAGAAGAAGACATGTTCTTGTTTTCATACACAAACCTGCAAAAGAAGAGATGAGGCATCAGATCTGAACAGCAGGATATGTAAAAATCTCCAGGGTCCAAGCAACAGCTTCACACACCAAGCCATGACACAACCCCGGGAGCTGACTCAAGTGCCCACTGACAGTGAAACGCACCCACTTCTCAGTGATGGCACCCTAAGCTGGGTCTGACTCATTAACTCTCAGGCTATTGGCACCAGTAGGAAGCCCTGCCCGGGAAAATGCATCACTGGAGGTACACAGATCCTACAGCATCCAGACATGCTGCAAAAAAGCAACATCCTGTCTGGCAGAAATTGAGCTGCAGGACTTCAGCAGGAGAAGCTTTGTGCTAGCTGGATCAGATCTTTTGCAAGTTTCCCACCAGATTCAGAATATTTTTTCTCTCCTTCGCGTAAGCTTTATTATCCTCCATCATCCTTCTCCTGTGCCCAGGACTTAACCATAACTCTTTTAACCACAGGGAGGGAAATAGGTCTCTCTTTGCTGCGCAACAGGGGCCTGCTGGGCACAGTCACTGCACCAAAGAACCATGTCTTGCCACAGCGCCCCAGAGACAGGCTGGACTCCAGGGACGCCTCAGAGAAAAGCCTGCCTGGCACAAAGCTCTCGGGATTCCCACTCTCCGGCGGGGACGCCCCCCGCAGCCGCTCGCCCCGGCGGGGGGGAACGCGGCGGCCCCACCCGGCGCAGGGCCAGGCCCCGAGCCCCCGCCTGGGAGCAGGGCCGGGGGCGCAGCTCACACGGACGCGGCGAAGCACCCAGGGGGCGCCCGGTCCCGAGCACCGCGGGGCCGGGCCTTGGGGCCTCCGGCACGGCACGGCACCCGCCGGCCGCCCCCCGCCCCAGGCCCGCAGCTCGCGGCAGCCCCCCGCGGCCGCGCTGCTCCTTCCTCGTCCCCGTCCCCGTCCCCGTCCTCTTCCTCGGCCGCGGCCCCTTGCCCAGCCCCACCTGGGCTCCGGAGCCTGGCGGGCCGCCGACGTGGCGTCCAGCCACTCCTGGCCGCCCTGCTCCTCCACGCCGGGTGCCGCCATGGTCGTAACCCGGAGCAGCAAAGAGAGCCGCCGCCGCGACCCGGAAGCGGAAGCGGGGCCAGGCGGAGGCGGAGCTCTGCGAGGGTTGCGCGGCCTCCGCCGGGGGCGGCGCAGAGGCGGTGGCGCTTCCGGTGGCGCTAGAGCTCAGGGTCGCTGCGTTCCCTCGGGGCTCCGAGCTTGTCCCTCACAGGGGCCTGCCCCCTAGCCCGCCGGCATGTTTTTGGCAGGCATGCAGGCTTGCCCGCTGTTGTGTTGTTTTTCCTGTCGTTTGGCTTTCTGTCGTCAGTTCCCATGTACTTCTTCTAACGTGGTGCTCTGGCTGACAAATCGCGACTAAAGCACAACCTTGTTTTGGTGCGAGGAGGCCATTTCCTTTTGTCTCTCACGGCTTTTTGGCTCTAATAGCACCAAACGCTTACAAATTCTCCCTAGACATTCACCCACTGGAAAGTACGTTCTTCCAGCACTGGCTTTTGCATGGTTTGCCTTCTTTTGATGCATTAAATCCACTTATCTGCTCAAAACCTGCAGTCAGAAAGCAAAACCCTCCTGACTGGAAAGGTTTGGGATGAGACACGCACTGAAGGGATGGCAAACACCTTCCTCCAGCACGGGGCTTTACAAACCTTCTTTAATGAAGCATTACAAAAATATTATGAGCTCCTTTTTTTGGCCAAGCACTGACTTTTGGCTTTTGTTTCACAGCTGAAACACAAACTAAGGGTCCTTCATGGCACAGAAGGTCGGAAGGGGTCTCAGAAGATCTCCAGTCCAAACTCTTGCTCGGAGCAGGGTCAGTGCTGAATTAAGACCATGTAACTCATGGCTTGGTCTGGGTGACATCTTTTGATCCCTGATCTGGAGGCTGTACAGCATGCATGAAAGACCCCATTTGACATCTTCCATGTGAAATTATGATTGGTCCTTTCCAGAGGCAAGAGAAGAAGAGATTATTGATAAAAACTCCATTACCACACAGGCTTATGTTTTCCAGCAGTCATTATTCTAAAACTAGGGGACCTAGAGTAGAAAATGGTGATTGCTTTAAAAAAAAAAAAAAGAATTTACTGGGATCTTTGCATAAGGTAACACTCACATGAAGGATCAAATCTCTTGAACAGGACAATTGGTTACTGTCCAGATGGTGAAAGGAGTCTCCATTGCAAGGGTCTGTGCAGCAGTGTCTCCAGCTGCATCAGGTGAGACTCCCCACGCTTACAACCCAGCTGGTCTTACATGATCACTCCAGCACGTGCACAATCTGGTGCTATTGATTATTTTAAACTATGTACCAAACAACTCCTATCTTAACTATGTACAGAAGACTGTCCTACCCGACCATTTCTGCATCTCCAGGAAGTTTCTACTATTACAAAGTGTCTGCACAGTTTGGTCAGTTCTGCAGCACAAACCATCTGGGTGGCCTCTGGGATGCCCAGATCTCATCTCCCCAGGCTGTTAGTCTGCACATGAAGACATGCAGGTGTTACTTATCTGTTGGCTTAGGCACAACAGTACCTCCTGGGGGATCTTCAGGCCTGTCCCGAAGCTCCTATAACAACTAGTCAAATGTTTTCTTCTGAAGGTGGCTGGAAGATCAGTCCACCATCTCCACTCAAGTTGGTCCATTGCCTAACCACTGCAGAAGCAAGCTGGAAAGTACCTGGACCACCATGAGAATGGGTGACTACAGTGTGCACATGAGCACAGCCCCGATACTCAGCCACACCACAGCTATAGCTGTGGGGCAAACTTGAATTTCATCCTTCTATCACACTTATAACTTAAATTTCATAGCTTTTGTCACAGCAGACCCTTGGGAAGGGTTTTCTTCTGGGCAGCTGTGGAGGGTTTCCAAGCAGTTCTGGAGGGTTTCTAGGTTTTCCAGCCTGTTATGGTTGCTAAGGGCCACTTTCTTGTCCCAGATGCTCTGTCCTGGCCTGTGGCCTCGGTATTGCACAAGTTAAGACCAACAACTTGTGCTGCATGGGGTCAGAGAGCCCGTCATCACCTGTTTGACCTCGAGCAAGGAGAGGGACAGAGGTAGGAGGGTGGAGGTGGGAAGGGGTGTCTCCCTGCAGGAGCAGAGGTAGTTCTGGCCCCAAGAATAAGTGGGTCAGTTTTGGTGGACTGGAGAAGGGGAAGGGATGAAGGGATGGCAGCAGCAGAGTGATACCAGCCCAGTGTCTGCAGTGTCACTGAGTTGACCCTTGTCCTGCTGCAGCTCCAGGAACAGAGGCTGCTTTCCTGCTGACAACCTGGCAGGAACAAGGGCAGAGGACAGCATGGGTCAGAGGAGCTTGTGCAAAGGGCTTGGTAGTGGGCACCAGCCATGCAAACTTCCAGCCCAGGACATTCCTGCATGGGCAGGACACTCAGCTCCCTTTGTGTCACTCCTTGGCTTCAGGGAAAGCTGGATCCTGGACATGGACCATAGCCAAGAGACTGGAGAGAATTTCCTAGAAGCAAGGGCTGATGCAAGCCCTCAGGGGAAAATACGAGATTTTCTGAGTTGCAAAGGGCATCTGCACAGTCAGCATGATACTAGCCCAGAGGCAGGAGGAGCAGCATGGCAGGGCTCCGTGTCTGCTCCGCTCTGGTGACTGGGGCCAATCGGGGAATTGGCCTGGGCATTGTCAGGCAGCTGCTGCAGATGTCAAACCCTCCCAAGTGGGTCTATGCCACCTGCCGGAACCCCAAGGGAGAGCGAGCGCAGGTGAGGCTGGGCCAGGCTGAGATGGAGTTGGCTTTACTGGGGGATGGAAACGCAGGGCAGCACATGCTGCCAGGGCAGCATGTCAGGGCCGGAAGGGGATTTTTAAGGGTTCAAATGGAGAGCTGCAGCCTTACACCACAGCTGCCTGGGCACAGGGCAGCCCAGATGGCATGGCTGTGGGACAAACTGTGCATGGGGTGTGCAGAGGGGCCCAGGGCTCCTGGAGGCCCAGCAGGGAGCTCCTGGCACAGCCTGGCACCCATCTCCTCAAGGGCTAGAGGGAAAGGGCTTGTGTCTGCAACAGGAGGTCAGAGGGTGAAGTAGTGGCACGTGATGTGTGCAGGAGGCATGGAGCCCCGTCTGACTGGAGCAGGGCATCAAGGGTAGGGTGCTGGTCATGGGGGAGTGTGGGGGCAGAGCAGGAGTGACAGTGGCTGTGCCTGGGACAGGCTGAGAGCTGTCCTCTGCCCAGGTGCCCCTGCCTCTCTGTGCCCATGTTGTCCCCTCTCTTGCAGGAGTTACAACATTTGGCCTCCAAGCACCCCAGCCTGGTCATCATCCCGCTCGGTAGGTGCTGCTGGCTGTGCCCTGAGGGTGAGGGTCCGTTGCCCAAGCTCCCCTCCTTGCCTGGCAATGTCTTCTCCCACACACCCCAGCAGCCCAGCATGAGGAGGGAGCCATGCCGACAGACCCAGCATCTGGGGGGACACAGGCTCACTGCTGTCACTGCTGCCCACAGCCTGTCTCCAGTCGTGCTGGGACCCTGCCTTCCTGCCTGGCAGTGGCCCTGTGGCCCTGGACTCCTCTCTCCTCTGGGGCTGTTTTTCCCAGGTGCCCTGATTCCTGCCCCAGCACGTCCTTGAGGGCAGACGGGGCTCCCGTCTCTCGTCGTTGGTCGTGACGGGAGCCACGAAGGGGAAGCGGGCGCTTACCTCCCCTGTGTTGGCTCTGTAGAAGTCACCGACTCCAGCAGCATCCAGGCGGCTGCAGCCAGAGTTGGGGAGCATCTGAAGGACTCTGGGCTGAACCTCCTCCTCAACAATGCTGGGATTGCAAAGTTGAACTCACTTGATACCGAGACACTGGAGGACATGTCCCAGGTGTATGCCACCAACACGATTGGGCCCCTGCTGGTGAGCCAGGTGAGGACCCCCACCTGCAGCACCACAGCTCAGATGCACAGAATGTCCCTTCCCCCCATCTCCTGCTCCCAGAGCTAGGACGTCCCAGGCAGGTGGAGAGGGCCCAAGGGAAAGGCCTTGTTTCTCCCTGGGTCCCCGATGGGCTCTCACCCTGGCAAAGGGCCTGGTAATCTCCAGCTCAGATAATGAGCGCACGGAACCACAGGCCTGTTGCAAGGAGGAGGAACCTGGTGGTCTGAAGCAGTGGGAGCAGGAATCTGCTCACTGACTTGGTGCTGATGTGATGCACTGTGGAAGGAGCAGGTCCTCTCTCCTGAATTGCATTTGTGCAGGCCCTTCTTTCCTCTCCTTGCAGGCGTTCCTGCCCTTGCTGAAGAAGGCTGCCCTGGGGAGCCCAGGCTCTGAGCTGAGCTGCAGCAAGGCAGCCATCATCAACATATCCAGCTATGGGGGCTCCATTGGTTCTCCCTCTGGTTGGGATCTTATGCAAGCTGTCTCATACCGCTGCAGCAAGGTACTGCCACTTTGGGCACAAGCTTGCTTGCCTTCCCTTACCCCTGTTGAGAGGTCTGTACATGTTCCCTGCAGGAGGGGACCTTTCTCCTCCCCACCATGATCCTTATGGTGTCTCTCTGCAGGCTGCTCTGAACATGCTTACCAAGTGCCAGTCCTTGGGGTACCGGGAACACAGCATTCTCTGCGCTGCTCTCCACCCTGGCTGGGTGCAAACAGACATGGGATCCTCAGCTGGACACACGGTAGGAATTTCACTGGGGCAGGTCCATCAGGGCCCCTATGCTGGTTTCCTGGGGGAGGTAGTTGTTACCCCTAGACCTTCCTATCCTTCTTGACCTACCTACTGACAGGCAAGACCTCCCTGCTGGCTCCATCACCGCTGTGGGCAGCTCTCGCTACCCCAGGACTCTGCAGTGACTGCCAGCACTGGGTGCCTGGTGTCCCCTATCACCTTGGTTCTCTGCTCAGTCCTTCTTCCTAGGGCTCTCTGCTTTCCATGTCCTCTTGAGCTGCTTCCTTCCTCTGGCTCAGGCTCCAGGGCAGGCCTTTGCCAGGCCTTAGGCACACAGCTGCATTTCTCCCTCTGCCCCTACAGCCCCCACTGACAGTGGATATGAGCGTACAGGGGATGCTGAATGTGCTCTCCACACTTTCTGAGAAGGACACCGGGACTTTCCTGGACTGGGAAGGGAAAGTAGTGCTCTGGTGAGACAACAGCCCAGCATCGTGCCAGGATCCTAGCAACAGGAGCCTTTGCTGCTGCATCAGGCTGTGCCCATGACCTCAATAAACGTGTTTCCTTAAACAGCAGTGCTGCTGGGTCCGTCTGTGACAGCAACAGGCTGTGTGTTGGGTGTGAACTTGCAGAGGGCAGCCCCCTTCCTGGGATGGACCCAACCCTTATCCTTGCATGTACCAGTGCCTGCAAGCCAGCTCTCCTGACTCACTGCTGTGCATGGGGACCCCCATGAGTGACAGCCTGTGGGTCCTGTGGGAGTGTAACTGGGCTGTGGAAACATCCTCTCCAGGAGGCAAGGGAGCTGGGGGCAGATGTTGCAGGCTGGTGCCTGTCTCTGAGGAGTTGGGTCACCCCAGGGGCTATGGGGCCCAGATGGGTGCTCAGGGAAGGCAGCACAGGGCTGACAAACACCCTGAGCAGCCGTAGGGCTCAGTTTCCCCCAGCTAGCTGTGCTGGTGGGCCACGTAGACACCACTCCAGCCTGGGATAGCTCAGTTGGGCTGGGGGGTCATGAGAACTCATGGGCCCTCTCCCCACGTGGGGCTGCAAAAGGGCTGTCCTACAGCAACCTGTGTCCCCCCTCCTGCACTCTCTCCCGTGGGGCTGGTGCCCACAAGGAACTCCTGGTCTTAGGTGGGACGCAAGGTACTTGTACAGCCAAGAGGCAACGCGTGGGGAGCTGGGCTCCAGGCTCAGCCAGATGCTACCATCCCGTGAGGGAGCTCGGGGTGGCATGTCCTGTCCCTTCCTGGTCACTCTGTGCATGCAGCTCACCCAGGACTTGGAGGCTGCTAGCTGAGGCGAGGGCTGGGGAACGGTGCCCACGGCATGCCCAGCTGGACAAGGCCCCTCCAGGGAACGGGGGAGCCGTAGCCTGGGGACAGTGACCCCCAGCCCCTGGGAGGGCAGGAGGGAGGCTCAGCGCGTATGAGGCAGCCCGCTTCAGAGAGGGACTGAGCACAGGCCCCAGACATTGCTGGTGCCACACATGCCGAGAGAGGGAAAGGGCTCCCAGCATGTCCTTGGGCTGAGGGGGAGGCACCAGTTGTTTGGGCTGCAGATGTGTGGGGACATGACAGGTCAGCTGGATCCTCGCACTTCCCCTGGGGCCAGTGAGCCCAGCTTCATGGTGACAGCCTGGGGCCAACTGGGCGTGGCCCCATGGTGATAGCACACAGCCAACATGGCCTGGTCCACAGTGACAGCCCAGGGCTGACAAGGCCTGGCCCCATGGTGACAGCCTGGGGCCGACTGGATCTGGCCCCATGGTGACAGCATGGGGCTGACAGAGCCTGGCAACAGTCAGACCCCATGATGACAGCCCGGGGCTACTGGGGCCTGGCCCCCTCTCCTGCCTGCAGGCTCCATTGCTCCCCAGAGATGTCTGAGCAGAGAGACACTTCCAGCTGCTGTTTCTGGCCCCTGGCCTCCACTGGGAGGGCAGTGAGAGGCAGCCAGGTCCTGGCTGGGCCGGGAAGGGATGAGGGGCTGTGTGCCTGCCCCAAAGGGTGCTGCAAAGGGCTGCAGGCAGCAAGCTGGTATGGGAGCATGGGCAAGTGAAGGGCTGGCTGGGTACAGGCTCCTTCACAGGCATCACTGCAGGGACAGGGCCTGGAGCCAGAGGTGACGGGGGACGCCCTGCCACGTGGCTGGGAGGGCCACTGCAGCAGGACTCATTGGGGGACAGACACCTGCTGCTGACAAACAGCAACCAGGATGGGGGAGCAGAAGCACACTGGCGAGGACTTCCCACTCCCAGGCAGCTGCCTAAGGGGACAGGAGCAAGGAGCTGGGTCATCACAGCCGTAGGCCACCCAGCACAAGCCCCATACTGGCAAAAAGCTGTGGATGCAGAGTCGGAGGAGAGAGGTGTCAGCTCCCATCGTTTACAGAGGCAGGGGTACAGGGGCGCTGCAAGACTCTGCGCATGGGGTGGGAAAGAAGGGAGAGATAAGCTGACTCCCATGTCTTTCCTGTCTCCCTGGCAGCCTGGGTCCAGCAAAAGATGAGCAGCAAAGCGTGGGCGCTGCAGCGGATAGGTGAGCCGGCAAGGGGGAGGCTGACAGGGACAGTGGACGTGGGGCTCCGGTGCTGCTGCAGCTCCTGGCTGGCAATCTATCACCAGGGCACGCTGTTTCCTTTCCAGTCGAGGAAGGCATCGGTGGTGTCCTGTGAGAGGCTGGCGAGCACGGTTAGGATGCCCCGTACACTGTGCTCCACCGTCAGAGGGGCCTGCAGAAGGGGACAAGGGTCAACATCACTGCTGTGGACCAAGACTGGCACAGAAAGCAGCAGGGTCTGACCAGACTGGAGGATGCACAGCCTGGAGAACTGCTGCTCCCTTTTCCCCTAGCTGTAGCAGGGCAGGATGGTTGTGGGAGCCTTTCTCCCACCTCTCTTATCGCTCTGCTCAGTGGGACAGGGGCTGGCTATCCATGCACCAGGCACACCACAGCTTGCTGCCTGCTTGCTGCTGGCTCTGCCCCAGGAGATTGTCCTGGCAGCTGGTGGCATCACACAACATCCCCTCTTGTGATACTCTTTCATCATGGTACCACATCTGCTGCCATGGCACAGCTACTGCCCTGTAATCACACCTGCAACTCTTCTGCCAAGGGCAGCGCATCTGTCATGGTATCTTGTCTGTCATGAAACACTTCTATCAAGGTAGCATGTACACTGCAATAGCAGATACAGCACGGTACCTCATCTGTCATGGGGGTTTCTACAGTGGTGACATATCCATTACAATGGCACATCTGCCACAATACCTCACGTCTCATAGCAGAGCTCTGCTGGGGACTGCACATCTCTTGCAATAGCACATCTATCCTAGTGTCTCATCATCATGGCACATCCCCAGGCTATCATGATGCTCTTCTCCTGAGATGTATCAAATGGCACGTGTTCTGCAACTTCCCATCTGTCATGGCGTGCTGGCAGGAGGCACACTTGGTGTGGCCTTGGCAACAGCTGGAAGCCCTTGTGCTGGTTGCCCTGAGATGATCCGACTGATGTTGGTTCTCTGGGTGCCCTTTGTCATTTTCCCCACTTCCCTCCCTACTATTCCTTCCTGGATCCAGTGTTGGCAGGACTGCCACAGCCTGTGGTCCCCCTCCTTGCCCCACCTGAGCAGCTCCAGACCCTCCACTTCTGCATGCGCAGAGATGCAGACTTCAGAGCTGTTCCTAGGGCTTCAGGACCTAAGTGCCACTGCCCTCCCCAAGAGGTGGGGTTATGGCAGCACACAGAGCAATGGACAGACCCAGTCCTGCTGCCCCTTCCCTGCACAGCACAGTACCTTCTCTGTCCCCATGTCAGTCTTCACCCAGCCGGGATGGATCGCTGTACACAAGATCCCCTTGTCTTTGAGCTCCGCAGCCATGCACCTTGTCATCATGTTCTGTGCAGCCTGGAAGAGGCACCGCCGTGCCAGCATGACTCAGGGGAGTGGACAGATGCTGGGGTGCATGTAGGCAGGAGCAAGGGTATTTGCTAGCCAGGAGGTGTGTGGCCGGGAAATGGGACTTTACCCTGCAGTAAAGCATTGGCACAACCAGCCAAAAAGGCTCCGTCCCAGATGCTGCTGAACCCAGAGCTGGCAGTCTCTGTGCTTGCACTGGGAGAACCAGGCAGAGGCTGGATGTCCTGGGGCAGGTGTGTGTGTGGGTCCCATGGGCTCCCTTCTGTGGGCACTGTGCATGGGGGCCAGCAGAGCAGCCCCTGTACATCCTCTGGCACCTCGTCTTGTTGTTGGCATGGCACAGTACATGGGGGCCTCCAGGTGCAGGCCCAGGACATCACCTGACACCTCACCTCGCTAGAATGGTACAGGTACATGGGGGCCTCCTGCACCCTGAGATGCAGCCCCAGCACATCCCCTGGCACCTCACCTTGCTGGCACGGTATGGGTACATGGGGGCCTCCAGCACCCCAAGGCACAGCCCGATGGAGCCCACTTTGGTGGACACATTGATGATCGCGGCCCTGCTGCAGCTCAGGCCCTCCTTCCCCAGGCCCTTTGCCGCCTTCTCCAAGAGGGGCAGAAATTCCTGACACAAAGACACCAGTGCTCTGTTAATACATGACAAGCCTGAGTCTGAGGAATGCCCAGAAGGTCCCTGACCCAGACCACTGACGGGGAGATGGACAGACACCCTAGGCAGAAGGGCAGTGGATGGGGAGGACGCTCAAAGGATGGGCCGGGTCCCCTCGACTCTGGCATTTCCCAGGAAAGGACAGTGCCAGCACAGCCAGTCCAGGCCGGCAGGCAGGAGCTCCAGCTGGAGGGGAGCAAAGAAGCATGGGCAGTGCTGGGGCTGGACTGAGTTGCCTCTCCGCCTCCCTGCTCCTTAGGATGGGCAGAGGAGCCCTGCAGCCCATGGTCTCACTCCCCATCAGTCTGGCTCAATCCGGAGAGTGAGGACCTTTCCTGCTGAGGGTCTTGCATTTTCTGAGGGTCTTGCATTCCACCTGGAAATGACAATGGAAACAACCCCCCCTTGCCATGGAGAGCACATCCCCCAGGCAGGAGAAACCCAAAAAGGCCACATATACCTTGGTGACCTGGAGGGGCCCGATCACGTTGGTGGTGAATGCAGCTAGCATCTCCTGTGAATCCACGGATTGCAGCGTGGCATGCGAGCTGACGCCTGCGTTGTTGATGAGCAGGTTCAGGCCCTGGCCCTTCAGATGGGACTCCACAGCCTGCACCGCCCCTTGGATGCTGGGCAAGCTCACTGTGTCTGCCAGGGTAAAAAGGGATGTGGAGGAGAGCTCTGACAACTTCCACGGCTGTGGGAGCTGGGTACTGCCTGGCATCCTGCCCATTGCAGGGCAGCGGTCCCTGCCTCCCCACCGGTGCTACACTGCTCATCGGCTCCCTAACATAGCTTGCTTCTTCCCACCTCCAATTTGCAGCACCAGAATAACCCTGAATACCCCATCCCTCCCTTGTGTGACCTCAGAAAAATTTGCTGTGGTTGGAGTGGATCTTTTTAAACAAGTATTATCCAAAAGGGAAGGGTTGGTTTAAACAGATGAGAGTGCTAAACACATCAAATTGAGCAGCAGCTTTTCCTCGCTTATTGGTTTCGCCCAGAAGCCTGGGCTTCACAGACTTAGCTGGATTAGAGTTTACAACGCGTCCCTTGGGAGGAATCCCTTGAGAGAATGCCTTGCTGAGTTTATGGGTATAGCCTTACTGCTTGGATACTTTAACAAGACATATTTTCACTTCAAGTGGGATGATTTTTTAAAGTAAAGCAATTTTTTATGAATGTTCATTCTTTCATAGCCAATGTTTCAAACTGCTATCCAGCTCTTTTTTAATGATATAGGAGACTACTCTTAAGAGGAGCTTAACTACATTTGCTTTATATATTCAAGGAATTTATGACTGCACAGGGCTTATTTTATAACAGATTCTTGGTCCTTACACATTGAGGCTCCCAGATTTATTTCATATGTCATTGCCATTAGGAACCAACCCCAGCTGGATGTACATATTTCAATGATAGACATCATCTTTTGGGAAACAATATAACTATGCTCCAGAGTCCTTCCATACTGCACAGCAGCTATAGGGGCTGCTAACATCTGGTGGATAGATTCATTTTATCTTTGAATTACCTGAAGATACAGACACAGATCTGGTTGACATCTATTTTTCCTTTTTAGCAATCTGTGCTTAAACTGATCTTCCACAACACAATTTCCCATAGTTTCGCAGCTATTTCACTGGCCAAAGTTAGTATATACTCTTAAAATGTTTGTGAAATCCTTCATTCTGTGATTCTGTGAATTTGTTGTGGGCCTGCCCTATGTGAAATAAGCACCTATGGCAGCACAGGTGTTTATAAGATTATTGTTGCTGTTGCCTTATAAAACCAGTGGCTATTGCTCAACATTTGGCTTGAATTTTAAGTTGTTTGTGATTTTGAATTTTGAACTAGGCTTTCCTTTGTGCTGACGTATTTGGACCCAGCATGAGAGCTTGGACACATTCAGGTGCTGCTCAGCTTGGGACTGATTTTGCTGGAAGTCCAAATCCTTTCTCCAGCTGACTCATCCACACACTTGGTACAGTAGTATCAGCATCTTTGGTGTGTGCAGCCTGTCAGATACTAGATGTCCCTTTTATGCTGGCCAAGCTTTGGTGAACAGAGTAAGTTTGCTCTTTGCATCACATATTACCAGTTGGGTATCTCAGGTAATTTTAAAGATGCTGTCACTTATTACAAAGAAGACGTTCTACTTTTAGTATTCTAAGAGAGAGACTCACTACCTATTTTTAGTAAAGATTGGCTTCAGAAATGTCTTCTTTGCTAAGAAATGATAAACATTTACTTGAACTTTTCAGGTGATTTTTAACAAATAAATAGGTAGGTAGAAACTGATATGGTATTTGCATTTCCTTGATTCAGTTTCTTTATTATTCACTCTAAGGAAGTACTCTGGAAATGAGCTCTGGCTGCTTCTTATTTCAGTTATTACAGTGGTGAAAATTTTATTGCAAATGTTCCCTTAGCTGCCTGTTTTTATTTATTTATTTATTTATTTATTTATTACCAACTCTTTTTAAAAACCCACACTCTGAAGCAGACCTTGCTCTCTTAGACACTATTGTCTGCCTCCCCAAGACTCATCTGCAGGAAACCACACTCCAGCACTCTCTGCATATTTAACACTTCACTCCAACTCCAACCTTCTCCAGGCACCTTACATCCTTGCCCGGCGCCCTGGGAGGTAAGTGCGCATAAATACCCTATCTTTGGACACATAAAGTGCTGTTCTGTCTTCTCTCCCTTTTCTACTCCAAGCCCTTGTGCTCTCCTTCTCCTGCTGCTCCCCAGTACTGCTGACAAAGGTCACCAAATCTGGCCAACTTCCAAAGGGATAGGAAAACTCCCAAGTCCAGGCTGCAAACATCCCAAACCAGACTGTGCCTGTGGGCCTGAGCATCAACCTGTGATACCAACACCAACAGAGGGCCAGATTTCCCATCTGCATCCTTTCAGCCTATTTCTTTTCCCTCTTTTTGCCAGTAGCAAAGGAAACGATGACCGTGGTCACTTCCAAACAGGCACCAAAACAATCCTTCTGCTTAGGAACTGTCCGGTAAGTTTGAATGCTGCACCCTGCCTTGCTTTGGTTTGTGAACCTATGTGTCACAGCCCAAAAAGCCAGGCAAACTCAGGCACTGCATTCAGTGTTTTGGGGAACTGATGTCATACCTTTCCCATAAAACTCACTTGGTCAAGCTGTCCAGACCCACCTCCACCTGCCTCTGAAGCTGGTTTGACTGCTTCCAGAGGACAGTGCTGCTTGGGGCGGGGGGAGCGGGCCCAGACATTCACGGATTCCTCCCTACCTGGCAGGGTTGGAGCTGTCTGGCTGCCAGCATTAAGGCAGGGTGTCTAACAAAGCTGTCCCCAGTCCCCAAGAAAAACAGAGACAGCGCCCAGTGCAGGGAAGAAGATTGCTCCATACCTAGCTGGACCAGTTTGATGCTGGGGTGCTGGGCAGCTAATTCTCTCAGGGCCTGGAAACGAAGTGATGGAGCAGGGGTTAGACGTCGCTTGTGATTGACAGCACGGCCAGGTCTCCCACATGCAGGACCACACATCCGTCCCATCCCAGCCCTCAGGTCAGCCGCAGCCAGAGCCTGGCCAGGGTGGCTTTACACAGGCCAGGGAAGAATTTTGGCACATTCCCAGCAGACAGGGCAGTGCGGAGTTCCCCCAGCTGGCAGTGCCAGGGATGGAAGAAGTTTTGTTGTCCAGCTGAGAGGCTGGCAGGAGAACAGGTCCCCGCTGGACTCAGGCTCTCTTCTCTTCCCCAGCCACAGTGAGGTAATGACCAGCTGGGCAGGGAAGGGATTTCCATTGGCAAGGCCAGGAGTGAGCGTAAGGACGTGGGCATCCTGTGGGCAGAGCCTGGGTGCCCCTCCAGCTTCATCACATGTAGCTGGGTCGAGCACAGCCATAACCATGGGGCTGACCTGAGTCCTGATAGCTGGCCAGGGGGCTGGCAGCTCCCCAGAGACACGGTGGGAGTGTCACATGGGAGTGACCCAGCCAGCCTGCTCCAAGCTGGGAGCAGAGACCCTACAGAGACCTGGCAGGGCCATGGGGTCCGCGAATTCCCCCTCGCTCACCCAGCTTGGGGCCATCCCTGTGCCCTGCTCCCGCACTGACCTTCCCACTCGGTCCATCAGGTTCGCGGCAGGTGGCAAAGATGTGCTGGGGGGCCTGGGGGCTTGCGGCAAGCTGCCTCACCAGCTCCAGCCCAATGCCCCGGTTGGACCCCGTCACCAGGACGCTCTGAGCCAGCGCAGCCATCTTGCTGCGTACTGGGTGGTGACAAACAGGCTGCACCCAGCAGAATTTCTGTCTGCTCTGCATGAACAGGAGACCGGGAACAGCCCAGGGTGTGGCTCCGGGCTCCCGTGGGAATGGTGACAGTGCTGGCAGCAGCCCTGGCCCCTTGCCTGTCCCGGGTAGAGCTAGGGGCCCAGGGTGGGCCGGGAGCTCCCCAGCACTTTGGCATGGTGAACACGAGGCCACATGTCCCCTGCCTGGCAGCATTACCCAGTTTCCCAAGACTAGATTCCTTCCCTAAAGCCCCAGCTCCCGTAGTCGCTGTAATCATGGAAGAAGGGTCACCTCCATTCAGTGCTTGGAAGAATTCTTGAAACACAACCAGAAACCAGAAGAGAACTAAACAGGACTGAAATCTGGCTGGCATTTATTATACAATCTGGCAAGCTCAACTTTTACAAATGATCTCTCTCAGAGCACCCAGGAGCCAGCAGAGGAGGCCCCCAGCTCTCTGCAGGCTTGTCCTCCAGCTGTCAGGGCACCAAGCCTGCAGCCATCACCCTTCTCCCTGCTGGAGGACAACACAGGGAGGCTTATCAGACCAACACACCCCTGTTAAGCCAGGGCTCCTGCAGCCAAAACCAGCCCAGAGTCATGGATTTTGGGAAGGGAGAAGTGACTAACATGCTGAAAGAAACAAGGAACTGCCATATAAAAAGTCTCAACAGAACTGGCTGTGTTTAGCCCAATATTTGGGGCAACCTGAGCTTAAGATTGGGGAGGAAATAAGAAGAGGAAAGTAGTGGGGATGGGTCTGTCATGTCACATCTGGATGTGTCCAAGAGCATGTCTGCTGCCCAGCCTTGCTCAGCCCCTCAGAGGAGACAGAGCTGGTTATTCCTTGAGGATCTCAGTAGTTTCAGACCTAGCACTCACCAGAGAAATATTCTGGCTTCAGCCAGCAGCTGCTAAATGGTGGAGGGGCAGCAAAATTTGGAAAACATGCTTTCAGCTGACAGAGCATGGGAAGAAGAAGCAATGTTTCCTTCCATCTTGGTGGGTAGGCTATGGCCTCCATGAGAGAAGTAGGTGTGCTGGGTGTGCATTTGGGAGAATGGCTGGCATTAGACTCTGATCCACTGTAGAAGGCGTTTATCGTGGACGTAATCACCCATGCATACGATTGCACCATACAGACTTGCCTGTTCCTGCTGCTATCTGCAAAGCAGCACCTAGAGTGAAGTTCCCATTAGGAACCAACATGACTGGAGTTTCCTCTTTTTCTTTCCAGGCTTCTTGGGAAGGAGAAAACAGATCTGGGAAAAAGAACGCTGAAGGACGAGAAATGGTAGGAATGGCTGCATATCAGCCAAGCACAGACCTGAGGAACCCAAGCAGCAAGTGACCTTTGGAAATGGCCAACTGTTGGCCAAGGCAATGGCAACCAAGGGCAAACCAGACAGCAGTGCAGACATACCAGCAAACAGATCATGGCTCCAGAAATACAGCTTGAAGGCAGAGAGGTTCCAAAAGGGGCCAAATGGGTCACTGTGGGGAAGAGATGAGACAAATCTATTCAAGATCCCCATGCTGTTGAAGCACCCCATGACCACTAAGATTGGAGAGGACATCAGGAGGGCTCAAATCCAAGTCCCATTCAGAGCTGGCTCAGCACCGACTTCAGACTAGGTTGCCCAGGGCTTGATCCAGTCAGGTCTCAAAAACCTCCACAGAAAGAGACCCCACAGCCTCTCTGGGCCCTTCTTTCAATGCCTGACTATCCTCACAGTGAATTTTTTTCCTCTATGTCAAGCCTCTCCAGTTCTAGCTTATAAACACTGCCTCTTTGTCTCAGGCTGTGTACCTCCATTACCTGCAGCTCCCTGGCTGCACGAACTGAGTGTGATTGCCACATATTGAACAACCGCAGTGTGTCTTACTCATGAACTGGTCCCCTCAGACCTGCACAGAGGTTTTACAACCACTACATCCCATGCAGGGAGCCCTGCCGCGCTGACCCACAGAGGCAGGCAAGGAGGGCCTTGATCACTGCTGGCAGCCACCCAGTCCACCCTTTCTGCCCTGGCTCTTTCTCCCCCTTGGTCCCTTCCTGGTCCTAGCCTTTCTAGCAGCCCGTCGCCCCCCAGGCGCCAGGGGACAACACCTCAGGCCCGCACAACAGAGCGGGCCCGCGCTGGGCTCGCCAAGGCCTTGCCGTAATGCAGGGTCACCGCGCCCGCACAGAAGAAGGCGGAGGGGGGGGGGAGGGGGCGGGGCCCCTCTGGCCCCTCCCCTTGCCCCGTGGTGGGCTGGCCAACCCGCGGCCGCCAGCCCAGCCCAGCCCCTGCCGCCCGCAGCGCTGCGGCAGCGCTGCCGCGCCTCAAACAGCGGCGCTCCGCCCAGCTTCCGCCCGGCCCCGTCACGTGGCCACATGTCCCGCCATTGCATCAGCCAGCGGGCGCCCCGCCCCTCGGTCGGGCAAGAGAAGGGGCGGGGCTGCTTCTGAGCGACGGCCCCGGCAGCCAATCGGGGAGGGGCGCCCGGCGCTGTCGCCGGGGGCGGGGTGGCTGCTGCGGCGAGGCCGGTGGTGCGGAGCGAGGGCCCGCGGCGGGCGCGGAGGTAGGGTGGGAGCCGCGCCGGATAGGGTGCTGGCGGCAGGGCACTCGCGGCCCGCGCAGCGCCGCTGGGCGCGAGCCGGGCTCGCAGCGTGCTGGGCGGCCGCCGCAAGGCGTGCTGGGAGCCTGCCCCTGTCAGCGGCTGCCGGCCCGGCCGTGGCGGCCCGAGCGGCTGCGGCGGCCTGCGGGACCTCTGCCGGGGCTCTCGGCGGCTCCGGGAGTCGTCGGTGTTTGGGCTTGCCCCGCGGCCACCCTTTGCCGCCCGGGGCTGCGCGGGCCGGGGGGCCGTTCCCCGGGAGGCGGGCGGTGGTGCCGGCTCCTCTGCCGGGCCCCTGGGAGATGCCTTCCTTCCCGCTTCTCTCAGAGGCGGAGGACGGTGCTAAGTACCGGTTACAATATGCGGGAGCTGGTCATCTCCAAACCATCTCCCGTCACTGGTGTGGGTGAGGCAATGTGATTGCGCATTGGGGAGGTTTCCAGGCGTCCCTACAGTTGACCCAGCTTGGAGCAGGGGGGTTGGAGTAGACAATCTCCAGAGGTCCCTTCCAACCTCAACCATTCTATGGTCCTATGATTTGTTCACCTTGAATGGTTTTAGGACTTAGCAGTTCTCCCCAGGGATAGGGCAAGGCAGACACAGTCTCTGACTGATGGCTCAGTATCCAGGTGAACTTGGTATCTTCAAACACGTGGTTTCAAAAGACAGGTAATTTGAGCTAGAAATCTAGAAATTTGGGAGGTTGGGGGGATTGATTTTGGATCAGCACCATTTGGGGCAGACTGATGGTTCAACTGGGGAGTCAGTGAGAGTAGTTGTTAATGTGGGAAAACCCTTTTAGGAGATATAGGCAGTGATCCTGATGTTACTGCTTGAGTTGACAACTTGATGTCTTGATGTAAGAGCCTTGTTCATTGCTGTCCCCTCAGATTGCACCAAGGCCTGGCTGCTTTCCCTTCCACTTGCTTTTGACAGCTGTGACTTGCAGCTTTAAGATGGAAGTTACACTAACAGCTAGCCAGATCAGGCAACGATTTATTGACTTCTTCAAGGAAAACAAGCACACTTATGTGCACTCTTCTTCTACAATCCCACTGGATGACCCCACACTGCTCTTTGCCAATGCTGGCATGAATCAGGTAGGATTCCCACTCTGGTACTGTGATTCTTATGAACATTGCCTGTAGCAGTTGAAAGCTATGAAGCTGTTTGCAGAGCTTTTGGAATGCCCACTTCTTTGTAATAAACTCCTCCTGGATGTCTGAATTTACCAATAGTCTGTTAAGCTCTAGGTGGAGGCTAAAGCCTCTTGCAGCTTCTTGGATGGCAATGCATTTGCCTTTCTCCTCTTGGGTGACCCCTCTCCAGGTGTGACTGGCCCTGTAAACATTTCAATTTGCAGGGAATTCAGTCCTCTCTTCACATTTCAGTGGCTGGTCTCTGGGCCGAGCTTGCTCGCATTGCTCTGATTTCACTTTAGTGAGGTTAAGATTTGCCCCTTTGTATCCTGAAGACAGAGTTTTTAAACAAACTAGCAATCTCTTCTATGTATTGTTGGAAAGTCATTGCTGTTTTCATGATCCTCTTTCTCGTCATAAAGAGGTGGCTGGTGCATCTGCTGGAGTCCCCTGCTCTGTTGCGGAGTTGGTAGAAACACTGGGAGAGGTTCCTGTGTCCACTGGGTTGACTGTGCAGCCATGGGAGCACTGCCAGTATCCCTTCCTTGACCCTTTGGACTATGGCTGGTGCTGCAAATAGGTGCATGAAGAATCCTGGCACAAATGACTAATAACTTTTTTAATGAGTGGTTGGGGCTGGGCTGCTGAAAATGCTCTGCAGGAGGTCAGCACACAGTTTTCGCTGACTTTATTGCCAACTGGGAATCTGGCTACTTTCAGTCCCTTTGGAAGTCCTGGGGCTTGGTGTGCTCCAGGAACATGTGCGTGTGCTGGATTATAGGCAGTATTGCACCTTCTTCCATGCAGGAGACAGCAGGCTTGGTGTTTCTAAATACTACCTCAGGTATGTCCAGGCTGGTGACATATCATGAGGTGGATAACACTCACTGCCTTGCTGTTGCTTGCAACATTTGAAAATGAGCTTGTGATGTTTTCCTTGATTTAGCTTTTTCTCCTCTTTTTCCTCTCAGTTCAAACCCATCTTCCTCAATACTATTGACCCCTCACACCCACTCGCTAAACTGAACAGAGCTACCAACACGCAAAAGTGCATCCGAGCTGGGGGCAAGCACAATGACCTGGATGACGTGGGAAAGGATGTCTACCACCACACCTTCTTTGAGATGTTGGGGTCCTGGTCCTTTGGGGATTATTTCAAGGTAAAATTGGCAGCTCTGAATTTTTTGCGCAAAGTTGCATGTTTCCATGAATTTAGCAGAGTGTTTGTCCTACAAATGTGCCAAGAGGAAAGAAAATACCTCGACTCAGAGTGATTCCAAAGGCTCCCAAGGCACATTGGGCTCCTTTGGAATAAATGAGCATGGAGGAAAAACCCCACCCTGCAGGATGTTTTGAGATTAATTACTTAGTGTTTACAAAGCTGTTTATATTATCGCTGCTTGTTTGGAGTCTTCAGGTAGAGGTTTTAGTGGCTGCCCTGGAGCCATGGGAAGTTGCGTATGCTGTGACTATGATGGACCTCAAACAGGAGTGATCATAACATGATGATGTCCTTGCCCAAACTTCTTGCTAGAGGAGGGTTCAACTTCACAAAGGGGATGTTAAGAATACAGTGTAACAGCAGATTTCAAAGGCCTTTTTTTAGTCAGAGAACCTGCTAGGGGCTAATTCGGCTGCGTCTGGAAAGCCATATGAGATGTTCCTTGTGCACTGCATATATTAGTTTGCATATTTCTTATAACAAAAGTCTGTAAGTTCTTGACTGTCTCCTTTGTAGAGAGCTGCTCTGGTCCAGCTCCTGTTTGGTAGATTTGATAGCACAGGGAGACCTCTGGAGAGACTTGGCTGAAATGTTGTGCACAGGCTAGTTTTCTGATCTTCTGAATAGCCCTAAGTCAGGCATGGAAGGTTTCTACATGTTTCAGAGACTCCCTGGGTAGATCGTAGTCAGCTAGTGGGTACAGCAGCCAGTACTCTGCATGGGCAGGTACTGCGTGTTGTAGAGAAGCTCTGTTTGCTTTCACTTGCTCACCTCATCTTTCCTTCTGCAGGAACTTGCTTGTAAACTGGCTCTGGATCTTCTCACCAAGGAATTTGGCATCCCTGTTGAAAGACTCTATGTCACTTACTTTGGTGGAAATGAAGCAGCAGGACTGCAGCCAGACCTGGAGTGCAAGCAGATCTGGCTGGATTTGGGGTAAGGTCCTTCAAGCAAGAAAGCTGCATGTTTTGATGAGCAATAGGGAAAGTATCAGCTGGGCAGTGTTGGAGGCTTCTTTTGTGGCTTGAGGGGGCCAGATGTCTCTGGGCCTGCTTGCCCCCAGCATGGGTGCACTTCTGAGCGCTGGTAGCTCTGCCCAGTTTAGCCAGCAGGTGCAAGAGGTCAATACTGTTGAGGAAGGTGGGTTTGAACTGAGAGGAAATCTAAACCAAGGAAAGCATCAGAGACCTGTGTTCAGACACTCAAAGTACCAGCTTTGTCTTGACAGGTGCTCCCTCGCATCAAGAAATCTCTAATTTTTCTCAACTTATTCAACCATTTGCCTTTGTTCAGAGAACGGTGGCATGCCTTATGTGGCAGAGTACTTGTAACAGGAAGTTTTGCAAAATTGGCATGTCACAAATAATGTTTGCAGGGTGGTGGAGTTGCAAAGCCAAAGGGAAGCACTGGTATTAGATGGAAGAGGCTAAGACCTGTGACCTAGATCTTTCGTTTCAAAATCTCTTGTATAAGCTTAAGAGCATAAGAAGTGCCCCACTAGGTCAGACCAACAATCTGTCCATTCCAGTGTGCTGCCTCTGACAGCAGGAGGAGGAGATGCTGTTCAAGGAGAGTAGACAGGTCTGGCTGTGGTCTGCACTCTGTTTTCCTCCCCGTTCCATCTGCTGTTATTGGATTAAGGATGTTAGAGGGTGTGACCACCAGGCGGTCAAGGGAGGGTCGGATACCAGCAAAAAGAGACACTCAGAGTTCATGAAGGGTTAAACAGGATAGATTTAATAAAGGATGTTCACTCCAAGCTGCACGGGGAGCCCCGGGAACCGCGCGGAAGAGTCGCTGATGGGAAGCTGCTGGAGGCATGGATCGGATGCACGGGTGGGACGCCCAGGCGGGACTCCACTCGTTGTATCCTGAGGGCTTCTTAAATCTACTGGAACTATTTCCTTATCTCAGCTGTGCTAAGCTTGAGTAGCTACTGGCTGGGAAGCAGCTAGACATTGTTGACAAAATGGAATATGCATGCCTGGCCCTGATGGGAATTTGGTCAGTGTGTAGTTTCACGTGCTGGGCCTGCTATCATGTACTCTGCCAGTCACTGACTCCTCATCAGATCTTCTGCAGGTGTTCTCACTACAGAGGGATACCCTTCTATTCCCTTTATACTCTAGGGACTTGCTCCTCTAGCTTGTGTCTGATCCTATTTTGAGCCTGTTGGATTTTTGTAACTCTCAATCACAGTCTACCCTCAGCCTTCTCCCCTCCAAACTGAAGACTATTCCTATTTCTAACTTCTCTTTGTAAAGCAGAAGTTCCACCCCTAGGTAGTTTTAGTTGCCCTCCTCTGTTCTTTCTATACCTCTGCCTCATTGTCCTTGAGATGTGGAAACCATAACTGCACTTAGCAGTCAAGCTGTGGGTGTGCCAAAGTTTGATGTAGCGATGAAACGCCTTTGTTCTTGTGGCTGTTGCCCCCTCTGAAACCTGCTGTGGACCCCGTGACACAGATCTAGACATGTGTAGACATGCGTTAAAGTCAGATATCCACTTGTGTTCCTGACTGGGGCTTCATGGAGAAATTCTGTAGGCCTCTGCCTCCACCAGAGGCAGGTGCCAGGTGCAGGTGCTTGCCTGATCCTACTCAGCAAGGAATCTGGGTGGTAGGATCCTGGGAGTTAGGCTCTTGGATTGGTCTCTCTCAGGACCCTGACCACTCTTCTGCCCATTCAGGGAACTGCTGAACTGAGATTTCTTTGGTATAGTCCTCAGTTCAGGGGATTCCTGCCTTGCCATGAGTCTCTGTTGTTCAACAGGAGTTTCTCATTACAGGCTGGCTGAGAGTAGGATTCTGCCTGGCAATATGAAGGATAACTTCTGGGAAATGGGAGACACGGGCCCCTGCGGCCCTTGCAGTGAGATCCACTATGACCGGATTGGGGACAGAGACGCCTCGCACCTGGTCAATCAGGATGACCCCAATGTCCTGGAGATTTGGAACCTGGTGTTCATACAGTTCAATAGGTGAGTGAGACCTGCATCTCCAGGTGGCTCTGGTTTTGCATTGGAGGTTGCTCAGGCTGTGCAGTTAGTGACAGCTCCTATCACAAGACCACGTTTTTGACAGTTCTGCACATTTTTCTTCTGCACTGCTGAATGGGGAGTGCAGTTGAATTGTGAGTCCTGGGACCTGCATTTTTCCATGCTGCTCCTCATTAGACATGAAGAGTCCCATTAACCACAAACCTTCTCTCCTGTCAGCCTTCAGCCCAACTTAGCTGTTTGGCTACTCTCTCAGCCCTCTGACCCAGCTGCCTCTTTGTTGTTTGCTACAGCCTCTTTCCTGTACCTACAAGCACCTTCAGCAATTTAAGCATTGTAGCAAGCTTCTGAACTTTGGTATTGCACCACTGAGAAGTGAGAGCAGTTGGGGCACTTGGGGACTGGGCACACGGTCATTGACCCAGGGAGCACCCATAGGAGCCTGGCTCTTCATTCAGTCCTTCAGGGTCACCCTTCAGTGTCTCCCTGTCTCCCATCAGGCCCTCGAGGTCAACAGAATTGGAATTGCTAGCCATTCCTTTTTGTCCAGGAGCTGTGCGGTTTGCAGTGTTCTGTCCCCCAACCGACCTGAATAGAAGAGGTTGGTCACACCTGGCTTTGGGGGCAAATCAGGAATGTTTCCTTAGCTCACCAGTGAGGGATTAAGTAGGAAAGAGATGCCATCCTGCTCTGGGTTTAGGTTTTGTTGAGGGTCTTGTTAACTATGTTTTATCAAAGTTCCCTTGTGTGTGATTTGTGTATGGGCCTGTCTCATAAATCTTCTGGAACAAAATCTCATGGAGGTGAGAAGAGAGATGGGCATGTCTCTGCAGTGCCCCCATCCATAATGGCTTGTCTTCCTTTTTGGGGTTGGGCAGGGAAGCTGATGGGAGTCTAAAACCTCTTCCCAAGAAGAGTATTGATACTGGGATGGGTCTGGAGAGGCTCGTTTCCGTGCTGCAGAACAAGATGTCCAACTACGATACCGACCTTTTCATTCCTTACTTTGAAGCCATCCAAAAGGTATGAACAGAGGAGTCTGGGCTTGAAGCCTGACCCAGCTGCGTCTGTTCCCTTGTTTCCTGGACCCTCGGGGAGATGCATGGGGGTGGTTGGCCAGGGATGGTGTCTGCAGATCTCTGCTTTCCCAGCTGTGGTGAGCTCTGCAGATTTGTACTTTGCTGAGGGTAGAAACTCAGGCTGGCCCACTGATTGCTGCCTTGGGGCATGTTTCCAGGGGAGAATGAGGGACATGAGCAGTGCAGCTTTCCCAGATATTTCCTGTGAGCTGTCCTGACCATGCGCCCCTTGGTCATCTCTGACGGTGGGAGGTGTTCTGGCCAAGAGCCATCCTTTTGCCACATGGTAGATAGCACATGGTGCCACTGAGCACCAGACCCAGAGACAGAATTTGTCCTTCAGACTTCTACCTGGAACATGGTGTTGTGCTGATCTGCAGAAATCCACTGCAGAGAGGAGGTCTCTGCCATAAACCATTGCAGAACCAATGTGCAATTACTCTGTCTTCCTGGATGGGGAGGGGTGTTACCAGTGCCAGGAACTCCTCTGCTTGCAAGTGCTGTGAGCCCTCTGTGCAAGTATGAACGTTTTTATTCCTATGGAAGCGTCAGAGCTTTCCAGCTGCAGATTGTACTGGAGAAAACTCGGAGAGAAGAGCTCAGATACTTCCTGCCCCTCAGAGGGATGGGGGGCAGAGCTTTACAGTTAGAGCTGGAGGGCCACCTTTCCATATGTTAAAGCCACTGGCTAGGCATAGCAAGTGTGTTCTTGTTTTCCTACTGTGGGGTTGTGCTAGAAGCCTGACTGTGAGGACCTTGGCCCATGGTGCAAGGCTTGCACCATGTGCAGCCACTTCATTGTTATAGCAGTGTCTTTCTCATGGGTAGAGATAGAGACACCCCAAAAAAGGGAAGCTGGGACCCTCTCCCACATGACAGAATTGGAAAGGCTTCTTGCCTGGGCAGGTTATCACCAGGCCGGAGACTATGAGCCAGTGCGCAAAACAGATGTTTTCCTCTTTGGATTCCCATTCACTCTGTCCCTCTCCCTACCCCTGCTGTCTTGGGCTCTTAATGCTGTGGTAAATTGACTCTACCTCCCCCTGGCCCTGGACATCCTTTTGCCCTGCAAATGCAGGCTGTGGCACCATGCGGAGCCCAGCAGCTCTCCGTCTTTCCTGGGTATGTCAGCTCACCTTCTTCTAAGAGGAGCGTGCCATCTCTGTGGCCCTGGGAAGGGGGATAAGGCTGGCCTGTAAGGCACTTTCCCTGCAGTTCTGCCACATTGCTGATCCCCCCCCCGGTGCCAATTGCCTTCTCTCTGCACAGGGCACTGGTGCCAGGCCATACATGGGACAGGTTGGTGCTGATGATGCAGATGGCATAGATATGGCCTACCGTGTGCTGGCTGACCATGCACGGACCATCACGCTGGCCCTTTCTGATGGGGGCAGACCTGACAACACTGGCAGAGGGTAAGAAGGGAGCTGTCATGGTGCTGCTGCTTCTGTTTTGTTCAACACAGCTTCCCTGAGGGGAGTGGGGTCTCATGTGTCTTTGAAATGTCTTTGAAAGCATCACTAAAGCAGTAGATAGAGGAGCGTTTGCTGCAGTGTATTTGACACTTTAAAAAACCCTGCAGCAAAGTCCCCCAAAAGATGAAGACACTTCAGTCTGAGTGCTCTAGTGAGCACTGAGGGCTCTAGTGAGTACCATTCCCACTATATCAACCCCTAGAAAGGATCATTATGGACAGGTAGGCACAAAACTCCACTTGCAGTAGTGCTGCTGTCAAAAAAGCAATGATGTTTGGGCTGGGGCACTGTGCAGTGGGCATCACTCGTAGGACTGATTTTGGGCACCTAGTGAGTCTGAGGAACGGGGCTGAGGCCAGGCACTTCACCTTTGTCTTGCTGCTGGTGTGAGCAGTTACTTGAGAAGAAATGTGAAGAGAGGGGAAGAACCCTGTGTTCTTGGTTCTGGGAGGGGATGCTGGTAGGTGGATGCTGAAGGATCTGATGGGAATAAATCAGAGGTGTAATGTTTGCGTGAGGGACTGTGCTATCCCCTAGGTATGTGCTGAGACGGATTCTCCGACGGGCTGTGCGCTACTCCCATGAGAAGCTCAATGCCCCCAAGGGCTTCTTTGCTACACTGGTTGATGTTGTGGTGCAGTCGCTGGTAAGTTCTCTTCCCACTCCGCTGTATTTGCTAGCATGCGCAGATCACCATGCTGAAGGACTAATCCTCTTGGGTCTGCAGGGGGATGCCTTCCCTGAGCTGAAGAAGGACCCAGATATGGTGAAGGACATCATCAACGAAGAAGAGGATCAGTTCCTGAAAACACTCAGCAGAGGACGTCGCATCCTGGACAGGAAGATCCAGAGCCTGGGAGACAGTAAAAGCATCCCTGGTAAGGCTGTGACTTCTCCTTTCCAGATTTGCCAAAAGGTGCTTATCGTTTGGGACTGAGTCAGGGCTCAGCTGGGCTGGGAGCTGAGAGCTGGAGTCAAAAGCCTGTTGCTCAGAGCAGGGCCACCCCACTTTTCTCCCGTCTGTGTTCACTTGCTCAGATCTGCAGCTGCCCAGACACAACATGGTAGTGTGATCTCTCTGCCCCTGAGACTGCAAGTGAAGAGCCTGTCAGGTGTTCGTGTTCACCAGAGACTTGTTTTCTACCCTGCCAACCACTGACTGCCATAGCACAGAGCCAGTTGGTTGGGACAGCCAGTCAGAGAGCAGGGAAAGGAGTGATGGCTCGTGGAACAGGAGTGCTGCCTGCTCTGTTTTTTCTCTGCAGGTGACACTGCCTGGCTGCTGTATGACACCTATGGTTTTCCTGTGGATCTCACTGGGCTGATTGCGGAGGAGAAAGGCCTTGTTGTGGATATGGAGGGCTTTGAAGAAGAGCGGAAAAACGCGCAGGTAGACAACAGCTCCAGGGGGAGCTGGTCTGAGAGGAGGCAAGGAAGATTCCCTTCCTTTAAGCTCGTGGTCATGAGTCTGCTCCTTTCTTATGTGTACACTCACACCCCAAGTGCCACATGCCTATGGGACATGCCTTTTCTGTGCAGCTGGGGCTGTGTTTGTGCACTAACATTGTGAGGCCTGTGGCCTAGAGCTCAGCCTTCAGACAGAATTAGTGAAGTCCTGGGAGCGCCTTCCCTTGTCCCCATGGAAGTCCTGGGCCTCCCTATCTGAGGAGCAGAGTGTCCAATCAGGCCTGTAGCTTGGGTGTGTCTCCTGACACATGCGCTACAGCAACATAGAGTGGCGTGGATGAGCTGGTCAGGTACTTGCCCTGCCTGTGCTGGACTCAGACTTGCTTTGGCTGCATGCTGGAACGGCCTGCAAGAAGAGGAAGCCAGAAGAGGTGGGAGCACTCCAGCTGATGGTGGGTGTTTGCCCAGAGCATAGCTCTGACCTAGGCGACCTCAGGAATGTGAGAGTGAGAGGTGTGTGTCCAGGCTGGTGTGTGCAAGCAAGTGCTGAAGTGGGTTCTCTCAAACTTCTGTGCTTTTCATTTGCAGCTCAAATCCCAAGGCAAGGGTGCTGGAGGGGAGGACCTCCTCATGCTGGACATTTACGCCATTGAAGAGCTAAGGGCCCGAGGGCTGGAGGTGACTGACGACTCACCAAAATACAGCTATGTTTCAGATCCAAGTGGTGCCTATGGTATGAGAAAGCCTTCTTAGAACCATCCTCTGCTGTCAAACCTTTCCTCACACATCACACGTCTCACAGGCAGAAGCTGCTTTGTCAGGTCTTCCTGGCATGTACCTCAACAAGGGCCCCTCTGGGTTCACCTTCCTTGGGACATGAAGGTGGGAGAAGTGCGTGCACGTGAATAACACATTTGTAATGAATCGAGCAGAGAAAGAGAAGTGCAGACTGTTCAAGGGCTGCTCTAGGGACTGTTTGCATCAGTTGCTGCCAACCTGATCAGAGAGACTTAAGGGGACTCCTCTTCCCTGCAGCTTCCTGTCTCCACACTCTAGTGTCTGCATTTCCTACA
The DNA here is from genome assembly GCF_036417845.1 of Apteryx mantelli. Lineage (NCBI taxonomy): Eukaryota > Metazoa > Chordata > Aves > Apterygiformes > Apterygidae > Apteryx > Apteryx mantelli. The sequence continues at coordinate 24,654,471 of NC_089987.1, read as the reverse complement.
TGCCCCTTGCCAGTGCCACACAACTTTGCAGATGTTCCTCGGTCTGTTAGTGTCCTTGGCCCACTTGCTGGTTTTTGCTCTTGCTGCTAATTCTTTGATTTGCTGGAGAGCCAGGAAGCCCCAGGCTCTTAGCCATGCATGCTGCTGGCTTTTATTGCGGAAGAGTGGAAAATGTCATTCCCTGCCTTGGACAGTACTGAATCAGATTCCCTCTTCCCCAGCTAAATGTTGCCCTAGTTCTTCCTCTTTACACCTGTTTACGCGTATAGCTGCCATGAGCTTGTGCAATAGCTGGGAGCCTTTGCTATGAAGTTCTGCTTCTACATGGTGTCTGCAAGATTTTCCTATTCTACTGACACTGCCTGTCCTCCCGGTGACAGATTTTGGGAGCCTCGTGGCCACAGTGAAAGCCATCCGCAGGGAGAAGAAGTTTGTGGAGGAAGTGTCCACTGGCCAGGAGTGTGGGATAGTACTGGACTGCACTTGCTTCTACGCTGAGCAGGGTGGGCAGATCTATGACGAGGGCTACATGGTCAAGGACGACGCCAGCGGGGAGGATGTGAGTGGGCTTGAGAGCCTGTCGCTAGGCTCAGTCTGAGCTGGGGCCTGGGCGGGTGTGTGCAGAGAGGAAGAAGGTGTCAAGCAAGCTCTAGCAATTCCATGTCCATGGCAGGCATCAGACATCGCACAGGTTTCCTTCTTGGGGGTGTGGCATGGCACAGGTGTGCTGGGGTTTGTTCCCCTGCTTCTTGGGCGGCTTCACTAAACTTTGCGCTGCAGTGTTAGGCTGTCACCAGGATGCAGGTGCCTGCAGTGGTGCTGCTGGGACAGCTGCGCTGAAGGATGGTGCTTTTGTGCCATGAGGTGGGGAGCTCATTCAGCTCTGCCATGCCCCATAACTGTGCCCCACTTTGTCCTTCATTCAGTTCTCTGCTTTGCAGCCCTGCATGCTATGCTTGGGGGTGCTTAGCTTGCTCATATCACACACACCAGTCCAGCTCTCCCTCAGCTGAGGCTTTTCCAGTTGCAGTCAAGGCCTCTGGCTGGACTGTCTGTCCCCCTCTTGGCCTGACTCACCTGCTCACTGAGTGCATCTTCCTCTTTGTACAGAAAACAGAGTTCACGGTGAAGAATGTGCAAGTCCGAGGGGGCTATGTGCTTCACATAGGAACTCTCTACGGGAGCTTGAAAGTAGGAGATCAAGTCCATCTGTCTATCGATGAGGTGAGTTAAGACACGGTATAATAGATGGCTTCGTCTCTCATCCCTGAAAGGTTTTATCTCATTTCATTCCATTGGTGCTGCTCTGAGATGAGAGTTTGCTCTCCCTGCAGCACATGGCGCAGGCAAGCAGCATGGCTCTTCCGGTTGAGCTGGGATAGTGGCCCTTCTGCCTGGGATCTGGCTTCCTCCTTCTGCAAGGTGGATAACACCCCACTGCTCGGAGCTACAGACACTGGCTTTTGCTGGTCCATAGCAGAATCATGTTCAGGGCACAACTGGGAGCTGAAACATGTATGCTGCTCCACTGGGTTGGGGGTGACAGCTGAGAGCCTGGGTGGGCTGCCCTAGTCCAGACATTGCTCTAGCAGGCTCAGCCTGCTGAGTGAGTGCTGGGTTGAGCCCAAGTCTGCAAAATGCATTTCCCTTCCCTGAAGGGGCTCCTCTGGAGCAAGAGGGAAGGCTCCCATCTTGCAGTGCTTTTACCTGTTGAGGAGGGGAGATCAATGTCTGTGACCTGGTCCGTCCTTGGCCTCTTTGCAGACAGTCCTAGTGAGGGGACATCCAGGGAAATGCTGTGTGCAAATTGGATGGGGAATGCCCTGCTCCCTAAGGCAAGGCTCCAGGGCAGCAGGTGTGACAAGTTGTTTCTGGTTGCCTCAAGCTGGTTCAGGTTTCTCTTGAAGCTGTACAGTAAACTCCGCTTCCCCTGCTAGAATCTCTGCGCTGCAAGGCCCCATTTAACAGTGGCTTCCTCCCCCAGACCAGGCGGAGGTCAGTCATGAGCAACCACACGGCCACCCACATCCTCAACTTTGCCCTGCGCTCTGTGCTGGGGGAGGCTGACCAGAGAGGGTCGCTGGTTGCACCAGACAAGCTGCGGTTTGACTTCACGGCCAAGGGAGCCTTGTCTACCCAGGAGATCAAGAAAGTTGAAGGGATTGCCAACCAGATAATCGAGGAAGCGAAGGTGGGTATGGCTGCCCGGTTCAGAAGGGCCTTGTGGGCTGAGATGGTACTCAGTCGGTTCCCTGCCCTGATCCTGTAGGAAGGATCCCATTCTTTTCCTGGCAGACCCATGCACAGGCTTGCCACAGTGTCTGAACTAGCCTCAGTGGACGGCTGGGGCACCAGTTTTCAGAAGAAATCTGGTGTGAACTCCATTCATTCAGTGCTTTCCTCTCCCTGTGACTGAACTGTGCAGTGTAACATGGATCTACATTTGTTGCAGTGCCATTCCCCACAATGTTTCAGGGCAAAGATAAGTTTTGCCTTGGTCACCATTTCCCACTGGCTCTTCCCACACGGACTGGCTTTCTGTGTTCAGTCTTTGTGTTCGGCTGGATATAGACGTACTCAGGAAAAAAATGCCTTGGATCAAGTTTTTGGATGATCTGGGATGCTGGAAGTTTGGCCCAGCAGGAGTCTGCTGAGCTACTGATGCAGTATTGTGCACACATCTGCATCACCTCAGAGGGCTTTGAGTGATACCTTGCTCTATTCACTGGTTCTGAGGCCTCTCCAGAGCTGGAGTAATCCCTTGCCTGCTCTAGTGTTGTGTTAGCTATGAGAGCCAAGGAAAATTTGGCAGAGTAATTTTGCAAGCATGGCTGGGCTCACAGTGATGTGATCCAGACCCACTGTGATGTGAGAGAGTTGTTCTGCCCAGCACCAGCCCTGTCTCAGAGCAGACCCTGGAAGGAACCCTCCACTCTGCTCAGGAGTTTGTGGTTAGAAACCTCTGAATGTGCAGAAGCGCAGGGGGTCTGAACAGGCACTGGTATCAGTAAGTTTGAAGATGGGGCACCTGTTAATCAGTCTGGGATCCCTGCAGCTCAACAAACTGCAGCTCCTGTGAGGCACATAACTTTCCTTTTAGGATCTTTCAGAGGAAGCCAGGATTCCTTGGGAATGCAGGCCTTTGGTCACAGTTGGCAGGACCAGCTCTTATCTGCACCCCTTTCCTGTCCTCTGCAGACTGTGTATGCCAAGGACTGCATTCTCGCAGCAGCCAAAGCTATCCAAGGCTTACGGGCTGTTTTTGACGAGACCTACCCTGATCCTGTCCGTGTGGTCTCAATCGGCATCCCTGTGGAAGAGCTGCTGGCTGACCCCTCTGGCCCCGCAGGCTCCATCGCTTCTATTGAGTTCTGTGGAGGGACGTGAGTATCTGGAGAGGCAGTGGAAGGCAGTGGGGTGGGTGAAAAGGAGTCCCTGTGGAGTCCAATTTCCTGAAGTCTGCTGTAACGTGTGCTGGGCACAGACGGGGCAGAGCTAGAGGTGGTGGTTATAAGCCTCTGCGTTCCCAGTGTGCTGTCCTGAGTAAAGCCATGTTTCATATCAGCCCTTGCAGGCAGGGAAACTGTCTGTACACTGTCCCTGCCCACACATACAGTCTCTGACAGCGCTGGGAACATAGTCCTTGCCACCCTTTTTTCACTCTTATACTTTTGATGCCTGAGTTGAGTCCTGTCTCCACCCTTGCTGCATTTCCTTGCAGGGTAGTTTTTTTTCTTCCCATGCTGATACCTGCTGAGATAAGTGATTTTTAACTCTCTCCTGTGGGTTCGTGTCTGGGTTCTTTTCAAAGGCACTTGCAGAACTCCAGCCATGCTGGCCCCTTTGTGGTTGTGTCAGAAGAAGCAATTGCTAAAGGCATCCGGAGGATAGTTGCAGTCACCGGTGCCGAAGCTCGAAAGGTAAGGGAGAGGCAGGAGATGATCCTCTGTGAAATCTGTGCACTGCAGGAAACCACTGGAGCATGCACACCCATGTGGTAACCCTGTGCCAAGGTTCCTTTCAGTCAGAGTTTGACCAGTATTCCTTCTGGGTTAACTCAGTGTCATGGAGTATCAGTATGAGTGCCCAAGGGACTTGTGGCTCGAACTCCACCAGCCTGGTCACAGAAAAGGATGCTGCTGTCGGTGAAGGCTGTGCTGGAAGTCCCTGTCTGTGACACAGCTGGAGGAGGGAGCTGTGGGAGTCTCAGCTGTAGCTGTTGTGTCATTGGGGCAGAAGGGCGTAGGGTGGGTCCCACAGGTGGCTGCGGGGTAAGCTCATGTTGATTTGCAGGGTGGGCTGCAGATCTAGAGTCCTCTGGGGGTGGCAGGTGTCAGAATTTATTCAGGCCCTTGGTACTGTGCTCTCCATTGAATGTGGGAATGGCAAGGAGCCTCCATGCCTGGAACTGTAGCATATGTTGCTGGCCAGAGCTCAGCTTGGTTACTCTCCCTGCAAAACATAACTTGAATTTTATTCTGCTAGGCCCTCAGGAAAGTAGACAGCCTCAAGAAATTGCTGTCTGACCTGGATGCTAAAGTGAAGGTCCAGACAGCTCCCAACAAGGATGTGCAGAAGGAGATTGCAGATCTCAGTGAGGTGAGGATGGGGGCACTGCTCTGCCTTCCTAGAGTGAGTGGGACCTTGATTGCCACCAGTGAGTGGTGGTAACAAGGCGCAAGTTCGGTTTCCTGCTCCTGTGTCTCCCTGGGTAGTGTCTGAGGTCACCTGGTCTCAGTTATCCCTATGGGTGTAATCGCTTGTGGACTGCAGTCTTGTCCTGTAGAACACAAGCAAAGCAGAAGCTCTGCATCCTGTGGATGCCACAGCCAGCACCTCATTTCTGAAGTCGTTGGGCATTGGGAGGGGTAGCTTACTGGGCTTTACCAGTCGAGGCACTTGGGGTTCATGAGAGTGGTGCGGCAGCCCCCACCTTGTGCTGTGGTTGCCCAACCCTTTCCTGTTTTGCAGATGCTGGCCACTGCCATTATCCCACAGTGGCAGAAAGATGAGCTGAGAGAAGCTGTTAAAGCACTGAAGAAGGTTATGGATGACCTGGACCGGGCAAGCAAAGCCAACATCCAGAAACGAGTAAGCCCTGTGCAGGAATCGAAGGCAGTCTGGGGGGCCTGGGGGGCCTCTCTTGGGAGCTTCACTTTGGCCCAGCACAGAAGGGAACTGAGTAGTGGGGATGCCCTGCTCTCTCCTCAAGACCTGCTGGCTGTACTGTGGCTCCTGCTCCCTGACATGGAGGTTGGCCCACCCTCTGTAACAGTGTTAAGTGATGAGGGTGCTCTGTGACAAAGAGCTTCTGCTGCACTGAGCACAGCTGCCTCCACGGCTGGTCCCTTGCATGAAGGGCCTGCGGCACCTCTTGGGAGAAGGGATGCTCCTGCTCTAACAGTGGAGCCCCTGTGCCTGGGTGCAGGGTACATGTGGTATGAGGTTCTTCCTGGATCTCATTGGATTTTCCTGCAGGGGCCACCACTCACAGCAGTATTACTGCCTTGCAGATCACACATGCACCTGCCAGCACATTTCACTCCTGGCTCTGTGGTGTGGGGCTGCTTGAGCCTGGGCCATGGGTGTGTTGGGAGAACCATGGGGAGCCTCTAGCTACAGGGAGGTTATACCTAGGTTGTCCTTGTGTCCGTATGCAATGTGCATGCTTCAGCATCTGAACGCTGTTGTTCTCAGGTGCTGGAGAAGACAAAGCAAGTTATTGAGAGTCACCCTAACCAGCCACTGGTCATCATGGAAATGGAAAATGGTGCCTCAGCAAAGGTATGGGAAGGTCTGGTCTCTCCCTGACAACTTTATGCCTGAGAGGTAGCTGGATGGTCTCTGTTCACTTGAGAAGACAGTGCTGTGCTACAGAGCCAGTTTGCAACCTGCCAGCCCTAAGCAGTGGCTATTGAAGAGGGGGAAGGACCATGGTGATGATCTCTACATCCTACCTCCTGGGTTAACAAATGCTTTGGAGGGAGTCTTGGCTCTTTGCTGAGCCTCTAGGCCTGGTGGAGGATGGGGAGCCATGCAGAAATTGCATTGGGTCCCAGATAAGAATCGTCTAAAAGGAGTCATGAAATGCAAGCTGCAAGAACTCTGCACAGCAGGTCTGCTGAGCCATAGAAGTTGTATTGCTTGTGACTTTTGCAAGTCAACTCTGGGAACACAGTGTCCTAGACTAAGTATATGGACAGGATGATACTGCGGAGCTGTTCCCCAGCTCCTGGGCATTGTATCTGCTGCAGCAAAGTTCAGGTTCTTCTCCATCCAGGGATGAATTTGCTCCCTCCCTTCTCCTCCACACAGAAGCTAAGTTTCTTTCCTAGCAGTTGCTGTTGTGAATAAACGTTCCCTTGTGTGCGCTGCACTGCTTAGCCTAGCAAGTGACAGGCGGCGGGGGCCGATGATGCTGTGAGGTTGGAACTATCAAGTTTTAATGTCCCACTTAAATTTCTGCTTCAGAGTCTCTGAGCTGATCCTGCTTATAGACTCCCACCCGCTCTCTTTGGCTGTCCCCATCTCCATGGTGCCTGCACTCCTGCTCGCAGCTGTGTGGGAGTTGAAACTGCTGCTTTGTTTGCAGGATTGTTGTCACAGTGGGTGCCAATGCGGCATTATCCCTGGCGATGGGAGTGCTTCACGGAGCATGCGGCTCTGTGCGCATATCTCTGGCAGAAGGATGTATCCTAGGGGACGGCAGTGCAGGCAGCCTAAGGGAGCAGCCATGTGTTTAGTAGCCAACTGCTGCAGCAATGCTTTGCTCACTAGGGAGCCTGCTCTGTGCTGCATTGCGCTGTCCCCAAGAGCGAAGGATGACTCTCTCCTTAGAAATAATAGGATGCCTGGCAGTCTCCCTAGTCTCTCCAGTGTGGCTGCATTGTCTGCAGCTTCTTCACGTTCCAGTCGAGTCCTACTGACTTGTTGCTCTCCACAGAACAGCCGCCACCTCCCTTGAATACAGCACAGCATTTTCCCCTCTATCCATTACACTTACTGCCAAACCACAGGTTCATTTGCTTTGTGGGTGCAGAGCCTTGAATTTTGCAAGTCCCCAGATAGCTGAACACTGAGAAATAAAAGCAGATCCTCAGTCCCCTCTCCCTGCAGCTGTGAGGGGGCACAGTCAGGTAGCTGTGCCCAGCTTTCAGCAGCTGCTTGCAACCAGGGAAGCAGGCTCTCTCTGCCCTGACTTTTCCACAGCCGGGGACGTGAAGTTACCCTGTGCTTGAGAGAACAAGCACCACAGGGTGCTGCTAGCTGTTTTAATGCAAATCCAGATGCCCTACTGGCTGGTGGGTTGTACTCTGGTCTCTGTAGGGACTTGCAGACTGTCCTCATCATGGCTGCACAGTGCTGGGTGGAAGATGTGCTGACATGACTGTGTCGTCCCACAGGCGCTGAATGAATCTCTGAAGCTCTTCAAGACTCAGTCCCCCCAGACTGCCACCATGCTCTTCGCTGTAGATAATGAAGCTGGCAGAATCACCTGCCTGTGTCAAGTACCCCAGGTAACACAGAGAGAGTGCACGTGTGTGTGCACATGTGCGTGCATGCCTTTCTCTGAGCCTTGGTGCACCCAACAGCTGGAGGAGCTGTTTCTAACATTGCAAGGCCAGAAATGCAGGTTTTCAGCAGCTGCCATCTCTTGCCTTTGCATTATTTTCATGCTGCAAGGTCAGAGGAGGGGGAGAGGCCTTGTATCCTTTTGTCAGAGCTAGGAATGGAGGGTAAGAAGCAGGAAGAGCCAGTACTCAGTGTGGTCATGCAGACACAGGGGCAGGATGTTTGCCATGGGATTGCTGGCATAGCTCCCCCCCGACCCTGGGAGCTGCAGATGGAAGAGAGTTTCCCTGTCTCACCGTGCTCCTAGCCTGTCTTCTGCTGTTGAGCTTTTTTGTTTTGTTTTGTTTTCTGTACAGGAGACAGTGAAGAAGGGCCTGAAGGCCAGCCAGTGGGTGCAGGAGGTGTCTACGTTGATGGACGGTAAAGGCGGGGGGAAAGATGTGTCTGCACAGGCTACAGGCAAGAATGTTGGCTGCCTGGAGGAGGCTCTGAAACTGGCTACGGACTTTGCCAAGCTCCGCTTGGGGGAGCTGAAGAACTGAAGGGAGCGCTGTGCCGGCCCTGGGGGAGCCAGGGGCCCGGCGGGAGCGGGTCGGGGGGCTCCCGCGGCCGCCTGGTAGCTGCGGGGGGGAGCGCGACACCCCCCCGGCGCGGGTGGTTTCACCTCAGCTAATAAAGGCCGCCTGCCCTGCGCGCCGCTGGCTCTCCTTGGGGGGGGGGGGGGGGGCGGGCGGCGGGGCGGGCTGGGCTCGGCTCCTCCCTCCCTCCCTCCCTCCCTCCCTTCCTGAGCGCCGGCCTCGTCACTGCGGGCGGACGGCCGGAGGATGCCGCTGGATCACCGCCGCCTGCGGGGCCCCGAGGAGTCGCAGCCGCCGGAGGTGTGGGCGGCGGCGGCCGGGGCCGGGGGGGCGGCGGCGGCGGAGGAGGAGGAGGCGGCGGCGGCGGCGGCGGCGGAGGAGGCGCGGGACCCGTGCGCCTTGCGGCCGCTGTTCGCGCGCGCGGGGCTGCTGAGCCAGGCGGAGGGCTCGGCCTACGTGGAGCTGGGCGGCGGCACCAAGGTGCTGTGCGCCGCCTGGGGCCCGCGCGAGGCGGCGGCGGAGCCGGGCGGCGGCGCGGCGGCGGGGGGGCGGCTGGTGTGCGAGTTCCGGCGCGCGCCCTTCGCCGGGCGCGGGCCGCGGGCGGCGGCGGGGCGCGAGGCGGAGCGCGAGGCGGCGGCGGCGCTGCGCGAGGCGCTGGAGCCGGCGGTGCGGCTGGCGCGGTACCCGCGCGCGCGCCTCGCCGTCAGCGCGCTGCTGCTGCAGGACGGCGGCTCCGCCCTGGCCGCCGCCGTCAGCGCTGCCGCGCTGGCGCTCGCCGACGCCGGGGTGGAGATGTACGACCTGGCGGTGGGCTGCGCCCTGTGCCGGCCGCCCGGCGCCGCCGCCGCCTGGCTGCTGCAGCCCAGCGAGCCCGAGGAGCGCCGCGCTGCCGCCCGCCTCACCGTGGCCCTGCTGCCCTCCCTCAACCAGGTGTCGGGGCTGCTGGGCGGCGGGCAAGGCGGCCCCCCCGACAGCTGGGCCCAGGCCCTGCGCCTCGGCCTCGATGGCTGCCACCGCCTCTACCCCGTGCTGCGGCAGAGCCTCCTGCGCGCTGCCCGGCGCCGGGCCGCCCCCTCTACTGCCTGAGCCTGCACAGAGGGTCCCCGGGGCTGCACTGCCGGAGACCCCCAAGCCCAGCGGCGTTGGCCCTGTATTGCTGGAGCCCCCTGGATTCGTCTCCCTGCACCGCCAGAGACCCACAGAGCCTGCCTCAGCAGTCTCCTGCGCTGCCGGAGACCTCTCTGGAGCTGCCCCATGCTGCCTGAGCCCACTGGAGCCCTCCCGAGCAGCTGCCTGCACTGCCAGAGACCCCCAGAGCCTTTCTGAGCAACCCCTTGCATCACCGGAGACCTCCCAGAGCCCCCCTGAGCACCCCAGGTCGTGTCTGAGCAGCCCATCCATATTGCTAGAGGCCCCCCCACCTCGAGGGGCCTTCACACCACCTGAGCCCCCTACACTACTTCAGTGGCCCCTGCATGGCCTAAGCCCCCCAAAAGCAGCCCCCACAGATTGCCTGAGCGGCTGCAGAGCGGCCCCCATACCACCTCAGCTGTCAGAGCCTGCCTGTGTCACCCCCTACACCACTGGAGCCCACCTGGGCCCCCCAAGGGACTGCCTACACTGCCAAGATCAGCTGCCTGAACCACTGGATTCCCCCAAGAGCATCCCCCCACCTGCTGGAGCCCCACAGTCGGCCACCCACACTGCTGGAGCTGACTGGAATCTACCAGGCCACCCCTGGACTCACCAAGGCCCAGACCCTGGAGGTGGCCCCAGTGCTGATGATGAGACTGCCGTGTCCAGCCTGCCCACTACCAACGCCCCACCACAACCATCCATGCAACAGGGCTCCAGCAGCCCCTGGCAGGAACCATGTACCACTACAGCCTGTGTGTCGCTTGGACTTCACAGTGACTTGCCTGGACAGTGCTTCAGGGTGGTGGAGAGACATATTTTGGTTTGTTTGTTTGTTTTTTACAATAAATCAGGCTTTTCTGGTGAATCTTCTGCCTGCTTGGGTCTGCCAGCAGTGGACAGATGTTGAAGGATGTGCTCATTTGCCCTGGTGCCCTGCGTTGCTAGCCCATGGCTACTTGCCCGACTGACCGCCAGGCAGCAGGCTCAGCCCTTCACGGGAAGGGGGCCCTGCACACGCTTGGCCTTTCCTGCGTTGGCTGCTGGTTATGTACAACTTTGTGTTAGGAGTGGCAACAACCGCAACAAACTTCGCCCAGCGTAGTCTGCCTGTGGATGTATTTGGGATGGGTTTTCCCTGTCCTAAAGAGGAAAGGTGCAGGTGTCCAGCACAAGAGGGCGTTAACTCAGTCCTGTCTGTGCTGATCTCTCTGGTGGTGAGGCCCTCCTGAGCAATGTCCCTTTCCTTGAACAGGCAGTGACTGTTTCCTCCATGCAAGAAAAGCTGCTCTCGTGCTCCACCTGGTGCAGGCAAGACCTGAGAGTGGGGCTGCCCTTACCCCTGAGCCCAGAAGTGGCCTGGGCCAGGCTCTGGGGCAGAGGGTTTGTGTCTGCCAGAAGCACAGCTCACTCAAGTGGCCCTTTTTTTTCCCAGCAAACCCCAAGCTGGTTTTGGAGAACAAGGAGCAGGAGTCACATTTGACTGCCTCCTGGTTCTGTTGTGCTGAGCTGTCCCATGGGCCAAGGAGGCGCCCTGGCCCTGGGTTGTCGCAAGGAGAGAGCAGCACTGGAGCCAAGCAGGGCTCTGCCCGGCCCAGGAACAGCTTTTCTTGTGCTGTCAGCTGCTTGGGCTGATGCAGGATGCTGATGCAAGGCAGTATCTTGAGGGCAGTGGTAACAGGGAGGTGCAGAGACGGATGGGCACTGACTTGCCAGGCTCTGAGCCTTGAGTTGTTACTGGGGATGGAGCAGAACTGGTTCTGTGAGGCAGGCTGCACCATGCTGCGCCGGGCTTAGGAAGCTGAGGCTCCCTTCAGGCCATTGTTAAGGAATATCCTGGGCGAAGATGGTGACTGATGTGTTTCCACTGATAACCCCAAACTTCATGTTCAGATGAAAAGCCAAGCTGTGCTTGGGCATTGCAAATCAGCAGGGCTGATGCCCTGGCATGCCTGCACCCACATTGCACCTTCGCTGCAGTGGGATCTGGGCATGTGAACTGGAGTGGAGCTGGGACCACTGCAGTGGATGCTGATCTATGGACAAAGCAGCTGTTCACAATCCTGCAGCCGAGCAAATTGCCTCGTGGACTGGGGATAACGAGTACTGTCTAAGGCCAGATGGATAGCAGTCATGTAGGCAGACCCTAAGAGAAACCAGGCTGGTACCAGTCTGGGATTACAGGGGACAGCCACAGCCCAAGGTAGCCTGACACCATGCTTGGTCCTGGGAGTGATAAATGCTGCAGCTACTTTTAATCAGGCAGTTTGAAAAGCACTCAGCTGCAGCCCAGGAGGGTGCCTCAATCCTCTTCCTCCTAAAACTGTGAAGCCGCAGGAGCCCATGCTGACCTTCAGGGCAGCCCGCTGCTCTTCTTGCTATCAGTGCTTCCTTCCCACGGGTCCAAGGGAGGCCTGGGCTCGACTGGAGAGCTGGAGGTGGAAGCCACACAAAGCACAGTGTTCAGACACTCCTGCACTCTTGGGCTAGGCCCAGCACTAGTTGCACAGCTAGGCCAGTCCATCCAAGTCTGCCACATGCCTGTTGCTGGCTGCACACCTGCAGAAAGTGTTAAGATTTCAGCTTTAACCAAATGCACCCAGGAGCTGCAATGGCACCTCTCACACTCTCCCCCTGCCTGAAACTCAAGAAACCTTCACCTCCCTGAGCAGACCCCGTTGCATATGTGCATCCGTAGAGAACTCTGAGAGGCCTGCTCTCTCATACCTGTGGGTTTAATGCTGGTTCTGCTACATGGCCATGGTGGCAGCTAGCACCTTTCTAAGGAGGTAGCCTGTAAATCCCGCAGAGCTGACCTAGGACTGTCTGGCAGCTGCCTGGCAAAACTGCTCCCTCATATATGAAAACAATAGAAATGCATTAAAGATGGTTAAAAAGTGCATCAGACTCATATAACCAGAGAAAAGAAATACAAATTTTATTATTTTTTCTTTCCATCACAATACACTCTTACCAGGGCAAATTAGAAATACAGAACAATTTCCTACCAGCGAGAGAAGGACAACCTAGAAACGAGGGACACTGAAACAAGATACAACTCTGCAGAACACGGAGAATGAAGGGGACCACGAATTCCTTGGCTGAAGATGAGCCCCAAAGCACTCTCCTGCCACTGTCTACACAGCAGAAATGTGCCTGATGGCAAAGCTGCTCATGGGAGTCCTGGTGACTGCAAATGCTATCGTGTAGTGTGGCAGAGAGAACAGCCTGCGAGTGACCAGCAAAGATGACACATTTGTGAGTGTGGGTGACTGGCAGTGATTCGGCTTGCACCATACCACATTGGGCTGGTGGTGTCCAACTGTGGTGAGCTGCCAGGCCAAAACAGGACAGGGTGCAAAGGCCCCTTCCATGTGCAGTTCCTGATGGCTGGGTCTCCCCTAAGCAATGAGGAGTATTTCCAACCTGTCACCTCCTAGGAGAGACAGAGCTGCAGCTTTGCCCTGTTTTAGGATCAGCTCTCGATTCCCTGCTACATCAGACCCAAACTCCTTATCACCCTCCCCTCTCTCCCTCCGCCAAGCCCATGGCACCAGGCTGCAATACGAGAACATCTGTGCTTGTCGTGCTGCCCCATTTGCCGGGGCATTGCTGTGCTGGTCACCCGGCCTACACTGCGGTCTTGCTGCTCTCTGGGAGGGCTGCCTGGCTTGGATGCATGCAGGGGGCGCAGCCAGGCTCCGACCCCAGGCCAGATGTATGTGATGCCAATGACACGGGTGAAAACTACAGCTTGCACCAGCCTTCTGCATTTGTCTGCCAGTGTTGGAGCTGGGCTCAGCACGCAGACCCTGCTCCCTGTTCTGAAATGCTCAGCTGTTGCTGTGAAGGCCCCCTGGAGCCATCTCAGGGTGGTATTCATCCCCACAGCCTCTGATGGCACAGCAGAGGGATGGCTGCACAGGGGTTGTCATGACATGATGCCATGCAGCTCTGAGAGCCTTGGCCTGCTGTACTGGCACCTGATGAACTTTTTGAGAGGCCACATAGCGCCACGGCTGGCACAAGTTCCCTGTGGGGCTCAAAGTGTGCAGACAAGGGCTGTGGGGAGGGCAGGCTGGTGGGCATGCTTTCAGGCCAGAGGAGGCTGACCTGTGAACTGTGCCGCGCACAGAGGGGTCAGTGCAGTGCCTGGCCCAGGGAGAGCTAATGGTACTGGGTCCTTCCTCTGCGATACAGAGCGTGCTGCACCAGGCTCCAGGGCCTCCTCGCTCCCCTGGCAGCACGGTGCGAGAAGAGGGAGGACCCTTGCACACAAGGCAGCCTAGATTTCTGCTCAACACTGATGTTCCTTTGGGACGTGGTTCTTTTTGCTTCTACCCTCTAACCCTCCCTCCCTCCAGACACATTTATTTATCCCTAGTCTAAAAACAGGAGGGAGGAGGAAAAAAAAAAAGCGCAAACACAAAGGCTTCTCTCACCACAGCGGGCTGAAGTCTCGCAGGGGTGGGACATGGGGCTGCTGGCAACAGTGGCAGGGGATGCCCGTGCTGGGCATGAGTGCTGAAAGTGGGTACCTCGCATCATACGTGGCACTAGCTGGAAGCTTCAAAAGAAATACAAACACAAGACAGGAACTGCTGGCCCACCAGGAAGGCCACGGTATCCCAGTCCATCTACTGACTCCCCTCGGGGTCTGACGTGTGATTTTTCATCTGCAAGGAGAAACATACAGCATGGCCTTTCCATGAGGTGCCCTCTGGCCCTGGCAGCAGGAGCAGATGCATCACTCTGCCCAGCACAGTGCCCAACAGCACCACGGCCTGTGCATGTGTGCCTGCTGTGCCTTGGAGACAAGGGAGGGAGCCTGGGGTCACCCCCAACAGTCCCAGGGCCAAAGCAGCATCAAGCTGTTCTCTGTGTTGCATGGGGTGCAAGAGCTGCAGAGCATCACTGTGCCCAGCTGATAGTCAGGCTGGGCTCTGCCAGCAGCACAGCTGCAGCCAGATGGGGCTCAGCAGTGAGATGGCCAGGGGACAGTGCCTGCTGCTGTGTGCTCTCGGGGTAGCAGGGGGGCATAGCTGCCTGCACTGGCATCCAGGGGCAGAGTGGAGAGCTGCCCAAGGCAGCCCACCCTGGGAAAATGGACGCCTGCACAACAGCACACCCAGAGACCAGTGGCACCCCCTGACTCATGAGCCCATTTCTGCCTCAGGTGGGTCGGGGCAGGCCTGCCCACTCAGGCATGGCTGGCATGAGCCAGTCAGACAGCTGGGGGTATTTTTAGGTGAAGGCCATGGCTCTGGTTTGCTGGGTTTAGCATGGGCTGACTCAACCCAGCATCATCGTCACAGCTGGCCACAGGCCACCACTGTTCTCTGTGGACACTCCTTCCACTCCTCACAGCAGGGAGCCACCAGAGAAGTGTCCCAACAGAGCTGGGCAGCTCCCTAGCCCTAGCCTGGCCATGGTCCCTGCTTCCCCATCCCCATTCTGGCTGCAGTGTCTCTGCAGGCACTGAGAGAGGGAGATGTCCACTAGCTACAGGTGGTTATCTCCACTCTCACTGTCACCAGCCTGTGGGTCACACCAAGATCCCACACCGCTGGGGCAAAGAGAACTGAAGGTGCTGGGTCCAAATGACACAGTGCAGATGCTGCCAACACTGCACATCATCACAGGAGCTGGGGTCCCACGGCCCCACAGGGCTGCGTGATTAGATGGGAAAGTGCAGCCCCCCAGCAGATGGCTTCCTCTGACTCAAAGCTCAGGGGAAGCACGTGTGAGAAGCAGCGGCAGGTGCTTGTTGCCATGAGCAGCTTTGATAAAGGCTATTTCCTCTCTTTTTTTTTGCACCTTGGGCTAACCCCTGCACTGCTGGAGTAAGACACTCACAGCTGTTAGCTGCACGGTGCACAGGTCTGGGGCAGGAGTTGTCTGTTTGTCTCCCTTGCCTGGCTCTCTTGGTCACCTTGGCGTTTGGCAGGGGTGGGCTGCCACCAGCCTCCCATCACAGTGGCATTTTGTGTGCAGGGCCCGTTGCCATTGGGCAGGAGTTCCCCGTGGCCATGCTGGCTCAGGGCTCCGGAAAGGGGCCAGCTCTGTCTCTATGTTCCTGGGGACCCTGGGCACACACAGGTCCTGGGGATGCAGCTTGATCCAGTGCCACAGAGCACAGCCCCTGGGAGCCAAAGCTGGACCAGGTGCGCTGGCAAGGGCCAGCCTGCGCCGAGCAGGAGAGGTCCTGGCAGCAGTCAGCATGGGGAGGGCTGGCCGCAGGCCTGGTAAAGGGCCATAAACTGCACTGGCAGAAGTTGCTGCCTTCCTTGGGCCTTTCCCAAAGGCCCAGGCGGTTGTAGCCCTGACATGCTGCCTGGCCAGCTCAGGTGCCCTAGAACCCCGGGGAGGGGACAGCCATTCTGATGGGGCATCTCCTCCGCTCTGGGCGTACCCCAGCAGGACCCATACAGGCAGCGGTAGGGCCGCAACCAAGAAGTCCCTTCTCAGGGCTCCTTCAGCATCCAGGCACTGGTTATGGCTGCACATCAGCACAACATGGCACTTGCTCCTACAGCCCATAGTGCAGAGTTGTGCAGTAGGTCAGCTCTGAATCCAGCTCCAAGCCCACTGATCCCTCAAAAAACCCAGGGCAGAGATATCTGGGCTCAAGCAGAGATGAGTTTTGGTAAAGCAGATAGCTAGGGCCACACTGCACCCTGCCTCCCAGTGCAGGAGCTGGCCCTGGCCTTACCGTCTCCTCGGTGTCTGTGCTCTCCTCTGCACTGTCGATGTTGCGCAGGTCACTGTGCCCATCAGCTCCTGACTCCTCCTTCCCCTGGGGCTCCCGTGGCCCCTCTCCTGCTGGGGATGGCAACTCTGCACCCACTTCGACCCTTTTCTTCTCGCTCTCCTTGGATCCTGTAGGGACAGAGACTGCAAAAACTTGGGGTGCCTGAGCAGAACATTAGTCCTATCCTCGCAGGGCAGGGGGTAAAGCCCCATCATGCCAAAAGCCTGTGGTCAGCCTTGCCATCCCTGGGAAGGGGTGAGGCCCAGGGAATTTTCCAGCAGGCTCTGGAGGCCAAGCTCACTCCCTTGCATGCAGGGATGGTGCCCACACCTCAACCTCACACTGCTTGGCAGCTCCTACTTGGGGCTGGGCTCACACTCTTTGGCATCCAGGCTTGCTTGTACCTGCAGGCTGGCCCTGCATGAGCTCTGTACAGACACACACATATTGGAGCCAGCTGGGATTCTCCCCATCATGATCAGGTATAACATGTATAACATCCCCTCACCTGAGAGACGGTCTCTCCGCTGGTCCATGCGGTCCAGGCTCTCCAGCAGACTGTCCACCTGTGCCTTGATCTGACTCAGCTCCCCTTTGATCGAGTGCAGCTCTTCGGCCCGCACTGCAGGCAGCATGGGCAGAGGAGCCGTTAGGGTCCCAGCCAGGGAAAAGGCAGAGCCAGGGGAATCCACAGTCCCGGGGCAGCACGCTCCAGAGCATCCTTCCACCAGGCTCCTCCAGCCTTCCCAGGGCAATCGCGTCTTTGGCAATGGCAATGGGTTCAGGAGACAGCCCCCAGACAGGCAGCCAGCCCAGGATGGGCTGTTTCTCTGCTGGAGCAGGGGACTCATAGCAGCAAGGTTAGCACTGAGCAATTCGCTCAGGCATGGGCACTGCTGTCACATACCAAGAAACGTAGCCCAGGCCTCTGTGACTCACCAACTTCCAGGGGAACTGATACTTTGTGAGTCTAGGTCACTGTGTTTCTCCCCCCAGCACAACCCTGCCTCCATGAACAAATCCCCAACCTCTGTGATCACCAAGACACTTCCAGCATCCTCAAGGGCTTAATGGAACCACCACCTTGCTCCTTCCCTTCTACCCAGGCCACATAACACTTACACTTTGTCCGTCCTGTCGTGGAGCTGGTGCTGCTCCTTGTCCCAGGTTGGGGGCTTAGACTACTTTTGCTTCCTGCCCCAGCATGAGTTCGTCTGGCCTTGACAGGGATGCGGTTAATGAGGGGTGGGATCTTCTGGTACTCATATACCCTGCAAAGGCACAAAACCACAGCAGTGTGAGCAGGGCCCAGGAGGCACAGCAGCTTGACAGGTTAGCGTCTCTTGCTCTGTTCCTCCAGGCAAAGCAGAGGGGTGAGGGATTGTGCCAGGCAATGGCCTACCTGCATTACAGGGGGTCACAGCCCCTACCTTGGCCTTGCTCCTTGCTGGAGGAAGCCAGCACACTGCCCCTGCCCCACTTACTCCATCCCCAACGTATGCAGCCCTGGGAGGCTGGGGTACAGGTGCCCCTTGAAGAGGGCAGTGCTGCTGAACGTCTCCCAGAAGTGGGGAACAGATGCCTGGGCCTGCCAGCCTGGGACACCCAGCTCACTGCTATCAGCCAACAGAGAGTTGTGATCATGCACCAACCCACATGCAATCAGCACATCCCAGGCCTGGGAGGCCACACTCACCGGTATGGGAAGTCGTCCCTGTAGAGATCGTAGTCCAAATCGCAGTTACTGCTGCAGGAGGCAAGACAAGAGAGTCACTCACACTGCAGTGACCACTGATGTGCCATGGCACGGCACAGCACTGCTGTGGGACAGCCACATCGAGCAACATGTGGGCACAGCAGGACTGGGACACCCACCCACCCCGCACAACCTCCTCCTTTGCCTGCGGAGCAGGAGGCATCTTGGAGGGTAACAAGCAGGCTGCCTGGACTACAGGACAGCACTGGGAAGGTGGCTCTGTGCTGGCAGCGGTTTGCCCCAGAGCCAAGCAGGGTATTTGGGTGCCTGCGGTGGAAAGAGCCCCCTGTGCAGCATCAGCTGGAGCAAGCCTTGCTATCTGGAAATCAGCATTTAGAGCTCTCTGATGTTAAATTTCACGGTCCCTGGCTCCATGCACACACTGTCTGCTCACTCAGCTCCAAATTAAGAAGCGATCTGTCAGCAAATCACCTCCAATGCAGGCAGCTGACATGCTTGTAATAAATCATGTTCTGTGAACCAGGAGGGGATTGGGGGAAGAAAGATGCTGAAGCTCATTTTGCCATTTCAGCTCTTGCAGAGTTGGTGAGTGTTAGATTAAACCTAACACAAGGTGAGACAAAGTTCTGCTTGGAGCATCACTGCTCTGCTGGGAGCAGGAAGCCTTCTCCAGCCGCGGTGCTGGGAAGGGCAGTTGAGGACAAGGTCCCCTAGGGCCGAGGATGTTGCTGCAAGCAGCAGGAGCAGCTGCACCTGCCCATGAAGGGAGTGGTGCTGGAGCTTGGGGTCTCTGGGAGAGCTGAATGTCTGCTGAAGGGTCTAAAGAGCAACCTTAGCTTCCCTGCCTGTGCCACTAAGCTGTAGCCATGCTTGCCCAGCCTGGGAGGCAGCTCCAAGTCTGCCATGGGGCAGCCAGGCCACAGAGGGGCTGGTGATGCATGGAGTGACTGGCAATGCTTGGAGCATCAGCACTGCCCCACTGCCAGCCCCCTCCCAGCAGACAGCTCTGCCCAGGGATGCCCCATCCTGCTGCCCACCAGCAGTGGCTGGAGAAGGTGCTTCAGTGTGGGGGAGAATTTCTGGAGAGCTGCTCTTCAGGTCAGTACAGCACAGATCATCCACCCCATTTCCATGCTGTCCCCTCGTCAGCAGCCCCAGCACAACCCCAAGCAATGGAAACAGGCACCCCTGGGCCCTGCTGTCACCCTGTTTGCTGCCCTACCTTTGGGTTTCAGAGAAAGGCTGAGATTGCACCTCAAGAGCTTGCTGGCTCCTGCCAGGCAGACAAGCTCTGGCATTGTGCCCAACATCGTGTTCTGCCCTGCTCCCTAAATCCCACATATGGCGTGGGAGCAGGCTGGGAGCCCCATCCTCATGCTCCCACGCACAAGGGCTGTGTATGATGATGTCTCACCTTCCCTCTCCCAGCAGCTTGGCCTGTTGCCAGAGGGAAAAGCCATTCAAAGAGCCCAGCCAGAACTGGAAAGGCTCCAGGGGCCCTGCTGCTCCTGAGGGCTGCAAAGCATCCACAACCTTGGAGGAGGCACCAGCCAGGCAGACATGCTGGGTGCTGGGGTTACAACCCTGCAGGGCCAGACCTAGCCCTGAAGCTCTGGATTCAGGAGACCTGGGCTCATTCCGGAAAGCCACAGCATACCTCGGTGACCTCTGGTTTGTCATGCATTGCCACAGCGTCTTTGCTCTGCCTGCAGGGCAGGGAGTCACCCTCCCTTTGGCTTCACCCTTACAGGGCCAGGTTATGGGCTCTGCCACAGACTGGGCTGAAAGAAAAAAGGCAGGTCCCAGTGCTCAGGGGTACCTTACCCATCAGGAGCAACAGCAAGATCCCTACTGCAGCCTGCTTTCCATAAGGTCCTCCAATGCAGGGGAGAACTGCACCCTGCACTCCCCAGATTGCCTCCTCTAACACTGGCGGGAGCCCACAGGAGCTGGAGATCGTGTGTGGCATTTGCGTGCCCCTGGCTGTGGGTGCTATTTCTGTGCCTATGCTGCAGGCACACAGCCTGGCCAGCCGGGATTCCTGGAAGGGGGGAGCAAACAGTCTAAAATAAACAAGAGAGATCAGGATACCTGGCCAGCAAGCTGAGGGCCCTGCAAAACCTCACATCCCAGGACCAAGGCAAGGGCAGACTGTCCCTGTTCCCATCCCCAGTGGTGATGATTAGAGGGTTCTTGCTGCTTGGCTTTGCCCCCTAGGCCAGACCGCCAGTGCTTCTATTCAGCACCACCATGCCAGCTCTGCCCCTCACCCCGTCCCCTGCTTCATGTCCCAACCAGTCCTCGAGCACCCACTCCCATCTTCATGTAGGCCAAGAGCAGCCCACCCTCTCAGGCTCCTCAGTCTGCCTTGGGGAAGGGAGACTTCACTTGAGCTCTGCCAACCCGCCATGGTACAGCACAGCTCTGCATCCAAACACCCATCCTGTAACCCCACCATCCACAGAGTGTGGCTGCCTGGCCCAGGTAGGGGTGAATGGTACTTCCCAAGAGGAAGAGACCAAGCAGTGATTGCTCTCCATCCTTTGCCCTGTGCTGTTCCCCGGCCACCCCAGCCCAAAGGGCCAGCACCATGGCTTCCTGGCATCTGGGCACAGCCCAGGCTCTGGCCAGATGCTCTGCAAACAAGGACAGTTTGTTCCCCAGATGGAACAAACGGAGCCCACCCTGCGTCCATTCCACAACCCCCTCCAAGCTGGCTCTGGGGACAAAGCTGGCTCCAGAGACAAAGCTGGCTCTGGCAGCCATGCCATTTTTGAGGGGTTCAAGAATGATTCACATGGGGCACAGCCAGCACTAGCGCCAGCCCTCCTTTTAAGGCACAGCTGGCAGGGCTGGCAGCCCCAGGGTGAGTGGGTGCCAGGAACGGCCTGCTCCTATTGTTTGCACCTGGAGCTATTTTGAGAGCTTTTGTTTCAGCCTCACTGTCTTCCAAGTTTCCATCAATGTGATCTGCTGCTCTCATCTCACCGTTACAGGGACAGTGAGTCCTTCAGATCCCCACCTCCAGCAAAGGGCACAGCCTATCACCCAAGGAAGAAGGCAACAAACTGTCCTGGGTCCAGGGCTAGGAAAAAAGATAGCAGGGAAACAGACAACCAGAGAGGGGTGTGGACCCCCACACACAGCAGAGGAAAGGTTTTCACCTCTGCATGCCACGGTGCAAGTGCACTCCAGTGCTCTTGCCAAAAGGAGAACCCACCCACGACAGCAGCATTGCCAAACAGCCTTCCTGCAAGCAGCTGCCTGCTGTGGCCAGGCCCATGATGGGGTTGCTGGGGGTCATGCAAACAGGGGATGCCTGGCCCTCAGGCAGGGCTCCCAAGGAAGGTGCCTAGGAAGGCCCAGCAGCTGCTGTGCAGTGTGCCTGCAGCACATACCCCAGCCTCCCCCTGCTCCAGGACACAGCTGGCACGTGCAGTAGGCTGCAAAGCAGGCCATGATACTAGCCTGGGACATGGGGATGGAGTGGGAAAGGGCTGCTGGCTGCAACCCCCCCCAGGATACAGGCTTAGCTGGTATACATCCCTTCTTTCCCAGGTCTCTTTTCCTCCCAGAAACATCTCCAACAAGCCATAATTTCTGTAGGCCTGGCAGCTGAACAAAGCAAACATCCATCAGTCTAGCAAGAGCATGAACATGCACTCAGTGTGTTGCTCAGTCCAGAACAGAGCTGCTCTGCCTTGTCAGGGCACAGCACACATACTATACTGTATATACATACCCTCAGAGCTGCGATGCACATACATTATTTCTACACGGGATGTCCTGCCAGAAAGTCCGCAGTGCTTGGTCAGAGAGCCTGCTAGGCAAACCTCATGCTCACCATGTGTCATTGACACTCTGCAGTAAGACCCGGCCAGTCCTGTCCTCAGAACTGGGCTTTGATACAGAAGGCCAGCACCAGCATCTCCCCACCAGAGAGCTAACAGCTGGAGGAGAAAGGAAGAAAGCACTAACAAATCTGTGGCAAGATCCGAGCTCATAAAAAAACGGTCCTGCTGCCGCCTGGTTGTTCCACCCAGGAAAACCCGGAAGCCAAATCATTTTATTACACTTTAAAAAAAAAGTCATGACACCTCCCAATATGTCAGTCTTGCAGGATTCAATCAACTCTTTGTAATAGAGCTTTGTAATTCCAGCACCGTGTCCCCTGGGCGTGGGACAGCTTCTGCCCTTCCTCCCACAGCCTCCAGCTCTTCCAGTTGCTGCTCCCCAGGGCTGGGCCATGGGAGACAAGCATATTTGGGGAGAGAGAAGAGAGTAGGCTGCTCGAGGATGGCCCAGGCCTCTGCATCCCAGGCTCAGCCCACCCCAATGCTCAGCCACCACCTCAGCAGCACTGAGCATCACCGTGGAGGGAAAACATGGGGATCATGGAGCACAAGGGCAGCCAGGTGCCCCAGGAGCACTGGTGGTTCAGTGGGAGAATTCTCACCTGCCACGTGGGAGGCCAGAGTTTGATTCCCGGCCAACACAGCCTTGTTGTTTTGTCCTTCCCTCCTTCTTCCTAAACTCACTGTTTCGAAGCCTAGAAATGTTGGCTGCATTTTGCTCCGGCACAAAGAGAGGATGAGAAATGGCTCCTGGGGCCTCAGAGCTACGAGACCAAAGAGGTCCTGAGCTCAAGAGGCAAAGGAAAACCTGCAGAAAGGCAGAGATGCCACCAATCCGCATGGGGTGAAGGGACACCAGGCAGCAGCAGCACATGGACAGACTTGCAGCAGATCCCCGGCCCAAAGCAGGGATATACAGCAAGCGCTGCACTATGCTTTGAGGCCTCTCCTGGCACTGACCCCCTCCCCAGGTTCCTCCATGCCCTGCAATGGCATGGGACCTTCCCCAAAATGAGAGGGCAGACAGGGTGCCTCCTCCATGGGGGAAGCAGTACCTGTGCAGTGGGGTGGGAGGGAAACGCATGCTGCAAGAGGCACGGATGCAGGTTGGAGGCTGCACGGATGGCTCAGGGAGGTGTTTCGCAGGTCCAGGGACAGAGCGAAGACTTTCCTGGCTCAACTCCTTGCTCTTCAGAACGACTCATGGGAACAGCGAAAGCAGCAGCTGCCATGCTCCAGCAGGCGCAACAAGGGCCAGCGGTACTCTGCAAATGCTGCATCCCTCCGCATGGAGGAGGGTCCACAGGCCCACAGCTCTCTTGTGGCCTCAACTCTCCACTCCGGCAAGGTGCCTCCTCCTGGCGCACACCGTGCTGTCCCCATGGCAACGGTCAGAGCAATTAGTTCAATCAGGGTGTTTGCAAAAGCTCTCCAACAAAATGGAGCCTGGTGCCGGCTCCGCTGCCCCCTCCCCTGCACACACTGCTCACTGGCACAGCACCCAGCAGGGACAACGCTCCCTGCAGGCCAGGGTCCAGCCAACCCTGCTGGGCTCCTCACAGGCAGCCCTCTTGGCCTGTGTTGATCAAAGACAAAGCAGGCACAGGAAGGGCTCCAAGAGCCTGCTTCCCATCCGCTGCACACCCCGCGCCCACCCCGAGGGGCCTGCAGGCCTGCGTCCCCCACAAACCGCCCAGCCAGGGATGATCAGACTGTCAGCCTGCCTCCACCGCAGCCAAGGGGAAGGAGAGCCCTTGGAAACATATCCAGTTTCCCAAGCCCAGCACTTGTGAGCCAGGAGCTAAGAACAGCCATGCCAGCATGCCCCAGGCTCTGCATCCTCCTGCCAACGGGCAGTGCAGGGGACGGCATGCCAGAGTGAGCCTGCTCCAGTTTCTGCCCATGCAGAAAATACTCCCATGCCAAAGACAACAAAGTCACCACAGCACTTGTCCTCCAGGAAGGACTCCAATCTCCTTCTAATTCTGGTTAGGCTTCCAGCTGCCATAACACCCTGTGTCCTTGCGCTCCTCAGGCTGGCTACACATTGCTTCCTTCAGCTCATTTTCAGCCTGCTGACAGATGGCTCCTGGGATACCCTCAGCCCAGTGTGGGAGGCTCATTGCAGTCCCAAAGGTTCATGATCATGAGGAAAGCTCTCACTTGAGATGGTCTCAGGACTGCCACTTGCCTTGGGACTGCTTGGCATTTGTTTGGTGCCAGCAGAACCTGCAAAGCCACTGCAGCTGGGTCCTTGCAGAGTCAGGGAGATGAAAGCACAGAGAGATGGGATCTGCTTTTCTGGACCTATCGGCCACCATCCCAGTGTCTCTGCTGTACCCCTAGGCTGTTTCCTCAGGGAACAAACATGCCTGCAATGTCATTTGAAGGCCAGCACTGCAAACACAAGCCTACATTTATAACAGGCGTGGAGCTCTCGGGGATTTTCTCTTCATCCAGGGATGAAGAGACCTTCCATATACCTTTGGATGGGAAGGGAGATACATTCCCCACCTTAGTACAACCCACCAGTAACAAACAACTGGGCCACACACAGCACTGCAGGAGGTAAAGGGTTACAATGATATTTTGTACACAGCTGACAAAACATCTGAGCTATGAAGCAATGGGCCTTCTGCCACACTAAGAGCCCTGGCAATGTGGCCATGGGCTTGAAAATCAGCAAGGACTCCAGTAGCTACCTCTCCACTGCCATGATGGGGACACAAGGTGTCCCAAGAATCCCACAGGGATGGGGCAGAGACATCCCACAGACCTGGATGAATGCTCAGGGATGGGCAGCCAGAACAGTCTGAGAGGCAAGAGGTGAAGAGCAGTGGAAGGAAGAGGAGCATAACACCTTCAAGCCACCCGCAATGTGCTCAGCATCGCTTGTGACAGTCCCCAGTCCAAGAAGGGCCTCCTGGCACAGCCCCCTCATCCCACATTACGGCACTCACTGGTACAGGGTGCTGCTGTGCTGCCTCTTCTGGCCCAGCCTGGCCCGGCTCGGCTTGGGTTCTCTGGCCATGTCCAAATCTGAGGGAAGAAAGAGCAGGGGAATAAGTCATGAAAAGAAAAGGGAATGCCAACAAGCTACCCCACACAGAGGGGTGTCAGACACCAGCTTCCCAGAGGCACACAAGGGCTCTGGGGGCCCTTGGGCACTCTTCTTTCACTGTTGGAGGCTCCCAGCCCCTCTCTAAAGCCATCCAACTCTAAAGCATCAGCAGCAAGAGCCCAAGGCAACAGCAGGCATGGAACACACAAGGTTGCCAGCCTTTGTGTAGCGTGCATACTGAAAACATTTTACAAACACGAAGACAGTGCTTCCCAGAAGATAGAGCATTACACCAGAGCAGAGGAGATCTGGGCAGTCAGAAGTGACTGCCCAGGACTGTGGTGGGCGCACCAAGACATTTCAACTCACTGGGCCTCCATTTTCTGTGCTGAGTCTGGCTGTTAAGCATCAGACTGAAGGTTTAAACATCTGCATTGCAACTTTCAGCTTTCTCTAGACTAAAGTGGATTTTCAGAAAAGGACAGCAACAGCCCAGGCAGACCCAGTACTGCCTCACCATACAAACTTGCTTTGACTGTGCTCTGCAGCAGCCTTGCTAACCCCACCAGCCCAAGCACAGCTGAGGCCAAGGCCAGGCATATTAAGATTAGGGACACAAAAAGCATTTTTGATGATGAAGGTAATTAATCACCAGAGCCACCTCTCTCAGCTGTGGTGAATCCTTTTTCATTAGCACTTCAAAATTCCAGTGTGTACATTTTTGTGAGAGCTCTGTACCAGGCTAGACACAAGCGAACACTGCCCACTGCAGATGGGCGCTGGTGGGGTGGAGGCAGGAGAGAAGCTCAGCATCGCAGTCACTCTGCGCTCCAGAAGCATCACGGGTTGCTGAAGAGATGTTTGCAAGCCTACATCTTCACAAAGTGCACTCTAGAGCTGCCCCTGGATGGTGACTGCTTTTGTAACAGCTGAACTGCCATTGCCACCATGCTGCAAGCTGCTGAGGGGATGTGCCACCCAGGCTCTCCCCCTGGCCCCGGCACCTCCTGGGCAGACAGCAAGGCCAGGAAACGGCTGCAACGCTGCCTCCATCAAGCCCCTTGGCCGCAGGCTTGCAGACATGGCTTGTAGACATGCTGTTGTAGCAACCATCACAGTGGGCACAGGCCCCGGGTGAGCTGCCTGGAAGAAGGAGCAATGCATATCTAACAGCAGTTGACCACTGAATGAACCTTGTTGTGCCACAACACAGCTGACAGGGACACCAGCACAGAGGAAACCCACAGCCCACCCTGTCAGGAAATGTGGAATTGTCCACCTGGCACCACCCTCGCTCAGAGAGATGTTTGGTATCAGGCCTCGTGGCTTTGGGAGCGTGCCTTCTTATCCCCTTCTAAAGCTCCTGGCTCTATCCCTATCTCTAAGTACTCATCAGAAGGGTTTCCTGCCATCTTAGCATCGCCACCTTGCTGAGCATGGAGCTCGCAGTGAAAGGTTTTTAACCAGGCAGGCAGGAGTTTCTTTCCCCCAGACCAAGGCAAAAGCAGGAGTTTCACGCAGATGCAAGAGCACATCTGACCTGAAGCCTGAGCTGAAACTCGCAGCTCAGCAAGCTGGCTCACTGCTGGGGCTGCTCCTGGCCATTAGCGTGCTGCAAATGCCCTGTGCCAGCGGGAAGCTCTCCTTGCCTCCCCAGGACCTGGCTGCTTGCATATGTAGCTGCACAGATGGGAAGGCTGAGAGTGTTGCCCCGTGTATGGGCGCTAACCAGCCTGGGAAACTATATGTTCCCCCGCCACAGCCCTGCCCAGAGCATCAGCTGCTGTGTGGCCAGGGGACTGGGCAGTTTCCTCTAGGCCACAGAAACCCAGGAAATAACCTAGGCATCAGGGAAGGGGCAAAAGTGGGAGAAGGTGCCGTTTTCATGTCCCTTTCAGGTTGCTAGACAGTTGGTAAGTGGACCTGGGCTCTGATTTGACATATCTCCATGAAACACGTTCCTCCTGCTGCTTCCCCAAGACTTCTTCTGCAGCATTCTCCATCGCTGGGAGCCTTCCTTCCCCTGCATTGTCCCTGCTCAGCACACCTTCCCTCTACCTGCACAGCATCATCCAAACTGATCCTGCCCATCCTCATTTCTGGGCTCTGCCCTTCAACCCCACATTCCATACTGATCTGCAGAGCCCAGCCCTTCTCCTCACCACACAATCTCTCTCAAGGTCCCTCCAGTTTGCCATGTGCAGCACAGCCCAGACATGTCCAAAATAACCGTACCACCCCAGAGGGATTTGGTAGGGGCACCACGGGGCCCTTCATTCCCATGCCAGGGTTGAGATGTCTCCAGACATGCATCTCGCCAGCAATTCCACTTCTTGGCTGCCACATCCCCTGGCAGATCGCCTCTGTGATGGCCTTTTTCAGTAATGGTTTCACTTGCTCCTCGACAATCTGCATCTGAATGGCAGTGCCCACAAATCAGCAGGTGCTTTTAAAAGATGAAGCCCATTGAACCCTCTGCCTGCCTTTCCCAACTCGCCAGCTCTTTGGGATTCCTCTGCCCTGCAATTCCAGCTGGATTGTTTCCCTCCTCCCTCTCATAGGCAATTCCACTCTGTTTAACACCATCTACTAATTCCTGGCAGATTCCACACGAATTACACTGAATTACACAGATTCTGCACCTCATTCACACAATGTTCATCCTCTCCAGATGCCTCTCCCCCAAACTCCAGTGCTCCACTCCCAGCTCCAGAGGCTTCTTCTTTACCCTTTGTTTAAGATTTCACAGACAGTTATCAGGACACATAATGTCAACTGAATCTATTTTAAGAGTACAAGTTTGAGAGCCATTGCTGCAACTGTTTACTAACATCTAGATATATTTAATTTTGTAATTTTCCCCCCCAAAACAATGTAAATTCTCCTGGCAGAGCCTTTCTCATTAAAACCGTTCACATTACTCATGGCACATTTACCCTCCAAATGCTCACTGCTTTCTTCAGGTTGGAGTTGGACTCGTGAGGCAGTAAGTAATTACCAGAATCAGTTTTGCTTCCTTTTCTGGAGGATTAGAGCTACATTCACTTTCCCACACCATGACAGATAGTGCTCAAGTCTCATAGGATGAGGTGGGGGGGGGGAAGGAAGGAAAGCAGCCTGGAGTGCAGCACTGGCTGATCTCCAAAACCTCTTCTGGCCTGGGCTCCAAAACCTCTCTGACCCTTGGGATGGGAGCTGGTGGCAGAAACGTTGAGTTCTCTCTCTTGCACACTCCCCCTTAACCATCATAACTGTGACCAGCTCAAGTGGGAGTGGGAGAGAGGAACTAATAGGGGACCCTGGGCTGCAGCCCAACAGTAGGGGGTTGAGAATACCTTTGCTGATCTGCCTCCGTGCCTTTCTTGGACTAAAGGAAAGCCCCTTCCCTCTATTACCACACCTGACCTCACCCCATCTCTCTCACAGGCCGCATTGAGGAATAGGGTACAAGGTCCATGCAACCTCAAGTCAAGCCTGATGGGCTCGGTTCCTTCTCTTCCCTGGTATTACCTCCAGGCACAGCTCAGCTGCCTGGTTACAGCAAAGAAAGTGAGATCCCCTGAGAAATGCCATTCCCACAGGTGACACTGCAGACACCACTGCACCGGGCAACACAGAGCTGAAGCTTCTCAAGTCTTTTGATACCAAAATATATCAGCTCCTCTTGGCACAGCTCATCAGAGAGGTCCAGACCTTTCCAGGTGTGTGGGACCATGCCAACAGGGCTGGCTCTGCCATCTTGATGTCCATCCCTGGAAGTCCTTCTCAGTCAGATCTTGGAGCTCATGCCATGCTTGGCCCAAGCCTTGTCTGTCCTTAACCTTTGCTGGCTTTACTATGGGCAGAGGAGCGATGCAGTGGGAAGGATTAGCATTAACCCTTCTATATAGGCACATGGCTGCAAGGGCTGGGCATTGGCTCAGCACAACCCCACCAAGGCAGCCATCCCAGCCAGGTCTGACAGAAATCATGGATGGGGACAGGAGCATCTACTCGGGCACTCTGTGTCCCTGTGCACAGGCAGGAGGAGCAGCTCTCCCCTCGCAGCTGGGGATCCTCTTCACTACAAAAGGGACATGGGTCCTGCTCATTTCTTACCAATCCACTAGTTTTCCCCAACTTGACTGTGGAAGAGAGAAACGAGCCCAGAGTTTGGCCAGCCTAGCTCAGCAAACTAGGGCCAAACAGCACCCTTGGAGGCACGGCACTTGGACAGCTGGGGCACTGCTCCTGTGGATGCCAGATGCCAGTGATGGCTGTGTCTCTCTTGTGTTTCTGTGGCACATGAGAGAGCACAACCCAGAGCTGCTCAGAGGAGTCAGTCCACAGAAACCCATGCCAGGACTGGAGCTTTGCCCTACTAAGCAATAAGCCATAGAGTAGAAAGACGCCTTATCTCGTGGCCGTGGCGGTCATCGCAGTTCTGACACAGGGTGAAACGTGCCTGCTGCAGGGAGGATGTGGTAGCCGATATCTGACTGACTGACCATAGCCTCCACTGATTCCTTTCCAGGCTGGCTGGAAGCCATAAACCCTGAAGCTCCATGGGGCCTGCTCGTTTCTCTCCTAGTGCAAGGCACAGCCTTGTCCCTAGTTGCACAAGGTGCTGGAGAGGAGCACTGCAACAGACACCCCAGTGCCCAAGGATGCACTAGCACAGCCACAGTCGCTGCACAAGGTGGATACAAAATGGAAGCATCAAGCACAACCTACCGGCACACCAAGGCAGAAAAGCTGTGCACCACACTACTACTTACAGACCTTCCCGCAGCACTCGTGATGTCCCCATCCTCCCCTGTGCCTGGGCAAGGCTGTTATCACCTCTTCATCCACACTCACCAGGCGAAGCAGGGAGCAGGAGACCATCTCCCCAGTGGCCATGCTGCCTGCAGGGCTGGGGAGCTGGGGCACACGGAGAATAACACTGCCACAAACACATGCACAGGCAACGCCCGCCAGCCAGGGGAGCCCTGGCACAGCAGATAGGAGCATGGAGAATCTAGGTTTTAGACATGGCTTTACAGATAGGACCTAGCTGGTGTTCACAGCTCCACAGCCTCTTAGAGTCTGCATGGGACCACTGCTGTCATTGCAAAGCTAGCACCCTCTTATACCAGCAGCCAGGTGCAACAGAGGCAACATATCATAACCAAAGGACATACCAAGGTCACCACTGATGACAGACTTTGCCCTGTGGGTCTCTCCCCGAGGACGAGACAAAGGGTAGCATGTTCCTCCGAGAGGAGCAAAGGGCTGAGCTGCATGTTTGGTGCCACACTCCCCAGGTGTCCCAGCCTGTGTGGCCTCCCTGAGCACCTCACCTTGGCCTCCTAACAGGCCTGTGAGAGTCCTGGGTGCCCCTGAGGACATGCATAAAGAAGACTCCAGAGACACAGCAACCTGAAGGGGCAGTGCTGCCTGGGAGGAGACCTGGAGCCACAAGTGCCCCAAAGTCCTGCTCATGGTTACCATGTAGCATCTGCCTGAGCTAGGTCCCTTGAACTCTGCAGAGAAGGGATTTTGAGCAAGATCTAAGTAGAATGAAAAAGGCACTTATTTGCTTTCCAGGCTGTTACCTTGTCCGATAAACTTTGCAGGTTGGGTTTGACCTCTGCAGTGATACGAGGAAGGTGCTCTATTTACCCTGTAGCTCTGGCAGCAAGCATGATTGCCAGGTAAAGCTGATTCACATAAGGTAGCCCATTCTCTTTGGGAACAGCCAGCATCCCCAACAGACAGACTAGCTCATCAGCCAGGACCGGAGTGCACCTTTCACATTCCTCCGACTAGCTCATCAAGTCAGACCATCACAGCAACCATCTCATTTCTCCACCTGCACAATGGGGACAAAAGCATCCCAATGGGGACCAGAGCACCCAGGCCAGCGACTCCAGCATCCCACCCACAATGTATGCCCAAGCTGGAGCAGACCTTGGAAGCAAACAACCCTATGTAGACACAGGCCTCCCAGAGATGCAGAGGTATGCTGCCCCCAAGACTTGCTCCACCGATGCACTGCTCTTGCCTGCTTGTTCTTAGCATGCATTTGTCTAGCTCCCTCTTCCAGGCACATTTGTGTCCATTCCAGCATGTTCTGATGGGATTGCCAAATCAGCTGTGCAAGCAGTAGCATGGCCACAGCTTCCCGCTAGCACGAAGAGGACTTCAGCCCAGGCTGCAGCCTGCATTGGGCCACCCCTCCAAGGCAGAGATGCCAGGTGGTGCCCCATGATGCCAGCCCCCCAGGGCTGGGGGGGGCACAACTGGGGCAGGGAGCTCTGAGCAGAGCTTTGCCCTGAAATCCTTTCATCTCCTTGCCAAAAGCACCACCTTTGGATTTCCTCAGCTACCCCATTGCCTGCTTTTGCCAGGACCTCAGGGTCCATATGCTGGAGGCATGGCTTGCAAAGAGCTTGTGCCTTCCGGTCTCCCAAAGCTAGCAGCCAGGACTGCCCAGGCCTAGAAGCCTTCCCATTTGGTGGGCCCAGCCTTCTTCCAAGGCAAGATCATGAGCATGGCCCACCATATACAGCATTGCCAGCAGACCTCCAAGCCCCCCCAGCTTCCCTACCATTCCCTCTCCGGGGCAGCCCCTCGCAGCTTGCCTCCTGGTTCTGACAGCAGATTGTGCAGCCTCACACGGAGCCGCATGCATATGGTGCGGTGCGATCCGGCAGGCGGGTGGACGGCACAGCACTGGCATGATGGCTCCATGATGGCATGATGGTGAGCCCAGCCAGACGTCCTGCTGCAGGCCACCTGCACCTGCCCAGCCCTGGCAGAGCAGGGGGATTGCCCTGCTGGGGCAGGGGCACCAGGGCCACCAGCAGTGCACCAGGCCTCCCTTCCCTGTACGGTGGGGGGGGTGGTGGGGTTACAGGGCACCTGTCCCTGGTGGGGCATCCTACTACTGGAAGGGCATCCCTGTCCTGGCAAGGGGCATCCCAGCACTGGGGGGTGGGGGGGAACTGGTACTGGGGGGACATACCAGCACCAGGAGGACATCGCCGTCCTGGGGGGACTGGTACTGAGGAGGGCATCCTGGAAGCAGGAGGGCATTCCCGTCCAGGGAGGTGGGGGGGATCATATTGGGACGGGGAAGGCATCCCCTCCCTGGGGAGCACGAGGGAGGGCACCCTCGTCTGGGGGCGGGGGGAGGACATGTACTGGGGGGGCATCCCAGTTGTGGGAGGGGACCGGTACCGAGGTGAGCATCCTGGTAACAGCAGGGCATCCCTGCCCGGGGAAGGGGGCGGGGGGGCTTTACCGGGAGGGGAGCACCAGTACCCGGGAGCACACCTTCACCGGGGGGGTGGGGGAGCACACCTGCACCAGAAGGGTCACCTGCGGGGGGGGGGGGGGGGGCATCCCTGTCCCGGGGAGGGCATCCCCGTCCCCGGGGGGGCACCTACCTGACGGGGTCCCGGGCCGGGGGGCACCCGACCCCGGGGGGGGGGGCACCCGCCCCCGGGGCAGCAAAGCGGGCGGCGGCTGGCAGACCGGGGCCGCTATCAGGGCCGGGGCCGAGCGGGGCGCGGGCAGCCCCCGGCCCGCAGCGAACAAAGGCCGGCGGGGGCGGTACTCACATCTCCAGCACGCGTCCTCGCTGCCGAAGAGAGTCATGCCCCCGCGGAAGCCCCCGGCACCGAGGCGGCCCCACCGGCACCCCACCGGCACCGAGGCGGCCCGACGGCTCCGGGCTGAGCGCGCCGCCACCAGGCTGTACCACCGGCGGGCGGGGGGGCGCGGGCGGCACCATCGCCGCGCGCCGCGGGGGGAGTCGCCGACCCCCGCCCCTCGCCGCGCGCCGGCGCCGGGCGGCAGGGGGCGCGCGCGGGCGGGCAGCAGCGAGCGCGCGCCACCCCCCCCCCGCCCGCGCGCGCCCCCCCCCGCCCCTCGCGCTGACCGTTGGCGTGCGCGGGGCGTCGGCCTCGCGGCCGCCCGCCGGGCCCCAAGCGCACGGAGGGGGCGCGGTGTGGTGGCCGCCCCCGGCTGGCATCAAGCGAGCCGGGGGGAGATGGCCCCGCGCCTGCTGCTGCCCTGTGAGGGGTGCAGGTGCCTTTCGCTGAAGGGAAAAGCGGGGCGCAAAGGCTGTGGGCAGGGGGAACGGTGTCCCCCAAGGTTGGTGTGAGGAGAGATTGTCCGTTGGGGAGCCCCTGTGGCCTGCAGACCTTCTGCCCCAACCAGGACTCCAAACCTGTGTTCCCAACCAGGACTGCAACCCTACGTCCCACCTTCCTGCTCCATCCTCCAGCTTCAACCCCTGCCCACAAACCCACAAACCAAGTACCTGAACCTGCTCTCCTCACCGTCTCCCCTGGTTTCAGGCTCTCTCATACCGAGGGGGATGGAGGAGGCACACGGATGGTGCTGATGGGGCCTGTGGACTAGGAGCCCTCCTCATAGCCCACTCCAGACATTTCTGCTCTAGCACTTCCCCACCCCTGCCCCAAGCACAAGTCGCTCTTGCTACACCTTGGATCACAGCTTTAAAAGCCACCGTCTCCTGTCATCTCAGCTCTCTTTGTCTACCACCCTCTTAACACAGCCTTTGTTCAGTTGCCTCCCAGGCTGGTGCTCCTTCTCTCCTGTGAGCTTGATGCCTGCAGTGTTATGCTGGTTTGTGCCAAGGGCACCTGCGTCTCTCTGCCTTTGTGTTGTAAGCTGCCTGGAGCAGGGGATGGAGAGGTCCTGTGTTGTGAAGAGGTTCTGTGTTGTGGCCGTACAGCACCATGCACCAGGGGCTCCAGAGTGTGAGAGGGCTCCTGGGCATAATGGTGGCACTGGCAATACAAGCAGGAACATGTGCTGAGCTGGAACCTCACCTCAGAGGCTCCACTTCTACCCACTCAGGAGCAAAACCATTTCTGCTGCACGCTGCTGGTTTGCCTGCCCCAGCTGGACCCCAAGCTTGGAGCCCACTGCTGAATGAGGCCTGTGTGGGATGTAGCTCGCTGAAGCACCGGCCGTGTCTTTTCTGGGTTAGCAGGGCTCGAGGATGTCAGGATGATTAGCAGACTTGCCTGATTCACATTTTGGGGGAGGGTATGTTCACGGTTTCCCAGCTGAATATGCTGAGCCTTTGGACTTTACATTCAAGCAGCATCCGTTCAAACTGTGCCCCTGTAAGCGCTGCAAAGTGCTGCAATTATTTTTGCAAATACCTCAGGAGCAGAACTAATACTGCCAGGCATTTGTCAACACTCACAATACCCAACTGGCTATTTACATTTATATGCAGAAAACCAAAGCAGGGCTGCAAAAACGGTAGCTGAATGCTTCACTCCTCGGCTTTCACTTGCCAAAATGCCTGGTACCAGGAACATTTTGCCTCTGAGACATTTGCTGCCATTTCTTCAACAATTTTCCTTGGCTAAAGTTCCCAGTCTATAGCGTCCCTGAAATGACTGTCTGTGCTGGAGTCTTTTCTTCCTTTTTGGAGACCCTTCAGCCTCCCCACTCAGCTCCTTTCTCCAGTCGCCTCCAACCTGTTGGACTTTTCCTCCTTCACGGATGTCTCTGTTGTGTCCCTGATTTGTCTGGGGGGACATTTGTCTAGCTCAACATAAACACTTCTTTCCAGTCATCCAAGGCCTTGGAAATGATCCAAAGACTTGCCTATTAAGATGCAGTGGCTTTCTGTCTATGAATCTGTGGCAATTGCACAAACAACCCTTACACAAACACCATGGCTGGATAGATTTTAATTTTAATCCAAACTGTATGTCGGTATGTGCTATTTGAAAGTGAGGAGGCTAATCAAGAGAGATGAAATAATAGCTACTGATGTTAACAGTATGCTTTCTACAGAAGAAGTGCTTTGCTTTCAATCCCAGCCCGCACTTGGTGCTGGAATGCACGTTAGGCTCCAGTCTGACTGTTACAGCTCTGCTATTGCTCCAGGCCTTGGGCCATTTCACCAGCTGGTGAAGGGAAACAAAACCTGTAGGCTTTTTCAAACCCTCTGCATATGACTTGTGTTATCATCTACCACTCAGAGAGTCAAATCAAAGCAGACAGCAATCCCCAGAGCCTTCTCTTGTCCCAACCAGCTGCAGAGGCTTTAAGTTTTAAACCCCATCCACAGTAAGTAGCACTGGCTCTGCTCACTCCCCCAAAACTGCCTCTGGACCTGGGTTGTCATTGCTTGGAGGTCCCTCTGGTAACAGGGGCATCCCTGGGAGAGTAAGCACCCAGCATTGCACCAGCCAGGTCCCACTTTGGGGTGCTGCCTCATAGCAGCTGTGCACGTACCCGAGCTTGGCATCCCACATAGCTGGCCAGCTCAGCTGGCAGACACTCATTGTAAGAGCAAGACTCAGTTGCACACAAGTTTGACAACAGTGTTCACCCTGCTGCCTGCCACATGGCCCCTCTAACTGTGAAGAGTATGGTGAGATTATAAACTCCCTGGGGAAACCTTCTTTTTGGTACACTCTGCTGGAGCAGCCAGCTAAAGGACAGAGCATTGCACATTTCTGCCTTTTGCAGGTCTTGGCTTTTCTGGCTCCATGCTCTGACATTCCCTACTTATTCTTGCTGCTCCCTTCCCCCAGGTGTTTCCCCTGTCTCCCCAGGTTGGTAGCCCATTTGCTGAGCACGTCTGAAGAAAAAAAAGCAGTTTCTAGCTGCTGTCACCCAAGGGAGAGAGGTGTTCAGGCCTGTTCATGGTCCTGTTCCCTGCATGCTCGCCCTCTGGTTTGTCCGAAGCCCTGGGCATCCCCCTCGCTCTGGGAATGACCAGCCACTGCTGTCTCAGTGGCCTGCCTGGGCCACTCACCTGGATTCCCACCACAGCTTGCTAAACCCAGCCTGCAGTGACTGCTCAGTGGCCCAGATACTCTGGTGGAGAGAGAGCCACCTCATCCACTCCACCACCCTCCCTGTCCAGCTGCCCCGGGCCTGCTGCATCCAGCCCCAGCCACGTCCAGCCAGGAGCATGGGACTGCAGTGGGCTCCATGTGTGCGTGGACATGCGGTCTTGTGCACATGTGCATGTGCGAGCATGGCTGTGAGCAGTGTGCTTGGTGGGCGAACACATCCATTGCAGTGTCCATGTGCCTTTCTCACATTCTCTGCATACAGGAAAATAAGAAGGCTGAACTCAATGAGACACAAAGAAATAGAATTAAAAACGAAGAGGCAGAAGAAATTAAAAGTTACTGGAGCTTTGGAAGCAGGCAGGGGAGGAGGTGGCTGGGAGCTGACTCATCCATCTTCATCAGCTGCAATGTGGATGACTGCAGGGAGCTGCTGGTTGCCCTTGGGCTGGGTCCTGGCAGCATGGGGATGTGATGGGGTGGCTGTCTTGCTGGGGCACCAGAAGTGTCCCTGGTTTTGAAGAGGGGACCTGGAGCGGGCAGCCACAAGAGCAGGGTGCTGGATGCATAGTGGGACACCAGTCTGGACACCAGTGGGCACTGGGACTGTGGCCCATGGCATGCTGCGGGTTTGCAGTGTGCTGGTAGAGCACAGCCCTACAGACTTACTGGAGGATAATGCTGGATTGCACAGTATGCTGGGAGAGCATGATGGAGCAGCCCAAGGTGCTGGTAATACAGCAACAAGACAGG
The DNA here is from genome assembly GCF_036417845.1 of Apteryx mantelli. NCBI lineage: Eukaryota > Metazoa > Chordata > Aves > Apterygiformes > Apterygidae > Apteryx > Apteryx mantelli. The sequence continues at coordinate 24,618,231 of NC_089987.1, read as the reverse complement.
CTGCTGGTGTCTAGAAACACAGAGCTAGCAATGCTGCTCAAACAAGGTGCGCTGAACCAAGCCCCAGCCAGGTCCTGATAGGGTGCAGGGTCCTTCTCTACCAACTAGCTGTGTGCCATGTTCTCAAAATGCTGCGAGCTTGCCAATAATTGGGCCCTGCAGACACCTAGGAGGGATGTGCAGCCCATGATAGAGTATGGGGAAACTGAGGCAGGGGTGAAGGGGCTCCCCACAGCACAAGGAGGAGCAGAGACTCGGCAGGGTGGGGAGAAGATGCTGTGTGTGCAGGGCAACATGGCTGGTCACACCTTGTCCTTGCACTTGGGAATGACTGGGAATGTCACCCATATACATGTGCCTCAGTTTCCCCAGCAGAAAGTGGAGAGGCTTCTCTGTGCGGTGAGTCAGTGCTTCCACCTTTGGGGTGGACTCTACTGAATTCACATTTCCTACTCCCCATCCTGCTTTGCTGCGGGAGGCTCCCAGGTGGCTCCCTGCAGGATGCCAGTCTGGGGAGAAGTGCAGTGAGTCCTCCCCACAGCACTGCCCTTATCTCACTGTGGAGGCACCTCGAGCTACACAGCAGGATGCTCCGTGGTCCCCAGTCCCACAGCAGGCTCCATGCAAGCACCATTCTCTGCCTGTGAGAGCCACTGTGTGCTTTCATGCTGAGCTGGACAGGCAGACAGTCCTTCTAGGACAGGGAGCCTTGGGGTTCCTCTCTGCTCCCTGCACTGCATCAGCAGGGGCTGGATACTGGGCAGAGCGCCCTGGCTAAGAGACACGTGGGGCCTTCACTACAGGGCAGCTGGAAGAACCCAGAGATCCTCCCTTTGCACTCCTCAGCCACCCCAGAACCCTGCGAGCACCATGTGCTGTTCCAGGACTGTTCTGGCCCTGGAGCCAGCTGTGTTCCTGTTCTGAGCCATGTCCCACTCTGTGGGAAAGGACTCTAGGGCCGACTGCTGAGCAGGAACCTTTCAAAGCCTTGCTTTCCCTGTTTGCTGAGACCCCTCCATCACAGAGCCCACTTAGCTTTGCAACTGAGCCATTCGCCCTGAGATTCCCACGGCCTGACTCATTCCCCAGCCCACCATGTACTGACCCTGCCCCTCGACTGCCAACGCCCAGCAGTTGTCCCCCGGGAGACATCCCATTCCTTTCCCTGTGTTTGCACTCTGTTGTGTGTCCTACATTCTTTGTTCCCACTGAAACTGTGCCCTGAAACACAGCTTCTTCCTGGCTCCTCCTGAACATTCTTATCAGGGCTGGGAGCTGTTACCCCAGCCCATCCCTCCCCTGCCTGGCTGGAGATGCCAAGTGATTAAACCAGCTGACATGTAGCACCACTGAGATATCAAAGGGATGACTGTCCTGGGAGAACAAGAAAGGGGACATTTCTGGCTCCCCAGGATCCCCATCCTCTATGGGTCCCTCCCCAACATATGATCCAGCCCCATCACACCAACCTGGTCCTGCTGCTGTTCCTCCTCCTGCAGCTCTGAGGGTCTCACGTAGAGAGAGGTGGGGTGCTGGACATGACCAGCCTCCTGGACAACCAGGGCCACTGCACCTCACTGTCCCTTAAGGGCCCCCTAGATGGGGGACCTTCCACAATCACAGACACCCATTGTCACTGGGGGCACAGGCCTGCACCAGTACACTGCTTGCCATCATCTGGGGCCTTCCTGGGTCTGGGTCTAGGGCTGGGGCTGGAAGCAGCAAATCTCAGCTAACATCACCCCTCCAGAACATCTGTGGGGGCACTGGGGACATGAACTGAGCCATGAGCTAGGCTGGTCCCTGCTCCTCCCTGCAGCATGAGCCTGGCAGGGCACACACTATTGATCATAAACTGACTGCAGGCTCTCATTCCCCCTCACCAGAGATCACAGAGCCTCCCAAGGACAGATTTCTCCAACACTCCTCTTCCAGGGGGTATAAATGGTCCCAGGGTTTTCCCATGCAGTGCTCTGCCCAGTCAGGCACACACCTTAAATATCCACAGAGATGGCCAGCCCTGCCAGTGCCCAGTACTGCCCTGAGGCTCTGCAGATGGATGGAGCTGGAAGTACCACCCCCATGCAGGTGGAATCCAGGCCATAGCAGAGAGAGTTAAATGGGCCTGGATGAGAAAAGAGGCAAGTTGCACTTCCAAAGGGAGACACGGTCTTTATTACCCACACAGCACATGATAAGGAACTGTGGTGCCAGGCCAGCTGGTTCCCACCCAGGTCAGGGCACTGGCTGTATCTTGCCTGCAGGGTGCTCTGAGCCAAGTCCAGCCATTGCCTTGAGCCATGCCAAGGCCTGTGAAATCCAGCAGCCTTGCTCAGCCCCTCACTGCACCACGGCTGCTGTCTGGATGTAATTGGGCTGCCAATTTAGGGCATGGGTCCAGGTGGACCTGGCTGTTGCAGGCACCAGGCTAGGAGTCTCCCTGCCCTGGGGCTTGTCAGAGTGTGACGGAGACAGAGTGCTGGTGTAGAGCGTGCTCCCATCTAGGTAGGTCCCAGTGCCATGCTTACCCCTCAGCCTTTGCCCCCTACACCAGGGAGCCCAGCTGAACTGGACCTCAGCCCTGGAGGTATCTGCGTGGGCCAGGCAGGGAGCAGTCACAGGGTCCTTTTGAGCCATGGTCAGGGTTTGGTGCTACAGCCAGCACTGGCCAAGGCATGGGGCTGCCCGCTCAGGGGTCCCGCTGCCACAGGGAGATGTGCTCATGGGCTGCAAAGGCAAATAGAGAGTTAGTGTTCCCCACACCAGAGAGGCCTGAGGGGTCTCAGCATGACTGGCTGAGGGGGACAGCCCTGGCAGAGCTGGAAGCTGGCACCTCCAGGGCTCTGCACCTTGATGAAGATGCTCTGGCTCACCCAAACTGTCTACCCCTTCCTTGTGGAGGAAGGAGATGGGCACAGCACGAGGGGCAGAAAGGGCTACCAGGCCACTCACCGAACTGGCAGATGTACCGATTTCGAGTCTTGCAGCGCTGGTCATTCCAGTTGAAAGCAGCTGATGCCTGCATCTCCACACAGTTCCCAAACCTGCAGCCCCAAGCAGGTGAGGGTGGTAAGGCAGGAGAGGCCCAGGGAAACATCATGAATGTGAGCTGGCTGCCATGGGCTTCAAGTGAGACACAGCCCCAGCAGAGACACTGCATAGCACCAGACCTGCTATGTCTCTCGTGGGAGCTAGAAGGGCAGGATCTAGCCAGGGTCATGGCTAGGCACTTACCCCTCGTTGTCCGGCTGTCCAAAAGCAAAGCTGGTGAAGGAGGATGGCTCGCCTGTGTCCCAGCGGAATGAGGCCTTGGATGTTTTGTAGGTGAGACCTGCCAGGGTGAGAGCCAGGGTGGCAGAGCCTCCAGCACCTGGGGCATGCAGCAGCTCTGTACCTTGGCACCTGCCCTGGTGAACCCTCACCAGACTGCATCTGCACAGCACTGATGCTGGCACTGCAGGCAGATGCACTGGCTCAGGAAGACAGCCCTGACTCCACAGCACAGCCAGGCACTTGCAGGGATGCTGTTTGGCCCAGGGGCGCTGGATTCGGCTCCTCTCTCCCCTGTGCCCCTTCAGAGGGCAGCGCCACGGCCTGGGTAACTCACCAATCCAGAAGTTACGGGTCTCAAAATCTGTGTCTGTCACCCTGTTGCTGGTTTCCAGGCGGCTGAGGTAGAAGGCCAGAATGTCCTGGACTTTCTGATTTCTGATCTGGGCCAACATTGCCCCTTTCTCCTGGAGGGAAGCAAGCGAGTCAGCCAGAAGAACTTGGCTCAGATCTGTGCTAGGCAGCCATGTGAGACATTGCCTGCTACTCTGCTCCCCAGAGAAAGCATGGAGTGGGTCATGCCAGCTACAGGAACAAACACCACTAGGGCTCTGTGCAGGAGGACCCATGCTGGGATGCTGCTCAGACAGCTCGGGGGCACACCTCCCCACTGTTACAGGGATGGAACCCATGTCCCTTCTTTCACCTCCCAGGCAAATGACCATCAGGGCACCTAGACCAAGCCTTGGGAGGCTATAAACCCCAGGTGACACTGTTTGGCTGCAGAGATCCACAGAACAAGGGGGTGGGGCTGCCTGAAGCTTTAAGAGCAGCTCTCAGTTTTGCCACTAGTTTTGATGGAGGCATCCAAAGCGTTCCCCACAAGGTCTCTGTTGGGAGAGACGTTTATGCTCCACATGTGTCAGTGAGCAGAAACGTTCCTGTTTTAGTGAAAACAGCCCAAGCTCAAAACTGGCAAACTTTGTAACTGGGCAAAACCTTTTGCTTAGCTGGGAACAAGGCTTTTCTGGTTTGTTCAGCCTTACTTGAAGGCTTCAGGTCATTTCGTCCAAGACTTGGCCATTTACAGGGCTCTGACCGTCGTGACAGCTACCATAGGGCCTTTCTCACAGCTGCTTGCGGAGACACTAACCCAACAGTTGGTAAAATGTGTCGGATGTCAGGGATCCTTACAAAACTGAGAACAAAGCAGAGAACTTCATGTATAAACACCAGACTCATCCTGGCTGGAGGTGTTAGCCTGCCATCAGCCAGGCTTCCTCTGACGCCCAGGGAGTACAAGGCTCATGTTGTGACTCAGGGCTCCTCTCCTGCCCTGGTTTGCCTGGCATGGGGGCCCTGCACCCACTGGCATCCTCATCATGTTATATCACTATGGGTTTCTGATTGGTTCATTCCCCATCCCCCACTGATCTCCTTGCCTAACTGGTGCAGTTGCTCAGAGATCCCAGAGCTGGCCAGAGCCCACCCCGCTCTGATGAAGGTCAGAATAAGCATGGTAAAGGGGTGGCTGTAAAACGCCCATCAGTCCCTCTCTGCAGGGATGATGGTGCAGACAGCTAGTCACCAGTGGCTCTCAACCATGGTAGCAGGCAGAGGGGGACGCAGGAGACACTCCTGTGTGGCTGCCCCATGGTATCACACAACTTCACAGAACTGGTCATATCATTTTCACCTACTGGAATTGGAGGCATTAAGGTGGATGTAGGGAATGGGCTGGCCTCAGGGCACCTCATCCTGACACCTGCAGGGCACCTTAAGCTGGGCGCCTGCACCATAACCACTGCACCTGGCTCCCCACACGCTGCCCAGCACATCCTGGGTCAATGGGCTGCCTCCAGAGCTTGGAGGGAAGCATGGACACAACCTGGGAAGTGCTCTGGCAGCGCCAGCATCAGGATCTCTCATAATTGCCAAGGCAGATTCTGCCACCCTGCCAGCAAAGGTCAGTAGCTGGGAAATCCCAGCTGGGCCCATATCCTATCCTCATATGGCAGGGAGGACACCACAGGCTTTGAAGCTGTCCTGGTGGGTAGGATCTCTGTCGCACAAAGCTGGGGGCTCACCTGGCACTTTATTTTGGCTCCATAGTATGTGTCAGCCTCAGGGGACACCATGAAGCAGTTGCCATCTATCCTCACGTCGCAGGCATGGAAGGGGAACTGAATCTTTGCTGCGGACACAGGCAGGCGCAGGTGGGTCCCTGCCCACCCTGGCACCCTGCATGCCAAGATGGGCCCTCTGGCCCCATGCACACCCAGTTTAGCCGTGTTGAGCCCAGCGCCCAGGGTCCCTGCATGGAGATCCTTGCTGTGACCCTGAACTGGCTGGCCTCAGCAGTATGGGCCGGCCCAGACTCACTTCCGCACTCAGCACCACTGTAGCCGATGTCACAGAGGCAGGAACACTCCTCCTTCCTGAACTTCCCATGGAGGCACTGCACACTGCACTTCACTGCAAAAAAGACAGCATTAGCCCTGGCCCAGCCTGTGGCAGGGCCAGCCTGGCTCAGACACCCTCATCTGTCCCAGCACACAACGCTGCAGGCTGTGGCATTTCTACAACGCACCACATGCTGCACTGAGTGGGCACTGCACACACATGTACTGTGCTATCATGTACACATGTGCACTGAACTGACCACGTGCACTGTGGTGACCGCACACATGCACACACTGAACTGGTGACCTACCACATACACTGAATAAACCATGCACACTGCACTCACCACACACGCATGTGCTGCGCTGACCAGGCACAAACATGCACTGCACTGACCAAAACACATGCAGTTCACCAAACATGCACATGCATGCACTGCAGTGACTGCATACAAGCATGCACTACACTGATCACACATGCACACATACACTAACACTAACCACACACGCGTACACTGCACTGACCACAAACACATGCACTGCAGCAACCATGCACATGCACTGCACTGACCAGTACATCCATGCGCTACTCCAGCCCCACACACATGCGTGCACTGTGCTGATGATGTCCAGCTCATTCTGGTCTACCATGTCCTTGCCTGAAGAGGAGAGGCAAGGGCAGGCAGGCATTGTACAGTGTGCCTGCCCCTCTCACCTTGGCAGTACCTGCCCGTGTATCCTGGGGGGCACGTGCACTGGCAGCTGCTCATGTTGAGGTGCCCGCTGTTCCTGCAGGTCATGCGACATGGGTTCCTGGGGACCTCTGGGCAGAGAGAGAGCACACACATATGTGCAGCTGTCAGGGGCCAGCTTTGTGCCTGAGATTGGGGTGTGTGTGGTGCCCCAGCACAGCAGTGAGCATGGGGGCAGTGGGGACTCACCGCAGAGCCCGCCGCCATGGTCCCAGGATTTGAAGCAGCCGGAGAGCCCGGCGGTGCAGAGCGAGCACCAGGCCCCTTTCTTGTAGGGGACAATGATCTTCCCGTTCATCTCCCAGTTGCCCCTGCCAAGAAACATAGAGGCTGGACATGTGGCATGGCCCTGTCACACCTGGTGGGGCACTGGGGACCCCCAGATGGGCACCAGGGCCAGAGCAAGGGGCAGCAAGGCAGGGTCCACCATGCTGTGGCTGGCCATGGCTCCCCCCACCATCAAGCATGGCCTTGCCCACACACTCAAGCCCCGCCCACCACCACACAACCTCCCAGCCCCACCCACTGCTTGGGCAAGGCCCCTCCCACACACCCAGCCTCGCCTCCTCATAGGCTAGGGCCCCCTGCACTACAATGCAGGTGACTCCGCCCACACTGCTCAACCCCACCCACACCCAGGGCAGGGTTCCACCCACACTACCCAGCCACACCCCTTCCCATGCAGGCCCCACCCACACAACCCAGTCCCGCCCACTCCAGGCAGAGGCTCCGCCCAGGTGCTCAGCCTCACCCACTGCTGGGTCAAAGCCCTGCCCACTCACAGCCGGGACCCCCCGCCATAGCCGTGCCCCCTTACCCCGGGGAGTAGGCGCAGGCGAAGGCCTCGCTGTGGCCCCGGCGCCCAGCGCACGTGTGCCTGCCACAGCCCAGCTGTCCCGACGTGGCCCAAACCAGCTGCAAGAGAGCCAGCACTGTCATCCCGCTGTCTCCCCGCCACCCCCCGCCGTGCCCCCACCACCTCTGCCACTGCCCCACCTGGGTGTAATGGCTGCAGGTGGCATTCCCGGCACAGCGCGCCGCCTGGTAGTCATAGTGGCGCCCCTCGGCGAACCAGCGCTGCAGCACGTCACCGAAGTCGCTGGTGCCCACTGGCAGCAGGGCTTCGCTCCAGCCCACGTGAGGGACCTGCGATGGAGCAGGGCCTGCCAGGCAGCTGGCTGCGCGTGCCCTCGCCAGCCGTGCCAGCTCCTCACTCCAGTCCTTCCAGGAAAGAGGCCAGTGCCTATGAGCCCACAGCCTGCTGGGTGGCACAGCCCAGACCCGCTCCCTGCATGGCCACCCCAGGACATGCCAGGCCTGCTGTGTCCTGCTCCTCCCATGGGCCTCGTGCTCACCGCTCAGGGGCTCTTTTTGCTTCCAGTCTGGGTTTGGTCCCCACCTCCCCAAGGTGGCCATCCTGGGCGGGGAACGGCCAGCCAAGTTGGGCATGGTTTCTCTATGTCCTAGCAAAATAGCTGAGCTGCTGGGCAAGCTGCAGCTGAGCTGTTCACCCCTTTGCCCTGGTGCTGTAGTGTGCTGTGAATAGCTGTGACGGGTCCCTAGGGCAGCCCTGCTGTGTCCCACTGAGCTTGCTTGAGGGAGCTGGCAGAAGCAGTGGGCCCAAACCTACCTCATTGGGGTGTGAGTGCTGGGGGTGTCAGGGACATCAGTCCAGGATGTTACAGGACCATCAGTGGACATCGGAGAACTATGCAGGGGTTGGTCACTGGGGGACCATCCAAGGGATGTCAAGCAACCATCAGAGGCAAGTGGGGGACATCAGAGGACCATCAGGGAACATTGGGGACCACTCAGGGGATGCCAGGGGACCAGCCCTGCCTTCAGTGTGCGTAAGGGCTGGCAGCATTTGGGACATGCCCTGCAGCTGGATCTCTGCCAGGCTGCACCAGACCTTCCTCCCCAGGGCCCCACACTAGCCATGGGAGGAGGCACAGGGGGCTTTTATGCTTCATTAGCTTGTTAATTAACTGCTGTTTGCTGCTGACAGGCCAGGGCTGCCCCTCCAACATGAGCACAGGCAGGAGGTAGATCGGGCACCCCCAGGGCAGTGCTGGCTCTGGCGGGGGGTGAGTAACCAGGGTGCTCACCAGCCTCTGCATGTTGGCAGCGGGTGGCTGCACTTTGCTCCTCAGCTTGTTGTGCAGCGAGAGCACCAGGAAGGTCTCCTTCATACTGAGAGCTGGGAGGGCAAGGGAGAGCAGGGGGTCAGGGCTGGGGGCTGAGTGGGGCCCTGAGGGGCCCCTGTCACAGCCAGCCCCACAGCCCCAGCCAGGCGCAACGGGGCCCCCCGCCGCCAGCCAGCAACCAGGGATACGGGAAGGCACCCGGGTCTCCATGGAGACCAGAGGGGAGAAAAGAAAGCACTTTTGGGCAGGGAGCACAGAGGGGGCAGGGGCTGGGGGGGCCTGGCCTGCCGAGCCCCACGCCTTGCACAGGCAGACTGAGACCAGGAACGCATCCGGCCCCCCCGATGGCTTTGGGGTCAGGTGCATTGGGGGCTGCCAGCACCTGCTGCCTCCATCCCACCCCTATCAGCCCTCTGCTAACCCAGGCTCCAAAACACACTGGGCTGGCCCCATTGCCAACCCTGAGCCCCCCCCCACCAGCCCAGACCCCTGTCACTAACCCCAGGCACCCATCACCAGCCGTGGGCTCCCATCGCCAGCCCAGACCCCCCCATTGCCAACGCCAAGCCCCCATAGTCAACCCCAGCACCCCCCAACCCACCATCCCTAGGCCTCCATCACCAGTCCAGCCCCAGGTCCCATCGCTAGCCTGGGCCCCTGTTACCATCTCCAACAGTCATCACCAGCCCCAGGTCCCATCACCAGCCCCAAGCCCCCAGTGTCAGCACAGATCCCCTGCCCAGCTGGGAAGCACCTGGCCTGGCCCCAGTGCAGGCAGCCAGGAACGTGATGCAGGACTGGGGGACATCTACCCTGTCCCCACTGAGACAGTGCTCAGGAGCCCCCCAGGGGGCTCCCTGAGGTGGCCTGCTCCACTCCAGAGCCAGACATCCCTCGGCTGCCGACAGCAGACTGCCCCCCAGCCCCTCTGCCAGTTACCTCGGTGCCCCAGAGCCAGCGGGGACAGCTTCTCCAGCGGGTCAGGTCCTGTCTCGCCCACCCTCCAGGCCAGAAGGCTGCAGGCCAGCAGTGCCAGGAGCCGGCAGGCTGAGACCCTGCCGTCCTGCATGCAGGCAGCTGGGGGGGCCAGGGCCCCGTGACTCTGTTCAGCTGAGAGAGAGGATTTGGGAGAGACGAGCTGCCCACCAGCCCTGGAGCACTGGCTTTGAGGCGAGTGAGGCCGCACACGTCTCTGTGCCTGCATGAGTGTGTGTGTGTGTGTGTGTGTGTGTGTGTGTGCGTGAGTGCATGCGTGTGTGTCTGGTTCCAAGATCTGATCCTATTCAAAACTTCAGACAGGCACTAGCTGGTCAGCTTGAACAAAAGGTTGACGGGTGAGTAATAGCTCTGTCAAAACAGTCGCTCACTGGTGCGAACGGGGGAGACGGCTCCTGCGGGGCCCCGCGCCAAGGCTCTGCATTGCTGCCCCACGGTGCTGCTCCGCCAGCACGTGTTCCTGGAGCGGATCTGTTGGGGGGTCTCGGTCCCCTGGGCACAGCACAGCCCTGCTCTGGTCACCTCCCTGCTGTGCCCCAGCCCTGTCACTGTGAACAAGGTTGGGATAAGAAGGGAGGCAGCTTACAGGAGCAGGTGTCCCAAGCAGTGCCCGCTCCAGGACCAGTCGTCTGTGTTTCAGAGCTTGGATCCCAGAGAGAGGAGTCAGCAAACAGGAGCAGCTTGTTCCCTGAGCCCTGCTGCCTGCTCTCATCCCATCCCATGAATTAAACATGTCAGGGAGGGGACACATACCACCAGAGAAGGAGCAGCAGGCACAAAGCCAAATGCCTGCTCCGGGGAGCTGGGCAGCGTGGTTACAGGGTGGGAGGCCTGTGAGGGCTGGGGGGCCGGCAGCAGGAGAGATGCCAGGCTGGGGGCCATGTCTCAAGGGGCCCTCGGGGTCAGGCATGGGCCCTGGCGTGTCCCGTGCTCGGGGGCTCAGTACTGCCCTCACAGCTCTGCCCCAGGCATGGGGCACTTGGGGGTGCTCCCTGGGCACAGGGGAAGTGTGTGGGCCTCGGCACACTGAGCCGCAAAAGCAGATGAAGGGTTAACACACCCCATCCAGTGCTGGGCACAGCTCTCAGCCAGCCGCTGTGCACATGAAGCTCAGCTCTGGCACAGCCCCGCTGGCTGCTTCACCCATTTCAGAGCATGGGGGAGAGCTGACCTTCCCCTCCAGCCGGGCCTGCAGGAGAAAGGTGGTTTCAGGGCACTGAGGCCCACTTTGTTGGAGGGGAAGGACCTGGGGGAGTCCAGCATGCACAGGGCCACACTGCCCTTGTCCCCTGGGGGAGATGACAACAGTGACAACCCCCCGTAACAGCAGGACACCCTGCTGTTGGGGATCGAGCATGCAGGAGGGACAGGCCGGTCAGGTGTCTTGTGGCTCTGCCCATGCCACCGTCCCAGCCCAGCCATGGTTCTCTTGTTCCCCTCTCATCCTGGCTCCCACGGTGAGGGGCAATGCTCAAGCACTGTGTCTGACTCCACTCTCCTCCTGGCTGGGGCAGCTGCAGCACCACACGCAGAGAGCTCATTGAGTACGTGGTGCCAACTCTACTCTGCAGGCTCCCTGCCCTCGCACTAGCATGGCTGCCCCCTCCCCAGTTCCTCCAGGAGTGAGGCAGTTTTTGGAGCCTGGCCTTACTGCTCACGCCCTCCATGACTTCAGACCCAGGAGACCTTCAGACCTGCTCTTCGGGTGGCTGAGGGACAACTGCATACTGTCATTTCCCTTCCTCCAGGCTGTCATAGATGGGATCAAGTGAGGCTAGTCTGTACCATGCTGACACAGTCCAAAAGACTGTCCCCAGCCCTCAGCACAGCTCTTCGGGCAGAGCTGGGTGTCAATGGAAATCCACCTCTGAAGGCCTTCAGTTCCTTAAACCTGACCCTAACCCTAAACCTGGCATGAACCCTGGCTCTGATGTTGAGGCTAACCCCAACCCTGATCCAAACCCTAATGTTAATCCTGACCTGAACACTAACCCTGATGCCAGTCCTAACACTAACACTTGACCCTAACCCTAATGTTAATGCAAATCCCACCCTAATGCTAACCCTGAGCCTAACACTAATGCTGACCCTAATGCTAATCCTGACACTGACTCCAGCCTGCAGGGGAGCCTAACCAGCCCCCTCTGAGCTCCAACTGCAAGTTGAGCTCAGCCCCATCTTCCCTCCTGGTCTGACTGGGGTCTCCTGGGCACACTCATGGCTATGCTGACCTGAGCGAAACACTGGCAAGGCCAGCAAGTCCCGAGGCACTGGCAGGATGCCTTCCCTGGCACAGAGTTTGCCCTCAGCACTGGCAGTGCCCACTGCCCAGCACACCAAGACAGCCAGACCCCATAGCGGGCCCTGAAGCCACAAGCTACCTTTTGTCCAGAGAGACTTCATCATGCTTAGAAAATGCATTGGATTAGCCTCATCCTGCACATCCTGGTGTGCCATGTGCCTTGTCACACAGGGTGATGCAGCAGGGACCATGGAGTGCCAGATCTGTGGCTGGCTGTGGGGTACAAGAGCCCCATGCCAGAGAGCCTGGTGCCACAGGTACCGTTGCGAGTGCTGTGACAGCCCCTGCCTGGCCCTAGTTGTCCCACACTGTGCCCATGGGGAAAGCTAGCATCTGCCGGCTGTGTGACATGAAAGGCCCCAAACGCTCTGATCTGCAGAGAGGGAGAGGGAAGGCAAGGGAAGGGAGAAGCTGGCACAGGTGCCAAGGGGAAAGTTTTCTACTTCTTCCTGTCCTCCCTTGACCTTGGCTGGGGGAAAAAAACAACAAACACACAGGCACGCACACATGCACAAAGGATAAATCCCAGCGAGCTGGAAGAGAGCGCAAGCTGGAGTGGAGGGATGGGGCTGCAAGTGAGAGACCCGCATCTCCCCAAGGCCCAGCCCTGCCTCTTGGCAAGGCAGTGCCAGCCCAGCTGGGTGCGTGGGGCACATCCATCCTCCCAGAGCTCCAAAAGCCAGGTAGGCCCCTCCATGGAAGAGTTCAGCAGGTCTGTCTGTAAAGGTGGGCTCTGTGCAGCTGGGAAGGGGGCACCGACATCTGCCTGGCCTGTGTGATGCTGCCAGCAAGAGATGCTCTGCCTCCACGGCAGCATCCCTTTCCCTGGCCAGGGGAAGCAGTGGACAAAGGGCAGGCACTGCAGGGGGATTGCCCAGCATCCTGGGGCAATGCCAGCCTGGCAGGACACATGGCACTGGCAGTGTGAGGGGTGGCAAGGCCGTTCCACCACAGGGGGAGGCTGCCTGGGCCATGGGGATGTGAGCTGGTTGCCCCTGGGTGGGTGGGCAGCAGTGTGGTGGTGGTGGGGTTCTTCATGCTGTGTTGCTGATGTGTTTGAGGAAGCTAAGAGCAGACAAAAGCAAGGAAGAGATACTGCCTTGGCCTTTCCCTGGTGGCCCCGGAGAGGGGACAGAGCCAGATCCATGGCAACTTGTCCCTGAACGCTGCATGGCAGAAGCCAGCTCTGCTTGATGCTCTTTGTTATGCTGCCAGCCTGGGTGGCTGTGTGCGTCCTGCAGCTGCCCTGCAGCAGCAACCAGGTAAGGAGCCTATACCACCCCCGTGCATGCAGGACTGGAACCATGCAGCCCTCTGGCCTCCTCACAGACATGCTGCTAGAGCCTTCCCAGCACCCCTGCACCCACCTTGCATGACTCAGATCACCCACACAGGCTCACATCACTGCCTCACAGCCCTGGGTGCCTGGCAGGCACAAACATCTCACCTGCAGTGCTGCCTGGAGACAGTGGGGATGGCTCCTGGCCTCTTCCCCTGCTGCAGTGAGATGATGCTAAACCCACTCGAGGCAATCAAGCAGCTTCTCAGTACCCAGATGCCTGAGTAGGGCTGGACAAAGGGCCTGAGACAGGAGCAGGTATAGAGACAGGAACAGACCACACGCTGCAATCAGGAGGAACAGGCTCTGCTCCAGGCTCTGTCTATATGGTGCCTCCAAACAGGCTCCAAACCCACTGCCTCCTTGAATGGGAAGGGGCTCTTCAGGCCTGTGGTGGGCCACACCAGGGCGATGGTGGACACTGGGCACAGTGCAGCTGGGTGGGTGACGGGGAAGTCCCTGTCTTCACCCCAGGAGTGCCTGAGCCACCAGCAGGTGCTGAGCACCTGGCAGCAGACACAGAAGCTGCTGTTGGCACAGGAGGCTGCCCACCTCCAGGGCACACGCTGCCTCAGGAAGCAGCTCTCCATCCTGCAGAGCCGTATCCAGAGGCAGGCCAGCAAACACAATGGTAACCCCCAGTCTGGCCCACCACTGGCCTCGCTGGAGGGAGGATGTCCCCATGGGACCAGCTTGGATGCTCAGGCCAATGGTGGGACACCCAGGAAGGGACATTGAGCTCTGCTCTGGGGAGCAGGGAGGGTGGTGGGGGCTGAGGACAGCTCCAGTGTGATGGGGTCCATCTTCAGCTCTGTGTTTGTCCCATGGAGACCTGCCCGCAGCTGCTGGTGCAGCTGGAAGGGCAGAAGCTGGGCCAGAGCATGTGGATGGGTCACGACATTCACTTTGTCTGTGACATTGGCTTCTGGCTGGTGGGCTCGGAGAGCCACACCTGCCGGCACGACCACACATGGAGCAGCACACAGCCCTTCTGCAGAAGAGAAGGGGAACGGGACTGGGGCACTGTGGGTTTAGCCCCAGCCTGGGCTCAGCCTGGCTCCCATGCTCCTCCATCACCCCCAAGATGCATGGCCCCATCATCTTGCTCCCCAGGAGATTGCCTGAGGCTGCAGGACTGCAGGAAGAGCAGCCCAGAGGCTGCGGTGATGGGTACTAGGGCTGTATCCAAAAGCAGCTGGGTAGTAGAAAGGGGTGAGAACTCCCTGGTCTGGTTTGGGTCTCACGTTATTTATGAGCTGCTTCTCCCCAGGTATTGATGACTGCGCCAGCAACCCATGTGCCAACAGTGGGACCTGTGTGCTTGGCATCCAGAGCTACACCTGCTTCTGCCCCAGGGCTGGGCAGGCCCCACCTGCCAGACCAGCATCTGCAGCTGTAGGTGCCCTCAGGTCCCAACCATGTAGGGGCTTAGGTTGGGGCTGGGGGCCTTGTATACCCCTTGGGCTGTTGAGGAAAGGGAGCTCACCCGACCACATGGCGCCCATCTCATCCTTTCCTGGCAGTCGCTGGGAGCTCAGTCCACGTGTGCCCCTGTAGTGCTCCCCAGGTCCCCCACCTCAACACTGACACCCCTCAGCAACTCCTCTTTCAGCCACCAACCCCACTGTGCTGAGGGCCACCTGGGCTCACAGCGGTGCAGCGGTGACACTGGCTTCCAGATTTGAGCCGGAGGCATGTGTCAAGGTAAGGGGGTGGCAAGAAGGGCTGGACCTCTGCAGTGACAGGGCAACCCACAGTGTCCCGGGGCCCGAGCCCTGGCCATGCACATCTCTGCTCCTGCCAGATGTGGATGAGTGCCAGCTGTTCCAGTCCAGCCCCCAGACCGGGATCTGCCTCCATGACTGCCTCAAACTTCCCAGCTCCTGGAGAGTGCTGCTTGTCTGCCCCCCAGGTTACGTGCTCCACACTGACCGCAACACATGTGATGGTGAGATGCCAGGCCCACTATTGCACATGCTTGTGCGAGTGCCCACCTGGCTGGGGGTGCTCATGCAAGACAACCCTGTGCACTGCCCTGGGCATGAGGTGTCCCACACATACTTGTGTGATCACCCCCATGGCTGGGAGGGTGGGACAGGGGATGGGAAGCAGGGAGGTGCAGGACTGGAGCAAGGCTGGCCCCAATCACCCTGCTTTGCTTTGGCAGATGTGAACGAGTGCGCCAGGAACCAGCATAAATGTACCCACAGCGACCTCTGCATTGACATCTTTGGGGGCCACCGTTGCATATGCCCAAAGTGCCCCCTGCCACGCCACAACACCACCTATGTCAAGACCTCCACCTTGTGAGTACTGCACATGGTTTCGGCCACATCACACCCTCCGCACCAGGGCCTGAGGAGACAGGCCCATGCTAGCCACTGCTGGGGCAAACAGCCGTGTGGGAGCCCCTGGTGTGCCTGGCACTCCCCGTTGTGCCCTTGCCAAAGGCTGTGGGATGATGGTGGCTGAGGGTGCGGGTGAGAGCACCCTAATGCAAGGTGGCTTTATCCAGGCACTGTGCTGGTGCTTGGGGCTCCAGCCAGCGCATGACCTGTGCCAGGCAAAGTACCTCTGTCTGGGAGCCAGACTCCAGACTGGCTTCACCTAAATGTCAATAATGCTGGTGCCCAAGACCCTGGCCTCCCAAAGCCCCAGTCTGGGGAGGAACAATGCTATTTCCCCTCTCCTGTATATTCACAGGTTGCAATCCAGCAAGTAAAACACATGCAGTCCCGCTCCTGAGATCGAATGGCTCTGTGTGCAGTCACTGGGCACAACCGAGCCCTGGCTGGCTTCACTCCTTCTCCCTTGCACAGCACAGCTCTGCTTTTGCTTGCAGTGACCCAAGCAGAGGAGCAACCCTGCTCCGGGCTGCAGAGCTGCAACTGTAGGAGGCAAAGCTCAGCCCAGCTCCACCGCTGGCTTCTGGCCAGGACTGTGATGTCTCCCAGCCCCAACCTAGAGTCTGTGTGCTTCTCCCTGGAGTCAAACCTGCCCTCGGAAGAGTGTGACACAGAGCTACTCCCTGCAAGGCATGGTGTTTGCCTGGTGCAGGCAGGTATGGGACATGGGTCTGAGGCCAGGCATGCTCAGACATGGCTGTCTTGGGTTTCCTAGCCTGAGCTCTGCCCTGGTGCATGACCAGCTGTGAGACTGGAGATGCTGGGTACAGTCAGCTGGACACCCTGCAGCGTGAGCAAGGCTGGGCTGCAAGCACACAGGTGGCTCCTGGAGAGTCAAACATTGCTGGCTGCAGTGATTAGCAGCGGTATCCCTTGTCTCCTGCCAGCCAATGCGAGAGGAAGCCCTGCCCCATGGACAGCTGGGCCTGCCACCTCACTGCCACCTCCATCTCCTTCCACTACCTGCCACTCCAAGCCAACTGTACTGTGCCCCATGTCCTCCTTGAGATGTCTACCACCTGTTTCATGGGTGATAGCCTGCACTTTGCCATAACAGGCATCTGGGGCCAGGGCTTCTTTGCTGTGTGGCATTCTGACCAGCAGACGGGAGACCTGGTGCTCACCAGCCCTGTGGTGGGGCCGGCCATGCTAGAGGTGGAGCTGGAGATGAGCAAATTCTCCCACAAGGTCCTCCTTGGCAAGCACATCTTCATGGTCACAGCCTTCGTATGAGCTCTGTATGAGCTCTGATCCCTCTTTGTGGCAGATCCAAGGCCAGTGTCTGTCCTAGTAAGTGATCTAGCAGGTTCAGCTCAGTGGAGGCCCCAATTCTTGTCCCATTAGAGACATACCCCTCCTGTAACACTTGCTCATGGCTGCTGGGGCAAAGCAGCTGTGGTGGACAGCCTGCACCATGCAAAAGCTGCAAGGGAAACCGGAAGGCCATGCTGGAGATCACAGCATATGCTGGGTTTGCCTGGGCCCTGTGGCCTTTGCTTTGCTCTGTGGCACCCAGCATCGCCGGGCAGGGGGACCAGCTTCATAGTGATGCTGGGTGCCTGTGCCAGCCCCCTGCTTTCCTCTCCACTGCCCCAGCCTGCATGACACATGAAGGTGCATGGCAGAACAAGGGGGCTCTTGTAACTGCTAATAAAAGGAAGGCCGCTGCAGGAAGGGTGTCCTCCTCGAGCAGGGAGGTGTGCTCCTTGGGGAACGCTCTCTGCAGCTGCAGACAGCACTGCAGGGCCCTGGGGAGAGCCTGGGATGGGAGCCGCAGTCTGCCTCTTGCAGAGCTTGGCTTAACAGGAGAGCTGTCAGGCATGGCCAGAATCACACAGGCTTCACGTCACTCCTAGTACTGACTTTCCTGGGGGCCACAATACTGAGCCTCCCTGCACAGGGCTGGGAGAAGTGCTGAATGTGCTGTCCCACAGGCCACAGCCAAGGGGACTGGTATGCACCCCACACTTTTGGCAGGTGCCAGGCATGCAAGCCGCTTGGGGAGTGCAGCAGGGCCCATTGGTGCCAGGCAAGCGGGGCACAATGACCGGCATGCATTTCCTCATGGTCAGGAAGCACTACTCTGCAACAGCCCTGGCAGGAGCCAACCACAGGAACAGTTGAAGCTGCAGCTCTACATCTCAAGGAGTGCTCAAATCATTTCATCCCTCCATCCAATGCCATGGAGAAGGCAATGCCAGAAACCCCTGCTCTGGACTTGAGTGCAGGCAGTGCATGAAAGAGAGGTGCCAGGCTCTGTGCCAGTGTGGCCTCCAGCAGGGGGTCTTTGGGCACCCCCTGTCACCACCAGCATGGCCCTTCTTCAGTCTGTCACTGGGCACTGTCAGCCCCCACTGCCACACAGGGAGAGTGGCAGCAGCTGGAGGTTGAAAAGGTGAGGAGGTTCTATGGGGACAGCAGTTGAAGAACACACTCCCTCCGCTGCCGTGGGACCCTTCTCTTCACACACAGAAGCCCTCTTAGGTGAGGGTCCAACTGGTTCATGCCTGTGCCCCCTCCCCACAAAGCAGCCCCTATGTGCAGCTTGCAGCCAGCCTAAAAAGACCTCTTTCTGCAGCTCAGCCCCGTGCTCTGGGCCAGCTGGGTGCCCATGCTGGACAGCGCCACCAGCTCCACTCACCAGCACCTGGGTGCCACCTCTGGGGTTTGACACAGCCAGCTTGCTGGAGAAGCACAGTCAAGAAGGCAAAAGCCTCCCTGGAAGGTGGCTCAGTTGAGAGCTGGGCTGCTGAAAGTGGCCATCTGTGGTGACACTGCCTGGGAGGAGAATGGCTGTGATGGCAGGCTGACCTGCTCCAGCTCTCAACCAATTTCTAGTCCTTCCACCTCCTGCTCCCAGAAACTCATCCCCAGGAGGTAAGTGACCTGGAAAGTCTTGATGTTTTCATAAAAACACAGCTAATATTACTAGCAACACTCCAAAATTGGCTCGGAAATGGCGGCATACAGACATCCTCCATTCTTTCCAAAGAGGCCTGAACTTTTGAAGGGTCATGATTTTTCTGACCTTCCCCATTCCCAAGAGGATTTGGCATCTCCCTTAGCAGTGAAAGGCAAGATGAGTGCATGTTCCCAGGCCCTGTGTGTGTGTGTGTGTGTGTGTGCGTGCATGCACGCTGGGGCTTTCAAAACCAAATTAGACAGCTTTACAAGTCAGTATAAAACTGATGGCATTTCTGATACCGAGCACGGCAGAGAACTGCATCAGGAGCTTCTGCTGCTTCGAAAATCACTGCCTGGATCTTAAGTTACGAAGACTACAGGATGGACGCCAGCCTCTGTGCACCCAGGCGTGGGTGCTGCGGTGCTGGCACTGCAGCAGGCACAAAGGAGAAGGCCCTCTCTTTGCGGGCTCCCAGCAGCTGGCTGGGGGGCCTCAGCAAGCACCCCCAAGCGCAGCCAGCATTGCTCTGCCTGGCGAGGGCAAATGCACAAATCACAGGGGTGCGAGTGCAGACTCGGCGCCCTCCCCACCCTGCAGGCCCCCTGCCAGGCTGCCCTCCCCCTCCCCAGCCCACAGGCCCAGGCCCCGGCTGCTGGGCCGCGGCGCCGGGCCGCCCTCGCCGGCCCCAGCCCTGGGCCCCGGTGCCGGGCCGCCCTCGCCGGCCCTGGAGGCCTCGCCGCAGGCAGCGCTGCCCGGCGGCGGCCCCACGGAGCGGCCCGCGGCGCCCGCACTCCGCGGCGCCCCGGCCGCAGCGCGCCGAGCGCCGTTTGGAGCCTGCGCCACGCCGTAGTCGCAGCCGTTGCCATGGCGACGGGCCCAGCGGCCCGAGCCCGCCGAGGCGCCCGAGAGCTGCCGCGCCGGCCCGAGCGGGGCCCGCCGCCCGCCGCCCGCCGGGCATGAGGCGGGCGCGGGGCCGCCCGGAGCCGCCGCTGCGGGGAGAAGGTGAGGAGCGGGCGGTGGCGGAGCCGCGGGCAGGGCCCGGCCCGGCCCTCCGCAGAGGCGCATGGCTGCTCGTCCCGCTGCCTGCGCCGGCCCTTCGCCGGCGCCGGGGCAGGGCTCTTCCCGGCCGCCTGCCTGCGCCCCCGGGCCCGGCCGGGCCTCAGCGCGGCGCGCGTGGGGGGCGTCTCGCCCGTCTCGCCTTGCCGCCTGCTGCCTGCCCTTCGCGGCTCTGCTCCTTCGTGCTCGGCGTGCGCCCCCCGCTGAGCAGCGTTTGAGGACCGAACGTCCGGAGAGGCTATAACCTGTTAACGCTCCGTTTCTCGGCTAAGCCCCCCCTGCTAATCAGCAGCATGAGATAGGTGACCCCCCCCCCCCCCGTGGTGGTGTCACATCAGTCCAGAAGTAAGCCCCAATCATGACTTTGTCCGCTGCTTTTTATATGCAATGTTTTCTACAGCTGTGTGGAAAGGAATGCAAGACAGAGGCTTGAGGGCACATACCCATCGCTTAGGGGTTAGGGCACTCAGCTGGCAAGGGGAGATCCTGTATTCTGGAGCCAGTTCACATATCTTTATTTTTCATCAGTATCTTTAGAGAAATTACAAAGGAACCCTTGGGGTTACAAGGGAAAGCCATGAGGAACTGCCTATACTACTGCTTTGAAACTGGACAAAGTATTACACACTGCTTTCGTCTGGGTTTCCTGAAAGTTTTTGTCACAAAAAAAAAGCTTCTGTGGGATGCTTGTAATCTTAAGAATAGTTTAGCTAGGAGGTAGCTTACAGTAGCTTTAGTGACAGATCGCTGCATAAAAAAATCCTGTCTGTATAGTTGTACAAAAAAGTTATGGCATTAAATGACATAACATTAAAAAAATCTGGTATTACAAAATAGTCATGCAACAAAACAAGAATTCCAGATTCTGCGTGGGCCCAGAAGCAATAAGTATGTGCAAACAAGTTTTCAAAAACCTAAGGAGAAAAGTGTCAAATTATTTTATTAATAATGATTTCTCATTACTGATGAACCAATGGCCATGTACCAATCTGAACTATGAATGAATGTAAGCAGATACTGCTAATTTCTTCAAGGACTGGAGTTAGGATTTTATTTCAAATTGCTTGTGTATCAGACTGTGCTGAGCATAAATAATATTCTTTTATATTCTTACCCTCTACTTCTCTATCAGTCAACCCCAAAAGAGAAAAATCCTTTGCCTGTGGCCGATACAGGATAATCGGTGTATCAAGATCTGAATCATTCTGCTTGTCCATTCAGCACATTGGCACATTTGCTGTCTTCCATGCCTTTGGAATTTTTCTGGTATAGGAAACTTTATCAAAAATACCATGAGTGAACTAGAGATCTCCTCCTCTTTTTCTTTCAGTACACTGGTGTACAAGTTAATTAGACTAGTTGAAGTGTTATTTAACTTCCTCTTTAGTTACTAATGAAACATTTAGTTACTAATGAAGGACAAGAAGGTGACTGCAAGTAGTCAGTATGGATTTACAAAGGGGAAATTGCAGTTAACCAACCTGATGGCCTTCTGTTATGAGGTGACTGGCTTGGTGGATGAGGGGAGAACAGTAAATGTTGTTTATCTCGACTTTAGTAAGGCTTTTGACACTGTCTCCCATTACATCCTCACAGACAAGCTGATGAAATGTGGGCTAGATAATTGGTCTGTGAGGTGGATTGAAAACTGGCTGAATTGTCAGTCTCAGAGGGTTGTGATCAGCACCACCAAGTACATCTGGAGGCCAGTCACTAGTGGTGTCCCCCAGGGGTTGATGTTGGGACCAATACTGTTTAACATCGTCATTAATGACCTGGATGATGGGAGCGAATGCACCCTCAGCAAGGTTGCAGATGCCACAAAACTGGGAGGAGTGGCTGATACACCAGGCGGTTGTGCTGCTATTCAGAGGGGCCTTGACAGACTGGAGAAATGGGCAGGGAGAGGACCCTTCTGAAGCTCAGCAAAGGGAAGTGCAAAGCCCTGTGCCTGCGGTGGAGTAACCCCATGCACCAATACAGGCTGTGGGCTGGCCAGCTGGAGAGCAGCTTTGCAGAGAAGGAGCTGGGGGTCCTGGTGGACACCAGGCTGACCATGGACCTCATGGCAAAGAAGGCCAATGGTATCCTGGGCTGCATTAAAAAGAGTGTTGCCAGCAGGTCAAGGGAGGTGATCCTTCCCCCATACTCAGCACTGGTGAGGCCACATCTGGAGTAGTGTCCAGTTCTGCATTCACAGTACAAGAAAGACATGGACCTTTTGGAGCAAGTCCCTGGAAGGGCTGCAAGTAAGGGACTGTAGCATCTCTCATATGAGGAGAAGCTGATAGAGCTGGGAGCGTTTAGCCTGGAGAAGAGAAGGCTCAGGGGGCTCTTATCAATGTGTATAAATATCTGAATGAAGGGTGTAAAGGGATGGGACGAGACTCTTCTCAGTGGTGCCCAGTGATAAGACATGAGGTAATGGACACAAACTGGAAGTCAGGAAATTCCACTTGAACACAAGAAAACACTTTTTCCCTGTGAGGGTGGTTGAACACTGGACCAGGTTGCCCAGAGAGGTTGTGGAGTCTCCATCCTTGGAGATATGATGGTTTCTGTCCTCCATCAAACCCCAACTGGACATAGTCCTGGGCAAGATGCTGTAGGTGACCCTGCTTGAGCAGAAGTGTTGGACCAGATGATCTTTAGAGTTCCCTTCCAACCCCAACTATTTTGTAATTCTGTGAACTGTGAATCTGTGAGCGTGGTGCAGAGATACCTCAGGTTAGCTCAGGTCCAACAGGGCTTCTTATTGTCAGTTCTGCAATGCCATCCCTGATCTGCTGCCTGTATTGTACTCCTTAGTTGCACCTGAGTTGTACCTGAGTCTTCCATGAAGCAGAGCATCCCAACTCTCTGTTGTCCCAGAGAATGGAGTACTGACCATATTTCTCTCCCAAGGCAGGTTTTCTTAAAAGCTCATCCTGGCTCAGTTGCAAGCCAGGACACAATCCAACACACATTGAAAAAAGGAGAAATAGCTTCTGAGCTTGTAGCTGTTGTGCAATGAGGAATCATAACCATCAAGAACTTTTCAGGTTATGTTTTGTAACTCATCTTCGCAGTTAAATCTTGCTTTCTCATGCCAAGAGTCCAGACATTGTAGAACAGCTGAATAGTTTAGCTGCTTCCTGCATGGGTGTCCTGCATATGTAGCTTTCTGTCTTGTTCTGCTACAGACAATTTGTTTTATAGTTGTGTTGTAGAATAATTCCTGCTTCTTTTCCCCTTTTTGTCATTAAATTATCAATTCGCTTTTTTTAGTTTCTAGTCTTTCCACTTCCTTTGCTGCTGACAAAGGAGTCTTTGTTTTCTTGGATGTTGTGTAGTGCTAAGGTTGCAATTCCAGAGCACGTGCTCCAATGAGGCTCCCTGCTTTCACTACAGTTCTTTTCTGGTCACTAGCTAAAAGAAAAATATGGCATATGTGAGACAGGTGAAAGCATTTGCTCTGCCATTATCCATAACAGCTTTCTGAAATGAACACATCCCCAAAACAGAACAGATTGTACTCGATCTCCAGACTGCCACCAAAATATCCCCTTTGCTCTTTTTACTTGCCTTAGGTCTAGATCTGTTAAAAGACTGGCAAAACCTACAAGTTTCCCTTAACTGAAAATCTGTGGTATTGTCGTTTCATGCAGATGGCAGCACTTGCTTTTAGAGTGCATGATTGTTCTCCCCTTTTGTTACTATAGATCGCAAATCCCCTTTGCAGAGAAAAGTCTCTCATCAGATGCTCTGTCCTGGTTTCTCTAACTTTCAGTCCGGCTGCTAGGAGTATGTCTCCAGAAACAGGGCTCAGTCACAGTATTTCTATATCACATACCTTTTTGTTCTCCTTTTTTGATTTCTGTAGATGAACATCTGCAAACCTCCTAATAAGACAGCTCCAGAGAATTTGGGTGAAGCTGTTCCTGAGGTCCAGGCCCAACGCGCTCGAAGGAATGGCTGGAGCTGGCCTCCACATCCCTTCCAGATTATCGCCTGGTTGTTGTACCTCTTCTTTGCGGTGGTTGGCTTTGGAATTCTGGTTCCTCTTCTGCCCCTCCACTGGCTGCCCGCTGGCTATATTGTATCCTTTGGTCCAGAACAGAACATAACTGTAAAAAAGTATCAATGGTAATTTTCTAAAAAAATTGTTAGGTAGTGTAGAAAGCATAGGAGAAAGCAGTCAAGCCAGAAATTTTTCTGAACTATAACCATAATCTTGATCTTCTCCAGTCTGTTAAAAACACTTATTTTGAGATCCTCTTTGTCTATCCACTTTAGGTAGAATACTAACTAGATTCTACTTCTCTCCTTCATGACTCTCTAATAGAGTTACTATCTTTGCCTCCAAAGCTCTTACACTGTCTACTCCTGCCTACATATCTCCTTTTCCTAATAGCATTCTTCTGTGTAAACTTCTTCTACAGTTGTGCTGCAGGATCTGAGGATAGTCATCCTAAAAAAAACCCTCCTGAAACATCCTTGCTGTGATGGGCAGCCACACTTCTCTGTGCTGACTGAATGGGTCTTGAAAAGTAGCTGTGTATGCTTATGATTATAAGATGTGGTTGCTTGTGATAGCAGATAAGCTTCTCCCAGAGGCCTTTTCCTGTCCTCTGTAGAAAGACTATGAATGAAAGACAAGGTGGTGCAGTGTGAACATCAGAGAAGAGGTCTATCATGAGAAAGTCTTAAGCAGCAGTATAATATGCATGTAATGGAAGTATCATTACTCTAAATATGAGCATTATCAGAAGATAATAAAATTAGGTGCTGATACTATCAACGCATCTTGTCTTGTGTGCTGCCCAGCAAAGCCTAACTTGGCCCAGCCCATCTGTTTTCTGCCTCTTGTCCTCAACCCACCTCCCTAAAGCTGTGTGCTCTTTTTGCTTCTGCAGCCGAGAAGCAGAGGGACTACCGTGTGCTACTCTTCCCACCATCCAGTTGCATTCGTCCCATTCCCCACTAAGGCTCTGGGGTGGAGCAGAACTGCAGTGTGGGCAGGGTTTGGGATTGTGTGAGTCTCCAGAAGGGGCTGTGCCAGAGTATGGGGTCCTGTGCTGGGAAGAAATCCTAATGGTCTCAGTGCCACCTTGTACTGTCACCTGCAGCAGGGGGTGAACTTCCTCAAAGCCAGGCCCTAACTCCTGGACAATCAGCTTGTCTAGGGAATGGCAAACTAGAAGAGGGAGGGGGTGAATCCTGAGATTTCAGTTCAGTACTAACAAAGCTGGTGAAGGGCTAGAATGTGTGAGCAACTGTTTGCTTTTGTCATCTCTCTGATAACATCTTTCCTGGTAAAAATAAAATTGACTAAAAGTGAATCAGTGAGATTCAAGCTGTAAAGTCTGACCTTGCTTATGAAATGTCATATAAAGCCAAGGCAAATTTGTGCATGTACATTTTTGATATGCATAGCACACACATTTTTGGTGTACACAGGACTTCCTGTTGTCAAAGGCCAAATTAGAATGAAATTAAATAGTCCCATTAGTGCTTGTTGTTTTTACTAGGTTCTTCTCTGGCAATTCCTATGAAGATTATTCCAGATATGTCAGTCTTACTGTATCAAAAATCAAGGGGAAAATTTAACATTGTTCTGTAACTGGAAACAAGAAAAATCTTTGGTAACAGCCTATTTTGCTTTTCATATTTACAGCTTCCTTAGCAGAACCAGATAACCAAGAAATATTGAAGACAATCCCAGGGAAAGTTCTAAAGATATGTTACTTGGATATGCGCTTATAGAATTTGTATATTTGATTTAAGTATGTCCATGTAGCCTTTGATACATTTGGGATACTTTTTGTGTTGCTTTATCATTGGTTTAGTTACATTTGCATGACTTACTGTTAATAATCTCATTAGCCAACAGCAGGCCTTACATCTGTCTTACCAAATTCCTTTGTGTTATCATGGTTCAAACCTCATAAGTATATCTACAGAGTATCTTTGTACCTCAATCTAAACACGTTCTAATTCAACAGATTAATGTATCCCAAAGCTTTACTATCAGTTAATAAAGCACTAATGTTTCTTTTTTGTCAAAGGTGAATCCCTTCCCGTTCATCAAAGCTCCAGTCAGCTAGGCCTCTCAAAGACCTCATTTTTTCCCTAATTACACTGCTGTGATTTCCATAAACCTTAGTATGATCAATGGTGTACACAACTGAGTGTATAACAAATAAGTAGGAAGATTAATTTTTGGATGCATGTTTATTAAATTACAGTATCTTGAGAAGCAAACTCCAGAGTACTGTCATATTCCAGACATGTAAGGCTGCTGCTTAGTATTCCTTTCAAATACTGACAGTTCAGATGTGTGATCGAAAGTGCTCCTAGAGGTTTTTATCCTCTGACTTATTACTGCAGTTAGAAGTAAGAATCCAAACAGGTAATCTTTAGAGGAAGAATGACAACTCCTGGATAGTGTCTTTCAGTAAATTATATAGAATTCTACTTTATTAGTTCTTGCTGGGGATTCTGACTAAGGAAAAGGAAGCAAGGTGTTCAGCAGTACCAGTTCCTTGATGTGTCTTTTTTTTTTTTTTTTTTTTGGAATTTAGTCTTGTGAGGGGGCATGTGCATGGCCTTAACTGGCTGTTCCTTTCCAAGGATTCTGTATGGCCTAAGAGATGTGGACCTGTGCCAACAGTCTGCTCATGGGGTCAGATTCTGGTAAGTAAAGGTAAGTTCTAAAACTTCTGTGCTAGGAAGCACATTTCTGTGAGGCAGAGAAGTACGTAATAAAGAGGGTTGTTCCTGTAGATTTAGTTTTGTTTACCCAGAGAATATTTACTGCAGAGAGGCAGGCAGTGTTAATGAAGCTCAGATGAATGTGCTGTAATCAGTTATATAGTAATTTCTAATGACAAGCCATGTACTTCTCATCTGTGCGAGCTTTGTGTACTAAGAATAAATATATAGACATAAAATGGCTCATACAATCCTTAACTGTGTACTTCAGTGTCCAGGAGTGTGTTTTATCTACCATTTAGTCGTTCATCTTGCTGCAGTCTCCATTGATCCTGCGGATACCAATGTGCGAAAAAAAAACTATCTGGGGCCTCTGGCCACCTTCAGTCGTAATCAGCATGCACATGTCATTGAAAATCGTCATTGCCATGTCTGTGATGTAGATGTGTAAGTATCTTCTCTTTTCCTTCTGTTAATCTCTCTTCATCACCATTAGACTGTAAGATAGAATCTGAGCCCCTGAAGTTCTCAACTCTGTAGTGACATTTAAATTTCACCCTGTGACAGTTAGTTGGGTAGGTGTCCATTGTTGAATGTGGACATGGTTCTATGTGGCTGTTTTTAATCACTCTTATGTTGTGTGGAGAGGACTGTACTGAGTGGTTCTGTGTTGTTTGGATGTTGTTTGATCCAAGAACAAGATGCAACTTCTGTGTGTGTGTGCTTGGATTTAACTAGACACTAATCTGAAAGCTGGAAAAGTTTGGAGGGCAGATATTAAGATGAAGCTTTGCAGAATTGCTAAAGGGCTTCAAAGAATAAGAAACTGATGATCTCCAAATTGGAAATTACACAGTGCATAGAAAAGGCAAATTTTGCAGTGTTTGTGATTGTGCTCCAAGAACAGCCAACAGCTTTGGGTGTTTAAGCATTCCTGATGTAGTGGGTTTTCTCACTACTGCCAGGATCTCTACTGTTGTACCCCTCTGTATTTGTCTCACTGGAAAGTTATGGTAACAGGTTGGTAATGCCACTCTAATACCACCCTTTTTTTGGCAGGAGTGCCAAGTCAAAGCACTGTGGAACTTGCAACAAGTGTGTGTGTGGCTTTGATCACCACTGCAAATGGCTCAACAACTGTGTGGGGAAGAGGAATTACTGGTAAGGGCCTGGCATTGTGACAGGAACATTGCACAAATAATATCCCCTTTCTCCTCCCAGGACTCTCCTGCCTTTCAGTCCAGTCTGTACTCTGTCACACAAAACCACTTTTCTTTCAGATCCCAACTGAATAAAATCAGTCAGGAGGAAACTAGATGGAGATACAAGCATGACTATGACATTCAAATAAAGGGAGGGATAAAACCCCTACACTTAGAATTTTGTAGTCGAACATCCACAAGTAAAATAATCTATTATTTGGTATAATTGATTATTTGGTATTAGGAAAAGCTTATGAGATGTTGACTGGGTGTCTTTAATGCTTCTGAAGCATGATTATGCTGTTGTTCCTGCCTCACAAACAACTTGAATCCAGATTGCCTTTCCTGTGAGACTTGCCACGTGGCAGGAGTTAAAGCCGCGTATAGGCAATTCTAATCTGTCCTGGGTCTAAGGTAAAGAATAAGGAGGCTATCACTCATGATTGCTGCTCAGCTTATTTTCCTGCACTAAAACCTCAAGGAAAGCAGGGAATTGTTACTACTGGGTGGCACGTTGCACTGTCATGAGATTTTTGTGCCGGGAGCTCTTTGTCTATCCTAGAAATACTGGACTTGACTACAATAGCTCTAAGGGGTTACAATTTAGAGTCTCAGGATAACAAATCAGAAATAAGACTGTTGTCCAGTATTTATGAGTGTAAAAAGGTGCCACAGTAATTTGGGAAAGCTGTCTATATCTTTGTCTCTTTACTATTAGAGTTTGGGATTTTGAATGTGTATGTGTGATATGATCAATGTGCTAGATTTGTATTTTGCACTGAAGCCACTCAGACTTATCACCTTTTTGGCAGGCTCTTTTTGAATAGTGTGCTGTCTGCCATTCTGGGCCTTGGCCTTCTGCTGCTCGTAGCTTTCTACGTCTTTGTGGAGTTCTTCATTAATCCCATGATGCTTCGCTCAGACCAGCAGTTTGAAGGTACTAGCAGTGCTTCAGTTGAGCATCTTGTGAATCAGCCAGCATATCTTGAGGGCCAGCTGTATATGGGATTGGATTCTGTGGGCTCTCTCACTGAGGAGGAATTCTCTTCCCTTACTCCTTCTTCAGTGTTGTGTTTCTACAAGAATATCTCTGCTTAGCTGGACTGAATGTGTTTCCTTCCAGAGCCTACTAAGTACTTCCTATGGGCCTTGCATATGCCCGGTTTTATAGGTCTCAAGGGCATAACTTTGGGTCTGCTCCTATTTTTGAGTTAACAATATTACCAGCTGTAAAGTTTAGTTAGAGATATTTAATACATGGACAATCTACTTGCCTCCTACTCTTGTTTTCATACCTTTACCATAGTATGTTTTTCCCCCTTAGCTCCCTGGCTTGCCTTCTCCTTTGATTTAAGTACTCATTCTCTAACTGCACTGGCTTCCTTTCCTCATCTGACCCAACTTTGTGCCTTGCTACCTCACTTCAAACTCTTGCTATTTTGGAATTTTCATTGCAGTATTATGTTTTTCTTTTACAGTTCTAAAGAACCACACAGACGTCTGGTTTGTGTTTCTTCCTGCAGCTCCTGTTGAGACTCAGGCACCTGCTATTTTGGTCTCAGCTGGGATTTTTATTCTTCTGAGCCTAATGACCGTGTTCCTGCTAGGCCACCTCTTGACCTTTCACATCTATCTTAGTAGGTATTATGTTCCTGTCATCTGCATCCCATTTCATTCTCTTGTAGCTTCTACTCATTCCATGTTCATTGTGTGTTCACCCATATCACAAATATCATAGAATATACACACAAATTTGTCACATACATGTGATGTCACAAAAATACATCATAAATATACACACATTGTGCAAAATTATATTGAAGAGGTAGAAATTTTGGATTTAGCATTATACTTTTGATTTTCCCCAGAGGTCCTGTCTTACTGCAGTTTGTAGAAGTCGCATTACATGCTGTTTTTGAATTTCTCTAGCTTACACAAATTTCTTTTTCGCCAGGTACAGTTCAGAATCCAGTAGGGAGAAAGCACTCTACAAATGCTTGATCTGGGATGAATCCATTTCGTCTTGTCTGTAAGACCTCAGATAAATGTTCTTATTGTTTCCAAGATTCAAATTAATCCTGTAGATTTCAGAAGAATAATTTTTTTGCATCCCAGAGCATGCATTTGGCCTAAGTTTACCGAGTCTCCTGTCTGCCTGATTTTACCTGAGGATAATCACATATCTATTTGCCTGAAGGGCTGTCTAGGGGCCTTTGGTGTCTTTCAAAAGGGTGGAATGAAGCCAGTGAAAAACTTTTTCCCGCCTTAGTCAGATTTCCTAGGAGCATCCTGAAGTTATTATATCAGAAAGCCAGCACAACTTCACAGAGATTACCAGCCATCAACACCATTTCCTTCATTCAGGGCTGAATCACAGAAATCATAGAAAAATTTAGAGTCCAGATAAACTTGGAGTTCCCATGCTG
The DNA here is from genome assembly GCF_036417845.1 of Apteryx mantelli. Lineage (NCBI taxonomy): Eukaryota > Metazoa > Chordata > Aves > Apterygiformes > Apterygidae > Apteryx > Apteryx mantelli. The sequence goes on along the minus strand of NC_089987.1, from coordinate 24,588,336 downwards.
AACCATCTTGATAGCCATTTCCAGAACAACTTGGATAAAGATTGGACAGTTGCTAGTAAGTCCTTAAGATTAAGGGAGGGCATCTTGAATTTAAGACTAGATGGAGGAAATAAATAAAATTTCCTAATGGAATTGTTCTTGATAATATAATAGTGTGTCACTTTATATAGAATGCACGCAATTATATATAGTCTACAGGAAGCTTATCTGGATCACATTTATCTGGGTTGCAGACGAACTCCAGCTGGTTCTGTATAAAGCCATCTTGGTGCAGTAGGACTTACTAGCTCAAGTATCACATGATGTGAGCAAGGTGCACACACATTCTTTGCAACTCTGTACTACCAGTTTGGATCTTATGTGGTTTGTGCTTATCCCAAACTACTAAGGTCAGCTATGTCCTACAGACCCCCAATCCCCAACAACTGCAGTACCAGGAAGGCTTAGCAGTGCATGTGCAAGACTGGGCCCGAGTTAGGCCTGTGCATTCATGTGTCTAAACTATGCTATCTTGGAACTCAAAGCATAAGAGAGGCCAAGTGAGACGAACCAGTTAATACCAGCTCAGTTCCAGTGATGGCAGATTCAGATTGGCTCATAGGGGCTTTTGTGAGTTTCTTCACTGTACTTTGATTATGTGAGAGATCCTTTTCTCTTTTACCTTAGGTAAGTGTAGACAGTATAGGTCTGATTTTCTAATAGGAGGCCTGTCCTGCAGATAAAGATCTCATTATGGAATTTGTACTATATTTGCACAAAATGATTCATGGAATTCAGAGGAAGAAGTTATCAGAAGGGCTCTTCATTAGATCTCACATTTGTTGCTCCATCCAGAAGGGAAATTTATGTTTGGAAGTGCAGGTGGGCATCAAAAACCGTTTTTTCAACCATCATCTACAATGAAGCCAATGCTACTTGGCTGCCTTACATGAGTTATGATGAAAAAAGATCTTACCCTTGCAATTGTCACTGGTGCCAAAATTAGAGAATAAGGGACATGATGGAAGAGGAATGAGAATGCCAGTTACAGACTATTCTTGGATGAATTTTTATGTTGTCAGCTAACAGTGATTTGCCACCACAAACTAGGTCAGCACAAACCAGTGCAGTTACAGAAGCAAAATAGTTACACTTATGAAGTGTAGCATTTGATGGATGAGTGTTCTTCAGTTGGTGTTAATGTTACAGTCAATGGAGTCAGTGACAGTTGGTTTCCTTTTACAGCCTCTTGGAGCATAGCTTCAATTTGGTCACACAGTCTGTGATTTTGCCTGCTTTGTGTAATCGAAAGCTGACTATGCTAGGTTAATGATGACACCTGGAGATTTCAAAGGTCAGTCTAGCACTGCAGAAAGACTAAAAGCTTAAAATTGCTGGGGCCACTCCAGGAAAACTTCCTTTCGATGAAAGAAAGGATTATCCAATTTAGTGGTGAGCTGTACTTAACCCTGTCTTTGTGTGCAACGTCCACAAGAGGGTGCTCCCTCCTTGGAAAAAAGACATGCTTTCTCTTGCACAACTGCAACTTGCAGGTGTTATCCCAATTTTACTTTTTGTTTTGTTTTGTGGTGATTTTTTTCCTCTTTCAGAATAATTTTTGATCCAAATTAAGTTTTCTTTTGGATCCAATTTTAAATATTTATGACTTAGAGGGAAACAACATTTAATTATTATTAACATTTATTACATTAAAGTTTACTACCCCATTGAAATTGGTTCCAGCTGTGATCAGTGCTGTGCAGAAGTGCAGTGTGTATGTCCTTGCTTAAAAGGAGTGATGCTGCCATACTGAGGCCAATGTTGTGTGTTATGTAAGACCCAGGTATTACCATTACAGCTGGGATTCAGATGGAAAAAATATGTCTATTTTAAATTCATCATATTTCACACTTGTAATTTTCAGTAGTCTCTTCTGAATGCTTCTAGGTAGGCAGTGTTGAAATGAATTGCCTAACCCTTTTTGGGACTAGCAATGCAAGTTATCAATTAAAACATAATTATAGTTCATGAGCATTTTTCTCATGAACCTGATTTTCATATTTAAATGACAGGAAGAAAATAGGACCTCTGTGAGTGGAATTGCCCTTAAGTTTCACATGAAAAATAGCTTAGAAAGATACAGCTATGAAAGTTTTAAAATTTTGCTTTGTTACAAGCACAGTGAAATGGTCAGAATTATTCTACTGTTCTTAATTGCTCCCTGCTATCACTCAAAAGGAAGTAGGTTGTTCTCAAAATAGTAGGTCCAGGTGTATAAAATTACCAGTCTTGACTGAGATTCAATTCAGTCAGTGAAACATGGCACTCAGGAGTCTGGAGGGAGGGGGCTGGTACTCAGATACCAAAAAAACATTGAATAGAGAGTGTAGAAAAGGATATGTGGTTCTTCACAAGCTATGATTATATGTTGCAGTGTCATCTAGCCAGATAAATGCAGTATTTTTTAGCTAAATAACTCCATTAAAATATTTTAAAAGTTGCACTGGTAAGTACTCAGAAACCAAAGAATTCTAAACTGAAGATGATATATAGCCCTTTACTTATGAAGCAATATTCTGTTTCTCAAATAAACCATACGGAAACAATTCTAGGAGGATTTACTAGCACCCTCTACTGCCCCTGTCAAGTGCATCCCCTAATCACTTAGCTACAAACTCACACTCCTTTTTATGCTGTATCTTCCTGCCCAAATGGATCTGGAATTCTTTTTTATTCATAAAAAAGAAGGTTATTGCTCTAACAGGAGAAGCACCTTCTCCTCTGCTCTCCCTCACTTTCCTGCAAAGTAGTCCTGTGTTTAGGGCATGGTTTTGAGCGGTAAGCTATTACAGGTTGAAATGTTTTCAAGCATGACAAGGATTTTAGTCTGGTTCTCTCATATCCTAGCCATCTGCTTTAACTACTATGCCACTATATTTAAGGAAGAACAACCAGGCTGCACATTAAAAAAAATGCAGCAACTATTTTTGTATTTTTTGCTCTAAAAGTACTTATCAGGTTCATTAGGGGAGGAATGTCTGAGTTTCAGATCCTCATAAAGTTTTAGGACTCTTGAAGAACCAAGCTGCTCAGAAGTGTCAGTATAGACCTGCTTTTGGTCATGCATGGAAGCAGATGTGTTTGTATGTGGGGGCTTTAAGAGTATAAACTCAGTCATATATAAACCTTGGATGTCTCTAGGATTTGGCAGCAGCACAGTCAGGCATTTGATGCTCACTGCTTTGAACATAGGTATCTCTGTCTTCTTTAGGGAACAACGTGACCTGCTGGAGCTTTTTGATTTTCCCCAGACTGGAAGACTACAGTTAATTTCCAAGACTGGAGTCTACAGTTAGCACTAGATATCTTTTGACAACTCTCTGAGCTTTCTGTACAATACAGATCTTTAACATACTAGATATAAATAATGGGTTTACTTCTCTCTGGAACATGCTGAATAAATTGCTAGAGTGTAGAAGAATATACCAAAAATATGAGACTTTAGAAGAATAATGTGACTATGAGGAAGTGTTGTGATGAAGACAATAAGGGATATAGTTAGATATACAGTACAAAGGTATTTTTGTCTTAGAGTATCTGTCTCTTCATGTTTATAGTTACTATTTAATTGCATATAGTTATTTGAACTGTTCTCAAGAAGTAAATTAATTGGGGAGTGGCATTTCATGCTTTTCATGCTTTTTTTTTTTTTTCATCTCTCTTCCTTTCTTCCCAGTGTGGAACAAATTGACTACGTATGAGTACATTCTGCAGCAGCGTCCCCAACAAGAGGCAAAAGAGGTAGACAAACAACTGGAATCTTGTCCCTCCCAAGTGAGACCCAGTCAGGTACTTGTTGTATTTTCAATCCATTTCTCAAAAAAACAGCCTCACTTGTCCACTGTGTCAAGTTTGCTTCAGTTCTGTGAGCTCCAAACTTTAGAGGCAGTTGCTAGGGATAAGACTTTTGAAATACTTTGGTGGAGTTGAGCAGGATGTGAGAGAGTCTAAGCCTGTAGCCTGAAGAGCAGTCTAGGCATAAGCAAGCACTGCTTTCAAAAGAATCAATCCCACCCATTCTCTGTCTCAGCTGCTTGTTTTGGGCCCTGCACTGTCTATTCCCATCTGCCAGTGCAGATGTCTGTTACAGTCTCGCAGTACACAGGGTGGGGGAATCTCATCTGTGTAAGAATAGACTTTAAAAAAAAGATAGTTGAGCTAATGTATAGATGGGCTAGCTCCCTGCTGTTTGGTTCACCAAGCAGTCACATAAATGTTTGTGTCACCACGAGAGCAGATGACTGAAGGGTGGGAGGGGTCCTGTCACTGGGAAGGACGGGTTCATCCGTTTTGGTGGAAGTGTCACATTTTGCTGGCTTGTGTGAGTGATCTCATGACTGCGAGTGAGACAGAGTCTAAGACTAGAGAAATTGGGGTTAATCATTGAGCAGCTGATATCAAATTGTTTTACCATCTTGAAAAAGAAAAGGAGACAAATTATGTTCAGACAGGACCTAGATAGCCTTGCTTTTCTTTGAATTGAGCTCTGCAGAAGTGATAAGTATCTGTGTGATTCCTGTGATGTTGATCTGTATCTCTGTAAAAGAGGTCTTATGCTATCATACTGTGCAGTGGCATATGTTGTATTAACTGAGATATTTGGTGTAACTTAGTTTGCTGAAAGGCAGCTCCATCCTTGGGGGTTCTCAAAATTTGACTGTTCTAATTGTACCGGCCTTGAATGGGAGATTGGACTAGAGACCTTCAGAAGTTCTTTCCAGTCCAAATTATTCTGTGATTCAGTGATCCCTTGTAACTCCATCTAGCTCTGTAGTTACCTATTATACAACCAGTTTTATATTTCATAAGAAATTAATTAGCTCTTGTATGTAGAAATACATTACTCCTGATTTGGAATTTCTCATTATCTCTGGACTCATTAATGGTTTTTCCCTATCAGAGGAAAGTGGAAAATGAGTGAGTTCCCTTTTTGTGTCATATGGAGACCTCAGCTTTTCATATACATTTTTTTACTGTCTTGGAAAAGTTGAACTTTCAGTTTGAACAGAGGTTTCCATAACAACAAAAATGTTTGGCACTTTGTCTCTTAGAGCTTTGCTTACTATGAAAATTAAAATCATAATAAAGCTTTAGCTCTAATCGTTTTCTTGTTACTGAATTTTGACTGATACTGAAAATATACCTGAACAGAGGTAGACTCTGTATGTGTGTACATTTGAGATGAGACTGTTCAGTGATGTTCTCCTGTGTGCACCACTGCTTGTGCAGATCTGTTTGAATAAGGTTAATTTGAAGCAGCAAAGCTAGAAGAGGCAGGGTGAAAAGGAGTTCTGTATTTCAGAACTACAGTTAATACCTTAGGGAACAATAAAGACTGGAAGATGCCCAGTAATATTGTTAAGAAAAATGTTAACCCACCAGATTTTTCTTGTTTCTAACATAGCAACCAGAGATAAACACAAACAAATAGATTGGAGTAGCAGTACACCAAGTGACTTGCCTTTTGTGAACTAAGTTCTGTTGACTACAGCCTTTTTTAGCTTGAGCATACAAATCCTTTGTAATTGATCCAAGATTTGCAAGCATAAGATGGAAATCATGCTGTTCCCACCTTTGTCTTAACTGTTCATTCATTTTAGGGAATAAGAAGAAGCATGCATTTCCCCTTTAATACGTATATTTGAGCCTCATTCAAGCCTGGGTGTTGGTTTTGGCTTCAGTTTTACACATTTGTCTGTTGAGTCTCCATCCACATTCACATTAAAGGATTCTTATGCACTTGTAAAGATCCTTCTCAGAACACTCACAAAATAAAAGTACTAAGTTTGCACACTTAAGTGGTTCAGATATCAAAAAAATGCAAAAAAGTTAGAAATACAGTCTTTGCCTCTGTAGTGATAGCCAAAGCAGCATGTGTATATGGAACCATCAATACAGTAAAAGACAGGTGAAGGTCAAATAGTATGGGATATAAGATGAGGTTTACCTCCTATAGAATAGTACTATGATATTTTCTTTTTCATGATTTGAGGAGTCATTGAGGATTACCCTATGAGAAGCAGGTAGTTTTTTATTTCCTGGATACAACTCTTCAGTTGTGAACAGTGTGAACAGACATTTCTATTTTGCTAGTGAAACATCATACATATGTTAAACTGACAGGCATTTAATACATTTTAAAAAATAAAAGGGCTTTCACTATGAGTTATTTATCTAGTCTCTTGAAAAAATATCCAAATTTACTGAAAGTTATAGGGATAATTAAGAAAAAGATCTGGAAGTAATACTATGAAAATAACCCTGAAAATAACGTAATACCAAATGTATGGCTGAGACCTCTACAGATGATGCTGGAACATAATCCCTTAAAAAATTACTTCCCTCACTATTTGAATAAGCATAATAAAGCATGTCCACCAAAGTGGAGCCTATTTTGAACTAAACTTACGGGTTGGTTAGCCAGCAGTTGTATATTTTTGTAGTTACTTTTGTCTCTAGAAAGACATTGCCATATAGACTCTAATTCTGGGACAGACAGTGAGAGGTGCTGATAGGATGGTATCCTAAAGAGTATATCATTGCATTACTCTGTACCATAGGTTAGAAATTCTGATTAATAGCTATCTTTGCAATAATATTTACTTTATGATACTGTTTCTTTATATTATGGATATCCTCACCATAAAAGTTATGTTTCCTGCCCATTATATCGTTGTTGACTTGCTTTGGACACTAATTCAGGCTGGTGAGATTTGATTTTAAATGCTAAACAAATTTTACTCTGCTTCCTTCACATCTTCAATATTGTTTCTATCTTCTAATATCTCGTCGAGGTCAATCTAATCTTCACTCTCAGCCTCAACACTCGCAGCAGACCCTGTTTCCCTGGGCCAAAGATCACATTTTTCTAGTTGATTCTGCTTCTCCTCCAACTTGACAGCATTTTAGGGTACTTTCCGCCACTGAAATGGATGATGAGAGTGACAGCTGCTGTGGGCAGGGAGCTGAATTTCACCAGAAGTTGTAATTGTAGAGCCTGGGAAGAAAGGCAGAAACAGCTGGTATTTGCCTTTAGAAGGGAGAGAGACTGAGCATGGCCAGGAACTGTACAGTGGCAATGAATTTTGGCAAACAATTGAGCAAGCTATTTGCAGTATGAGCGAGAGCTGAATCCTAACAACCCAACTGGTAAGGGTAGCTTCATCTTGCTGTCACAGTTGAAGGAGGTTGGATATGCTGCTGAGGGCTCCGTGGGAGCTGAGGGGGCCTGGGACTGTGTGCAAGAGCTGTCTAAGTGTAGCTTTTCTAATACTGAGAGAACATTGTATTTTCTACTTATCAATTTATTTCTGCTAGTTAGCCCTTGTGGTTTACTTTCTGTGGCTGCTTTGCTTATGCATATTTTACAAGGCTGAAATGGACAAAATGGATTTTAAAAAGCTCTTTTATTCCCTTCTTGGAAAGAGTTGTTCATGAAACACTCAAGATGTATCATTTATTAATCTCCTTTGAACTGCCAGGCCTGCAGTCCTGTTTGTAGACACTAAATCCTGATGGTTTTCACTAACTGTGTACCGTAATGGTCACAGTCCTAGGAGGATGTCTCCTGCTGCAGCTCATTTCAGGCACAGTGTAGTTTCCTCTGAAAAGACCTACATCTCTCCCACTATATAATTGTGGGAATACAAGATTGTGTCTGGTCTCCTTCATTTGTGATGCCACGTGCATGAGGCTTGAATGTAAGCGCTAAGAATCTGGTCTCCAAGGAGCTTAGGCAAACATTTATGCACACTTGATTTTCAGTCAATGATGAGCAATGACCTGACCTGAGTTACAAGTTACATTTGAAGTTCACGCAGTAAATTTGTGAGGATTATTAATCCTGCACTCAAGTAAACCCTACCTATAATAGTGAACCCCAAATAGCATACTTCTCAAACCTGAAACCTTGGAAAGTTCATATGCTTAACACCACTAAACCAATCCTCTTCAAATCTGATGTGAGTACTTACAAACTAGTTGCAAATTGCCTTTCCTCTTTTTCTTTTCTTTACCTATTTGCACGACCACTAGAGCATGATTACAAAAATTAACATGCCTGGAGTCTTTTCAGTTTGGCAACTCTCTTATCAACAATTAAATGAGTAAAGTGACTCCAGACATTCGTGCCAAGATTTTCAAAAGTAGCTAGTAATTTTGGAAGTTTCTCTTCTGGCGTGTAAAGAAGATCAGTAAAGTTGATCAGACCACAGTGTGCTTGCCTCTGACACTGGCCAGTTGTGGATGCTAAGAAAAAGAGTACAGGAACAGAATATACGTATGGTCCCCATAACACTCTCCCAGCATATGGCAATAGTGTCTAGGGGCTTCTGGAGCACAGAGCTTCTAATGGCTTTGTACACGCAGGTTTCTCCCACAGTCTTTCCTTATTTTTTCTTGAATCCCTGTAACATTTAGCACCTGCAGCATCCTTTTGGCAGAGAGTGCTACAGTTTAGTTACATGCTGGGTCAGAAAATGCAACCTTCCTTTTGTTTGTTTCGAGCATACTTCCTGACTATTTTATTTGATGATACCTAAATATTGTAGTAAAGAGACAGTAAACAGCGGTTGCCCATTCGCTTTCTTCATACCACTCCTACCTGCCCTGAGGCTTTTCCTCTCCTGGCTGAAAAGCGCTGCCCCATTAGCTGTTTCTTGTACAGAAATTGTTCCATACCTTTGATAGTCATGTCAGTCTTCTCTAAGCCTTTATCCAGTTCTTCTGTGGGAGAAGGGACTGGAACTGTACAGAGTATTCAGTGTCCAGGCTGCCTATGAATTTATTCAGTGGCATGAAACTATTTTCTGCTTGTGTTTTTTATGTCTTTCCTTCTCATTCCTATCATCTGAAATGATTTCTTGGCTGCAGCTGACCGTGAACTCCATGAATTCTTTTCTAGTTCAGAGACCACTGCTTTTTATATAAAGTTTAGACTGCTTTTCCTATGTGCATTACTTTATATTTAGCAATACTGATTTTCATCTGCCGTTTTATCACCCCATAATTCAATATAACAAGAATCTTCTGCAACTCTTTGCAGTTTGCTTTCATTTTTATTGCCTTACGTAAGGGAGTATCATCAGCAGACTTCATCTCACTGTTCTGCCCTTTTCTACATTGTTTATGAATTTGTTGAACTGCAGAGGCCCTGGGTCCCTCAGGAACCTGTTTGTGTGATGTCCAACTTTGACTTCATTTTCTCAAGCTTGCTGATCAGGCTCTTCTAAAGAATAGGTCTCCCTGAGTTTGTTTAAGCTTAACAGCTAAAATTGCCAACTGCATTTTAAAATCTTCCCCATCTTTACCAAAAAAAGTTTTTTACCACAGTTTTTTTTTTACCAAAAAAAATCTGCCTCAAAATGTATGTGTGTCTTTATAGTCACTGTGCACTAAATGTGTAAAGGAGATTGTCTTGCTAGTTATTCAAGTTTAAGAGCAGCTAGGAAAAGTATAGTGAACCAGCACAGCACGCCTGTGTCAAGGTTCTCTGGAGCATGGTTTATCCTTCCTGGGCTTCACAAACTGCATCCTGAAGCTGGGCTTCATAAACAGCATCATTTTGTACTCTGACCATCTTAAGAGTGTACTGCTTTTGAGGGAAAAATGGAAGCCCTTTTCTGTAATGTAGACACTTGGATTTAGGAGGCTTACTTATCAAACCTTCTTATATATTTACAAAGGTATGTAATGTTAAAATTCAGGGCAGCATTACTTTGAATTCATCTATACCTAAGTAAAATGAGTAAGGTGAAGCATTCTTGTCTGAAAAAATAGCACAATATTATTAGCCATACAAGATTCACACAAGAAACAGAAATTACTTTACTTTTTTCCTATACATTGCGTGCTTTCTTTTTGTCACCTCAATTCTGAATGAAAAAAATTTTTGCATTTAATACTTAACTCCTATTATTGAACTGTATGACTAATGAAGCTGTTAAGTGAGATTTTGAGTTTGGTCCCAAGAAATGTTAAGTTGATCTCCATAACTCTGCTGTGATGTGATTGTAAGTTGAGTCACATGAAATGCTGGCTGGGGCTGACTGGGACCTCTGATTCTCTCAATCTTGTTTTCCCATCTTCTTAAGCAGCAGTTTCCTCTGCTGAGTTTCAGCTGTGCTCCTTGTAAGTGCAGACAATCCTTGGCATGGGGCTGAGGAAGGGGGAAGAAAGCATCTCTGTAGTGCAAATCTCTCTCCTCCACTGTGTGTCCATATTGTTCTGAAAATGTTAATTCTTCTCTTTTTCAGGAAGCAGGCTTTTTTTCAGGTAACCCTGGCTATACAGACCCTGATATTCAAGTGGAGGACTCTCCAGCTGTAACTTCAGGAAAAGAGTGAGTAAAGTTATAGATAGGAGGCTCCCAGCAGCATGTTTGCTGAATAGAAAGTTATCACCAAAGTCATTGATGGTCCCTGAGACAAAAATACTTAGAAGGGTAAGGAGCTCCAATATTTTGACCAAGGTATGCTCAAGTCTCTGAGTTTCAGGAGGGTAAATGCCTGCAGAAGTGCTTGCCTTCCCTCCCCCGGGAAAATATCTTTCCTGGAAAACTCTAGACTGTTTTGTTTTAAAATTACTCTGAGGCTGCCTCAAATAGAGCTGGGAGCTGCATTTAAACTTGTATCAAAGCTTCAGTGCAACTTGAAAGCAAGATGGTGAGCTTTGTCATAGATGCACCCTTGAGTCTGCTTTGTGAGCAAAAAGGGAAATGTGGAAACCTGTTAAGTTTGTGATTAGGCTTAGAGAGCTTCTGGGTAGGAAGTGACAGTGAATGGTTTTCTGAGGTTGCCTTGGAATTAAACAGAAAACCCAGCTATTGCAGTTTTGAGAGCTTGTGCATACCTGGTCATCTGAGTGGCCTGTACAAGGCATATCTATGAAAGTGTAGCATTTGGGTACATCCTTAACAATTCCTATTTTTTTGCAACAGGTCTAAATTAAAGTTGAAGTCTAGCATGATATCTAATTTATTTATCACTCAGACCCTCATATTAGAATATTCTTCATATTCAATTAAAAACATAAGAAGATATACGGAAAGTTCAGCTAAAATTTACCCTAAACCTGCACTTTTTTGCTACAATGCCTCAGTTCAACAGCTAATCACATGACCTGCTCAACACAATGTCCTAGCATGCTTTTGCATCAGAAAATAAGACCTTAAACTGTTTCTATTCCCCTTAGATTTTTTCTTGAATATATTATTTTTGTCCCTTAAAGATTGTGACCCTTTCAGACTGTTTCCCTGGAAAAAGTCTACTATAGAAAACACTCCCTTAGAAGCCCTTTTTTCATCTGGGGAAAGAAATCAGTCTCAAAAACATCTTCAGGTTGAGTTCATGCTGATTTTGCATTTACACCCCTACATCTGTATATCTCTTCTCAAGCAATAAGGTTTATCTATCAAAATCAGTAGTTTCAACTCCATGTGGAAGCTAGGTGACATCACAGAGTACTAATAATATAGTGTGCTGCTAAGAGCCACTGCTTCACAAAAAAATGGTGTCTTCTGTTATCAGCTTAAATTTCTGGGTAGATTTGTGCAATAATTTCTATATTGAGCTCATTATAATTACAGAGTTTTAGGGAGTCAAGAGACATGAGCCACAACATTTACAGCAGATGAACTGCTTTCCTTTAGGAAAGCACTTATGGTAAAAAAGCATCCTTGTCTCTTAATTAAGCCTTGCCTATTAACTCCTGGCCCTGGGGAGGGGGGAGGAAGCCCTTCAGAGTTTGTGCACAGTTGTGCAGGAACAGTTACGCTGCAGTCTTGCTGGGAATGCTGTGCTGTGCAAAGGCTTCAGCCTGACTGAAGCTAGGTACGTGTAAAGAGAATGGGCATTAGAGTTAACTAGTGTTTAAGGAAGCATCTCATATATCTGCTATGTATTTTAGCTTTTCAAAGCTCTGTGTCCACAATGATGAAGCAGATCCTGAGCAGAGCTCCTCTCCTGACCTCCCATCTCTTCAGTCTGCAATCCCTTCTCAGGTAAATGGGAGACTTGCTGCATTCCATAACTTCTAATGCTGCCAATTCATGGAGTTGCGTGGGTGCACACTCACAGTAGTGCAGTCTGTTTGGGCTAACCTCCTTCATACGCATGCCCTTCCATTCCTCAGCATGTATGTACAGATATGGCTATCCCCTGCAGTCACTGTATCCAAGAGAGACTCTCCTGTCTTAGCTCACTCATATCATCAGATGCATTCTGCGGTTCCTTCATAAGCCCGCAGCTTAGCCGTAATGCATGCAGCCTGTACAATATCTTCCTGTTTCAATGCAGTTCAATGAGTGCATCAATACTACTTCATTGACATAACAAGCTGTATGCTTCTGTAGAGCAAAACTGAACAGTTTATACATTCAAATTTGGAGGTTAGATCATCTGTCCAGGGAAAGACAGCATGTGTGGATACAAAGCCCTAGTGTATAAAGCAGCTGTCCAGGGTCAAGTTTTCTGCTTTTTTGGGGTTCATGTCCACATTTTGTTCCCCCCGCTCCTTGATCAAATGGCAGGTCGTGGTGCTCTCTCCCTTTCTTCCAGGCTTATTAATCAAAGTCTTGTCATCTAAATGGTAAAAAAAAATTCCTTTTCAACTGTACTTGTATTTTGGACAAGAGTTGTCTCTCTCTTGGTATGTCCTGTGCTATGTGATTTTTAGTCCTCTTTTCTAGTTTGTCTCTACATTTTTCCACCAGTATCTCATATATCCTCCAGATGTATGAGACAACAGCCTAAAGGTATGCAAACACACAGAATTCTCTGTATGCAGGCAATGTATGTGTTCATTAAATACCTGTTCTCTATAGCTAGTCAGTCTATTTTGGGTTTTATAGTCAAAAGTTTGGGGACTGTTTAGCCTGGAGAAGAGAAGACTGAGGCGGGATCTTATCAATGTATATAAATATCTTAAGGGAGTGTGTAAAGAAGACAGGGCCAGACTCTTCTCAGTGGTGCCCAGTGACAGAACGAGAGGCAATGGACGCAAACTGAAACACAAGAAGTTCCGTCTGAACTTAAGGAAAAACTTTACTGTGAGGAAAACTGAGCACTGGACCAGGTTGCCCAGAGAGGTTGTGGAGTCCCCATCCTTGGAGATATTCAAAAGCTGTCTAGACAGGGTCCTGGGCAGCCTGCTCTAGGTGACCCTGCTTGAGCAGGGGGGTTAGACTAGATCATATCTAAAGGTCCCTTCCAACCTCAACCATTCTGTGATTCTGTGAGTCTTAAACTACAAAATACTCTTGGTCTTTGGTCATACCTAATGCTTATTTTAAAAAACAGGAGCAGTTAAAAGAGATAGCAATTAAAAAACCTGAGTGCCTCTTCTCTGAGCTAATGAAATGACTTCCCTTCTCTTGGACTTCTTGCTTTCACAGCAACAAAAAAAAAGAAGAAAGAAGATGCATAAAACTCCTTCCTCAGCAATGGACAGCAGATCTAAAACACACACTAGACCTTGGCCCTCTTTCCCAGATCCCCAGTCAGGTGAGAGTGCACCAATCAGCTCCTCTGTTCTATAACTGTTCCAGTTAGCTGAAATTTAAAGGAATAAATAGAAAGATGTTTTTAAAAAGTAGAGAGAAGAAAGAAGTGAAGAACACAAGCTCTTGTTGGGATACCTAAGAAATATCATGGGCTTCACTTTGGAAGCATATTTGTTGTAAAGAGCTAATGGGGTGTGTGATGCCAGCTTCTCCATATTCTTTATTAGGAATTACAGCTTTAAAAGAGGTGGGAAAGAAACAAGAGCTGCCACCAGAAACTGGAGCTAGAGTGAACAGAGGAGTATACAAGGCAGAAGGGACAGAGCAGCCACAGGAGAACTAACTGACAGGAAGCAAATGAAGGGAGAGACCAGAGAGCAATAGAGCATGTACAGAGGGGGCAAAAGAAAAGGGAAAGGAAGTGAAAAGCAAAGCAGAAAGCAGAAGGAACTTGTTGTAAAGAGCAAAACACTTGTGAACCTAAAATCAGTTGAAATGGTTATTTCTTGGAACTCTTAGTCCTAGAATAGCTGAGGAAAAGGACTGTTCTTACTCTTGATAGTTTGATCAAGATGTTATTGTAGCAGCACAATTAAACAATGACGCTTGTTCCATATTCCTGGGGAGGAAGTTGTGGTAAAAACTATTGTGATGAGGTCTAGCTTTACCAAGGATCGCTTTCATTTTTTAAGGAAAAATTAGTGAGAAGAGCAAAAGGGAAAAATAAATCTTCAAAACTGTATTAAGCTACTTAAGCAACTGTATCAGAAACACAGAAGGCAGGAGTTTCCTGACTCAGTAAAAAGAAGGAAGCAAAATACTAAACTGGTACGGTTCTATAGCCAGGAGTTGGGTAAAAATGAGGGAAATACAACCCTGGCAAAATTAGGAGAAATAAATATAAGATTCAGGAGGTAAAATATAAGATGAAAATTAAAATAGACCTTGAAGAACTCAAGAACAAATAACCAAGTACCTGATCCAGAACAGGTTTGAGTATTTTTATAAAAGAAAACACTCATAATTATGTTAGCCAAAATTTTAAACAGAAAAGGTAGGAGACCCGTGTGCTTCTTGACATCTCCTTGAATTGCAAGAAGGAAACTCCATGGAGCAGGTTATGCTGTAACTGTTATTTTCCCTAATATTGCTGTAATCTTCAGTGCGCAGCAGTTCATCTGTGCAAATGAATTGATAGCCAGGCCAGCTGTCTGGACTGCCTTTCTGATTACTGGCAGACAGAAATGAAAAGTGTCGTGAAAACCCAGCACTGGGAGGAAGTTAACTTGCCTAACAAGGGAGAATGAGTGGGTACACTGCTGAATGCAGAATTCTCTACATTTTCATATCTAATTTTGCATAAATATGAATGATTTCCTTTAACACTACTGGATCAGCCAAATCAAAGTTCCTGGGCTTGTTGATGTCTGCATGGGGCTGAGGGAAGTCTCTCTCTTCTGATGCTTTCTTTTCCATTTCTTTCCATCTTCAGAGTTCCTGGCCACAGCTGCTGCCACCTCATCTTCCCACAGCCATCGCCTCTTAGTGCCAGCTTTTCCTGTGAGAGCTGCTTTTCCCCCTGGCAGCATCGGCCCCATCCAAGCAGCGGGACCCCCTGCTGACTATCACTCAGAGTCTGCCGAGTCCATGGATGAGATTCCTGTGGCTCAGACCCGCCTTGGGAGCACAGCCCTTCATAGACCTTCCAAGAGTAGCTCAAGCAGTTCTCAACACTCTCCCTTGTCCACAGGCAATCCCAGAGGTGACAGGGAGAAGAATCTATATTCTGGGCACAAGGAAAAAACGAAAAGCTGGCAGCAAGACAGCAGCATGGAACAAGACCTGAAACTTGTCTCTAAGATCCCTGCTGTGTTTGTAAGTAAGAGCAGTGGAGAGCCTCATGTCTCTCAGCCCC
The DNA here is from genome assembly GCF_036417845.1 of Apteryx mantelli. NCBI lineage: Eukaryota > Metazoa > Chordata > Aves > Apterygiformes > Apterygidae > Apteryx > Apteryx mantelli. Next base: position 24,572,884 of record NC_089987.1, on the reverse strand, counting down.
AGCCTAGTGAGAGTATGTCTGAGCCACACCACAGAAAATGCACCACCAAGCTGTACATGGGCAGACAAAATCCATGCTTAAAGGACATAAGGACAAACACCACAGCAGCCTAGTAATCAGCCCTCCAAAGCCATAACCTTGTGGGACAAGGAAAGAGGTTCTCATTCTACTTGTATGTTGCTGTTCAAAGATCTTGACTCCAGTGACTCATCTTATTCCCTGGAGTCAGCAGAGTCCCTTTGCTTGATACTGTCCCCCTTCCAGCAGACCCAGCTGAGAAACAGGAAAAACCCTGCTGCATCATTTTTTCCAGCTGCTACCTGCTTCTAAGCCAGGAGTGGCCCTTAACCCCATTCCACTCTCCTTGTCAAGGGGGAACAGACTCCCCTGATAGGGATGTGCTCAGGGCTGTCACTGATGATGGACTGCAGTGTAAGTACTCTGTAGAGTGCTGAGGGACTGATCCCTAAACTCTGTGCTTACCATCACACTGCAGCAAAACATTTGGTGCTGCCTGACTAAAGGCAACAGGCATCAGCGTGGCAAACCTGAGGTGGGTACCTTGACATGTTCCTAAAGAAAAGTACTTTCCCAAGTAAAAGGCTGCAACCTCCTGGCACTTTGGAAACTAATACTGCAGTAAATTTCATAGAGAATGTGTGGGGAGAAACAAGACTACATCTCTGCTGTTCTGTGGCACCCTTAAAACCAAATTTCCCATCTGCCTACACCCAGTCAGTCTTTGGATCATGCTGGGGGGGGCCTGAGCAGATGATCAGGGAGTAACCTCAGAATTTCTCTGTCCCTATACCACTTTCCACTGTGCACTCTCAAGCACTTTTGCCAAATTCACCAGCATGAACTCTGTAAGGCAGTGTAGTTTGTACATGACTGCACCTTTCCACCAGCCTGCTGTGCCCCACAGTGCAGCTTCCTTATCAGAAAATCTGGAATGAGGCAGGTTCTGTAATCTTTCCATTTTCTGGGCTGCCAAATCAGCAACAGTGCACAGCCAAGCTTGGAGTCTGTACTGGCAGAAAAATCCTGCACGAGACACTGGGGCATATAGCCAGTGCCTAGAATCACAGCACTCTGTCTTCATGGTGACAAGCAGCGCTACAGAGCCTATGCTTTCCCTGTCCTCTTGGCTTCCACAGGCAGCATGCCCTGCTCCAGATTCCTGGCTGAGCCCTGAGGTCAGGGTTGCCAGGAAAACCCAGTCTGCCTAGCAACCAGCTACATCAGAGCCCAGGATACTAGCTAATCACACATCTTGATGGGCCTTGCCACCAGCATGTATGTGCCTGGCACAATTTGTCATTTGGCAGCTACTGAACCTGCATGGCCCATGCCTCCCTGGCATGGCTATCACCCTGACCAGCAGCGGCTGGCTTGGCCAGTTGCACCATTTCTGAACAGGCCCCAGTGCTGCACGCAGCTAGTGTGTGTGAACACATAGACGGACCAGCGCAGAAGAGCAAACAGAAGAAAATTTTAATTACTCTACCAAATGTTTTCCATGATGCATGGACACAGCTGACTCAGTCTACCCCTTCCTCCATACTATCATGCTTGTAGGTAGGGAAGAACAAGACAAAGCATGGTCCTAAGTGACTCATGCTAAGCCTTTCCACACCTTGCCTAGGCAAGCTAGGAGTAGCTCAATTTGTGAGCATCCATCAGAAAAGGTTCAGAGCAAGCCAGGATATCTGGGGAAAATTGCCCTCTGGAAACAGTCAGCATAAGACTGGCAGGCTTGACCCCCAGCTCTGATGTGCCCATTTCCCAGCCCTGCCATTGCCCATCATCCCACTGCTTACACTGGCTTCTGCACTGCTCAGAGGTCTGTGCAAAGCCCACTTTCCTTGGAGCTCCCAAATACTTGACTGTATCCTTTCACAGCAGGATGGCATTTTGGCTGGAATTATTTTGGCATAGGATGGGCTTTTGGCCCAGACAGAGTTTCTTCCGGAGAGTTCACTTCAGCAGAGAGAGGCACAAGAGCATCTGCCTTATGTTGAAAACCTCTGCGCACTCTGGAAACCATGCCAGGAGTTGGGTCAGTTCCCTCGGGAAGCCCCGCAGCACTATCACATGGCCAAACCCATGAATCTGTGAATGCTCATGTAGTGGTCATTTCAGTGTAGCCCTTGCCTTGAAGGGGAAGGCAAAATGCTGCAGCTACTGCTGGAAACACATGATTCTTGCAGAATTGAAACTGGGGTAAAGGAGTCCTCTTGCACAGGTGGTGCAATATCCATGTGCATGTCACCCACAGCTTGTAGGTGTCATGTGCATGGCACCTAACATGTTAGGTGCCATTTCCTCTCTTAGGCTCAGGTTTAACACACCAGGAAGCTGGCAGAAGGAGGTTTCTAAGCATCTAGCAACTTTGCTTATAGCAGGTTTGGTTGCACCATCTCTGTTTCCAGGCTCTTCCTGCTCCTTCTAGTTAGAGAGGCAGCCAGGCCATCTCCAAGGTCAGTATTACTGGATCCCAGTCCTGTTGTCCCAGGCTCTTGGGCTTACTGACCCTAGGGCTGTTGTTCTGAAGGGCTAGAGATATGAGTTTTCCAGCTAAATGTCTCCATGGGGTGGGGAATGACAAAGTCTTGAGAGCTGTCCTGAGCCTTGAGAAGAGCTTGGAACTCTGTTGCCTCTGTCTGGGATAGGTGGAGGTCAGAAGAATGGGCTGATAACATAGGTGTAGACTGCAGAATAGGTATGAAATATGTATCTGACAAAAGAGGTCTGTGGACCAACCTTGGACCAGCTCCAAAGCCAGTTTTCTAGTCCCAAACTGGTCTGGGAGCACCTAGCAGGAGGCGGAAGATATTGGGCTTGCAAGTACAATTTTCCACTGGGGTCTCCCTTTCAGGCATGTGTTGAGCTTTGTTATTTAGCGCAAAGGCAGGCAGTCTTGAAATCTGATTTGGCGGAGCAGAAGAAAGTTTGTTCTTTATAGGAGCTCCATAATGTTAGGTTAAATCATGCCAACACAGGACCAAGGATTATGAAGGAGCTTTTGGGGTGAGCACAGACCATGTGGACAGTGTTTTTCTGTCACAGTTTTTCTCAGGGCTCTGGGAGCCCTGTCTTGGTCTCTAGGAAGGAACTAGCTTTGCCGTATTCCAGTTTGGAGTGGGAGACTGTTTGCTCTGTAAGGTGCCTTAGGAAGGATCTAGATGATCAAAGGCCTGGTGGCAGGTCACTGTTATTCCTTGATGCCTCAGCCCTAGCTTCTGTCAGAAATGAGCTAAATGGGGTGTATCTTGGAAGACAGTAGCTTTCTCAGCTCTTTTGAGAGATAAAGGATGATTAACACTTAACACTTGTCTTCACCTCCTGACTCAACAGCCTTTATCCCCCAAGTTCCTTCCTCTACCCTGCTCCAAGTCAAGTGCTATCCTCTGCTTCATTGTCCTAGACTACACCTTGCCTGGGGAGCTGCTGAATTTTATTGATACCAGGTGCATAGGTGTTCCAGAAGAAGAGGACACCCAGGCTTTGTATTGGACATCACTGAGATGATGGGGAAGCCAATGGAGTTATGCTGATGTGTCCTGGTCTGGCATTTGGGGATGTAGAGGTGGTCTGTTCTGCTTGGTGTGGGCGAAAAGGGTATAAAGTCTGTGGGGAAGGATCTGGCCTCAATGACCTTTGGCCAAGGATGGTCAAGGAACAGTGTGGAGGGGTGGTGTCATAGAGGTTCAACCTGTGGTCAGACTCTGCCCTCTTTTGCCCCTTCTTTTGCCATGAGGTGCTGGTTGGTAATGGTAGAAGACAAGCAGTACAGCTTATGGAAAGCCACATGGTGTGGGCGTTGTGTGTGGCACAAACAAGGCAAGCATTAGAATGACTTTGCTGGACCTGAAGGATTTATGGGGTAGAAGTGACACCCAACAATGTCCTATTGGTGTACAGTGCAGATGTAACTAAGTGTCCTCAAGGCCAACTGTGTGGCCCATAGACATTACCCTCCAGGCCAAGCACTCCCCAGAGAAGTCCTTGGGAACTATCTGACAAAGCAGTATAGATATGATCACTGGCCCCAGATTTCTTTAAAGGGCTTTCCTACCATTCTTTTCTGTTGCCTGATTTTTTACTCTTGAAGGAGCTGGAATGAGGAGCCTTGACTTTTCATTGAATTATAGGAGCCATTGGTCAGCAAAAATGAAGTCTCCTGTAGCTGTTGAAGTCATCATGTTTAAATTTCCAGGAGGGGATGCCACAGGTCACACTCTGATTGCAACTTGCCTTGCCTTGCAAGTGAATCAGCACACATTGCACTACTTATCTGCAGGCACCATGACATCTTCTCACTACTGTATCCCAGTTAGACAACATGCTTCCTGTTGTTTCTCCTCATGTCTGCTGTCATCCAAGAGAACTATATGCTAATGCTGGGCTCAGGATGTTCAAAGGCCAGCAGTCCCTTCACCCAGAAAGCATTGGTAATTTCTCTCCAGCAGGTGCCCCTGAGCAGACCTCATGTATTTTCTTATCCTTTGTCCATGCAGAAGCAGTTCTGAAGTTGTGTATGGAGCTCCTTATTAGCTCTGTTCACAATAAAATTTTCTATGCCCTTTGCTAAATAGTTTCCTCCTTTTTTTTTTTTTTTTTTTCAGTAGTTCATTTATCTGCCCAATTGATGGCTTCTAGGGTGTTTGGGGCAAGTGAAATTCTCCCTGCACTTCTGATATCCCAGCTGGACTTTGCATCTTAACCAGCATGTAGGTGACAGTGGCCCCTTCTCTGTAGAGCTCTGTGGACATTAGAGAGGGCTGCCTTCCCTGAAGAGTAAGGAATCAGCCACTTTTGTAAGGAGGCGTGTAACTTCAGCCTGGTTTCTGTGCTGTGGCAGGATAAGTACCATAGGGAGGAGGCCAGTCAGGCTGTACATCATGCTGCAGGAAGGTTGCTGTGTCCTTTGAGGGCAAGTGGAACTGGAACCCTGGCCGGAAGAAGTCTCTTGGATGTTCAGGGAAAAGTCTGGGATGTCCCAGGGTGGCAGCTTATGAGTACAGTAGGAAAGAGAGCGGATGTCCTGCACTGCTAGCAGTTTGCTCACAGGATTCTCTCAAGGAGTGTGGTGCTCACCCTCAGGTTCAGCATTTAGTTTCCTTCCTCTTTCCACCTTGTACTCAGCTGCCACAAGGAATCTGCCAGATTGAGAATGCACCTTAAGCCCTTACTTTTCCTGCCATGCACACAGAAACATACCTGAGAAGGATCTCTTCCCCCAGAGTCACTGACAGCCACTGCAGAGCCCCTTGTGTGGCTGGGCTGTACAGGTTCTGCAGACTTCTCTGCAAGGAGAGGGAGCCCATGCATTTCATTGGAGGCCAAGGAGATGCCCACAGGAGGCACTGGGAACCATGATCTAGGAGTTTTCCTGGGTGGTGAGGACATCCTTCTGCTGCCTTCAGCTGTGACATGAAACCTCCCTGCTAGCTTTCTTCATTACATCGAATGCTGGAGAGGACAATAAATAAAGGCTGAAAAATATATGATGCCTTGTCTGTGGATTACAACAGTCTGGTACTAAGCAAGGAGCTGGGCCACAGCAGGATGGGCTCCTGGGACTTCCTGTTTTGTATATGGACTTTGATCTGCTGAGTGTCACAGGCAGCAGGCAGGATCTTGTGTGTGGAGTAGAGTTTGATTTTGGCTGTTTTTTGGGTTTTGTTTTTCCACAATCACATTAAAGGAAGAATGTTGAAGCTGTATATTGGGCACCCAGAATGAAAATGGTCAGATCTGGGGTGGTCCTGGGCTTCTGGGAGAACTAGTCTCTGCATCAGATCAGTTCCCAACAAGGATGAACCTTCACAAATGCCATTCAACATCTCAGCTGTGAGAGCTGCTTCATGCTGGGAGGCACCTGGCAGGTGCTACCTTTCAATATCCGTGTGCCAATAGGACCCTGGCTCTGGGTGCTGTGTGTGGTATCCCACTGAGTCTTGGAAGTTTTCCATGGCAGGCAGCTGGTACCCTTCCAGCATGATCACAGCAGAGGCAGGCACAGCCTGGACTCTCTTCTTTGCCATGGGCTAGCCTGGTTCCTGTCCTTCTGGGACCCTAATACTGATCCCCTGCAGGTTAAGGTGCAGAAGGCATTCCTGCTGCTTCTGCAAGTTGTACGGCCATCACACTTGTGAGGAAGCTCCACAGCAGACCCATGGCACCAACTGAAAGGAAGGAGTTGCATCACTCCAGTGCTAGCAACTGGATACCACTGCAGAGGCCAGCATGTGAGTGAAGCCATCCTGACCAGCACACCAGGGCACTGCCTGACTGCTAGCTAAGCCCTTGCTACAGCCCAGGATCAGCAGAGAGCTGGGTAGGACGACAGCAGAACTCCTAATGCCTTCATGTCCCCCTGCTCCCCCACCCAGCTCTGCAGGAACGTTGAGGCTTGGCATCTCTGAGCACCTTTGCCAGCACTAGATAAAGCAATGTTGTCAGGGTCTACAGCCAGAACATGAACTCTCCCATCAGCAAAAGGCAGCACCCTGACTGGCTGTTTCCGCCAAGAGACAATGTGTTTTTTTTTATCAAGAATGAGCAATGCATATTCAGGGTGGTGACGGCTGTCTGGAGTCCTCTCCAATGCTGGGCTATAAATCATGATTCTTGTCCACATGCCAGCTGCTCTGCCAGGCCTTACAATGGGGTCCTTTCTGCACTGTCAGCCTATGCATGGGACATACTTCCTGCTTGGTTTCATCTTTGGACATGGTTTAGTTTCTTAGTTTTCTCTCTGAAGTCAGGGTGCCCTTCCCTTGGGAAATGTCTTTGATTGTTGCATTGACCATGCGCTTTTTGGTGAGTACGTTCCTGAGTTCTGCTTTTGACACATCCTAAGAGCATCTGAAGGGCCTGCCTTCAGTAGCGGGGGGATTCCCTTTGCCCTGTGTCTAAAGCAGAGGAGAAAGAAGCTCCAGCCCTCCTAGATGACAGTGCTTTCTCAGGCCTCTACAGGGTGCTGGGCATTGCAGCTGAGACCCCAAGCTCAAGCGATGGACCCCATTGGCTCTGCACACCTCTGGCTATGGCACACTCTGCATGCGTGCGCGCACACACACACACACACACACACACACACACGCTGTGCACAGCCTAGTTCACACTGCTCATCAGTCACAGCTAAGCCACATTAATGCCGCCTGGCCATGCTGTTGCCAGGGTTACCATATACATATTGCACAACCTCTGAAACACTTCCCTCTGTTTTGTAGCAACTTGCACTATAGAAGCAGTGTTCCCATATAACCTCATTCCACCCTAGACGCAGCAGAGCCAGCAACTCATTCCTGCACTCCCCGATGAAACAAGATAACCGTGCCAAGTCTGTAGTGCCCAGTCCCATGGGAGGTGAGGGCAAAGAGGATGAAGGGTGAGTGCAGAAGCAGCTCCTGCTTTGCAGTTCCCCAGTCCTCTGCATGCCCAAAGGACCCCAGAGCTGCCACAGTGCTCCAGGACTCTGTGAAAATGGAAATGCAGGTGACCCTAATCCTGTTCGTGGGGAGCTAGGCATGGCCCTAGCATTGACAAGCATCCAAAGCCATTCTGGCTCAGTACCTCTCAAAGAGAAACAGGCGTAAATAGCTCATTAAGTAGGTGCCTGGGGCAACAGACAGCCTGGAAACATCATGACCTTTTCTGGAAATCACAAAAAGGGAAAGGTCCCAGGGGGCCTAAGCATGGAGCCATGTCCATGCTCTTCCCCTACCCATGCCAAAGGACCTGTGTAACATCCTCCTTGGCTCCCGCCTATGCCACAGGCTCTGGACCAAGTCACAGCCTCCTCCTGGGCTTCCCTTTCCGGGCTGCATGAGGAGCAGCAGGAGCCAGGCAAAGGCCCGGCTGCTGCAGCCAGTTCAGCATGCTTCCGTCCCAACAGGGGTGTCACAGTGACAACAAATGCACAACAAACCCAGGCCCATAGAAACCGAAACCTGACCTGCTCAACCCAACCCCACGGGAGGGTGGTGAGGCACTTTGCCAGTCCTGGCCTGGTCGCCCTTTCCTGCAAAGCCCTTACTGGGACGCTCCAGATGTGCTGCCTCTCTGCTCTTTAGGCTTTGCAGCCCCCAAGGACTGGTGCAGAGGTTGCTGTGCAAGCACCTGCAGAAGAGCTGCCGCTGTGCCCGGTCACAGCTCAGTTCCCCTCTGCCACCAGCTCTGTGATTCTGGGCTATTGCGCTACCTGGTGCCGTGAAGTCCTGCCAGAGCTCCTGCTATCCTGCTGCTCCAGCCAGCATTACTTGGGCTCCTTTTTGGAGCTGTCAGGAACAACTCCAAAGGCATGCAAGGACACCCATTTTGGTGCAGTGGCTCACCTCTGCCAGTGCCGAAGGCAGCCCACCTGCAGAGTGGGGACCCTCCAACTAGCACAAGACAGGCTGACAGGGCTGTGCCTTCAGCAAGATATACCACCTGCCTCCTATGTGGCTGCCCAGATCTTTGCTCTCTCCTTAAAGCACAGAGCAGGTGAGTAGCTTTTCCCCAGCCCTCAGGGCTGGCCACTTTCTGTGGGATGGGAAGACAGTCCTGGGTTCTCTCCAGCCTGGGTAGAGGCTTCTTTAAATTTCTACCTCACTGACTGCCACTCTAACCTCTGAGGCCCTGCACTTTGGGATCTGCTTTTATATTTTTTTCATATTTTATATTTATGGAAGAGAGGAGTGTGCGTGTTCAGGACAAATTCCTATGTGGGCTGATGCCACCTCCTCCAGCTGTGCTGTGTGCAGGGCCCAGGCTCTCTGGGCACATCTGAGCTCTACCAGGACAAGTTGGCCAGAGGAGGAACACCCTTTGGTGATGCTGCAGGGACTCTAACATCAGCCAGGTGTGTACTGCTTAGAAGCAAAGCTTCATACTTGCAGGATGTGTTGGTGGCAAAGGCACGGATTCCTATAGGCTCTGGGTGCCTCCAGCATCCGGTGGCAGCTGTGTGGAGCAGTCCCACCAGTCTGCATTTTGGGTTCTCAGGAGCCCAAGTCCCATGGAAGGAAGGAAGGACGTTTTTCTGTCTGGTCCCACTAGTGTGAACATGTGTTGGGGAGACACAGGCAAGCAGCAATACTGCTCAGGCAAAATCCTAATCCACCCTGACACAGAGTGACTAGTATTACAGGCTTTGTGGTGGCTCCCAGAAAGCTTCAGTCTCTCCCTTGCACTGCTTATCTGTGGGAGAGACCTCTGAATCCCTGAGTCACGATACCTTCAGCCACCCAGCACGGGCATGTGCCACACAGTGCTCTCCACCACTCTCTATCCTGGTAGTGCCCAGACTAGGCACTGGTGGTGGGGAAGGGGCATTTCTTCCAGCTCCTGCAAGTCACAGATGATGAGTGAGAAAAATTTCTGCTCACAAGCCAGAAAGGTCTCCTAGGGGCCAGATACAGCCAAGAGACTGCTGTTTCATTTAAATGAAGTCTGGCCAGGTGGGAGATGCTGGGATGCAAATAGAGGCCTGCGCAGGCCAAGGAGAGACCTGAGGAGGAAGCTCTGTGCTGATGGAGTCCAAGGACTGCAGGTCACTGTGGGAATTTTTCCTGCACCTGCAGAGTGTCTGTGGCCACTGAAAAGGAGGGGGTCCACTCCCAGTTGCTGCTAGTGCACTGCTGGCCAGTCTGGCACTGGCACCCTGGGTGCTAGAGCTGTGGGCTGCCGTGCATAGTTAGCTCCCATCACTCCAAAAGCTTGCAGACCCCTAGAGCTTACAGATGGCTTATGCATAGAGTGTTTCCCAGCGTCCATAGCACAGGGCATAGTGAACACGAATTTTCTGCCTTTCTTCTGCTGCTTGCTTATAGAAAGTGATTTTCCTCCACCATCCTGCAAGAAACCAAGGCCACTGACTCCTGTGATGCTGGATGTTCCAGAAGACACCATGGTATGGAAGCACTCTTCCACCCTGGTGGAGACCAGGGCTTTGCACAAATGCCAGTCATCTCATTTCCTGGGCCTGTAGCTTCACGTCTTGTATTTGCTAAGTCAAGGATTTCCACTACATCTAAGACATGAGCAGCATCAGCCAGAAGCTCTGAGCATCTGGCCTACACAGCCCAAACCTAGTGCATTTCCTCCTAGAAGGGGCATTTCAGAGCCCAAAAGGAAGCTGTGCTTGTAGGCTGTGCCCCGTACCTCTTCCATTTGCAGCTGTGACCTGAGATGCTCTGTGCTGTTGCTCTGGTACATCTCCTTGTTCTTATCTCTTGCTGTGTGTGCTCTGCCACATCCTACTGTGTCACAAGGACCAGAAGCTTTTTGAGACTGGTTTCGACTGTGTTGGGTAGGTACAGTGTGCTTGGCTAGAAGAAGTTGCTTTCTGGGGTAGGACAGATACAGAATTCAGGTCTTGGAAAACTGATGGGAGAGAATTCAAACTGATGTCCTGACTCTGAGAGCATCTGAGAAGAAAAAGACAGAATCTGAGCCCAAGGGAGATTTGAAAAAGGGGTGCTAACCACCCCCCAAAAGGAGCCCTCAGGTAATCCCAGCTGGAGTGGCTGGCTAGCAGGAATTCCTGCAGGACCTTGCAGCACTTTGCAGCTGGAGGATCAGCAGAAGCACCTCTTTCAAAGCTGGAAGAGGGAGGCAGGCAAATGCAGATCCTTTGCATCCCCTGATCTACCGCCATCCCAGCCCCAGATCCCAGCCAATGGCCCTCTGAAACCTGCCTTTGGGAATGGTGATGATATTCCTGGGGAAGTGTTTGCACCCATCACCCTCTCGGGCAGTCAGGGCTGAGAGCAGCCCAGCACAATAGCTGGGATTCATGGAGATGGCGGCAGAGAGAAATTAAGTCGTGACTGCTTGGTTTCATCGTAGGATGTGGCCTGTTTTCCCAGTCTTATCCTTGAAGTCAGGATCACCTTCCTTTGGGAAATGTGTTTGCATACGACATTGATCTAGTGCTTTTTGGTTAGGCTGTTCCCGAGTTCTGCTTTTGACACAACTGGAAAACATTTGAAGGGTATGAATTGAATGGGGAGTCCTTTTATCCCATCTCTAAAGCAGCGGACAAGAAAGGTCCAGACCTACTAGATGATGGCATTTTCCCCTGCTCTGTGCAGTGTGCTGTGCATCATGGCTGGGACCCTAGCCTATGGGAATGGGGGGCAGAACAGACCATAAACCCAAAGTCAGCTCACTGCCTACATGATGCTATGTTACCCCTAAGCCTTTAGCATCAAGAATCCTTGATGCTTCTGCATCAAGGGCTCATACTGTGTGGATGCAGCATTTTTTGAGCCACTTGGAGCCCAACTTTGGAGTAAATGCATTGATGTTTTTCCCTTAGTCTTCAAGGAGTTAAAAAAAAAAAGGAAAAAGAAAAAAGAAAAAGAAACAAAGAAAAAAGAATAACAAAACCTCCTTGTAGCTGCTAATCTGCATTTTTAAACATCTAAAAGCTTTTCAACAGCTGCTCAAAGCTGGCTGCACAGGAGTCAGCAGAGGTGTCTTGATACTGAACTGCTTCTTTAGGTGGTTACTAAATACCCTCAGGAATCTGGTATCCATCCTGTGCACAGACTGAGCCTGGGAGTGCTGGCAGTGGCTGGAAACTCTGAATCACATGGGTTATTAGATCATCTGTGGCGAGTGTCTTGGGACCCATGCAGAGATGGTCCTCCCACTGCCTGCAATGGGGCCACCTCCAGACATGGGAAGGAGCATTCAGTTCATTTAGAAAATGAATCTGCTGGGCCTGTAAATCAGGACTGCTTGGGACAGGATGGTTTGGACAAACTGTCTGTGGCATCCCCAGAAGTGTTGGAGTAGTGACTGGTGAGGGCAGAGCCCCAAGTGCTGCCTGTCTGCAGGGATTCAGCTGCTACACACAGCATTAGACTTTGCTCATCGGTGTGAGTGAGATTTCACAGTGATAAGGACAGCGTAGCTCTGAGATCTCAGTGCCCCAAATATGCCTGGGGAAACTGTCCTGGACAGACTGTTGTCCCAGTCTTGTCCCTCTACCCCACTCCTGCCCAGGCCTGACTGTCCCCTTCAGGATGTCCTTGCTTCCTGGCAGTGGTGAGTTGCCATCCTGCCTCTGGCTAAGCTTCTGTGATGTGGGGTCACAAGGCTGGTTGGGGGACAAATGCTCATAGGTCATCAGCATGGGGGCTCTCCCTGACTTGCAGGTTCCTTCATGGTGAGCTGGTGTGGCCATCTGGGGTTATCTAAAGTGACCAGCTGCTGTGGCATTGCCTGCCTCCTCCAATACCAGCCCTGGCACTCACCTCCAAAGAGGAAGGGAAAGTCTGATCCCAAATCAGAGGCTCACAGAGTTGGCTGGGGGTCACCTCTGGAGGTATCTGGTCCAACACAGATCCAACAGGCCAGTTTGAGCAGGTTGCTCAGGGACCTGTCCAGATGAGTGTTGAATACCTCCAAGGATAGAGATCCCCCGGTTCTCTGGGACACTGTTTGACCACTCTCATCATGAAAAGGTTTCCTAATTGGAAATTAATTTTCCTAATTGGGAATCTAATTGAAATTTCAAGTTTGTCTCTGTTGCCGCTTGGCCTGTCACTGTGCACCTTCAAAAAGGTGTCTGTCTCTGTCTTCCCTGCAGATTGCCATTAGGTATCCGCAGTCAGTGATAGGATCCTGCTTTGCCTTTTCTCTCCCATGCTGATCAACCCCTGCTCCCTCAGCATTTCCTCATCTGTCCTATGCTCCAGCCCTGGCCATCGCAGGCACCTCCACTGCACTTTTGCCAGTCTCTCACTGGTTTATTCTGGGGAGCGCAAACTGCACCCAGTGTTCCCATGTCTCACTGATGCCAAACAGAGGGATAGGCTCTGTCACCTTATCCTGCCACCTGCACTTTCACTAGCACAGCCCCAGGTGCAGCTGGCTGCTTTGAAGCAGGAGCACCCTGCTGACTCCTGGCCAGCTTGTTGTCCCCCAGCACCCCAGGGCTTTTTCTGCAGCCCTGCTTGCCTGGTAGCTGCCCCAGCCTGGCCTGCTCCATGGGCTGCTCCCTCCCAGGGAGGACAGTTGCATTTGCCTTGCTTGAGCTCCTTGAGGTTCATTAATCTGTTCTCCGGGGCTGGTCCATGGCACCTGGCAGAGCAGCTGGATGCCCCCTAGCCCCTCCACATGTGCTGTGCTAGTATCCCTGAAGGGATGCTGAGATACTTTTGTGGTGCCTACACATTTTCCATTGACTTGAACTTGCAACAGTGTCACCAAATGGTCCTCCTGCTGGGCTTTCAGCTGCCTTCTCTTTCATTTTCCTACTGCTTGCTGCCCAGCCAGGTCCCAGGCTCAGTTTTCTCTGTGTCTCTGTACGGACCAGTGCAAGGGTGTAAAAGAGCTGGAGGACAGCACTCACTCTGCACTGATTTGTGCTGCAGTGCCACTGTTTCCTATGCAGCTTTGCAGGTTCTTACTGCAGCACAGCCGGGGCTTCAAAATATCTCAGACAGGGATGGTCCTAGTCAGCCCTTATGATTATATTCCACTAAGGCTGGTAAGAAAGTGCATGGAGAACATTGTCACCAATTTACCTCAGGACTGTTTTTCCTCTCCTCTCCTTGCAATAGGCTTTTTGTCCTCCTGTCTCCTTCACCCAGCTCTGAGCTGTCATCCAGATGGATTTGTACTCCCAGCCTTCTAAACCTGCATCACATCCCTCATCAGCAGCAGGAGACAGTGGGGTGGCAAGGAGAAGCTCGTCTCCTGAGGAAGGTTAGGTTACACAGCTGGCTGAGCCCACTTGGCAGCTGCAACATCATGGTAAGAGCAGCTGCTCACTGGTTGTACGTGAGTGTTGTTTCTCCCCTGCTCTCCTTGCCAAGTGATCTGGCACTGCCAGGAGGGCTGTCCTGCGTGGCAATCCTGCCAATTTCCCAGACGTGGTTCCCTGTCCCACCTGGAGCCATGGAAAGGAGCATTGTGATAGAGGTAGGGATGATGGCCAAAGAGTTTGGACATGCCAGGTTGGGTGATCTCTACTATTAACATGTCACTGTGCTCTTTGTGAAGAGCCAGCTCTGTGCCCCACAGTATGCCATCAGGTTTGACATACAGCTAATGCCTGCAATATGCAGTTTATGAGCTCAGGTGAGGTCCGGAGGAAGTTTCATACTGCAGCTCCCTTCTCTCCAGGGAAGGAGGACCCAGCCATTGGAGTCTGGCACACAGTAGAAGTGATGGGTATCAGAGACAATTCAGTCTCTGGCATGCTGCATTTCTCTTCCACAAATGCACTGTCTGGCCAAAGCCTGCTGTACAAGAAGTCTCCCCATATTAGAGGTCAAAGGGTAAAAGAAAGTGGCTGGATTCAATTAACCAGGGGCAACAATATAGCAACAATCTAAGACCTCATCTGGAAATCCTGGAAAAAGTAAATGCCTTTCTAGGTGCATGAAAGCAAGGTTAGGGATTGAGGTACACCATCCACTACCTACTTGGTGCCATGGCAATAAACCATCGCTAGAAGGCTTTAACAAGGACACAGGAAAAAGACAGAAAATGGCTAATGCCTTTAAAAGATACAGTATTAAGGAAGTTATTCACTTTAATAATACTTGCCAATCCTTTTTAGGCATGCAGAGCATTTTGAAGGCTAATCCCAGCATGACAGTCATTAGCCCAGTTTCAGAGCCAGGAGATGCCTGTCAGACAGGGGAGCACCAGTGAAGTCAGACCCAGCTCCCTGGAGACAAAACATTGAGTTTTGAAATAGCAGCAGAGCAGTGTCAGTGCAGAGAGCAAACACAGCTCAAGAGAAGAACCGAGATATCCTTGGGATAACTTAGCCACAGGTGCCTGTCCTCTCACTGCAGCTTTTCTCCACAAGACCCATCTCAGGAACCACGGAAAATGGACTGTAGGATGCCAAAAGGCTCCCTGCAGCTCTGCTCCTCCAGAACTGCTGATCTACTGGAAGGACCTTGCTTGGAAGCAGCAAACTGACCGCTGGACTCCTCAGTGAAAAAAAATTCTGTTGAAGCAAGAGCTGGCTGTGCACCAGTAGGGCAAAACAGGGGGACAGGGAACTGCAGATAGGCAGGACCCTGGCCAGGCAGGACTCCAAGGTAAGCTGGCTTTTCCCAGTACATGAAGCACTGTGCCTGCGGGAGTGGCTCTGAGCAGGAGGAGCACCAAGGAGTGACTCCAAGAGCAGCCAAGGTCAAAGCAGGCTTTGGGTAAGCAGCTGTGAGTAAGTGATGTGCATTGCTCTGGGACACCATAGCAACCACAACATTTTGGTCATTGCTTCAGCCAAGAGTACCAGCCTGGAGGCCCACACGCTCCACGCTCTCCAGCAGGGCTCTGGGTGAGGGGAGCCAGCAGCACTTGGCACCCAGGGCACCAGAGCCATGGCAGCCTTGCTGCTCCTTCCCTGGGCTGGCTGCAACCTGAGGCCTCTGTGAAAAGCAGAACGCAGCTCCCTGGCTTGGGGGCCCAGCAGCCCTCTGGAGACATGGGGCCAGGGGGGCCGTGATCAGGAGAGCTCGCCAGGCCCCTTGCCCCTGAACCATGGGCCCGGGTGCTCACAGCGTTGTCCCATGTGCTGGGAGCTTGGCACTCTCTCCATTAGTCCTTCCAGTGGGCACCTGCTGCCCCCAGCTAGTATTTGGCTCTGCAGCCAGGGAAACCTTCAGCCCATTGCTTCACCCGCAGAGAGGGGCCCCAGTCCTCTGTGAGGAAGGGGACGCTGGCCATGTGGGGCAGGGGATAGGGCTGCAGGGGCACAGCACGAGACCTGCCTCCAGAGCAGAGAGCGCTGGCGGGGTGGCAGAGGGCCTCGCAGCAGGGTGATGGAGGGGCCCTGGGGCGTGACAGGAGGCCTTTGCAGGGGGGTGATGGAGGGGCCTCGCAGCAGGGTGATGGAGGGGCCTCACGGAGGGGTGACAGAAGGACCCTGTGGGGTGACAGAGGAGCCTCCCGCAGGGTGGCCCAGGATGGCTGCCGCGGGCTCCAGGCTCCCGGCCTTGAGGGGCGACGCCGCGACGCGGCCTGGGGAAGGCGGCGGGCCCGGGCGCGGCGCGGGGGGCGGGGGGGGTCGGGACCCCCGGGCGGCCGGGCCGGGCGGGGCGGGCGCGGCCCTCCCTCGCCGCCGAGTCACGGCGCGTCGCCATGGCGCCGCCATAAACAGGCGGCGGCCGCCGCGCCCCGCGCTTCAGTGCGCGGCGCACGGAGGTGAGTGCGGCCGCGGCGGGGCCGGGGCCGGGGCCGGGGCCTCCCTGCGGGCACGGCGGGAGCAGGCGCCCCGCGGCCGGGGGCAGACCGTGCCCGGCTGCGGCACGGAGGGGTGCGCTGCCGGCGGGGCGGTGCCGGCGGGCCCCGTGCCGCAGCCGGTGCGCCGGGGAGGGGGGCGGCGGTCCCCGGGACGGGCGGCACGGCGGGCTGTGCCAGCACCGCTGCCGCCAGCCCGTCGCGCTCGCCGTGTGCCGGCAGAAGCCGAGCGGCCACCGCGGGCAGGGCGGCAGGGAGGGAGGCGGCGAACCCCAGCGCGGGCAGCGGGTGCCGCTGCTGCGGGGCCCGCTTCGTGCGGGGGGCAGCGCGCTGCCCTCGGTCACCGCCGCGCCCGGGCCCTGCCGACGGTCGCCAGGAAACGCAGCCCGGCCGTGGCGACTGTCGCCGGGCGGCACAAGCCCTGGGGGCGCAGCGGGCGAGCCCGCGCGCTTGCTTGTGCTTGGCGTCAGGCTGTAACTAGGGCTCCGCGCTGGGCGCGTCCTGGGGCGCCCTCCGGCTCAGAGCCCCCCTGCGCGGGCGCCGGGCGGGGAGCAGCCGGGGGGCACACGCGCTCCGCTGGCCTGGGGTGTCCGCCACGCGCCGCGCACCCACTCTGCACCTCCGTGCTCCAGGGTGTCCTGCTGTCCGAGCCATACTGATATGCCGGGCATGCTCAGCCCGTGCAGGATGCTGAGTGGGGAGTGCGGGGATGCTGGGTACGGTGGTGAGGTTGGTGTGGTGTTAGAAGATGGGAGAAACCGGGAGGTTTCAGGGCAGTGGGCACAGCTCCATGTGGGGCTGCAGAGGCCTGGTTGTGTCTCGTCATCCCTGTGCTGCCCGAGGGCGCTGGCCATGCTGGCCTTGGGCTGGCCCCAGAGGGGTGGACTGGAGAATTGGGGTGCTGTTGGCTCAGTGGAGAGGGGAGGTGGCTGCTGGCAGAGTCTGCCTGGCATTGAAGAGGTGGGAGTGCGGGCAGGCAGGCAGGCAGCAATGCAGCTTCCCATGGTCTGAGGGGAGGAGGAAAGCGGCCGCACTGCGTCATTCCTGGACAGTGCTCCCACGGGGCTCAGTTGATGCGCTCTCAGTCCTCCCCAGCCCCTGGAGTTGACAGCCTTGCTGCTGACAGCCCTTAATCTGAAGTCTCCATCCCCTGAGGCCCAGCTCAGCTGATGGCCCCGGGGCCTGTCAGACACTGCAGCCAGCCCTCACCCCATGCGTGCACGGCTCTGCCAACACCCCATGCTCCTGCTGCAGTGCTTCCGCCCTCGACATCCCTCCTCCTGCCCACTCGGACCTAACAGCACAGGCACCAGCGCGCACATGGCTCAGCCAGGTGCCAGACCTAAGGGTCGCGTGTCCTACCTGGTTGCCGGAGCTTGGACAGTAACTGGGCCCCCCTCTGCCCTGCTTCCAGCAACACCATGGCTGGAAGCGCTGAGATGGCGTCTCTGGAAGAGAGCTTCCGGAAGTTCGCAATCTATGGTGACACCAAGGCTACGGGGCAAGAAATGAACGGGAAGAACTGGGCCAAGCTGTGCAAAGACTGCAAAGTGACTGATGGCAAAAGCGTCACCAGCACCGACGTGGACATTGTCTTCTCCAAGGTGAAGTAAGTGACTTTGCTTTTCCGGGCCTCCAGCTGCTGTGTGGCAGGGGACCATCCCAGTGCTGGGCAGGCTGGCAGTGCTGGGGTACTGTGATTTCTGGGGAGAGGGGATACCCACAGCTGTGTGCCTGGGCTGTTCTTTCCTGTATCGTACTCAGCATGGGGAGCTGGAGGACCGAGTGCTTCCCTGTGATGCCCTGCTTTCAGGGTGCTTGAGTGGCTGCTTTTGAAAGACCTAATAATAAATGAATTCAAATCTTGGGGGCAGGCGGCTTAGGTTTTAGTGCTGTGGCTGTATCCCTGCTTCAACTCTCAGGCATCGGTGTGGGCCCAGCTGGCTCTACCAGGCCTTCAGGTTTCCATCTAACAAGAACATACTGCAGGGGGTGGGGGAGGGAGCTCAGGGATCTCCCACGTGATGGGCTGCATGAGCCCAGCCCACTGTGCCACCGCAGTTACTGCTGCAGCCTTGAGTACACTAAGCATTGGACATCTCATTCCTGCTGCCCTATGCAGCCAGAGGTGGCTTACTCCAGCGTAGCAGGTTTCTTGATCTAGCTGGGCTTGATGCGCACCAGCTCTTGCCTTTTCCCAGCTCATCCTCCCAGGAACAGCCCCAGGTAGAGCTCATCCTAGTCAGGTTTGTAGTCAGTGCCCTTGCAGCTCCTGTGGTCCCTAGGGATGGGGCACAGAGGGTAGCACAGCCCGTTCTTGGTCCTAGCCATCCCATACCCACACCATTGGTGAGGAGTTCTGCTCCTTTACTCTTCAACTGCCTGTATGGCCCCAGAGGAGGAAGGGTGCTTGGGGCTGCTTTCTGGGTCCCATGGACATGTTGACACCTGATGCTGCACCAGGGTTCACTTGCACCCCCCAGCTGGGGCCAGCTGTACTGGGAAGGTGACCTCCACATGGGGCACAGGAGTCATGGGAGAGGGGCATGACAGTTGGAGGAGCTGTTGCTAAAACCTCTACCACAAGGAAGGGACCTGACTCCTTCAGGTGCCTCTCAGATCAGTGACCTGAGGCAGATCTGTGGGCACAGGGGTGGGAGTCCTGGAGAGGAATCCCTGCAGAGGGAGCTGGTTCTCCACCCATCATTGCTTCTGTACCATCTGTCCAGGTGTCCTGTTCTTCTGTGGCAGAACCAAGAGGGACTAAACACCAGAATGTATTCAGCTGATGCAGTGTTTAAGAGGGTGGGTTGCAGTGCTGCCCAAGAGATGAGGGGCTGGGGGGGGGGCTCTGTGCACATGCTTCTGCATTTGACTAGAGAAGGAATGAACCTGCCAGGGGAAAGAGGGTGCTTTGAGATCCCATGCAGGGCTGGAGCAATGGTTATGGATGTCCTGTCCTGCCCTGCCCTTATTGCCCCCTCCCCCCCCACCAGCACACAGGTCCCAGGGCACTTCCTTGGAGTGGTGAGGTTTTGGCACCAGGGAATTTGGCAGCATATGGCTGAACCGCTCCTGAAGCTCAGCATCTGTTGTCCCTGGCCTGACTCATTTTGCCAAGATTGCCCTGGATATAGCTGCATTTTAGGGGTGGGTGAGGGGCCTCAAAATGCTATGCTGGTGGAAGAAAAAGCCAGGGCCTCCTTGGAGGTTCCCTACTGCAACTCTTCCTGCTACAGCTGGAACAGCAGCCCTGTTTGGAGGTGCAGCCTAAGGAGGAGCTTATGGGAGCTCAGAGCCTGGTTCTTGTGCTTGCAGAGGGAAGACAGCCCGCGTCATCAACTACGAGGAGTTCAAGAAGGCCCTGGAGGAGCTGGCCCCAAAGAGATTTAAGGACAAAAGCAAAGAGGAGGCATATGAAGCTATCTGCCAGCTGGTGGCAGGGAAGGAGCCAGTCAATGTGGGCGTCACTGTGAGTACCAGAGCCTCTTGGCCCCTGGCAGCAGGAGGGTTGGTTGTGAGGGGAGGATGGAGCTCTGTGTGGTGCACAAACGCCCCTTTGGGAAGACCCATGGCCCTGGGCAGAACTAGGGGATCTGGGACAGACGCACAAGAGAGTACTGGAGAAGGGGATTACACAGGTCCAGTGGGTACCGGGGGAGTGGTGGTATCCCCAGTGGGTCTCAGGGGCTTGCATGGAGCAAGGGAGGAGGGAATGGGGGCCTGGGAAAGCCAGCATGTTTGACTCCCTTTGCTCATCCCCCTGTTGCAGAAAGCCAAGACTGTGGGAGCAGTGGAGAGACTGACAGACACCTCCAAGTACACAGGCTCCCACAAGGAGCGCTTTGATGAGAGTGGCAAGGGCAAGGGGAAGAGTGGGCGAGAGAACATCGTGGACACCAGCGGCTATGTCAGTGCCTACAAGAACGCGGGCACCTATGATGCCAAAGTGAAGAAGTAGGGACAGCTGCCTATGGCGCCCACCCGCCCCGGTCCCTGCGCACCAGGCCTTCAGGGCTTCAGTCATGTCAGCCTTGGGACGTGCCCTTGCGATATAGGGCCCTGGGAGACAGCGGTGGACCCAGCCCCAGGCTGCCGGGATGTTGGTCCCCCAGCGCTGATGTGATTAGAAAGTCACCGGGTTGTGCGCTCTGCCCTGACGACTACGTTTATCCGTGCTGTATTGTGAGCCGTGTCCCTCCTGCTGGTACTAACAGGCCCTCTCCCCGCCTGCCCTCCCACAGGGCAGCTCCTGCCATACTAACAACACTTCTCCTCGGGGTTTCCTGTGCCCTGCTGGCACTGAAGCCTTCCCTACCTCAGCCCTGTCCCTCAGGGCACTCTCCCTGCCAGTCCCACTGGCAGTCACAGCCTTTCTTAGCTACAGACCTCCAGGGGACCTGCATCCCCTTCTGTATTTACACCATGGCCTTCTCTTCTCCACTGATGCCTGCTCACGCTATCCCCTCACCACTGGGCTGCCTGGGTTTGCTGCTCTCTCCTGCTTGCGGTAGGCCACCTCTGCCCAGTGCCGCAGGAGGCTCTGTCCCTGCAGGTATGGTTAGTGCTGGTGCTAAAGGGCTTCTCTGGGACACCCCCCACCGGTGAGCGTACAGGGGCCCTGCATGCACCCCAGGAGACCTGGCCTGCGCTGTGCTTGATGTTTTTCTGCTGTTGCCAAAGGCCTCCCGAACCCTTGGGCCTGCACCTGTGTGGTTTCCTACTGCCTTTGAGAAGCCCGTGCCAAAGGATTCTGCAGACCCATACTGTATCCTGGCTCTGCAATAAAGCTCTGCTAGTACTGACACCTTTGGTCTGGTTGTGTTTGGCGGGCTTGAGCAATGAGAACTTGCTTCCCTGCTCATCTCTCCCAGGCCAGGCAGGAGGCTCAGCTCGCAGTGCTGCTCCTAGCCAGCAGTGCCACAGGGCTTGGCCCTGGTGGCTCACTGCTTTGGCAAGCTCCTGGCTGGCCCCGAGTTGCCTAAGCAACCAGAGGCACACAAACACTGAGCGCCTAGCTCCGGCTGCTGCTCTGTTTGCAACCAAACACACAAGTTCCTGGTAACGGACCCTGGGAACAGCCAGGGCTCGCTGCCACCGGCAGCTCGCTGCTCTGTGTGTGCGGTGGGGGGTGGCCTAGGCACTGAGGTGCATGGCTGCTGGGAGCGTGGCTCCAGGTGCTTGGTGTGGCCACCCTGGGCTCCTGGCCCTGGTGGTGAGAAGAGCCAGGGCAGTGGGCAGAACATGTTGCTGTGCTGCCAGGGTGGCTGGGCCAGGCCATGTGTGCTCTCCAGCTAGATCCCTGCTGGTGATCTGGGTCTGCATTGCCTCCTGTTAGGAGCTGGGTTCCCTAGAAAACAGCTGGGGTTATTTTACAGGTGCCTCAGCACGTGAGCCACATCAGCAGCCCCTGTGTTGTACAGGATCTGCCCAAGCTGCAAGGGATGTGCCCAGGACATGCACGTGGCTGGGCTCTGCCTCTTGGGAGTTACTCACTGCATGGTTCCCTGCCAGCTCCTAGCTGTGCACTTTCTGCATCATACTTACCTGCTTTTTAAAATGCAGGCCACACAAGAGGCTGTTTTATTCTGGGCTGGTTTTAACCTCAGCCTACAAACACAGATGGCATGCTAGGAAAGAGGGCTGGGGGGCAGAGGGTTAGTCTCCCTTTGAGCAGGCCAGAGTGCTTGTGTCTGTGGGATGTAGGGCGGAGGGGGTCTGTGCCCCTAAATGCTCTTTTGTAGTCCAGACGGGATCTTACTATGTTCCTCCTCTCAAAAAGTCAGGGCTTGCAGGCTTAATTCCCTGCTACCTCCATTGCCCACATGCAAATATGAGATGCAGAATTCCCAGGGCAAGGCAGAATTGCATTCCCTAGTGGTTAGTGCAAGTGCCATCCCACAGTTCTGTCCTTGCACACAGACATGGAGGATTCGAACAGGAAGCAATGTTTTGTGAAGGGGTGAGTGTGTCAGGGCTTGCAAGTCCCTGTGAGACCGATCTTCTTTGTGTATATGGCTTCCATCAGGACCTTGGGTGAAGTGAAAGGGGATACCCATGTCAGGGCAGCTCTGGGTATGTAATGAAAGGGAACTACATGTGCTGTTGGACCCCTCGAGGACTGGGAAGGTGCTGCTGGGGCTGGCTGCTGCATCACAACAGCTGGGAGAGCAAGGTGCAGCTCAGATGCCCAACCTCTTCCTGCATCTCCTGCCCTCGCGAGAAAGACCTGAAGCTGCTGGATTATGACAATGGGGCAAAACAGGAGTCTGGGCCCTGCTGTGACTGCACTGCTCTCCTGCAGCTCCCGTGTGTCCTCACCACCTCTCATCCTGTGCAGGACAACAGATTTGGAGTCCAACTTTGTTGTGCAGCCTCCCTCACCTCTGCCTTCTCTTAGCATGCTTGGGGCAGGGATGCTCAGGGCCTTCCTGGGAGCAGGACTACCTGAATACAAGCTCTGTCACAGGGGGCTCCCAGCAAAGACAGAAAAGCATGCAAGCAGAAAAGCACATGTTTATTTGGCTACAAATTCTCTGTGAAAGGCAGAAGTGCTTTGTTTGCTGAATGCCCTAAAAGTTCAATAATTGGCACAGAGATTTGATGTGCTTTTGATATTGGAAAATCAAGACTGGGAAGGGATTTCTGCCTGGCTCTAAGTTTCAATGTGCCAAGAACAGCAGTTCTGCCATCCCTGTATCCAGCAGCAGAGCTGGCTGACAACTCTGACAGTCAAGGAGGCACAATGTCAGAGAGCAGCAGTTGTCCCTCCTCCAGCTGATCACCCCACCTCTGCCTCTGAGGCTCTGGGCCCCAGTGCAGCAGCAGCTCAGCAATTCATGTAGCAGCTGCCCAGTGCCCACAGTTTGCAAGCCAGCAAGGCAGATGGATGGGTCCTTGCTTGGAGTTACCTCCATAAGTTCATCTGGAAGCTGGGGGAGTTTGCAGCTGCTACTCCGCTAGTGCAGTCTATGGAGTAGCCAGAGCTGCAACCACAGGGCTGCCAGCCCAGTTGAGCCAGTCTTCCTATCAATCAGAGCCCATGGTGCCTTGCTCTGAATCCTGAACAAAAGCAGCTTCTTTCCAGCCTGTGAAGCCATAGCAGACATTACATGGGGGTTAACAGTTTCCATGCATTGCCAAGCCACCCAGCTTAAAGTGCTCCTTACCCACTCCAGGTCCATTTGCAAGTTCTCTGCTGAATGCTCTTCAACTTGCATAACACTTTTTCCCTCCAAACTTCTTGTTCCCAAGAAGGCAGCTTCAGTGCTGGCAGGCTCAGTGCAGCGCCCTGCATAGGGACTGAGGCTGGGTGGCAAGACTAGCAATGGCCATTTAGCCTGACTGCCCCAGCCAGGCTGATATCTTGGTCCTCTTCTAAGGAGCAAGGACTAGTGATCACAGATGGGATCCATGTGACAAAGTGGGGCAAAAGCATCTTTGCCAACAGGCTAGCCAGTTTGGTGAGGGGAGTGGCCAATGTCACTGTGAGGCCATGCTCTATGACCTTTGAAAAGTCCTGGTGATCGAGGAGGTTTCTGATGACTGGGAAGAGGCAGATGTCACACCTGTCTTCAGGAAGGGCAAGAAGCAGGATCCAGAGAGCTACAGGCCAATCAGCCATGCTTCCATCCCTGGGAAGCTGATGGAGTGAATCTTCTTGGGAGTAATTTTCAAGCACATCAAGGATAAGATGGTGACTGGAAACAGCCAGCATGCCAGGAGCAAATGCTGCCTGACCAACCCCATTGCACTCTCTGAGGACATGGTTGGCTGTGTGGAGAAGGGGAGGGCTGTAGTTGCTGTTTATCTAGACTTCTGCAAGGCCTTTGACACTGTCTTCCACAGACTCCTTATAGCCAAACTGGAGACACAGGGTCTGGAAAAGAGGACTACAGGGTGGATGGAAAATTCTCTGGACCACGAGGCTCAGAGTGGTCAGCAGTACAAAGTTCAACTGGTTACTAGCAGTATTCCTCAGGGATTAATTGTAGGGCCAATACTGTTCAACACCTTTATTAACGACCTGGCTTATTGGCCAGTGTGTGCTCTCAGCAGCTTTGAGCTTGATACCAGACTCAGGGGAGTGGTTGATATGGTGGAGGGACCTTGACAGGCTGAAGGATTGGGCTGTCAGGAACCTCATGGAGCTGAGCAAAGGCAAGCACAACATTCTCCCCTGGGAGGGAACAGCCCCACGGAGCAGGCCAGGCTGGGGCAGCTGCCAGGGGAGCAGGGCTGCAGAAAGGTCCTGGGGTGCTGGGGGCAATGAGCTGACCAGGAGTCAGCAGGGTGCGCCTGCACTGCAGCAGCCAGCTGGGGCTGTGCTAGCAAGAGTACAGACAGCAGGATGAGGTGGGGGAGCATCCCCCTATATTTGGCACCAGTGAGATGATTGCATCTAGTAGTGGGTCCAATTCAGGCTCCCCAGTGCAAGAAACACAGCAATAGACTGGTGCAAGTCCAGCGGAGGCCCCCAAGACAACCTCGGCTGGAGCACAAGTCATATAAGAGGCCAAGGGAGGGTTGATGTGGTCAATCTTGCTAAGGCCAACGGGGAGAGGAGAAATCTTACTGTTGTATTCCTACACCTAATAGCTGACCCACCCTGTAACGGAGGTGTATGGGAGGCCTACTCCTCTGTTTCCCCAGATATCCCATGATGACATGGGATAGGTGTGATCAACGTGAGGTGAATCGCAATGTTTTCAGTTCCAAAGAGAGAAATGGGCTAACGTCTGACAGAATACAACTCTGACAAATCTGAAGGAATTTCCATAGGAACAGCCGAAGCCCTCTCAGCGGCTCTGGCTGTTATCCCAGTGCGACTCAAAGCAGTGCCACATGCTGCTGAGACAACAGACATCTTAAGATATCAGTTGCAGAACTTCTTATGATGACGAAAAGTGACACAGCCTAAACAATGGGCTCACAGCCATTTCCCCTGTGCTAATGAATTTGCTCTGGCCAAGCATTTGCTCTGGGACTGGCTCTGCACCAGGCCAAGGAAGACATTTTACAGCCAGCATGTAATTCCCTTACAGTGGAGGAGCCAGTGGATGGAAGGTGTCTCAGCCAGTATTTACATTGTTTGCACTGACTGAAGGCACAGTCCTTAAGCTTACAGCCTCTAAGCTTTTTTGTCCTTTCCATTTGTTTTTTCCGCTCAGCTCCACTCTGATTGCCCTTCTTGCAGCTCACACAGCAGACGGGCATGCCAGACTGTGCGCCCGCTTGTGCTGGTACAACCACTTACCTACTGTACTAATTCAGACCAGCCCCAAAACCTCTTACAGGCAGACCTCCTGGGTTGCCAGTGATACATGAGTAGCCCAGAGGGCTTAAATGAGTGGTTATTATGAACTTAGCTGTAAAGTGAGCTAGGAACAACCTGCAAGAGAAAACATGGCATTGCTGCTCAGGAAGACCTGCAATCTGTCATTATCATCCCAAGGAAACTGGGAGGAACCACTGAGGGTTGAGGAAAGAAGCAAAAGAAAGGACAAAGTCTTCTCTTAGGGGCAGTGGGAGCATAGCAAAGAATACGGCAGAGTCCCTCTAGTTCCTGATCTTCAGTACAAGTAGTTCTGCAGCTGCTAACCCTAGAGTCTAATTAACTATCTTGTCCCCATTATTTTATCTTCTGTCTCTTTATGGAAGTTCATTCTTGCTACTTTCCTTTCTCATGCTCAAACAGATCCAAGACTCTTCCCAATGCGCAGAAGGTAAGTCCCTGGACATGAGGTCCTGCTGCATGCCCCAGACTTCTCTGCATATGCCAAGTGCCAGTTGCTAGGGAAAGCTGCTTCTGTTTCCACAGGGTAAAGTGTCTCCATAGGATGAGGATGTAAAAGTCCTTCCTTAGGGCCATTCTGCAAGGCAATTCCTGTAGGCAGGTTGTTTGTGAGCCCCCACTACTATTAGCAAAATTTAGTGGAAATGGCACTACCTATCTGTGTCTTCAGGTTTTTGCAATGGTTTAAAAAGTGGCATGTATAAGTGATCTTCCTGGCTTAATCACTGATATACGCAAACTTAATGTGATCAAACTGCTACAGAACAACAATCCAAGGAAAAAACAAGCCACTGCATTGAGAACCTTATCAAACACTCTCTGACACACACAGAAGTGAGACCTTAGTAGCTGGGCTGTACATGTCACCCCGCAGAGAAACTGACTGATAGCATGTGCTGGCTCCAATGCAGCATGCTGAAATGGCAGCAAGCAAAGAAGAAACCTGCTCTAACAGTCTCTTTTACTAAACTTCATCATTTCTTTACACTTCTGAAACTTGCATGTTTCCCCTGATGAAGTAATCTCCTTGCCCATGCAAACTTTACATATCTGAGCACATGAGGGAGAAATGAAATCATTACTGGCTATCACTTGATTCTGCTGACTAGACCTTAAAAAGGATGTTGAAACCCAAGGTTTCAGAAAAACTCAAAAATAATTCAAAGCCTGAAAGATAAGAAAAGACAAGATCTTCCTCTGCTAAGACAAAGAGAGCTCCTTAAAAGCTGACTTGATTGCAACCTTGTTATTACAGGAGAAATTGTCTGTAAGTCTTTAATTTAGCAGATGAAGCTGAAGTTAGAAAGATTTTAGCTAGAAATAAGCTATCACTTTTACAAATTAAGATGATTAACCACTGAAACAGCTTTCAAGGGAAGCAACAAAACCTTCTTTTGTTTGTGGCAATTACACTGAAATGCAATGTCATTTAAAAAGATGCATCTGGGTCCTATCACACACCTTGGGCCTTGACAGTATTACAGTGAGCACAAAAATAACCTTCTTCACTGCAGGATTCAGTGGATTCCTTTAGTAAATAAACATCCAAGCATGAAAGCAGTGGATAATGTTGTTGATGACAGGAAGCTTATGACTTTTTGTAATTAAATGAAGTCGGCCTGTATTTGATCTGACACTTTCTTGGGCTCCTTGCTAGGGCGTCATTAAGTTCACGTAAATAAATCAGAAAGTGAGGCCAAGAATTATTGGTGTCTGGCATTAGACATAAACTACTCCCTCTCCATAAATTTCTGGGCCTCTTGGTATCAGTGAAACCTGGTGAGAATGCTAGAGACAGCACCAGTCTGGAAAATACGTGCGCTGCTTTGATGAATTGCACAGTAGAGGTATCACAGGTTTGCGGCACGAAATAGCTTTGTAAAAGCATTGTCTTCCTGAATATTCAGTTTGAATATGAGGTAAACTGTTCATATCAATTTATGGTAATAGTCTGCCAGCTCACCAGTCATTATAGCCAAAGATGTCGCATTGGTCTCTCTGTTCCCAATGCACAGGGACTTTGGTGGCCAAACAGCAAGGTCACTTGGCTGCAGACCAGCCCAGCCTGCTGGCCAGTGAACTGTTCATCAGACAGCCTTGATACACACAGCTAAAATTTGTTGCCATTAATTTTGTCTACATGGTGGCTCAGAGAATTTTACCAATGAAGTATTAAATGACAATGCTCTGGGCTACCTGATTCAAAGACTAGATCATGCAAGTGGCTATCATAAAGGGTTTTCCATGTTCTTCATGGCATAGAAAGTTCAGCTTTGTTTAGTACCCTGGCTTTGTTTGAGTTGAAAGCTCTTGTGTGATTTTTATCTCCCATGTTTGAATGCAGCTTGCTTTTTGATATGCACATGTCCTGTAAGTACTGTCACATTTACTGTCTATAATTCTGTTTGTTTTCTTTTTTTTCCTGTGTTGTTGGCTATAGGTGTGCTGACCCTACTAGTGATACCTGCCTCTGCATTTGACTGGAGCACTGGGAGAGGGAAGACAGTAGTAGTAGTTACTTAATAGTGTTCTTGATTAACACCATCATATCTTGAGGAGCTTGAAGGCTGGCTCTGGGCCTTGTCTGGAGAAGAGATAAAGTGCCTACTGTTTGTGATTGACAACTGGATAAACTTTAGGTAAATGCCTACTAATTATTTTTCTTCTTCTGAATCTGTCAGTTCCTTTTTATATTAATGTCCTGGATTCCTACTTTAAGAAGGAGCCTTTTCACTTGCACCACGGTGTAAATCATGAATAAGCTGGTTCACACTAATTATCATTTATGCCCAACATGTTTCAGAGACAGTCTAGCTAAATTAAGGCTCACTGCAACATGCTGTTTTAAATGCTTACAGGTTTTAGTAGTTGCCATCACAGCACAACTGCGTTAGAACAATTCCTTTTGTCAATGAATGAGAGGAATTGATTAGTATGACTAAAGCTGAGGCTATTGGAGGACTCAGCCTTCTTCAGAGTGGCATTTCCTAAATCACAGAATAGCTGGAGTTGGAAGGGAACTCTGAAGATCAGCTGGTCCAACACTTCTGCTCAAGCAGGGTCACCTACAGCATCTTGCCCAGGACCATGTCCAGTTGGGGTTTGATGGAGGACAGAGACCATCATATCTCCAAGGATGGAGACTCCTCAACCTCTCTGGGCAACCTGGTCCAGTGTTCAACCACCCTCACAGGGAAAAAGTGTTTTCTTGTGTTCAAGTGGAATTTCCTGACTTCCAGTTTGTGTCCATTACCTCATGTCTTATCACTGGGCACCACTGAGAAGAGTCTGGACCCGTCCTCTTTACACCCTTCATTCAGATATTTATACACATTGATAAGAGCCCCCTGAGCCTTCTCTTCTCCAGGCTAAACGCTCCCAGCTCTATCAATCAGCTTCTCCTCATATGAGAGATGCTACAGTCCCTTACTTGCAGCCCTTCCAGGGACTTGCTCCAAAAGGTCCATGTCTTTCTTGTACTGTGAATGCAGAACTGGACACTACTCCAGATGTGGCCTCACCAGTGCTGAGTATGGGGGAAGGATCACCTCCCTTGACCTGCTGGCAACACTCTTTTTAATGCAGCCCAGGATACCATTGGCCTTCTTTGCCATGAGGTCCATGGTCAGCCTGGTGTCCACCAGGACCCCCAGCTCCTTCTCTGCAAAGCTGCTCTCCAGCTGGCCAGCCCACAGCCTGTATTGGTGCATGGGGTTACTCCACCGCAGGCACAGGGCTTTGCACTTCCCTTTGCTGAGCTTCAGAAGGGTCCTCTCCCTGCCCATTTCTCCAGTCTGTCAAGGCCCCTCTGAATAGCAGCACAACCGCCTGGTGTATCAGCCACTCCTCCCAGTTTTGTGGCATCTGCAACCTCGCTGAGGGTGCATTCGCTCCCATCATCCGGGTCATTAATGACGATGTTAAACAGTATTGGTCCCAACATCAACCCCTGGGGGACACCACTAGTGACTGGCCTCCAGCTGGACCTTGTCCCTGGACTGAGCCCAACAGTTCAGCTAGTTTTCAGTCTACCTCACTGACCAATTATCTAGCCCACATTTCATCAGCTTGTCTGTGAGGATGTAATGGGAGACAGTGTCAAAAGCCTTACTAAAGTTGAGATTAAACAACATTTACTGTTCTCCCCTCATCCACCAAGCCAGTCACCTCATAACAGAAGGCCATCAGGTTGGTTAACTGCAATTTCCCCTTTGTAAATCCATGCTGACTACTCTCAATCACCTTTACTTCACATCTGGAAACAGTATCCAGGATTAGTTGCTCTATCACCTTTTCAGGGATTGACATGGGGCTGACCAGCCTGTAATTCCTTGTATCCTCCTTTGTGTCCTTTTTGAAGACAGGCGTGATATTTGCTCTCTTCCAGTCTTCAGGAACTTCTGATCACCATGATCTTTCAAAGATAATCGAGAGTGGCTTCGCAGTGACATCAGTCAGCTGCCTCAGCACTCGTGGGTGCATCCCATCAGGGCTGGTGGACTCATGTATGTCCAGTTTCTTTCAGTGTTCCATAACCTGATCCTCTTCCACCAAGGGTAAGTCTTCCAGACTTCCCCTCTGGTCTCAGGGGCCTGGGATTCCTGAGGACCGGTCTTACCAGTCTAGACTGAAGTGAAGAAGGTACTCAGTACCTCTGCCTTTTCAGTGTCCTTTGTCACCAGGGCCCCCGCCCCATTTAGCAGTGGGTCTACATTTTTCTTAGCCTTTCTTTTGCTGCTTATGTACTTGTAGAAGCCTTTCTTGTTGCCTTTCACATCCCTTGCCAATTGCAACTCCAGGTGGGCTTTAGCTCTCCTAGCCACATCCCTGCATGTGTCTTTATATTTCTCCTGGGTCACCTGTCCCTGCTTCTACCTCTTGTACACTTCCTTTTTATGTTTGAGCTTAGTCAGGAGCTCCTTGTTCATCCATGCAGGCCTCCTGCTACCTTGCTTGATTTCCTGCTTGTTGGGATGGACCATTCTTGAGCTTGGAGGAGGTGATCCTTGACCATCAGTCAGCTCTGAAATGGCAGTCCTCCAAATAGTGACTGGCTGCAGTGGTCCACTTCCAGGTCCAGGTAATCAAGGAAGGAGAGTCTGAACCACATTTACAGGATATTCAGAAATATCACTGTCCTCGAAATGCCTCATCAGACTGTGTGGTAAGAAAGAGCCTGCAGTTCAATCTACAGTCCCACACTGATGCAAAGGGTAACACTAGGCAGAAGGGAAGTTATCAAAATACGACCTGAAATTTCCTCAGTACAACCTATTTCTCTGCCCCAAGGCCACTGCCCTAGAGATCTGATCTAAAATTATCTTGGGTGATGTCTGTACTAAGTGCTTCATGCTTTGGCAGCAAGCTATGTACCTGGGACTAGGTGTCTGACTCCTCTGAGTGGTCACTTTTGTCTGGGATGAGTAGTTTGACCAGAGATAACTAATGAAGAGAGTGAGTACTTTGTTCCTGATGGCTGCGGATTCACCCCTAGAAGGGTGAGATAGTGAATGCCAATAAGCCTAGCAGGGTCATGATGGGCTACTATAGGATCTCAGCTAGTTAACCTGTTCTTGACAAGTCCAATGGCCTAACCTGTCAGGCTGTGGCAGAACCATATGGAGTCTGAGTTCTCATTGTGACAGCAATCAACGGGCATAAACTGAAACGCAGGAAGTTTTGTCTGAACATAAGGAAAAGCTTCTTTACGGTGAAGGGAACAGAGCACTGGAACGGGTTGCCCAGAGAGGTTGTGGAGTCTCCATCCTTGGAGATATTCAGAAGCCATCTGGACAGGGTCCTGGTCAATGTGCTTGAGCAGGGGGGTTAAACTAGATGAACTGCAGAGGTCCCTTCCAGCCTCAACTGTTCTGTGATTCTGTGATCACAGAACATAAAGAAACAGGTTTGCTGTTTAGTGAGGAACAGAGCGGGTGTCATAGATGACTTACCCTTTCTGTCTTGTCTAGGAGCACAAGGAAAAACTGATAGACATTGCTGTTCCAAAAGTCCTGTTCTTCTGTGTGCTAACTTGTACTGAAATACACTTGGAGAGGAATGCAGTAAAAAAGAATGGCACGCACACATGAACATATATGTGAGCTGTAGATGGTGGCATAACAGGACAGGATTCACTTCTATAGTGAGCATCCTACTGTGTGGATCCTGGGCCTCAAGCTGAGCGGCTTCCTTATCTCATTGTAATTGAATTGCCTTCTTCTGTACTTTTCTCTTTCACTGTAAGACCGATGGCCAATGTTGTCCAAAATACAGACACTAGATAGCAAAATGCATTCAGCAAGATTCAGAGAGCAGCTCAGATCCTGGTGGATCAATCACTTTCTCAGGGGTAGAAATCTAAATCTGGGACTAGAACTTCAAATACTCGCAGTCAGTGCGATGAGATACTGGTCTCACTATAAAGGTTACATGCAATATTTCACCTCCAACTACATATTGCCAGCACCATGCTGGGATATTGATTCAGTACAAATTTAGAGGGAATTGAATCAACTGAATTACCATCTTCCCAGCATGGCATGGTTTCAGATAGAATTTTATTATACAGCACTCATCCCCATATTTCTGTTAATATAATAAACGTGGCAGAAATGTAAGAATACTAGTACTTGGATGTTTTTAGGGCTATGGGGGAAAGTAGGAGTAGGAAGATGATAAGAAATCGGTAAAAGCAAGTATTAGATTCAGCATCTTTAAATGCAGCATGACATTTCATTCAATACAAAAGTGAACAAAATCCGTACTTAATGTCTGTTTTATTCCCTTTATAGACAATTGTATAATTTCTCTGAACTGCAGTACTGACCAGAGCTGTACGCTGATGGTACTGGAGCAGTTCTTTCTAGTGGGGGTGATCTCTCACGACTGGTGCATCTTTCAGAAGGAAGAGGTGTTTTGTGAACGGTAGGACTGTTCTCTTTATTCAACTGTTGCATCAGGAAGTTGTTTGCGGCCAGTAAAGACCTGGGCAAGATTGTTGCAGAAAAAGATTAAAATGGTGAGTATGCATCCAGCAGAGTGAACCTGCTATGATTAGAAAGATGTTTACAAACCTAATATACTGATTTCCATTTATTCAAATTCA
Organism: Apteryx mantelli; assembly: GCF_036417845.1. Taxonomy (NCBI): domain Eukaryota; kingdom Metazoa; phylum Chordata; class Aves; order Apterygiformes; family Apterygidae; genus Apteryx; species Apteryx mantelli. The sequence goes on along the minus strand of NC_089987.1, from coordinate 24,540,275 downwards.
CACTTAAAAAGTTGAAATTGTATTTTTAGTTCTGTATTTCAAGACAACTACAGCTATGCTTCATTTTAAGATTTCATACATAACTGGCTTACAGCGGTTAATAACTGATAGTAATCATTCAAAATGTGCTGTAGAGATTAATAGTATGTGCTAAGACAGCTGGAAGCATATCAACAGAGTACTGTGATTGCAAAAGGCATTCTCCTGTCTCTCATTTTGACCTGAGATACTTTTTATAAGAAAGGAAAAGTTTCATCAAACCCACTCATCGAACTGGCATTTTAGTATCTTGGCTGAAAAATCTGTAACAGTTTCAGCCATGTGAATCTTGCAATGCTTGATAATGATCATTTATTATTTACCCTGAAACACTTAACCATAATCATTTGTCTTTTTGTTTACTGTTTATAAAATGGAGCATTAATAAAAAACCCAAACACAGTATTTTCATTTTCCTCTCCTTGGAGCAACACTCTAAGTAAAGGACCTCCCAGGTTCAACTTGTGACTTGTCAGCCATGTGCCCTCTGTTGACATTCTTAGCTCTCTCAGAGATGATTAGTGGCAAATCTTTTGTACTTGATTAAGGACTGAAACATGTTTTCTGAGCCATGAGCACAAAATATTTAAAAAGAAGAGGTTAAACTGAGCTGAAGAGGACACTGCCTGCCCTGAGCTTGCAGAGGTGGCTCTGGAAGAGGCTGGAACACTTGGGGTTGCTGCAGAACCAGCAGCTAACCCTCCAGTAACCACATGTTGCAGAACAGGGGAGGAGGTGGCTTTCCCTGCTTTCTGCTGTGCTCTTTGCACCTCCTTATGCAAAATACAGGTTAGTGTAGGACTTCAGTGTTTCCTTTGGAAGGCAATTTCATAATTCAATACAATTTTATAAATATTTATCCATATAGCTGTTCCCTGAAACATATAGTTCCTTTGAGCTAGCGTAGTCATAATTCCTCCTGCAGGTCAGTGATATCTTACCACCTCCTTTTGATAGTGGGCAGCCGAGAAAAGGCCACCCTGGCGCTCGCTGCAGACAAACAGCATTGGCAGAGATTCTGACCATGGATCAGCTGATGTACAGCAAACGTCCCCTCAGAATAGCTTGCTCAAGTGTCAAAGCTCTGAATTCATCAATTTCGTACCAGTGCAGCAGGTATTATAATAAACATAAATGACTAGGAGCTGGGAGAGTTCTTCTGGGACACACGGTACCACCTCCTACTGTGACAGGCAAGTTGTGTACCGTACCTGTGCACAGCCCATACCTCTGACTGTCCTGCAGAAGAGCCACAGTCTCCTGAAGTCTGTTAAGTTGTTTTAATTCCAGCCTTAGAAATTCCACCTGGAAACTCAGCTGCTTATTTTTCCAAAGCAAGTCATCTAAAGGAAACACAGTGAGATGGGTAGAGCAAAATCAGCAAAAGCTTATAAATGCCTTTTTAATTTAAAAAAAATTCCTGATACTAACAACAGCCTGTGCATAACAGAAGCAGTTGTTATGAACAATATTAATTAATATCACAGTTATTAATGCTTTATTGCAAAGCCTAAGCTGAACCTGCTTCAGGCACATTTCTGGATCACAACCTTAATGATGAGCTTACAAGTACTGCTGTACTGAGAATGTGTCTAACAGGAAGGGCTCTTTAATCTGAGAGACAAAAGGGGATTGTGGGATCATAGGGCTGGAGGTTACAGGGAACAAAACAAATTGGAACAGATTGTGAAGCAACGTGGAACATTCTCTGTTACCTGAAGCCTTTAAAATTCAGGCCTGTACGACTGACTAAACACATCCTGCAACTCAGTGCCATGTTCCTGAGTCAGAAGCATGATCCAGGGGACTGAATTCTATGGCCTCTGCTATGGGCCAGGTCAGAACAGATGTTCACACCTATTTGGCAATGAAACCTGTGAGGCTATCTCAGATTACATAGCACCTGTTACCATTTATACTGGCCATTGAAGTGTTGGGCAAATGGAGATTAAGCTTTGGACTACTGTCAGCTCATCTGTCTGAGGGCTAGGTACAGACAGAAAATATCTGATAATTACTTCCAGTTTGTGGGAATGCATGTTTTGGTCCTTAGGCATGCAAGGTACCCACTATGATGCCACTTTTCAGATGTGTTTCCTTATCCTTGCATTACAGCAGTCTTGTTCTTGTTGCACAATGAATCAAACCTCTTAGAAGAGGCATATATGGCACAGCTGGATATTGGAATAATGTAACTATGTTGATTTGTGCCAGTGCTTGTGAGACTTATAAAGTCATCATTAACTTGAGTTACTGTAGCCTAGGTGTCTATAAATGAATCCTTCCATTTCTAAAAGAACAGCTTGTACAGCTGCTAAGGAAAAGACCCCAATTTCATTCCTGACCATTCACAGTTATAATAATAATGTGCGTACCTGCAAGGAGAAAAGAAAAATCATTTGAACACAACCATATTCCTCACAGCAAACTAAAACTAAGCAATTTGACCCTACCATATGTGGGTGCTTGATTTCTTCGGATGTGATAATTAGAAGCAGCAGTCTGATCCATGTCTTGTAACTTGGAAGCTGACATTTGGCTCTCCTCCAGTCCTTTAACTAGCTGCTGCATCATATAAACCATTTGTGATGAGACAAGACAAAAAAAAAAAAAAAAAAAAGAGTTGCAGAATCAAAATAATGTTCAGAGAAATGAAAACCTTTTCTACAGTTTTGCCCAGTAAGTCCCTAGGAATCCTTCCTTAGTAAGCCCTCTGAAGAGTGACTGATAAATGAAAATGGGTTTAACATGGTTGCTTATTTAAGCAAATCCTTATGTCATCGCTTTGAAGTACTTGTTTGAAACACACTCCTAAAAAATAAAGGCATTTTCAAAGCATTACTACATAGGTGTACAAAAAATAACCTAAACAAACAATAAAATCGAAAACACAAAAAGATATTCAGGCATTTTGGCAGAAAGCTCAGATGATGTCAGAAAACAAATCTAAACAGCAATGTTTCTATGGAAAAAAATTTTTTTTTTTTGAGACCTAATTGGAAACACATTTTAGCTTTAGATTTTAGAATATTTCCCTGCAGCATCTGCAATGCTCTCCCTTCATTATGCATTTTGATGGTGGAGTTCAGGATCCTGAGAGGAGGAAGCAGGGCAATAAGTAGGATCACAACCCTGGACTTCAGGAGAGCAAACTTTGGCGTCTTCAGGAACCTACTTGGAGGAATCTCATGGGTTAGGGCCCTAGAAGGAAGGGGGGTCCAAGAGAGCTGGTTAATATTCAAGCATCACTTCCTCCAAGCTCAAGATGGGAGCATCCCTAAGAGTAGGAAGTCAAGCAAAGGAGGCAGGAGACCTGCATGGATGAGCAAGGAGCTCCTGGCAAAACTCAACCAGAAGAAGGAAGTATACAGAATGTGGAAAGGGGGACAGGCCACTTGGGAGGACTATAGGCACATTGTCAGAGTATGCAGAGATGCAATGAGGAAGGCCAAGGCCCATTTGGAATTAAATCTGGCAAGGGATGTCAAGGACAACAAGAAGGGCTTCTTCAAATACATCAGCAGCAAAAGGAAGACTAGGGAAAATGTGGGCCCTTTGCTGAATGGGGTGGGTGCCCTGGTGACGAAGGATGCAGAGAAGGCAGAGTTACCGAATGCCTTCTTTGCTTCAGTCTTTACTGCTAAGGACAGCCCTCAGGAATCCCAGACCTTGGAGAAAAGAAAGAAAGTCTGGAGAAAGGAAGACCTTCCCTTGGTCAAGGAGGATCAGGTTAGAGATCATTTAAGCAAACTGACACCCACAAATCCATGGGCCCTGATGGGATGCACCCACGAGTGCTGAGGGAGCTGGTGGATGTTATTGCTAAGCCACTCTCCATCATCTTTGAAAGGTCATGGAGAACAGGAGAGGTGCCTGAAGACTGGAAGAAAGCCAATGTCACTCCAGTCTTCAAAAAGGGCAAGAAGGAGGACCTAGGGAACTACAGGCCAGTCAGCCTCACCTGCATCCCTGCAAAGGTGATGCAGCAGCTCATCCTGGAGGCCATCTCCAAGCATGTGGAGGACAAGAAAGTGATCAGGAGTAGTCAGCAGGGCTTCACCAAGGGGAAATCATGCTTAACCAATCTGATAGCCTTCTGTGATGGAATGACTGGCTGAGTAGATGAGGGGAGAGCAGTGGATGTTGTCTACCTTGACTTCAGCAAGGCTTTTGACACTGTCTCCCATAACATCCTCATAGGTAAGCTCAGGAAGTGTGGGTTAGATGAGTGGACAGGGAGGTGGATTGAGAATTGGCTGAATGGCAGAGCTCAGAGGGTTGTGATCAGCGGCACAGTCTAGTTGGAGGCCTGTAGCAAGCAGTGTCCCCCAGGGGTCAGTACTGGGTTCAGTCTTGTTCAACTTCTTCATCAGTGACCTAGATGAAGGCACAGAGTGCACCCTCAGCAAGTTTGCTGATGATACAAAACTGGGAGGAGCGGCTGATACCCCAGAGGGCTGTGCTGCCATTCAGAGGGACCTGGACAGGCTGGAGAGCTGGGTGGAGAGGAACCTCCTGAAGTTCAACAAAGGCAAGTGCAGAGTCCTGCACCTAGGGAGGAATAACCCCATGCACCAGGACAGGTTGGAGGTTGACCTGCTGGAAAGCAGCTCTGCTGAGAAGGACCTGAGAGTGCTGGTGGACACCAAGTTAAGCATGAGGCAGCAATGTGCCCTTGTGGCCAAGAAGGCCAATGGTATCCTGGGCTGGAAGAGTGTTGCCAGCAGGTCGAGGGAGGTGATTGTCCCCCTCTCCTCAGCCCTGGTGAGGCCACATCTGGAGTCCTGTGTCCAGTTCTGGGCTCCCCAGTACAAGAGGGATGTGGCACTACTGGAGCAAGTCCAGCGGAAGGCTACTAAGATGATTAGGGGACTGGAGCATCTCTCTTATGAGGAAAGGCTGAGAAAGCTGGGCCTGTTTAGCCTGGAGAAGAGAAGACTGAGAGGGGATCTTATCAATGTATACAAATATCTGAAGGGAGGGTGTCAAGAGGATGGGGCCACACTATTTTCAGTGGTGCCCAGCGACAGGACGTGAGGCAACGGGCACAAACTGAAACACAGGAATTTCCATCTGAATATGAGGAAAAACTTCTTCACTGTGAGGGTGACGGAGCACTGGAACAGGTTGCCCAGAGAGGCTGTGGAGTCTCCTTCTCTGAAGATATTCAAAACCTGCCTGGGTGTGATCCTGTGCAATGTGCTCTAGGTGATCCTGCTTGAGCAGGGGAATTGGACTTAAGACGATCTCCAGAGGCCCCTTCCAACCTCAACCATTCTGTGATTCTGAGATTTTAGTCTCAAGGAGTATGAGGCTGTGGAGCAGAATAGGGAAAAACAGCAGCAGCATCCTGCTCACATTATTGCCACAGGTTTATGCTGTGGTCTTGGGAAAGTCATATAACCTGGCTGTCCTGATTCTTCTCGGGCTTCTAGCCAGTAGACTTTAAGGTGAGTTACAAAATCAGAAGAAATCCCTACCCATTGAGCTATAGTTTGGCTCACTCCTTCAACCTCATAAATCTAGCTCCACTGAGACAGAGTTGCAAGAAAAATGAAGAGCTCAGTGCGGGTTAGCATTACAACTGGATAACCCTGGAGCTCTTCTCTAGGTGGACCATGTAGGTTTTGAACTCCTGTCAGGAAGGGTATCTCATTGAACCCAGGCATCTCACTTCTTGACTGAGTGTGCTAGAGAGAGTAAGAGCCACTTAAAAAGCAGAAAACAAAACAAAACAAAACAAAACAGTCTTCCATTGAATCAAGAGGTTGATTTGATTTGATATACCCTGTAGCCATGCATTTGTTAAATCCAGCTTGAGGAAGAGAGCAGCAACACAACTGGAGGCAGGGTAGGGGAACAGGACCATCCCTGTCCTCAGCAGGCTGCAATAAAATCAGATTAAAACATGGAACTGCAGCTGAAATGCATGTTCTTCATCTGAGAAATGTAGTAATTTGAGCAGCTATGGCACATGGCCCTGAACAGAAGGATGATAAGCAAAAATAGTTGCTAGAAGTCTGGCTGTGGAGTTGACAGACCCAGATCTTTTCAGGATTAGACATTAGACAAAATCAGTATAAACAGGATTGCTGAGCCAGGCAAATGAGAGTGTTTGTTATTTGCTTGTTTTCCTGTGGACCAGATGAGGCTGGTCCTTAGCTGAACAGCTCCTCTCTGTGGCAGCTAACTAACCAGCATGGAGGCTGTCAGCAAAAAAAAGGTGGAAATCAACCAAAGGTGGGATCCAACACTTCCCTTGCTCCTGGCTCAAGGGAGTCAATAAGAAAGTGCTCTTATTTCAAGGTGCCACTAATTTGATACTTCCCAGAAGAACCAGTCTGTTGGTTCAAAATACAAGGAGGATTCAAAATACCTGAATAGAAATCCCACTGGAAGCACTATTCCTCCTTGTTATTCCTCCTTGTAATTAAATCAGGTGATTAATCTTTCCACAACTTCATTAATATAAGGAAGTTTTCCTTATTAAAAAGTTTACAGTAGGCTCATCTTCTTATTGAATTGCCATTAACATACTGACAAAGACAGACAGCTAAAACCACCTACCGTAGCAGTATTTGTTCTATCAAATTGTTCAGTATATTTCAGCTGGGTCCTTTGAACTTTGGAATCATTTCTAGCTAAGGCTGAGGAGCTGTGTCCAGCTGGCAGATGAACAGCATGCTGTGAAGTAGTACAAGCCACCAGATGCAAAAGCAAGTTTTGGGCTGGAACTACGGAGATACAAATAGATTTTAACAAAAATTTTAAAACTACTGTATTTTCTTCATCATTAAATGGCACTAGAGCAAAGATGGAAGTTTTTCCTTTTGGATTTTTTTCCTAGTTACAAATGAAAAGTTGAAATCTCAAAACTTTTATGAAAATTCAAAATCAGTCCAAAGTTTTTTTGTGTTCTGATTAGAAATGTTCTACTTCAATATGATCTTTATACCGCAAAAATATCTGACTATAAGCTAAATTTAATTTTGAAAGGTAAATCAGGAAGTTCTGTGTGGAAAATGCTAAAGCATCTCATTCCAGTAATTTATGAATTTCCACTAAAAATCTGAAGGGAATATTATTGAAAATTAGCTTTTCCTATGAAAAAAAAAAAATACTATCAGTAGCACAGAAACTTCTGAAAGGAAAAAATTGTCAAAGAATTCCAAGGAAGATCCAAGTAACAACATTCATATATAGTTTGAACTAAGACATTTTGTAAGGCTTGATTTCTAATATACTGGATGGCAATTAACTACAATGCATCTCTTTAAATTTGCCTTTATACTATATACCTTAGCTATTCAGCTGGTACCTACAGTGACTGCAGTGACTGTATCATGTTACAGAAAGAATTTTTGCTTAGTGCTCTGGAAATGTGCAGCAGTATCAGAGACATGTTCTAGAATAAAATGGGAAGCTAATATCACTCTGAAGAGGAGAGCAGAGTAAGACCCCAAACAAAGTCTAAATGCCACACGGCAATATAAATTCCTGACTTTAAATATGAATTGGAAGAAAGCAGAGAGATGTTTAAGATAAAGTGTTTCCATATACCTGGAAAGCTTACCAAGAAAATCCTTGTTAAACAGAAGAGATCCAGATCCGTTCCAGTGACAATCTACTAATTCCAGGAGTTGTTGTAGAACAGCTGTAACATGGGATGTTTTTTCAGGTCTGGTGGGACTGTGACTTTCTGTGACACCAGTACCATTACTCAGCTCACTGGAAAAAGACTAATGAGAAAAAGCCAAAGCTGCTTACTTTCTCGGCTAACGTATGTAGTACATCTGCAAGCACCTCCTGCCTTAGCTGGATGCATTTATCACGTGTTTATACTTGCACTTTTCCAACTGGGCACAAAGAAGTCAGAGGCACAGTATGGTACTGCATTTATGCAAGAGAATAAACAAAGGATGCATGAATAGCTTCAGGCAAACCTGCATTTTCAACAGTATTTCATCAGCAGTTTCACTAGTGCCCTTAGACCTACCTCTTGCTCTCTCTCATACCCGTTTACATAACCAAGAATAATGTTAATTCCCTGAGTAGTACATGTCACACTGAAAGTTCATGTTCTCTGCTTATGTCCTCTGTCCTAAAATCCCTTTTGACTTCCAGGATCCTCCCCTGGCACTAATAGTGATCTGTAGTCTCCTCCACTGCCCGTGACTCTCTATTCAGGTGCAGTAGTGCTATATGTAACAGAGCTATCTGTTATTCCAGTACTGAATCCAATAATCTGTATAAAACATCCAAGGGAAAGGTATCTTCCCTTGACTTGAGATATAAGGAGGCAGAAAACCTACCTGTCTGTCTGTAATGCTTGGGGTGGGGGTGAGCAGTGAATGCAGCACAGACACTGTGGAACTTTGTTCATCACAGTTTCTTTCCTCCACATGAAAAAAGAGAAAATAAGATGCATACCTCACTGTAGTGGCTGTAAACCACTGTAAATTCAGAGTGTTCTTTGGTAACATCCCAAACTCAGTTAGAAAGACTCAGGAACAATTGTACAGCCAACTTGTTGCAAAATTATCTCAGTGCTACCAGAATTGGCTCTATCAAGTTTTGAGTTCAACTGTATTTATGCCCTTACAGAGCAGCAGTGGATGGTCTTAGATTACAGTATTGAATTATTACTTTTTAAGAGAAATAAGCTATTTTGTATTATCCTTTACAGAACTTTTTTTACTAGGAGATTTATATTAACATCTCATTTTCCACATAAGCATTTCTGAAGAGCAAATATGACAAATAATAAGACACTTGCCTCCTTGTGCGAGTCTTTGAAGCAATGTTTAGGAGACGTCAGTGAATGCAGGCTCTCACTTTGCTTGTATTCCACTCTAGAAGAGCTTGAGGACCTACTAGCTGCAGGTTCTTTGACCTCCCCAGGCACTGAAGAGAGCATTGTTGGTCTCATTGTTACTGGCTGCGAGTTCTCCAGTAACATGTCAGCTGATAAAGAGTGAAGCTTTGATGTTGTATCACTGAAGCTTGCAGATAAAGTAGAAAAATGATTGTCTAGTAGAGCAGAATTATGGCTTAGATGTGTGCTGATGTTCAGATCTATGGGAAAGAAAAGAGCAAAGCAGATAAATTTTCTCCAAATTTTTATTCTTGTCTCCTCTATGAAGTGCCTGATGCAGCAGCAAAGTGGTTTGATTGTAAAACACCAGGCCTTCACAGAGGACAATAACACTGAGGCACAAGTCTTCAAAGCTATGAGATAAAACCCATTTAAACGCCAATGTCCTACTAATTTTAACATTAATTAGTCACCCAAATACCTTCAAGTATCTGTGTTCAACTGCCTGTGGCTAGGAAAGACATTGAAGACAATCAGGTGCAAGGGGACCAATTGAGGCAGAGTTGAGAAGAGGTTTACAGGTACACTAACTTCCTAGGTAAACTGCAAACCTCTATTAAAAATAGTAAATGTTAAAAGACAACTCAATTTAATGCAGACACTCAATTTTAGGCAAAATGCAGGATGCATCCCTTTGCAGGTACCTCATCTAAGGGATGTTCCGACTTAGGGAAACAGCCAAGGAAAATAGGTTTCGTTTCACTTTCAAGGAATTCTGTTTATGCAGTTGCAAGTATAACATAGAATACAAAACTGCAAGACGGACACTCGTCATTGAGGAGTCCTGTGTTTATCTGCACAAACATTAAATTGCCTCAGGTATCTGAAGAAGGCTGAAAATCAACAGCTTGCTGCCCAGAATAGCTGATCTCAAGTCTTCAACACCAAGCAAGCACTTCATCACAGATATTGCTCACAAATTCACTGTATATTCACCTGTTCAAAGAAGAATCTTCACTTAATGGGCACTGGTTATTCACCAATTTTTGTAATCAGGCCATTTAGGGATAGTCTACTCTACAAATTGAAATCATGACTATATCAGAGAGCAAATAAGCTATACAGTGGTGTATTTTTTGTTTAGAAGAGTCTTCAAATTAATTTACTCACCACAGATATTAGGAATGAGACAAATGGAAACACCTTTGTAAAAGTCTGAGATCAGGAAAAACAAAGCCTCTCATAAATATTTTTTTTACCTGAGCTGATTTTGAAGGGACTTCTGCTGTTATTTCCTGTCTCAGTGTGCGGTGTCAGCATACCACCACTGGAGGTCTGTGAAGATGTCTTCATTTCATTAGCAAGCCTCCCACTGTAATCTTTGTGGCCCCTACTGCTCTTATCATTCTGAAGTTTTTTCAAAAACTCTTTGTGCTGAGGAGTTGAGGTCAGGGAGACATGGTCAAAATTGTCAAAATTGCTTAGCCTTGTTTCTCTGGGTAGCTTATATGAATCAACTGTATTTGTGTCATTCAAATTCAATCTCTTTACAGAAGAAATTTCCTGGCTAAGCTCATAAATACCAGACTTTTGTATTACGTCCCTCTCTGAGGAAGAGTCTGAAGTTTTACTGTCTGAGAAAACCACCTGGTATCCTCCTTTTGCAAGCCCTGATCTTATTTGCTCTGGGGAGCGCAGGGATGAACGTAGTTGAGAGGGTGATGACAGGTGTTTCTGGTCTGGAAAGAAAACAAAACATACAAGTATGAAGAATGAAAATAAAAACTGCAAAACATTCCCTTAAAGCACTGTTCGATTTATGTTTTCCTTCCAACTTTAGGTGAGATAAATAATTGGAACTATTACTAGTGCCTGTACCCACAGCACGACTTTTTCTACTACAATACGTGCTGATGCTAAGATTCAGTAGTGCAAGAGAATGAACACTTAAGTGACTGCCCAGCCCACTTAAGCAGGTTGCGGGATAGCTGGAATCAGTGTAGAAAAGTCATGTCAGTATTCCATCTATATAAAGGGAATATTAAATTTCCCTCCATTATGAGTCTGAAACAGTTACCTGCTTCCAAGTGACTCTCATTCATCAGCTGCCTTCCTGAAATGTCTTTCTTCTGAAAAATATTTGAAACATTACCAAATCATGAGTTGCACATTCATACAGACACTCCAGTCTGCCCACATATTACAAAAGTATTTATAAGCTTGAAGACAAAGGGAAGAATCATAATGATATTTACACACCATTTATTATTCAAAGACACAAACACATTGTCAGCAGCACAGGACAAAAGAATTCAAATATATGATTTCAAGACCAGTAAGTTACTCATAAACACAAGCATAATAATTCAGTAATGGTAACAATAGGTTTACCAGCAGCTTCTTGGTATTTGCAGGTTAATGAAAGCACAAAGCATCTATTTGGGCTAAAGATGAGAAGTGTGTAAAGCTTAAGCTGTAGCTACTGGAGTTGCCATGACTGCATGTTCTCCAGGCCTTGCTGAAAGAATTTGTATTTCCTATCCCGTACACTCAGCAGCACCAGAGACCCAGCAGAGCCAATGAACCGCACATGGAAAGACACCTTTCCGCGGCATTTATGGACCACCAGGACAATTTTATAACGTTCAATAATCATGCTGTTGCCGCTAGCGAGGAAAAAGATCTCTCTCTTCAGTATCCAGTCTCTCTCATGCAATTTTTTCAGGTTGACGTGTAGCCTGTGAAGAGCCCGTGCTCTGGTTAGCGAGCCAAGGCAGGGAGCCAACTCTTTGAAGACAGCTAATGTCTTGCGCACGACCCCCAACCCCAAATGCCTTGGTCTCCCTTTGACCCTGACCGCAGCCCCCCAGGCTGCCCACGGCCCCCTGACCCCAAACGCCCTTGGCCCCCTTCGGCCCAACCCCAAATGCCCAGGCCCCCTTTTGCCTCCTGATCCCCAGCGCTCCAGGACCCCTTTGCCCCGACCCCAAACGCCGCGGCCCCCCCGTCACCCGCCGCCCCCGCGGTCCCCCCTCCCCGCCGCGCGCCGGTACCTGCCGCGCGCCCCCGGCCGGCGCTGCCGCACCCCCGCTTCGCCCGGCGCCCGCCCGTTGCCTGGCAACGCCCGCGCCGCCGCCCGCCGGCCGCCATGGTAGGAGGCGCCCGGGCGGGGGCAGGGCTCGGGCTCGGGCTCGGGCTCGGGCTCGGGCTCGGGCTCGGGCTCGGGGCGGCCCGGGGCAGGTGGCCGCTTCGGGGCGCCTCTGCTGGGCGCTGCAGGCGCGCGCGAGGCGGTTTCCGGCGCTCCGCCTTCCTCAGCGGTCCGCTCGCTCCGCGGGCTGGAACCGGAGGCCGCGGCGGAGCTGGGCCTGGGGACGGTTTCCCGGCCGCTGAGGCGCGGCCCTGGCAGCGCGGGGGAGCCGCTGCCGTGTCCTGCCCCGCAGGAGGTCACAGCGGGCAGCAAGGCTGCCGCACTCCGCGCTTTGGCCTGGCCGGGGAGGACGTGTGCTCATGCCTGTCGCCACATGTGCGTGTGACTCCCGGCTGGTCAGGAGCCTGGGAGACGCTGTCTGTGTGCGGGCTGCCTCTCCGGGAAGAAGCGGTTTTCCTTGTGTAAGGAAAACAGCAAGGCCAAGGCAGTGAGTCATGCAGAGGGGCTCCTCAGGGGCTCGGGGCCTTCGCCTTGCTCCCGCCACACGTACCTGTGGTTTGTTTCGTGCTAGCTCTGCAGATTTCATGAGCTGCCTTTGCTCACGAAAGTGGACAAAAACTATAGCTGCCCGCCAAATGGAGCCTTTCCTGCTGTTTTAGGGGGTTAAATCAGCCTGACGGCCAGTTGGGCGTCGGAGCCGACACGAAGGCTGCGAACGGGCAGGAGCTGTGGCTGGGAGCAGGAGCAGGGGATGGGAGAGGCAGTGAGACCGCCTGCCCTTTCTGCAGCCGCAGACTGTTAGCTCGACTCTGGTACCCATAAAATTGCAGCCCGAGATGTAGGAAGTGATGGCTTGCCTTGAGCATTGCTGGAACTGATTTCCTGCAAGTAGTGGGACTGGTGAGCGGTTTCGGTGGCGTGCGTCTCTATGCACCTTTAAAAGCAGAGGGCAGAAGAAGCAGTATGTGGCATGGCATGTGGTTTTTCTCCTCATCATCGCCTTTGGTTCTACTCCCATTTCTGCCCACCCCTGCTTTTTTATTAAAGAAAGAAGAAAGGCATAAAGCGTCAGAGTTCCAGGGCTGCTTTCTTTCCCTGTCCCCCTCAAATTTGGAGATGAGCCTTGGAAATGCCAAGCTTTGTGTATCTTGTTGTCATTGCTGTGAAATTACTTTTCATCTTTCTTGCTGGAACAGTTTTTTTCTTGTTATGTATTCAAATATTTGATCTGTCATTGAAATTACCAGGTAATATCAGTGATGAGAATACCTTTGAAAAATTCAAGGCTAAGAAAACTTTAAGGGCACTGTAATAGTAGTTCTCCATCATTGTCAGGGGTGACCACCAGCAGCACCTTCTCCACGACAGTTTGGATTATGAACTCTCAAGAGGCTACAAAGTTCAATTTGTACATTCATTAAGAGTTATTTTTCCCATCCTTTCCCACATTTCCTTTGGACTCCCTTCTCTAGTTACTTGTATGTGAGATGATCTAAATACACTTGAAATATCACGTATCATCTTCCACCCATTTTTTCTGTTACAAGGATTATGTTCTCTAGTGTCAATACAACTTCTGTCTCCTTGTGTTTTGAGGTTGGCATCTGTGACTAAGGTAGGCAGTCTATTTTGTTTTCAGACCTGAATTGACTTTTCAGTCCATTTTAATAGGCCACAGGCTAACGCACATCTCAGTTTGACACGTTGCATGAAAAAATTGTTTGGCCACAGGCCGCAACTATGTGTTCTTGTCCTGCTTGAGGTGAATTTTATATCTGCTTAGCTGACAGCCATGTATGTGTTCTCCAAGCATCCTTTCACTATGGACAATTTTTTTTCTACCCTGTCTTGTCAAGAGGATTGTGATCTACATAGTAATAAATATCTGCCTCTCAAAATAGTAATAAAATATTTTAATAGAATGATGTGTCAGCAGGCTACACAGAATTGTGTGGGATGGTATATGGCATTTATTTCTATTTTATTACCATATGTTTTATTATTGTCTTGTCATAACAAAATCACTGAAGCTGACTAGGTTGCAGTTGTGTCAAACCCTTACACAAGTTATAACAATTAAGCCTTTTATTCTCAATCGTAGAAGCTTTCTACCTGAAGTATAGTCCATTTTATTTGAGTATTTAAAGAATATGCTCTTCATATTTTACTTAACTGTTCTCTGGTAACAAACTCAGAATCCTCTAACCCGTTTTTTTCCCACGTTTTCACTGTGGGTCTGTATTATGCAAAACAATGTTTATAGATTTATTTGCTGACTTTTTATGACTCAGTGCTGTAGACACGTGTTAAATAAGGGATGTGAATGCACAAATGAATAGGAATGTAATGCAATAGGTAATTTGCCCCATACCTTATTTTTTGCCAAGATGGTCCAAAATTTATGCTATATATGCTACCACAGAGCTGAAAATAAAATACAAAGCTGAATGCATTTTTAAAATAAAATAGTCCATTGTTTCAGAATTTGCAGATTCATTCTTGCCTCTTGATATGATTTTCCTTTTCTATTTGAAGGAACCAGGGAACATTAGTGAATCTGCAGAAGAGGAGTCAGTTAATTTTAATGTTGGTGGCTGGCATTTCTCAATTCCCAGAAGTAAAGTTGCTCAGTTTCCTGAGTCTCTGCTGTGGAAAGAAGCCTCTGTACGAGATCAGTCTGAAAATCTAAGATTATTTATTGACCAAGATGGATTTACATTTAGACACCTTCATTATTACCTACAGACTTCAAAATTATCTTTTTCCAGCTGTGCTGAATTGGATTTATTGTATGAGCAAGCATTAATTTTGCAGCTGACACCTTTATTACAGGTAAAATGAGATATTCTGTATGACTTTTCTATAGACTTTGTTCATTCCTAGATGATATTGACTGTAGAAGGATGTCAAGGAGTTTGTGCATATAACCTTATCAATACTTGGAATAGGTATCCAGGCAATTAATTTCCACATTCAACTCATCTGTAACAATTGGTGAGTACAGAAAATGTTCCAAATTTGATTTTTGACCTGTCAGAGGTCATTCAGCAGTCATTGCTTGCTTTTACTAAATTTAAACCAAGCAGAGGCTTTTATCTGCCAACAGTTATGCTCATTACTTTAAGGCAATTATACTGACCAGTCTTTTGAATATGAGCCTGCTAATCTGAAAAAGGTATGATTACCCTTTCTGTTGTTGCTTGAGAGGGTTCAATCTGACTGAAAACGATTGGTCCAAGTGGGACATCACTGAATTCACTGTCCTGTCAAGTGGGAAACTGCAGTTCCTTCTCTCCTGTTTTGTGATACCATAAACAGAATTGTTAAATGGACATCTTTAAGAACTACTTAATTTACTATTTGGCTGTAAGTATGTTGTAGTGTAATTACAGTGCAAGGTAGGGTACGTATTTCCTGGATGGATGAAATGTGTATTTTCATATATGTCTGCAATTCTTCTAGGTTTAATCTAAACTCTGTTTTTTGGGGTGTTTCTAATACTTTTTGTGGAATTGTCTCAACGATGCTATAATGCTTGATATTTTTAGCCATATTAGATATTTTTTTTAGAACTGTGTTTAAAGATGTAACATCTCCAAATAAGTTGGAAAGGGAGAGGAAGAACAACAAAAACTCCGTAGTCTATTGTATTAACAGTGTATGATCACATATTGTGAGACTATTTTGGTATGGCCAGGAACACATTTCACAGAACTTAAATTCTTGCATTTTCTGGCTTTTAAATATTTGTCAATGCAACCTTATCAGTTGATGAACATATCTTGCACGTGTATTTTAGAAGATATAATCATGGCTCTAAAGCTACTTTGTAGATAATATCCTGCAATAGTATCTAACCACTTGTTCAAAGATTAAAATAATGTGTTTATCATTTGGTAGAAGATTAGCAAATGTAGACTATTAAGCTTTGTTATAATTCAGCCAAACATCTGTTCCCCTTTCTAAGCATTAAGTTCCCACTGCTTATTGTAAAGATGTTATTAAAAAGAGTCCAACAGGTCTCTCAGGCTTTGTGTTAGGTTCTTGGCTATTTCTACCATTGTATGTTTTTAAGCATGCTGGTGTAGCGTATCCTGAATTCAAGAACTAGATGCAAAAATGTTTTGTATTTTTTGGAATATATGAATGGCTCAAGTTACATTACACATTCCTGTAAATATTCAGCACAAATTAATTCTAGTTACCTTTAGGTGCCTAAAAATTAGGAATCTAATGTAAGTCAAACACCTAAACTATTTTAGTAACTACTGGAAAGGGGAAGGGGTCTCTGGAGAACAATTAATTCCATCAAAAATCATAAGCCTGTAAACATAGATTAGGTGAAATAGGGCTTCTGTGCCTGTTCTTGAAGCAAGATCATTTTGAGTGTGAATCTGTTAACATTTGTAAAAGCTGTTGCAAAGTACTCTGAGATCTGTTAAGAAGTGTGGTGTTGTCTCTTTGTATACAATATTCCATGGCATTTTTTTATAGATGTGAAGTACTGCATACCTGGATTAGACTTTTTCCAGTGGCTGCTTTTAATTTTTGGATTAATTATTTGAATTGAAGTAGTTAATTGAAAAACTTAATGTATCTTAACAGACTTTAGATAATTTGAAGGAGGGGAAACATAATTTGCGTGTCCGACATGCAGATATACCAATAGCTGAAAGAGCATCTCTGAATTACTGCAGAACGCGAAAATGTATCAGCAATCCATCAGAGATTCCTCTTAAAAGTCCAGCATTTGCAGGTAAATGTCCCACCCTCGCTTCCTAGGCTATAGCTAGTCCAGTGAATACTTGTTTCAGTTAGGTACCTTTGGTGTGTAACCTATAGTTGCTGGTGTTCACTCGCATTCAGACCAGTTGAGAATTTTGGGTTATTGCAAAATTGAAAAGATTTTAATATATTACTCTATTTGTGCACATAGTTTCCAGGTGTCTGTTTATTCATTTGCATGGGGTTGGTGCTTAGAGATAAGACTTCGTCTTTTGGGGAACGTTAAATATCGCAAAGGATTAATGCAGGCTTTTCTGTGCTAGATTCAGCTCTCCAAAGTATATGTTTGAATTTCATTTTTCTGTATTTATATATTGATTTTTCTTCCCCAAGGATTACAGGAAAGAGCTCCCCTAGGGCTAATGGATACACCATTACTCGATACAGAAGAGGAAGTGAATTACTTTTTTTTGCCACTAGATTTGGTGGAAAAATATCCTGTACTAATTAATGATGACAATTTACTGTGGCTCTTTGAGAATGCAGCTCTGATTGAGTGTGACTGCAGTGAATTCCGCTTCATAGGTAAACTGTACTTTTTTTTTCTTGAAAAGCACTTGCCAAAATGGAAGCAAATGATTTTAATCTACTTCTGTTTCTCGATAGCTGGTTTTATTCTGATATATCTAAATCATTTTTGCTATTAAACTGTTTCTGTCTATCTTCCATAGCACTTTTTTAAAGATCAGAATCTTTTTTTTCAGTTTTGGTTTTGCTGTCTGCCGGTTTTACTGTCCTGTTAATCAAGAAACAAAGCACCTACCAAGTGGCCTCCAACATTCATGTCACAATACCTGAAATTAGGTATCTGGTCACAACAGAGTGATTCAAAGTGAGGAATTTAGGTGCCTAGTCTCCTATCTCAGCAGAGAAAGCAAGATGCCTCTAAATGATGAACCCCAAAAATTCAGATGGTGCATAAGAAGATTCCTAGAGCTAATCAAGAGGTTTGCTTCCTGCCAAGCCATAGTATGGTGTCCTGTCTAGTCCTGACATGGAGGCATCTACTTAAGCAAGTTTGCTGCTTTTAAAGTGGCAGTAAATTTTTGCATAGAGATTGAGTGGTAAGCCGGGTTGAATTCTTTTAACATTGCCTGGTTTTAAAACTTGGGAGGATGTCTCAATAATCAAGCTACAGTATAATTTGGCAGTAGGTGCCTTACACATTTTCCGTTTAAGCTGGACCACTGGTCACTGTAATGCAAGAAAGAGTGAACAAGGACGTCTCACCATAACTTAGTGGGTAGAGCCCTCTCCTGGGGCAGTGGGGGCACTGGCTGTACTTATTTGCCTTTTATTAATCCAGCGGTTTTCTAAACTAAAATACATGAATGTTTCAGATGTCAGGGACCAGAAATACTATTGACAATGGATAATTAAGGTAGACAAAACTTACATGGTAACTCTAAATCTCTACTTGATCTTAATTCTTCAGTAGTTTAAAAAAAAATGTTTCATTCATGAAATATTCTTCCAGCTTCAAAAAAGATAAGTACTTCTCAAAAATATGTCAGGTTTCCATAGCTGCTCCATCAGCATAGCATTTCATCCTATGTGGACTCAGTTAAGATGAGATAGATGTGAAATTGCTATAGTTTTGCTCCACTAGTCTTATTGATCTGGTGTTAGCATATGGGAAATCACATGTTTAATGCACATTGGAGTGGGACTGTGCCTAGGGAAAAAAAACAGCCAAACAAACAGGAAACCTCTTGTATGAAATTCTTGGGATTCTGTAACAAGCAAAACTAACCTAATTTGTGTATACTTTGCTTACCCTTATTTTCTGTACCGTTTATGCTACACCTGGCTTTTGAAAGCTTCTAGTATAAACCCTGTTTTCAGGATTTCATCTTCAAAGACAAGGTAACTCCTGGTTTATATTTATTATCTGTTACCCATGCTAGTGAATAGTAATGCTGAAGGAAATCATAAGAACCCATTTTTGCTAGATTTGAGCACTGGGGAGATGACATCAACACACACTTCCTGTGTTTTATTTTTATTTTCAAGTTAATTTTCTTCGCTCAGAGAAGATTTTGTTGCCTGATGATTTCTCCAACATAGATGTTTTGGAGGAAGAAGTTGTAATTTTGGGAATTCCTAAGCTTACAGATGCTGTGAAAATCTATAGAGGTAATATAATGAACATAACTGTATATTTTCTTTATTATGGATTAGTTTTAATGTTACCTTGTGAGACTGACTGTTTGAATCAGAAATGTTGTTAATACAGTCAATGCTTTGAGCTAAATAGTCTTATCAACTAATTTCCACATACATGGAAATAGTGGAAAGTTTCACAATAATTATTAATCTTCCTCAAGTCTCAGTATATCTGTGCATTTCATTTTTGTGTAGGCAACAGCTCTGTGTTGTTTTCTAACCTTGAAGGGTCTGCAGATTGCTCAGAAAGCAAACCGCAGGTGGCCGAGGTGCCAGTGCGAGCCCCACTGTATGTCATGGCGCTTGGTCTTCTGGTCAGATATCCAGATTCAGCTCTGGGACAGCTCTACGTCGGAAGTAATTTGGACAGAAGCAAGCTGTACATCTCTGGGAATGGGGTCCTCTTTCAGCACGTAAAGTACGGCCTTCCGTGATGTAATTTACATTCAGTTCATGAGACTGAGTTTGCTTTCTTGTTTCCCTTTTGGGGAATTCCCTTTTCAGCCACCTCAATCTTCAAATATAATCTCTGCAAAGTATTGGAATCTTCAGTTGGTTGCCTAGTACATGAATCTCTTTTATGTATTTTATTCAATACACTTATTCTTGCTATGATTTGGTTATGGAATAGTTGGTGTTACCAAATTTAGCTTTGATATATATTTTTATATATAATTATTAACACTCATCTACATCACAAAAAGGGAATGGTATGAAATACATGATGAATTTGGCTACACTTGACTAAACTCCAACGAAGAATTTAAACTTCTGAATGCTGGGTTTCAGCTTAGTCCTTATTCTTAGCATTAGTGAGTGCTCAGACTTACTCAGACGTACCAATCTACTGGTTTAATAAAATCCCCTGTCTTATAAGAGAATGGCTCCTTAGGGAATCATTAAAACCATTTCCTGAAATAAGTGAAAATGTAGACAAGGTCAGACATCTTTGCAGTGACAGAGAATACTTCCTGATTTTCCAAGCAACATATATGAAGACACTACTTTTTAAAAGGTTGTAAATACAAAAACACAGTATGTGAGTCATAGAGGTAGCTTTTTAATAAGAATTCACATTTGCTGACGTCTATTCATTAAAAATAAACAGTGAAAACAATAAGAAAAGGAATAAAAAGTTTAGTGATCTCCTCTGTTTTTGGATAGGAACTGGTTGGGAACTTGCCAACTCCCTCTTACTGAAAATATGTCTGAAATCCAAGAACTCTGCGCTTATTTGGACAAAAGGGACATTACATATGAGCCAATGAAAGATGCTTTAAAATGCTTTCTGAAACAACAGGTGCCAACAGAGAGCAGAGATTATAGTAAGTTAATTCAGAATAGAATAAGCAGTATTAACTGAATGAAAATAAATAATAACAATAAATAATCAATTATCTAGACCTACTTTTGAGAAATTACTACAGTAACAAAATAAACCGAAGGTTTCACTGTCTGAGAGCGTTTGTTTTCCTAAGATCTACTGTCACCTAGTTGCTTTATTAACTGGCTGTTGCTGATCAGTGAACTCTATAGTAATAATATTAAGTTCTAGGTGAAATATAGAGCAAGTTTACATTGAATTTAGGTAGTACTATTCATATTTTTGGATAAGTTTACTTCTCAAACCTCTCAGTCTTACTCTGACTGAAATAGTTCACTGAGTCCAGTTCCTTTAAGCTTAGGCAGTCCAGCTTACTTTCATTAGAACATATGCTACTTTAAAGGTATCTAGGTTTCTAATATTCTATTAATTTCTATTTTATTATTATTCTAATAGCTAGGTTTCTTTATAGGTTTTCTAGACTCCCACTTTTCTGATGTGGGGCTGTTCTACAACTCTTGGTATTAAACTACGGAATCTCTTTCTAACTTCCAACCTAAGTGTATTCAGAGCCAAATTTGTTTTTGTCCTAAAATTGACCTTTAACTTAAATACTTCTTCCACTCTTGTTTATCCCCTTTTCTCCACTAATGCCTTTATAGAAGAAGGCTTCTCTAGTGTGAGGTAATACGTTCCCCTGATTACTCTAGTAAATTTTCTTTTCACCTATTCCAGTTTCCCCCTATTCATAGAATTTCAGTAGGAAGGGATCTCTGGAGGTCATTTAGTTCAACACCCTACTCAAAGAAGGTCCAAGTAGCTCAGGTTGCTCAGGGCCTTGCCAAAGAAGGTTTTGAGTGTCTCTAAGGATAGAGATCCTACAGCCTCTCTGAACCTATGTTCCAGTATTTGACTGCCTTGTGGTAATTAAATAAGTAAACAGATCCATACAGCTGGTTGGAATTTGCTGTGTTCCAACTTTTTCCATTGCCTCTCAGTCTAGCAAAATGCACCTCCAAGAATAATCTGGTTTTGTCTTCCGTAGGGCCTCCTATTAGTTGCAGACAGCAATAAGGTCTGCCTTTAACCTTTTTTTTGCAAGACTGATCAAAGCCAGTTCTCTCAGCCTCTCTTCTTATACCACATGCTCTAGGAAGGATAAATTTAATCACACTCTGTACATGGCAATCCAGATGAAACCTCCCCAGTATTTTATATAATGGTCTACCCCTGTCTACCCTGTTTCTGCTGGAATTGGCTCTTCCAGTGCATCCTATGGTCTCATTTGCAGTTCTGTGTTCCACTGGTGGCAAATAATTGCTCTGTGATCAACTAGCAGAGTGGTCCTGTTCACTCTTCTGCTTTAACCCCCATCCAAGCACTTGCCCTTTTTGTCCTGGCTCACACTTCAGCTTGTAGGCTCCTAGATCTATTTCCTGTTGTTTTTATGTGCAGGTTTGGCATCTCATTTTGTACTAGGGATCTTAATTCCAGTTTCCTCCACTCCTCAAGGTCTCCAGGGGATGTTTATCCTTCCAATTTTGAGCTATCATCATATTTCATCAGAACACTTCTGCTTTATGTGAAAAGGGCTGAGAAAGGAACTGATGCTCAAAGTATTCCTCTGCTCTACTATGCAGAAAATGTATATGCAGAAAAGAGTGAATCTTACCAACTCTTAGATGAAATTATAACCCTTGAGGAGGAGGGTTTGATCTTAAATTGAAACAACAGTTTCTTCTTATTAGTCATGGTAGAAAAAATAGCTCTGTGACTCAAATGTTTTAACAATAAATGATGCCTCAATTTTATGTATGTTACAGAAGATGAATAGCCGCATTAGAGCAGCTACATGTGATCCAAGCATATGTTTGTGCATTGTTTAGAGAATATTAGAATCTGTTTATATCATTATCCATAGCCCTAGAAATAATTTTTGTAAGAGTGTGACTTCTGTGAAGACTCGAGCTATTGTAAGAATCAAAATTCTCCATGTTGAGTTTTTAAAATAATTTTTAAACAAACTTTTTGGATGGATATATATTTTGATTTTCCTAAAACAGTGTCACAGGAATTGCTAACTGTAAATAGTAATGTGAACTACAATATTAATGATTTCAGCAAAAACTTTCCATGTCTTTGTTTCTACACAAAGGTAAGATGTGGTCTGAACCCAGGCTAAGATGTATCCAAAGCTTTTATATTATATCTATTCTCTGTGCATAAGAACTCTGTGAGGCTGTCATCTGCCTGGTGTACTTAGATACACCTACTTTAGGTGGCATAAACGTGCCGGCTCGGTATATCAGACATGACTATGCTAATCCATATAGCCTTCTTGCTATTATTATTTTTAAATGTATTGAGAAAAGGTGCTTTGGCTGCAGCATGGGTGGACTGAGTTGTCCACTGTTATTCTGACTTGCCTTTTGCTTGCACTTACATATAAGCACTAAGCCGAAGATGAAAGTTCCAGTTTTGTGTGCACAGAGTACTCTATTATTTTACTATTTCAAAGAATTGCTGTTATTTACAATATTTTGAGGTAAAATCCAGTATCTTATTAACTAGCTAAGTATCTACCACAAAATTATTACTACTTACAGTTGTTTTAGTTGTGGCCTTTCCTTTGTTACTCCAGCTCTAGATGCAGACTGGACGGCAGAAGTATCAGTCTGCTCACTGCATCAGATTGTGAAAGTTTATGTAGGAAGTAACTGGTACGAAACTTGCTTACAGACTTTATTGAAGGTATGGTAATTAATTATCTTTGGATTGCCTTAACGTGAACCTTCTTAAGACAGGATCTTGAATTCTATAGATTAGAATCTGTATTTCTAATGATAAGAATTATGAGACTACTTTTGACCTGAAAGCTTAGGATCATCAGAGCTTCACATATATGCTGCGAGTTACATGAGAGGACATACATTCAAGTACCTGAGGGAAATAAAGCTTGGACTTCCCAGAAAAGTACTTTTCTGGACTAACAAGATAAGTAGTTTGACTGCTAATATAAGTAGACTTGATGGAACCTGTTTAATTCTTTTACTGAGGAAGTAAAATTTCTGTTTGGTTAATAGATTTCTTTCCCCCTAAAACTAATATTGGAACTATGCAAGAACAAACAGAAAAATAGTTGGGTCTCAACTATGTGCCTAACCTTATGTATGAGCTTAAAGTCCACTGAATTTAAGTTTAGTAGTTAAAGAAAAACCCATACTAAATTGCTTTGAATGAGCATGGAATTAAGAGCATACTGAAAATTAAGTGCAAATACTTGAGATGCTTTGCTGAATTCATATGTGAGCTCATTTAAATATCACCATTGACTATATCCTTAGAAGAGCCCTTTTTCATGAGGGAATCCTGCTTTGTTAAGCTCCAATGTATGTTGTTGCATGAAGGCACAAGTCTGAGCGTTGTATGCTTTTAATTATCAATCTGCAGGGAGTATTCCTACAAACTGTGCATTAGGAAGATAGGCATAAGTTTGACTGAGAACGTGGTCCCTCCATGGATCTGTTTTTTTCTCTGCATTCACCCCCACCTGCCTGTGAGCACAAGAATAGAAGAAATGATGATGAGGCCTATGTGTCTCTTCTTAAAATACAGTTGTAAGACTCATGGAGTATGTCAATGTGGTCACATAGCTGTCCACTTCGATCTCAGGTCTTAGACACCTGGTTGTCCACTTTGCATAAATGTTCAGTCCCACACTCTCTTACAGAGTGAATCATCTATTTCCCTCTGAAACAAAACCCAGATCTGGCTTTGGGGAGAGTTTCCTTCAGGAATCTCTCTCAAGTTGTATAGATAAGACTATATGAAGTTTGGTTGTGTCTGTCCTCCTTCTCCTCCTCCTTGTTTTGTACCTTCTGTTACCCTAATGTATTTTCATGCCACAGCCCAAGATGTGCAACACATACTCCATATCATTCTGAAAAAGGCTACTTTGAATGGTAGCCCATCCCTCCTGTTATGTTAGACACTTTGTCATTTTGTGTGTGTTTATTTTTCAGTTTAATTGTGTCTAGGTCCGTCACTTTAACACAGATCCAAGCGCCCTGTGATGTGGACATAGCCGATTTGCTCCTGCAGGCCCTGAGCAGTCTGTGTACCACTTAGACTGTGAGCCACAGATCACTTCCTAAGGTGGATGAATTTAGTAGGAAAGATGTAGCCTCAGAGTGCATAAATAAAGCTCTGTAACAAGTTTCAGGAGCAGATAGGATTCTTGGAGTGCTTCTAGTCAGGGAAAATCCCAACTACCTTTTGTTAGCACAAACTAAAGGGCACGCTTGAAAATAGCCGCTTTTTACCCAGCCCAGTAGCTTCTTTAAAGCTTGCCTGTTGTACCAGTGCTGTCCTGTCACCAGTGTCAAGCAGAGAAAACAGCACAGATTCTCTACTAGAAGAGCCCTTTTGTGCCTTGCTGTAAAAGCACATGCAATTTGCAGACAGCTAGAGTTTAGTCTATGTGCACTTTTTAAAGGGCACTCTGAGCACTACGTGCCACTTCTAAGGAGCAACACAGGCTTCATTTTGTTCATACAACTTGTCAGTTCTGATGCAATATGGATGTGGCTTGTGATTTAGGGGCTGGAATTTCTGCACAGTCTAGGGCAGCCTAGTGAACAACCTAGTTCATTACAGATACTGGCTCCAGAAGTCTTGTAAGAGGTGATTTTTTTTTTTTTTTAATCTTTTCAAATTTCTGCACTGAGAATTCATGAAGCTACAAATACCTAAGCACAAGAAAGTAATATACACACAGCAGGATTAATATGCTTAATCTGGAACAGGTTTTTCAGTTTTTGTTATAATAAAACAATGGCCCCTATTGGTAAGACAATTAATTCACTCATCTAAAATGACTCTTCTACATTTGATATTACACAGGTTGAAGAATTGCTTTCATATGAGAAGAAGAAGAGTCTTCCTATTCTTGGAAAATGTTCTCTGTAGGGTCTTAATATATTTTTATTTCTGTAGTATCCAGAGCTTCTGTCAAATGGCAAGAAAGTCTATTGGATCACATATGGTCAAAGTCTTCTAATCCATGGAGATGGGCAAATGTTTCGGCACGTTCTCAACTTTCTAAGACTTGGCAAATTATTTTTGCCATCTGAATTTAAGTAAGCAGAATGAATTCATGTATTTCTTTTATATTACATGGTTGTAGGAAAAAAGCTTTGTTTTCTGATTTACATAGAAATATCATCCAAAAGAATTAGAAGAAGAATTTTCTTTAGTCCTGAATTAAACCATACTATCTAAACTTAATTTATGGGGATTTAGGACTCGATTATTGTGAGATATTGTATGCCTTTATTTTAATGATTGGTATACTGGACACTTGTACTGCAGAGAAACGTGTGTCAAAGACAGGTGCACTGTGTGCACACATTTAACAAAAAGAATTCCAAAGATAAGAGTGTCTCAACTGAAAATATTTTTATTGCTGAGATAATTGCATCCCTCTTCTGAATTTTATCTTTTCTGTGGCAGGGACAGCTAAGTCTGGTTTAGTCCAGCTGAAAAATATTTCCTCTGCCCCCTCTACTGGTATCTCTGTACTAATGCTGAAAAATGTATCTTCCAAAGCCATAGTGGTGGAACACAGGGCTCCTAAAAATAGAGAGAGAAATCTCCATCTCTAGGCATTTCAGTCTCTTAGGCCTCTAAACTTTATTAAACATCAGAAACTGATATGGCTTAAAACCGTAGTCTTCTAAGCATATCCCTACAATATGTTTCAATTGCCTCTCTTTAATGCCCTGAGATTGCCCAGAACAGATTCTTTGGTGCTGTGCCTTCTTGTAGCAGTTTTGCTGGGACTGACACTTATGCTGCCACTACTCATGTCACATTTAGAGGTAAATATGCTTTACATTCAACAATGAAGGTCTGCCTGGCATCAGAAGATCTTTTGATTTCTTCAGTCCTTGAATTCCTTGCTTGTATTGATTCTAGTACATAGAATATCTTCAGTGCAGTTCACAACCTTTTAGCTCACCAGCTGATATGGTGATTTTTAGCACATTTTACAGGAGGAGTATGTATTTTCATTCTTATTCCAAAAGTCAATAGAAAAGTTTCACCAGTGGTTTCTGAGATATTTGATATATTAACCACTGGTTGTTCTCACTTCTGTCATCAAAGACATAGGAAGTCAGATAAGAGTGTCAGACACTAAAATTATATCTGTACAAACTAAACACGTTTGGGAATGTTTCTGGTCACCCATGCCAGCTGTTATAGAAGAGCCTGCATTTCTGCTTATTAGCTGCCTTAACCTCCCAGAGATGATGGCTTCATTCCTCCTATCCACTGCAAACAGTCCCAGGAACATCTGAATTGCCAAACCATGCCTGGGAATTGGAGAGAGTGTAAATTAGATGGGACCAGGTATACTGGCAACAGCTTAATAGCAGAGATAATCATGTTCCAGGGCTAAGAATATCTTGGGAATTTTAGATTTCCCTAGTTCAGTTACAGTCCATTGTACCTATGCACCTTCTTTGGGGGCCTCCCTGTGGAAAATGCCATGATGAATTTTCCATGCGAGAAAACTGTCATTGGTATCACAAAGCAAAGGTAGGGCTCCTGCTTCTCAAAAAATCAGGTTTCTATTGTCAATATCCAGGGTTAATTATAGGGAAAAAAAAGCAAGTTTGACTTAACTAGCAGAGGTGCAATAGCTTGAAAAAGAATCAAAGATAGCAAGTTTCACAAACATTCGGAAAGGTGCCACTGAACACTTTTTGTTTAGGAGCTCATTTATTTTGTTTGCACTTTTTCAGAAGTGTCCTCTAATTTGGGATTCCTGATATAAAATTCCGACTCCATGAAAGTCAATGGCAAGAATTATATTGATTTTTTTTGCTCATTATTTAGATGTCAGATGTGAAAAAGGAATAAAATTGCTTTGGGTTCTTTTCAATATTAATGGTAGACTGTTCCTCCATATGTTGAAAGAAAAATCACTTATGTGAATGTGTCTTTCATTTTATGTAGCAACTGCATGAGCTTCCAAAATTAGTATGTGTTTGGAAAATATAATCTGAGAAGATTGGTTTGAATGATTTTATAGTTAAGTTTATTTACAACTTACAGAGAATGGCCTCTATTTTGTCAAGAAGCAGAGGAGTACCAGATCCCTTCCCTTTTAGAGGCACTTTATCATTGTGATGCATACAGGTAGAGAAAAATTATCTATCTATCTTTTTTCTTTTCCATAGTATAATGTCCTTTCATTTGACCTAGCAGTGTTTGTTCTTCTTTGAAAGGAGCACAGTTTTCTCTTTTCCTTCTGAAATACGGCCACTGGAGGATGATCAAGTCCTGTATCTTTTGGGCCACATCTTTTCTCCATGAGCTATTTGGATGCAGGAGCAACAGAGTAGTCCTCAGGCAGTCCACCAGTAACCGAGGAAATAGGCAACTGAGATATCCCCTTAGTGGTAAAGTCCAGGTATTGAGAATTGTAAGACACACTGGGAACCATTGTACAGAGACATCAGACTGAATGGAGATGGTCTGATTTATTAGCTTTGGCTCAGCCCTGGCTTTGCCAAACTCTAGCTGACTTCAGCAGACCCACTGGAGGGTTTTCTAGCACTGTGGAGTATAGAACAGCATAGCTTAGACAAAGTATCACACAGAATGATTGAGTCCAGCTGGTATTTGAATCTAGACAAATTCATGTTGAAAATAAGGCATAACTTTTTACAGGTTAATCCATTGTGAGACATTTTTGCAAAGACTGATGTCTCCATTGCTGACAAATTTTAAAATAAGATTGGATGTTTTTTTAAAAGATGTTTTGCTATTCAAACAGGAATTAACGTTGGGTTTTACTGGAGATCAGACCTCATAATCGCAGTGGATTTCCCTGGCCTTATAAAATCTGCGACTCTACAAGCTCATTTGCTGTTGTTTTGTTCTCTGCTGTGCTCTTTAGAGGGCCAGGCAAAATGTTGAAATGTAGGCCTTCTGGAATGCCCACAGAACTGAGATATTTCAACTTCAGAGCCTTTTAGAAAATGACACTGGCATGGCTGTTTTCCTCATTATTACACTAAGAGAGCTTTCTGGAAGTTAGTGATTTCTTATGGATTCTTACTTTGGTTGGTCACAGGTCATTTAAGCATTTTTAACATCGAAATATATTCATTAAAATAGTTGCAGAAGATCGTGCGGCAGTGCAGCAGGTCCTGACACATATGACCATGGACTATTTACATCAGGATTTCAACCTTAGTTTGTTTTACTGCTATCAGCAGTAGTAGGACACTAATGGAGCAGCCAGTATCCCACCAGTGGTAACAGCAGTTTCTGGAATTTATGCTAGATCTCTATGTGGAAGAAGGCATAACTGTTCTTTCCACAACCCCCATCCCAGATTAGGACCCTACTCCCATATTCCTGTACCTGTAGAGCAAGAGGAACATGTTAATTGAACTCTGAAGCATCCTATGTGTGAATGAGTCTGTTAAAGTCTGTAGAACATTTTAACAAAAAGGGACTAGTGCTACTCTAACATAGACTCTTCCATTGCTGTTTGAGTCATCAGAGACGGTAGCAACAATTCTGTCATTTATATCAAAGACCTCTGACAAATTAAAACAATTGTGGACTGTTGCCTAGTGTCCATCACCAGATCATCACTCAACTCAGTAGGCAGTCTTGTCAAATCCATGTCTACAGGCAAGTCACCAGGAGTCTACTGTGTGCATTGAGAGTTGCTTCACCTTCTCAAAAAAAATTGATAGGCAGCTTAGACAGTCACTGTCAGGGGCTGTGCTTCTTAAGCAGGGCAATGTGCAGTTCTCCTTCAAAAACTGTGGCGTCCATCTCCTTAAAATCTATGCCTGATACCATGAATGTAGATGATTGATTGACCTGAATCTGAATAGCTCTCTCCCCTAAGTGTCCATAACTTCATTAAAAAAATAAAAAAAGAGAAAAGCAACTCCCAGGACTTGGGTTCATCAGCAAGGTTTAAATAAATCCATTTGTCAAGGTTTTGTGGATGCTAGAGCATCTTGGAGACAAGAAACAATTTTTATCTCTTGTGTATCTAAAGCATTGCACTTCAGAAACTCTTAGTGCAGATGGGCAATGAAAACTACTGATGCTTTGCTACCCTCATGTTACGCATTAGTGATAGTTGTGAACTCCTTTCATTCCCAGTGGTTTAAAACTAATTCATAATAAAAACGAATGGGTTGTACACACATCCACTGGTGACTAGAAATCCTAGCAGCTCCTCTTTACAGGCTTACTGGGTGATGCTCCTGGAAGAAGTTCTAAAACATCTGTAAATATTCATTTTCTAGATTATGGATCAAAAAACATGAATTTCACAATGAAGCTTCTTTTCCATGCAGAGGATTAAATATTGTGACTTGGAATAAGGAGCATCAGTTCAACAAAGACTCAAAAGAAGTAAGATTTGATTTTCAGAATATGTTGCCACAAAGTGCTTTTAAAAGCAATTTGGTCTAGAAATGTGCCAAATTGAAATTTGTCAGTTTTCAAAAATTCAAACAATTTTTAAAATTTCAAAATCAACTACAAAAATGAGCGTTAGAAATCTCTCCTGATAAAAAAAAAACATCTTCATTTTAAAAAGCCCATCTTTGAGCATCAAGTGAGAATGAGGAACAGCAGTAGACATTCTGTTTAAACATTGCAAAAATGTAAGAGAGCTCCCTCCATAATGAGATAGCTTGTAGGTAGTTTAGGTGGAGATCCACCACACTTACTCCTCCTTCAGCAATAATGTAAAACTTCCCCAGTAGATTTCAAGATAGAGTGCTTGAGCACTGTCCTGTGTGCTGGGCTTTTATTTATGTTTTTATCGAATGAATGTATGCTGCAAAATAAACAGTCCAAAGCCTAAGAACTAGGTCCTCTGATCTTATGTTAGCTTAGTCTAAGCACCACAAGGCTACCCTCTTTTAAATTCCCCTTTTGGTCTTGTGATTTGCATTCATGGTTACTTAGTGAGTCCTTCTCACCAAGGGTAGCAAATGTTTTCCTGCAGATGTCAGTGTGATTTAGGAATTGGGGCACAGGAAATGTGAAGTCTGACCCCTCTGGCTAAAGAAGGCCTAGAAGCCAGATCTTCTGCTTCCTTGTTAAGTGCTTTAAGACAGTAAAGTTAAGCAGGAGGAGACCACTGCAGCCTTGGTGAGTTAGTAGGATCTGTGACTTACCTTGGTCAGGCATGATCAGACTACAGTATTCACTGGCAACTTAGAACGCAGATATCTGGTTTCTAGATGCCCAGCAGCTTCAGATGAGAGCCACAAGCTTAAGCAGTGTGTTCAGGCAAGAGAGCGTCCTGCAGAAATTTTCTAGTCATTGATGTCAGCGTGAAGTGAAAAGTAATTCCTACTCAAGCCATTGAATTCTTTTAGTCCTCAGTTGGGCAACAGCAGCTGAAGGTTATTGCCTTCATCCTACTAGGAGAAGGTGGCTTGTATACACTGCCTCTGTAGCACTGATGTGGCTTAACGCTGGTGTTCGCTTGGTAGAGTGGTTGTGCACCTTTCTTTAACTCTCCAGGCCATCCTCCTTGAACAGAATGTGAAGCAGTTGCTTCAGATAACTAAAATTGCCTTAGTTATAGCAGTAGCAAAGGCTATGAGATACTAAACCTGTGTGTGTCCCTCGGCCACTCCAACTTCTTTCTTCAAGTTCGGCAGAATTCAGTGATCGGCAATGAAGTGATTCAGAGCAACTAACATCTGTGCTGAAGTATCAGGGCAGGGTTTGGAGAGGCCTAAAGAACTACATCCAGCACAGAGTGAGGAAAACATTTTCCAAGATTAGGGACTCAGTTCTTAGGTGCTTGTATTAGAATGAGTAAAATATATAAATTGCCACAAAAAGCAAAGCTTACTCTCCCTTTGATATAAATAAAAAGTAACAGCATTTCACTGTATTTTTAGGAATATTCATATACAGCTGTGGATTTCAGTAAATATTATATTAATACGTGGAGTAAAATAAAAGATCTGAAGGGAAAGCAAGATACCAATGGGGAGAAGGCAAAGTATTCCAGAATGATTTCACGGGCGAGAGGGGCAAAGCGAAGGCGTAAACTTGGAGGATACCACGAGTCCTCAGACGTATGGGTAAATTGCAGATATTACAAGCATTCAGTAAGCCCTCCAAGGAAGAGAGGAATAAGAAGCAGTTTAACAAAGAAATTAGAAAGTAAAGACTCAGCAACTCCCATCCAGAAATTAATTTCCCTGGTAAAAGAATGGGACATGGTGAACTCCAAGAGATGTGATTTCCAACATGTGACTATATCTGATGGTAATATCACAGACAATGTATCTCAGAATAACACTCCTGAAAAGCACAGTGGTATCAAGGGCTCGCTTGCTTCTTCTCCTGGGAAAATAAGCTATGCAATAGAAAAAAACAATAACATTGCCAAATATGAAGTTGGGGCTGAAGAAAAGCAGCTATGTTCATACATGTTCAAACAGAATTTGCCAGTTAGTCCATGTTCTGGAAAATATCAGTTCAATACCATAGAAACTACTCACACAATGGAAAAAACTGCAGAGAACAGAAACTGGGAGCAAGCAGAAGGTAGGTGATTGCTTTGTGATAGCTGCTTTCAAAAACGATGGGAGTAATTAACTGAATAACTTATATAAATAAGATACTTTGATCATGCTGATGAATTTTAGAGTGACAGTCTCAACCTTTTTCTTCTTCTGCTTGTAGGAAGTTTCTCCAGTGAAGTAAGAGACAAGCACTTGCAGATGAAACTCATCCCTATAAAAAGCAGTAAGTTAACTGTCAGCTGTTAAGCAAAGGCCTGACTATGATTGGAGGGATTTTTTTTTTATAGCTTGTCTATGCAGAGTTGACTACTAAAAGTGTATTTGCCAGAAAGGTGGAGCACCTTTTTAAGCAACTAGCCTTAATGCACTGTTCTTTAATTATCTCCTTGTTACCCTACCTTTATAGCTGTGTAATGAACAATAAAGCTGATTTGCTGTGTTAAGTTACCCATCTGCATTTTTGAGATATTTGGATGCTTAGAGGTACAGTATTGTGACCAGAAACATTGGACATGGTTAGTTTAGTAACACTTGGTAATAGTGCAAAATAAAGCATCACAGCTGGATTTGGGGAGCACAATGAACAAAGAAAGAGACTCATGTCAACTTCAGTTCTGTCCTGAGGGTTCCCAGGATTTTTTGAATGGGCTCTTGAGTTGTCTTGACTATTCAGATAGACCTTGCAAACAGAATCATTTTTAAATGTTTGTGGTAATTTACTGCTACTTTTATTGGAGTTGCTGGCACTGTACAAGGACAGTAAAAGTTCAGACATCACAGAACTGTATATCAAAACCTGAAAGTTTACATGTTTTACAGGGTTTCAGATGTAGGGCCTAACATATCCATACTACTAGTGTAAATTGAGCTGTAATCTGCTGATTGAAGTCTGCTGTATCCAGTGAGATCACTGAGCTATGGTCTATTTACAGAAAGCTGTAATTTAGCATAGAAACTGAAATATCTAACCCAGAGGTTTCCACAGGCATGTATAGGAGTTGAAAAGATTTGCCTGGTAGTCAAGATGCTAAATGCAAACTCAGGAAACCTCAGTGGAATTTCTTAGTCCAAGTCTTCTTATACCACCCTGAGGAGGACCTGATTTACCCTCTCCCTCAGCTTACCACTTCCACAGTGGGTAACATTGCAAGTTTTCGCAGAATTGTTGGCAAAGCAAAATGTATTAATAATGATTGTGAATGTTTTTGTTACTATAGTAATGAAAGCCAGATTATTATTTTGCTAGATAAAACTCTTTTTTGTCCTTTGAAAAAAATTCCAGACTGAATCTACTTGGGTTTGGTTAAGCAATACATAATGATTACTCTTTCTAAATGTCCCCTGTGAAAGAGGGGAGTAGAGAAAATATGTAATGTTATATTTAAGGTTGTAAATTTCTGACTTTAAGATTGAAATTTTCTATCTATTTGTACTTTGCCTTTTCTGGGAAAACATCATGACAGAATAAAGACAAAACAAGTCCATACCTTTAATGAGAATATATAGTGATCTTGATATAGATATAGATATAGATATAGTGGTCGTACTTATATATAAACAAACGTGTTAATGCCATTACTGTTGGTGCAGGCTTTACTGTAAAACTCAACATCTATTTATTCACAGAAACAATGGACAATGAACAAACCAACATTGTTCTGGAAGAGCACAGAAATGTAGGATTGATTCTTAAAGTTGAACATCCTCCAGTTTTAGGCAGTGATGGCTTTTGTACAGGCAATGAAGAGAGTGTTGTTTATAGCATTCTGCTTGATGGTACTCAACTGGATAATTCATACACTCAAGCACTAGCCAAAGGTAAGGAAATACAAATAGCTGTAGGATGTTGCTGCAGTTTTTAGTAAGAAAACCAATGTCTCTATCATGATTTGTTGTCAGTTCTGACTAGCGGAGTAGCTATGGTTATTGCAGCCTAATTGCTACTTACATTTAGTTCTTCAAAACAGCTGGACAGCAGCTGACTAACCTTGCAGGTGCCCTGAATATTTACACCAGTGAAGTTTTTAATGCACCAAATTTGTGATTGGTCTACAGAGCTAGTAAGAGCAGGGAGAAAAAAAAAAAAAAGAAAGAAAGAAAATCAATCAACTCACTATCCCAGCAGTTAAAGATTTTGCTCAGGATATGGAAGTGTAAAGTTGAGGTTCCTGCTCTATTGCATGCTTATTTATTTATGCTAAATATAAAAGGGAGATTGTAGCAGATCAGTCTGAATAATGCAGTGGGCATTTCTTGGTGATGTTGTGTCAAATCCCAGCTGCTGATCATAGACAGTCTCCCATATTCCTGGTGAAAGTGCTAAACATGTGGCTTTGGAGGTGGATAGGTACTACAGTGCTGCTGTGTTCTGTCTGAGAAAGGTACAGGAATGGTATAGGAAAGGAGCTCTAGGAAGGGCTCATGGCTGTGATTTCTCTATGGAAGGCAGGAGGCACCTGGGTCTTGAAGGGGGCAGGGCTCAAGACCTACCACATTCTTCAGCATTTCTTATCAGTTGGGTTTGACTGTGCAGCTTGCAGGTTTGCAGATGCCTTCTTTGGAGCCTAATTCTTCCTGTCCTTTGTAAAGTGAGCCTGGGTCTTCCCATGCTTCCTGTGCTGTATATAGTGAGCCTGTGTGCCCACTTTGTGGCTGAAGATTTAGTTTGCTGGGTGGGAGTGTGCTTAAAGGTTGTTGCAGTTTGGAAACCCCTTTGAATATCTAGAGCCAGACTGACTAGCTTCAGTACACACACACCCACACCTAGACAGAGCTCTTCCATTTGTACAAAATCATTGTCCTTAAATCCCCATAGAATAGAGGGAAGAAAAAAACTAATTAAGCATACTGTAAATGACATGAATGCCACAAAGCCTGCCAAATTATAGACTAAACAGACTAAATGATTAAACTGTTGCGACCCAAGGAATTATACCTGGTGATCTACACAAAGGCAATTATTCAGCTTTCTTCGGTCCTCCAACTCAGCTCACATATTACTGTTTGTAGGTGTTTCAGGCAAACCCTCATGTAGAGCTCAGATTTGAAAACTGACTGTTAGGATTCAGTTGTTTTAAAATCTTGGACAGGAAAGGCATTAAAGAAGCCAAAGGCAGGATTACTGAAATGTTAGCATGCTGAAAACACTTTTTTTTTTTTCTAATATTTTTAGTTCTTTGAACTGTTCCTTGTAGATACAGTTTTTCTAAGTTTTGCCCTCTCACATGAAGAGATATTCTATGCCAGGAAGTGCCACTGTTTCCTGACTGACGTTATCCTGAATTCAGTAAAGCAGAAGGATCCCAAAGAAATCACAGCCAAAGTCGTGACTCTTGTGAATAGGCTTTGGGTAGGTACAAGTTCATAATGATCCAGACGAGACGTTTTCTCAGGTTCTTGAGGTCATCGGTATGGTGTGGGACGGGGTGGCAGGACAGGACACAGAAACTCGCAGTGTTCAAATGCAGTGCCCAACTCCTCGAAGCCTTGCTGCTGGTGGAAGTCAGGCACCAAGTTTGATACACAGGGAGAAGCAGGCATCTGAACAGGAGCCATGGTTGCCATTGTGCTGAGTGGGGGGCGTCCTAAGACAGACAACCACTAAGGCCGTAAATAGAGCATAGGGCCCTCAGAGTTATGTGCTGAAAGCTAGGCAATAAGGTGGTGTCTAGCAGCAATCAGGAGTCTTGCTTGAAATTAGGTACCAGTTCCCTTCTCCTTCTTGAAAACCAAGGAGACCTAAGTCCCATCAGAAGATGGCTTTGGGAAAGAGCACCTTCCTACCCAATCGCTCAGCGGTTGGGGCACTTTTGTATGTTAAGGCCCATGTCTCTCTTGAGAGGGTTTAAACCTGAATAATCAATAGCTTAAGAGTGTGAGATGAAGCATTTGCTGTCTTGCCTGTTGAAAAGGTTCCAGCTGGGGTAAAACACTACCCTCACCTAGTCCACTAGTGCAAGGCTAGTTGAAGTCTAGCAACTAAAGCACCCCTTGCGTGTGCATGTGTGTGTGTGTGTGGGGGGGGCTGTAGTCCCTGTTGCAGGAAACACTAAATATACATATATATATGTGGCAGTGTCCCCTACCCCCTAGCTTCAGGGCATCCTTCCAGTCTTTGGGTTTGGGAGGCACAGTGGCATGCTTTGCTGCGCTCCCTGCAGAGCACCAGCAATTGCTTTCGGAGCACCAGTAGTAGGTAAAAAATACAGCCACTTCATAAATAACCATTTTGCCATAGCAAATAAATGGAATGTGATTTCTTCCAAAGAAACAAGGGGTCATGACATTGTAGCATGACACTTGACAGCTGTGAGAACTGTCAAAAGCAACTCATGGCCCTACGTGCAGATGCTCCATTAAGTAAACCATGACCCCCACCCCCCCCCAACCGAAACTCACTTGTGCCACCAGATGCGTTTGCAGCAGGAATGAACACTTACCCTCAAGGAGCCAGGAATTTCTGGTTTCATTCATTCACATTGGAAACAGCTGATTCCACCTCCTCCCGTTCCCCCCTGCCCTTTCCTGACCCAGAGGTCTTGTTTGAAGAAGCATTTCCTTTCCATGCAGAGACCAAGCTGCTATTTGCACAGCCTCCTCTTTGTCCAGAAGCATTTTTATTTCTCCCCTTGGAGAGGGGGGAGAAAGGTGTAGGGAAAAGGACTTGGGACACTTTGCCCTCGAGTTTTCCTCATCTAGTACGAGTGAGTGTACATGTGTGTGTGTCGGGGGCATTCCAGCCCTTGAGGGTGTCTGTTACCTCATACCAAGCCTTATTAATCTTACTAATAATTAGCCCTGGTCAAGGACTGACTGAGAACTTCCCTTCCCATCGTCCAGATGGTAATTTCACCAATACAAGGAGCATTGCTCATTGGCAGAGGCTGGACACTTAAGTTAGAGTACCTCCTTGTTGATATACCAAGCTTGTGTTTTATATTTTAGACTCTGCAGATCACCCCCAAGGAGTTTGTTGCAAATTTACTGAACACAGAATATTTTAAAGGTGACAGACATGTTCATGAAGAGCTACTTAAGTGGGTGGAAGTAAGTACCATTTGCCACCAGGGGATGCTATACGGCTGAACTTTTTTTTAAACTCTTTTTTTTTGCTTTAAGATTTTTGCTTAAATTGGTTCACAGGTCTCAGCTTCGATTATGGAATAAGTGAAGTGAGGGGGCAATTTTACAGCACAACTTGACTAATGTTACATATCAGCTTAACAGAAGTTTAAAATTGTGCCGCTAATTTATGAGATTGCTTTCTCCACAAAAAGGGGGCAGAAGACCTTTAGGGTTGTTAAGAAATGAAGAGCAAAGAGTCTGTTATTCTGCTATATGGCATAGTCAGCTGGTGATTTAACGGTGGCCTTCGTTTTGTGCTTTTCAGTTTACCTTACCATTTGCATGGAAGTACAGTCGCTGCATTGATTTACTGATACAGAGAGGGTTTGCTAGATCTATCTCATACTTTGCCTTGGAAATGTAAGTTTACAGAAATGTTAATAAAAATCTGACACAGTCTTTATAATGGTTTTATTTTCGTCACGTGAATGTGTGAGAAAAAGCTTTTCAAAATGTGCTCAGCCTTCATTTAACCTTGAATAGTAACTTTATTTAGGCAGGAATCCTTGTAACAACCTTCTGCTTTAGGTGACAAAAGTGGAGATGTCTTATTTCTTACCTCTTTACGGGTCACCAGTGAGGTTTATTTACCAGAAAACCATGCTTTCCAGTGAAAGAAAATGCAGCGCTGGTGCCCAGTCACCTGTACATCTATTCCTCCTATCCTTCTGTTTGTGTGTGTTGTCATGAAAGCTTGCTGTATGTGGCATGGTATTCCACTTAATTCCTTGACTGGGTCTGTTGATAAGCTCTCTCTACTCTCACTCAGATGACTAGCTGACACCCCAAATTAGAAGATGCTTGGTCAGCAGTTGGACAAAGGTTTGTCCCTTTCCTGGGGCCCTATTTAGCTGAAATGAGCAAAGGAATCCACTATCTCTGCTGAACATATTTGTCAATATTTTTTGCCCCGCTAAAGTTATTAGAAGACCTGAAATCAACATACAACACAAACAAGATTCATATAAAGAAAATAACCTTTATTAGGCCAATCAATCAAACCCTGAAAAAACAGTCAGGTAAACATTACTAAAGGTTTTTCCAGCAATGCAGAAACCTTTGAAACTGAGGAATTCAGGAAGATTCATGTTCCTTGTTGGTTTAGTAAATTCATTCCCTCTTGCAACATGAGCTATTGTTGTCTTGACAGCCCAAAATCTTGCATTAACTTAGCAATTATGTTAAAATAGTAACTGCTAAAATCTTCCCTGTGCAACTGTTTCCCACACAATTTTGTACAAACATGTCAACTGTGTTCTATTTGCTGTCTAAAAAAAAAACCAACAAGGTTGAAAATAACATTCAAGCTTATTAAAATAAACAAGTGTTGTATGTACAGAACAGGAATTTCCAAACTTGAAGGATCATAGTTTATATGTAGAGGGTAACTGATGTGGCTATGAGGTTTTACATTTGAGAATACAGCAATGCACTGTTGAGGAATGATCAGCCCCCCCACCCCAGCAGCAGTAGATATGGGGAGAAGCTGAAGTTATAAATAAATTACTGCTCTGTCTTCTTACTAAGGCTGAGTGTGACAAGACTTCTCTCACACCTGGGGAGAATGGTTTACAGCACTTCATAAACCATGAGTAAACAAGAGCTCAGTAGCAAGCAAATATATATATATATATATATTTTTTTTTTTTAAAAAAGAAAGCAGATCTTCATTTCCTCTAAGAACACTAAAAGAGTGTCACAGCCGAACAGCAAGCTTTGATGTTACTTATTATTAACAGGGAATGTTGGAACACAGGATAAATCTGTCCTCCAGTTAAACTGTGCTACTTCAGATGATGTGCGTTTGAAGTTCAGCATTACGATAAGCCCCTCATACTCAAAGCCTGTTGGACTCAGATGCTATCATCATCTAAACCTCAAGCGAGCAATGACCGTGGGACTGTATCACTGAATAGACCTCGACAGCCCTTCTCTGGGTACTTCCTAAGTCAGAGGCAAAGTGAGTCGGTTGGTCCATGTCTCCCATGGACCCAGGCACAGCAACTGAACTATGCAATTTGAACTATGTTGCTTATGCCTTGTGCATCTGACCAAACTGCCAGAAGCAGTCGCTGTTGCCTGCGTGAGAACAGTCACTGGGACAGCAGCTAGGCTGGGGCTATGTGGCATAAATTAGAGCCAGGAAAGGATATTCAATTTGGCGATTTGTGCCTTCTCACCTCTGTCAGACTGCTCCCTTTTCATCATTCCTAGTGATGTCTCAGCTGACTGCTCTGAACTCCCTGCTTTGTCCTGGCCTTCCCATCAGCACTGGGGAAGTCTCCATGTACTGCCACCCTGGGATCTGTCCCCTCTCTCCTGGGGAGTTTGCTCATGTTTTATATGGTTTAGTTTGGTTAGTGTAGCAGTCACAGGGAGACTGGAAGAGTCAGTAAGAGCTGAGAGGTGGTTAAGATAGGGAGAAGCTCCACACTGAGGCACTAGAAGAATCACCTGAAGAAACAATTCACTGTAACAATGAAATTGCTTTTATTAAAACAGAAGTGTTAAGCCAAGAAAATAAATTATTGCTATGATAGACAGATCTAGAACATAAGGAAGGACATTAATCTTGAACTCCAGGTCAACACAACCCTGAAACAGAAAGTTACACTACTTTTCTTAAATATCTTGGCTTCTCTTCATGCCCTTCCATAAACTTTATAAAATGTGCAGCTTACAGAACAAATAGGAACAGAGCCACTTGTAACAAAATTCTGTACAGCATATAGCTTTAAAAATAATATATTTTTTCAAACTGCTATATTATTTGTTACTCATAAATAAAGGGCTAACAAGGTTTGAATGCCCAAGGTCCCATCCAACACAATGACTACTAAGTTTCGTTGACAAAAACCTTCTTGGGACTTCCCCCAAGCCAGAGGTCAGGTTTTGGACTGTTTGAAAGAGCCTGATTATGTATAAAAATATCTTCACAGATGAAGACTGTCTCCTTCTGCTGGTCAGAAGCCTGGGGTCTTCAGTGAGTTTGCAATGGCAATCAAACCTGGAACACAGCACCGTGCAATGGATTAGACTGGCTGCACTCCCATGACATGGCAGGATCTGTTGCTCACAGCTCCCTCTGTGCTGGCCAGCAGTGATTTTGCAAAATACATTTGAAAACTACAGGGTTTGTCAGAGCTACATTTTTGTGAGAAGATGACATTTTACTAGAAGAGGGCACAGAAGAAATGAGGCTCTTCCCTCATGCTGAGGGCTGCCTCTGCACTCCAGGGCTCACCTGAAGGCTACATACTACCATGAGAGCAGCAGTGGCTGGCAAACTCTGCTGCCTCTGTGACCACCTCAGCTGGTCATGCTCATGACCCACCTAGAAGGTGCTCTGCTTCCCAAATTCTAACCTTGGTTGCTAGTTCTGTTCAGCTTGTTATGAACTCTGGTTCGTGCAGAACACAGGTCGTGGGCCTGTGTGCTTGTGACAGTCCCATGGTGCGCACGGTAAGTAAATGCTAACCCTATAAACCATCTAACTACCAATCTGCATCTTGACCAGGTGACTTAACGTACATGGTGATGCCCAAGGGACAGGAACAATTCAAGCCCTAATCCTACCTCTCTCACGTTCACATCCCACCCCCCCCCCTTTTATTTTTCTTGTGAAAAGGGAGGCACAGGTGTAAGGACAGGACAGAAATCCTTTGGTCAGGAATGAGGAAAAAAAACACTGAACCAGAGGCAGGCTAGTCTGAGCGAAGTGTGGCACCACTTTCCAAGGGCCTGTCACCCAGAGGTGGGGAAGGGCAGGGAAGCCCTGCTCAGCTGCACGTTTTGCTGGGGCTCATCTCCTCTCAGACAGACTTCTGATCAACAGCAATTTCCTCACAGACAAGGTATCCACCAGAAGCCAGCAAGTACAACAGCAATATCTGGCAGCTCCCCCAGGACACCCTTACCATAACCTAAAAGGTTCCTTTGCTTGGTGATGTGCATGTTTTCTCTTTGAAGGTTCAAAGAAAATTGGGATAAATCCAGCTTTGGGAGAATACCATGGACTCCCCAAAGCACTTCAGAGGGACCAATGAACAGCAGGATTTCAGCAAGTAGCCACAAGAAATGGATTAGTGGTTAAACAGCTGGGTGGCATTCAGAGCAAGGAAGCTCATCTG
Organism: Apteryx mantelli; assembly: GCF_036417845.1. NCBI lineage: Eukaryota > Metazoa > Chordata > Aves > Apterygiformes > Apterygidae > Apteryx > Apteryx mantelli. The sequence goes on along the minus strand of NC_089987.1, from coordinate 24,499,147 downwards.
AACACTGATGCATGGACTAGGCTGAGCTCAAGCCTCTGTTACCTGAGGGTGATTTTGCTTGTTTTGCTTCTGCTCCTTCAAACCAAGGCATCAGGCCTGTTATTTAAGGGGATGGCTCTAGCAGCGGGAGTTGGTTCTCTCTAATCAGATGAATCAGAGCATCAGAGGCTGGTCAGGAACAGGCATGAAAAACTTTTAATAGAGAAGCAGAGGGTGAGATTCTCCTGACTCAGAGCTACTGACAAACCTGACCAACACTCAGAGCTGCTGGAAAATCCCTTTCAGGGGCTACTTACAACAACTCCACTTCCTTAGGCGGAATACGTGTGCAGAGGGGCTCACACTATTGTCGAGGGACTTATGGTAACCTGGCCTGCTTTCTGCAAAGGAGAAAAGCCAGCATTAGTACAGGGTTAGAAGACAACAGCGTCAGCTCTAGCTGGAGAGAAAGTGGCAGAGAAGTCTCAGAAACCTAAGAGGAGAAACACTGTCATCTCAGAGTGACAGACTCATGCTCCTCCCCACCATTCCACCTCATCTCTCCTCATGAAAGGCCCAAACCTTCCAGGAAAGGAGCTTAGCAGCATCCTCACCAGATCTCCATTCACTCATCCCCAGAAGGTTAAATATGCATCCTAGCCCATGACAGCACTAAAGCTCCTGTGTGCAGTGCATCCCCTCCTGATGCTGCTTCTGACACTGCAGGTCCTTTCAACAGCATCTCCTCAGGGATCTCTGCCACTGAAGGGAAAGCTCTCACAATGCAGGGGCTTTTGCCTGCCCCAGAAGAGGAAACATCACTTCCCCACAGTGACTCCTAACCCAAAAGCAGCATCTTCAGTACCCAAATGAGAGGCAGTGGCTTGAACCGGGGAAGCAGCAGCAGTAACAGGCAAAGTAAAGAGAACATTTTGGCTGCTTGCACTTACTGCAGAAATGTACTGGCTGTTTGTGAATTTGGGTTTCTCCTCCATCGCAGAGCTGTGTTGTGAGCCAAGGGGCGTGTAGGGGGGTGAACCTGTATCTTCACAGAAGCTCTCCTGTGGGATACTAGAGACACAGCCGCTGTCGGAGCCACTGGAGCCGCTGCCTGACATGCAGTGCGATGACTCTGAGCTCTCTGTTGCTGGGGAAAGAGAGGAGGGTCATTCTGATGATCATGAATTTGGCCTACATGACCTGTGCCACATGCACTTGATAACACATCTGTTTGTGGAAGCACTGGCCACACAAGCCTGTAGATAAGCCACACTCCTATCTGGGCCTCTTCAAAGCCATAGGCAACAAAATTATCCAAAGCGTAGCAAATGATGCTGGAGACTGAGCAGGAAGCAACTTCACATGGAGCTGGTACACAGGACAGAATCGGGGAAGGCCCTGCTTCCCAGAGGTCAGCCTCCAGACAGTGCCTGTGCTACAACTGGTACCCCGGGCAATACAACTGGCACCATAACTCCTGCTACATCTGCTGGGCGATAGAATTGGTACCCCATCTCCTGGCCTATATTGTGAATCAAAGAGCTATAGGGAAGCCAACCCCCAGATACGGCCTGGACAGAGTAGTATGCACACAGAAAGCCAAGGGGTCACTGCACCAGGCAGGCAGAGACAAGCACTGGTCTCCCAGGCCATGGCACCCCCAGTATGCCTCAGACAGCAAGCCTGCCACGTGGATGGCTACAGATTGCCCGGAAGCTGTGCTAATCCCCATGTCTGAGCTAACTCCTCTCATGGAGCCCGAGACTGAGATTGTGTGGAAGGACTAAGCTCTCTTTGCCCCAATGTGGGTACAGGACAGGGACTGCTGTTACCAGTGGGTCTGCTTTGACTGCACAGTAGGGAGCAAAGCGTGGGGACAGCTTGGTGGCAGCAGGGCACATCCCCAGGCATGTGGCAGAGCAGTGGGCTCATACGTACTCAGTGACGGCTGGCTGCTGGTCTCATGTTCCAGTTCATCTTCCTCGATGCAGGTGCTGATGTCAAAGGGACGGCTGGGGACCAGGACACCTGGCAGCAGAGCCTGGTCCAGGTACATGTGCAGGTTGAGGGGTGCCAGCAGGGAGGAGGAGGGAGGGCTGTATGCAGCAGAAGTGCTGCCACCAGAGAGCTGTGCCTGCGTCCTCTTGTATGGGTTGGAATGGTCAAACAGAGACACTGCGATTGAGGCCCTGGTCCTGGCGCCTGCCACAGAATGTACCAAAAAGCACTTAACACCAGTTCTGCCTAGCTCACACAGAGCAAGCGAGCAGGCAGGCTGGCACCTACCTCTGCCCTTCATGATGTAATCGATAGCACGGTCATTGATAGCTGCCTCACTCGGTTTGATATCCAGGAATGGCTTGTTGCCCACACCCATGGATACCATCTCCTGCATACGGATTTCTGGAAGGGAAGAGCAAGGCAATGTAATGCAGGCACCCACAACCACATCACGAGGCTGCTTCAACCCTTCCCCCAGGGGCTGGGCTGCCCCAGGCCAGAGCGCTCCTGAGCCAGGCTGCTCCTGAACTACCGAGATTAGATTTGGTGTCCCCTCATTCCCCAACCCTGAGCAGTCTTCACAGATGAGGAGTCATGCCCTGCTCTGGCCAAGTGGCCTGGTGCCATCTGTAAGAGTCCTGCCAAGTCAAGGACAGGCAGCCTTGGCAAGAGAGGAGGGATTCAGCCAACTTGACCCTGACAACTGCACTTGGTCAGTGGCCTAGACTGTGGGGAAAATGGCAAGCGTTTCAGGAGAACAGTTCACTCTCACAGGGCAAGGAATCCTATGCTAAAAGCTCTGATTTCCCTCCACTGATTTGCAGGCAGTCCAAGCAGGTGTCTATGGCTGCACAGAGCTTGCACTGGTCAGGTCTCTGGGGAAGAGGGGCAGGAAGGGGCAGTGCCCAGGCAACGCCAGCACATGCTCATGAAGCTGCATGCATGGCACACAGCTGCTCACTACACAGAGCTGCCTGGCAGTAGGCTTCAAACCTACTCAGGACATCATGAGCTGAGCGGGGCTCCCGCACCTTTTGCAGCACAGACGCCCTGGGGAGGGCTCACACCTTTATTGCGGGCTGCCTGTTGCCACAGGATCTTGGCAATGTCATTGGTCCAGGCCTGCTTCGTCTCGGCTGTGCTGGCCTGGAGGATGTAGGTGTCACTGGACTTCCGCCTTCGGAACCAGATCTCAAAGCGCAGGCCACTGTCTCCAGAGTTCTCTGTCAGGCCGATGTCTGCAGTCTGCCAGGAAAAGGAAGAGCAAAGCCAATGAGCAAACTCATTTGCAGGCGGGGGAGGAGAGAAAGTTGACATGGTGAAAGGATGGGGTGGGAGAATGGCAGACAGGTAACCTGCAGGTTTTCCTATGGATGGCGAAGTCCAGAGGTCACCCTGGGAAGGGAAAGCACAAAGCTTATCCATGGAATGCTGCTCCAATGGGCAGCCTGCCTGCATCCTGTGCCAGAGCTACCCCCAGCTCAGCAGGTCCAGCAGGAAGGAGTCTGAGTGTCAGGAGCAGGTATGATCTGAACGCAGAGGAGCGGACACAGCCAGGGCAATGTCCAGCGCTTCACCCAGAGCTGGTCCCACTGCCTGGCCACACATACATTGCCTCTCCCCCATGCTCCTCTTGCCTCAGAGACCATGGCTCCACAGCCTACAGTGCAGAGGGAGCCCAGGCACTAGTGCATCAAGTGTCCCCTTCTCACTTTGCTGCATAGCCCAGAGGAAGCTCAGCAGTGCTGGGAGCAGCTCTCTCCTGCAGGCACTTCTGTCCTGGCACTCCATTTCAGAGTCAGAGTAATGTGGGGCAGGGTGCCCTGTCTGTGTTCATACTCCACATCAGTCCAAGGGGAAAGCAGCAACTGTGGGGCCAGGGCTGACTGAGGAACCTCCTGCACAGCAGCAAGCTGTGGGGCAACCCTTACTTTGAATGAGCGCTTGTAGATGTACACATCAAAGCCACCCTCGATCTTCTTGGGCTTGCTGAACAGGATCAGGTCCTCAAAGAGGAAGACGTGTCTCTGGCACTTCTTGCGGCCCAGCCAGATGGTGAACTCATCCTGCCGCACCAGCTGCCCCTGCTCCTTCAGGTTTACCTAGACACAGAGAACATCCTGGTAACACCCCAGCAGCACCAGGACAGGGCAGCTTCCCAAGCAGGAAGGCACAGGAGGGCCTGGATGAGGACAGCAGGGTCCCACATGACTGTGGCCCAGGCAGTGAAGAGTTGGCAGCTGCTTGTCATCTTGGGAGGGCTCTTGAGGAGGTAAAAGACAACAACCTCCCCAGGGCTGTGTGGCACTGCCAAAGGCCACACCAGGCTAAGACAACTGGCTCAGGGCTATGGTGAAAGTTGCACCCCTCTCCCAGGCATAACCCACAGATGACCCTTTCTTGTCACCCTGTGCAGATCTGTGACAAACTTCTGGGATGGCAACCGGAGGCACCAGCCCAGCCCTCCTCTTGAGGAACAAGGGAGCTGAAGAGGAAAGGATCCCTGCCAGGCTGCTAGGGGCCTGGAGCACGCTCAGACACAAGGACAGCCCCAGGCACTGCTGGGTCAGAATGGCAAGTCCCTCAGTTCTTCCTGCTCCAGATCCATCTTCCTCAACCCTGAGCCGTGCGATAGATTGATTTTTTGTTTGATGTTCCTCATCCAGTGCTCACTCTGCATTTCTAGCCTTCAGATCCCACCTAGCTGATTTCAGCCTGTCCCTTGTATCAGCATTAGCTTGAGTTCCCTCCTGCAAACTGTCTGGCCCTCTGTCACCAGCTTCATAGTGAAGAGACAGAAGGGCCCAAGGCAGCCTGCAGGACTCTATCTGTACCAGCACCCAGGCTATAAGCCCTTGGGAGAGGGTTCATGACATGCTCACCTGGCTCAAGTAAGAGCATCCAGGCTGTTTTTCCTAGCAGGTTAACGGGACTGACAAGCCCTGCTGTTTCCTCAACCCTATATCTAGATAGTACTGCTACACTGCAGTGGTAGACAGGCATCCTGCTATCTGTGGGAATTTGAGGGGAGGCTTGCCAGATGATCAAAGCCCCCAAGTCTAGAGAAGGGGGAGAAGTATGGCTCTGCACCCCTGGGCAGGGCAAGACACTGGAACATACATCACAGTCGCGGATGGCATCCATGGCCAGCAGGTCATTGCCGTGCCGGAGCTGGAACTTCACCATCTCCTCAGCTGCACGGAGGTAGCCCAACTCCTGCTCCTGCGCCTCGCTGCACTCCTTGATGAGGTCCTTTAGGAGCAGGGCATATTTGCTCATGCGCTGGATGGGCTTCAGCAGGTAGGAGGCCAGGTCCATCTTATCCCCAAGCTGTACCTGCTTGAACTAAGAACCACAGTGAAGAGTGAGGACAGCAGCTTCCAAGGGAGAACCCTGCACCCCCCACACAGGCACTGACACTTGCAGTTGCCCAAGGCCTCAGCTTCCTGATCAGGACACTTGGTTCAGTCTACAGGGAGATGAAAGGGAATAGGATCAATGCTGCTCTTTTCCGGGCTTCCTTTCAAAGCAATCGTTGCACCTCTGCCCTCCTGCACTCACACAGGTGCAGGGAGCTGTGCCAGAAAGCAGAGGTGGTGCTGAGGTGGCAGCATACCTTGAACAGGACAGCTGGGCTTGTTTAAACAGATCAGTGACCCAATCACCAAGGGGGAACCATGGATGTGGGCAGTGGGTTTTACCTTGAAGAAGTTATTTCCATGGCTGGCCAGCAGCGAGTCCGATTTTGGCTTGTTCTTGCTATATAATGCGTACATCCCAAACTGGTCTTTCTGCAAAAAGAGATCCACCCTGTGAGGCCAAGCATATCCAGGACCATCACACAGTGAGAACTGTAACTTTGGGTTGGTTACTCCAGTACTTCTGCTTCTCCCAGGCTGCACTATAACCTCCTATGGGGCATCAGAAAAGACTTTGCTTCAAGTTGCAGAGTTCATTAAGAACCAGTGCACACTCTTGTCCTGCTCCTACAGTAGCTAGGAATTTTTTTTTTTTTTTATCGATTCCCAGTTTCATCTTCCTGTTCCCCCTTGCCCCTTACATACCCCCAACAAATACCATCTATCAGGTAGCAGAGAACATGCAGAGGGCAGCTGAGCTTGAGCTGGTGCCCTGTGCTTCTCTTCATCAACCCCTTTCAACACGAGCAGCGGATCCGTGCCTCTCCTGCACTATCTGCCTATGAAAGTCCTTCCACACTGACATCATGGACAGATAGAAGACAAGATGAGGGATGCCCTGCAGAAGCAGATGAGCTTTAAGGTTCAGAGGTTTTGCTGCCCTGGTGGCATCTCTTGGCAGCAAAGAACAATGGGAAAAGCAAAGAGCATCTGCTGCTGCCTGGGCTCAGCCTTGCTTAGCCATCCCAGTCCAATCCGGTGGGCAAGGCTTGGAACTGACTCCAACTGCCTGGAGCAGCAGAGAGCAGGCATGGGTCTAGCACCTGAGCTGGGAGAGGGCAAACCGATCTTCCTCACTGCTACTACGATGGCAGCAGAGGGAATCCAGGTGGGTAGAGAATAAAACTGTCACCTCCCAAGCAATGGAACGTGAGCTGCACCACAAGACCAGATTCCCCTGCAGCCCCAGCCTGATCCAGAAAGCAGCTACTAGGTCAGCATATTCACTTGAGCAACAGTAAAGGAGGTGTCATCATTTTAATAAAGGGTTTCACAGCCACAAAGCACTTTTCCTGCCTTCCGATGTCAGAGGCCTGACTGCAGCCTGTGGAATCAACCAATTCACCCCTCTGGGGTGGGTGCTGGATACACCCAGCACAAGGCAGTTCACCCCTCTTGAAAAGGGCCACAGCCCACCAACATACAGAAGACCAGCCCAACTAAAGGGTGCTGCTAGGCACTGGAGGCCAGTGCGTGTCCAGAGGAGCCTGGCTCAGGAGGGAGGTGCCGATGGCTTACATGTCGGAGGAAGCAGTGGCTGACACGCAGCGGGTGGTTGCAGCAGCTCTCCAGTTCTCGCAGGAAGTACTGACTGTGGAAGTCGTAGAGCTTCTCCAGGTTCCCAAAAATGACACTGCGCTTCCCACGCAGGTCCTGGGGGAGGTCAAGGCGCTCCATCTCAGGAAAGTAGCTATCAATGATGTAGTACAGAGACCTCACATATTCCCGCTCTGTGGTTACCATCTCATCGATGATGTGCCGCAGTTTGCTGCAATAGGAAACACTCAGTCTTGAAGGGACCCAGATGACAGCTATGCTGCAGCAATCAGTGTCTGCAAAGCACTGTACCATCCCCAGAGAAGCTCTCCTGAGACCCAGCTTACAGATGATCCTCGAGCACCCTCCAATCTAGCCAGCTTCTCAGATTCACAACCTTCTGTGATAACTATGACCCTGAGCACTGACAAAGCTTGTGGCTGACCCAAGGAGCTGGGGGAGCATTTCAAGGTTCAAGTCCCAGACTGGCTGTGATCCTGATACAAACCCTGAACCCAGCCAGCACCTGCTCCTGGACACGACAGGCTGCCCCTGTAAATAGCTATGCTCCTGAAACAACAGGGAAAGCAGAATTCAGGCTGACTCCTCCCCACAGAAACCATTGTGATGCCTGCGCATGCTGTGGGAAGCAACATTAACACCGGGAGAACAAGAGCTCTGGGCCCAGATGCAGCTGGGCTGGATCTGGCATTCGTTGTTCCTTGTTGGACCAGAAAGAAGCAGAAAATACTTTCTGACTGGAAAGGACAGAGGTTGCTCTGACTCTCCTCATCTAAGCTGAGAGCTTGCTTGCTATAGCCGAAACACAAACCACTATTTAAAGACAGGGATAGAGTCTCAGACCCTTTAAGGTGGATGTGTCTTTCCCTACTACGCCACCGCATGCACCAGCCCAGAGAGCTGGGCTGACGTTAGCTGAAGCAGCCCTGGTCTCTGGAGACTGGCCATCCAATGTTCCCTGCCAGGGCTTGTCCCGGTAGAAGTCAGAGAGGGAAACAAACCTCGCCATCACTTCATCAGAAAACAGCAGTTCCTAGCACAGGATGCTTTGTGCTTCTCTGAAAGGTCAGGACAGCTCAGAGGGACTAGGGGTTTCCACTGCGAGGCAGTACAGCACCAAACATAACTACTCTAGATGTGTGCCTGTTGACTTTGCATCTCAGCTTTCCCCAAGCCAATCCCTCTGGCAATCCAGAGGCCCGAACAGTGGGGCTGCCCCAGAGTCCAGGAAAGGGAAGGCTGTTGGATCACTCCCTTGAGAAACAAAGCAGTTAGTCTCTGCTGGTGTTTGTCCCCTATCGTGAGCTTTCCTGACACAATGCTGGGCTGTCAAGAGGTTTCTTCCAGAGGATTTCACTGTCCCCAGTCATCCCCCTCAAGAGCAGAACCAGCAGAGGAGCTCTGCGTCCCCCCCGCCCCCCAGCACCAGGCTCTCGTCTCTGCAAGCAACAGCACACTGAGCCTTGCACAGCGGCGACTGCTGCAGCTCTCTCCCTCCATCGCTCTATGTCACAGCCCTGCTCGAGGGGCAAAGGGCAGGGAAGGAGGATGCGAGCCCAAGGGAGGGATTCAAGGCTCTGCCAACACCTCCCAACCACAAGCTAGCGCTCTCCAATGTGAGCTTTGAGGCAGAGATATCAGGAGAGTGATGTTCCCCTCCTGGCTCCCCTTTCCTCCAAGGAGCCTCTTCACACCAAAGTTGCCAGGAGAACTCTACCCTGGGTAAGGGTTGGATTCCAGCCCTGGTCTGGATGCACACAAACCCTTTGCTATGGAGTATCCCTGATGGGGTAACCAGGAGGAAGTTTCCCAAGGCTACTAAAGAACTTTCCTGCAGGGGTATTTTGTGCTTGCTCTATGTCCACAGACAGGCAGTAGCCTACCTAAACTAGGTCTGTCTGTCTTCCCAGCACTGCTCTGTTAGGAACATAAAACACCTCTGGGATTTTGGTCTTGGTGTTTTCTTGTACCCACTTCAAATTCACAGGAAACTGCAAGTGTTCGGGTGAAAAAATTTCTATCTTTTCTTTGGTGAAAAAATTTCTATCTTTTTCAATGAGAGCAGCTGAAAAATCTGCCTGGTGACCCCCCTTTCAAGAACAGCCCACATTCATAGTCTTGCCATACCCAGGCACGTTGCAGTGCTACAACAAAGTGAGTGAAGACCCTCAAAGACAGTGAAAGAAAAGAACAGAACAAAAGCCAGCTTTGATCACTGAAACACTGATCTTAGCCCCAAAGGGCAACTGCTCTCTTACTTGAGAAGCAGATCTCTGCAGCAGTTGTCAGAGTACCATAAATGTCCCCCTATCAGTCTGGGTACAGCCCTCCCTGAGAAAGTGGGGGGATGATGCACTTTGCTTCTGCTCTCCCCACCATACCTGTGCCACTTGCTTGCTAGGACCCCAAGTGCTACACTTCTGTGAACCCTCCTTCCCTAACGTCAGCAATGTTCAGAGACCGCCCCCCCCCCCCATGCCTGGGAGCCGACCTTTCCCCTCTTTCCTTATGAGGGAGCAATGCTGCGGAGGCTGTGGGCAAAGAGCAACAATTCCTGTTCCTCCTGCATCCTCCCAGGGTTAGGTGCCAGGCTGTGTGGGGACATGCCTGTGGGCCTGCTCAGCACTGCACATACACGTGTGGGAAGCTGGAGCTCTACATCTCCATCTGCCCAGCTCTGCCCTGGATCCGTCCCCAAAGCAGAACAGCCACTGCGGACCTCTTCGCACCTTTGCTGGCTGCCTTCTCTGGCTACTCCAAGAGACCGGCACCAAAACCCACAGTCACTTACCTGCCCCAACTCTTGGCTTCCGACATGGAGACACAGCCCCTCTGCCCCTCTGGCAGGCAGCCCATAGCCCAGCTGTGAGCAGCTTGCTGCCGCAGTGCAAAAGTCCTGTCCACCAGCTCCGTGCTGCTCACTTCCAGGCCCTTAATGAAGACGCCGGTGTTGCCGTATCTGGCTGGTTCACTCAGCGTCCTCTGGCAGCCCAACCACAGGCTCTCACCGCAGGGAAGGTCGAAGCTTTGGGCCTTCCGGAGCATCCTCTTGGGAGGTGGCTTCCTAGAGGCTGGAGAGGAGACACAGGATGGCTTCACCTCCAGGATTTCTAATATGCTCTCCAGGTTTGGCTTTTCCTCAGGCAGCTTTGGAGACTTGGAGGCCCCACTGCCAAAAGAAACTCTGCTCGAGTGTGGACCAGTGTTGAGAGCAGCTTGGCAGGCAAATTCTTCTCCAGTGCTGACATCACCAGGGCAGCTCAGGGAGGGTGAGGGAGCTTTCTCCTTAGTCCAGCCTGGAGAGCGGTTGGGCCTGTTATAGCAATGGGGAGCACTGTATGTCCTGTCCCAGTGCAACCCAGGTGTGGCCCCCTCAGAGTGCCTCCGGTGGGACAGGCTGCCAGCCTCATTGCCATCCCGGGGCTGCTCCCCCTCAACAGGTTTGTGATCTGACAGCAAAGACTTCTTTGTTCTCAAGGCTGCTTCGAGCTTCTTTTCAAAAACCAATTTTGTCTCTTGGCACTTGGACCATGCAAATTTCCACTGCTTGAGTCCCTTGTCGCTCCTCAGCTCACAGGCCAGCTCCTTCATCTCCTGGAACCGGGCATCGCTGATGTCTGGGTGCTGCCCCTTGTAACTCTCCAGGCACTTTATCACATCTGTACAGTGTTCGGGGGAGATGCAGTCCTCCATACTGACGCAAGCGAGGTGTCGCATCCCTTCCAAGGCCCACTCGTATGCCTGCAGAGAGTGAGAACAAAAGGCAACAGCCAGTCAGAGAGATTCGGGGAAGAATAACCTCAACTTGGTGCCTAAAGCACAAGACAGGAGAAAGGATCAGTGTGCGGCCAACGCAGGTCTCGGAGCATGAGTGCAGGGTTGGGGCAGGGGCGGGTTGCTATTGTCAATGGGGCTTAACAATTCAGCAGAACAAACAGCTCCTTATGCAGAGGGTTTCAGCTGCACTGGCTGCTCTATCACAGCTCCACCTCCCCGCCAGATCCCTCTGATGTTGGGCACCCACACTGCTGGGCATGTTTGTCTTCTCTGGGAAGGTGGGCCCAGGAGCAGCCAAGAGGAGGAATTTTCACATCTTGGTGTGGCCCTGCTCTGTACAAACCCTGCAAGTTGCCTTCCTCCTTCACCCAGCCATTCCCACTGTCATCGTGCAGGAGGTGGTCGAGGGGGTATAAATAAGCTGCAGCTCTAACTGGGCATGGGATTGTTGCTTCCATGCTGTCTCCCCTGGAGCTGGTTGTGTGCAGAGACCTGGAGCATCATCAGAGCTGGGCTCTGAGTTTCACCTCGAGTACTCTGGCGCATCCTTGCAGCAAGTAGGAAACAGAGGTGTGCAAACCCAGCTGCAGCCTGCATGTTTTCAGTGCCTGCCTACACCTGAGTGGTGTGGTGTGCTCTGCGTACCCGTCTGGGAGCCTGGCCCTCCCGGCTACTGCAATCGGTGCTTGTGCTGGTTAGCTGAACATCGAACTCAGAAGTTAATTTCTAATACTACAGGAACATGGGAAGAGACTCTCATTCAACCAGTTTCATGGAGCTTCACTCTAACACTAGTGAATACACAGACTTTACTAATACAGCCCTGCCACATCAGTTGAATAAGGGGAGTGAGACGAAGTGCTGTTCAGCTTGTTAGAAGCAAGGTAAAAGTGCTTTACTCCCACAGCAAACAACGTGCTAATGAAACACAGTATGCTAAGATCTGTCTGTCATTGATGAAAAGACAGCACTTGGGTTCATAACGTGGCAGAGTAAGCTGGCTTTAACGGGAAGGGCAAACATCTGAATTACTCATGCTCATAAGCTACTGGGACATCTCTGGCAAAAACAAGCAGCCCTTCTCCCATCCCTTGCCAAGGCATGGTGATAAGGACGACTACTTTCTCTGCAAAGCAAGAAAGAGGACAAGGCTTAACTAGGCAGTGAATATGTGATGGTGTGCTGCCCCTATACTGAGGCAGATGTGATCCAGCTGTCATAAACCTGGCCAGGGAACTTCAGTGCTCATCAATGAAAGTAAAGTATATTTGTCAAAATCAGATGCACAAGGCAGGGAAACCTCCCTGGGACAGGTCTGCCTGGCTCCCTCAACCAACCATCTAAGACTACTATACGTGCAGAAATACCATAGGTTGCCCTTGAAGTAAACAAGAGCATCTCTAGCACTTGGCCTGCCAGGACCTGTATACCTGCCCCTATGTTTTGCAGGGCAGCAACATCCATGCTCACTGCCAGGAACAATGTGACCAGCCCAAGACTATTCTCCACCAGAGAATAGCAGAGCTGAAACATTTGGCTGAACAGCCTTGTGGCAGCCTTCACTTGGAGAATTTCAAGCACTTATTTCCACGCAGAACAGGGTCTTAGACATCAGGAGAAAGCAACACATGCTTTATGCAGACATGGAGCAGCACTGCATCCCCATCAGTGTCATGAGTGGGCAAACAAACCTGCTCGTGGGCTCACCCTCTGCTGGTGATAGAGGCCCACAGGATAGGAAGTGCCTCATTCATGCGGGGCTCAACCCCAGCAGGAGGATGGCAACTGTGAGCCAAGTGCTGCTGTTTATACAAGAGCTGAATGCCAGCACACAGGGGCCGGTCTGCAGGCCGAGTGGAGTCACACCAGAGGCAGATGCCAAGGCCATACGAGCTTCCACAGTCGTTAACCATTGCTCTTTCGCACTGCAGTTAAGCGGTGTGCATGCAGCCAGCCTCATTATTCATGCAGAGCAAGGAGCCGCTTCAGAAACAGCAGCAGTTGCTCTGAGAAAATGCTTCTCAAACAGCCCCATGAAACCACAGCACCGGACAATCGGGGGGGGAGTAACAGTGGGTAGAGGACATGCCAGACCCTAGTGAGAACCTACATTTAATCTGTGCTTTAGAGGGTCTTTTATTCCCTGGAGGCTGGAGCACATCAAGGCAAGGTAAAATACCAAGTGCAGCGGAGCCCGGTAGAGCTGCACTGCAGCGACAGATGGCCTGTTTGCTAGTTTCTTTGAGATGCTCCCTCCAGCCAGAGGCAAACCAAACCAGGCTCCTTCCAGCCCTGCCTGGAGCAAGGGCCAGCTGTCAGTGCGGGCTAAGGGCAGGTCTTGCCTCTCTGGCTGCGGAAGTTGATGGATGGTCCCCACCGAAGGCCACAGGCAACCTCCCTTTCACCCACCGAAGGGAAAAGTGAAGCTCAAAAGACACAAGGTGATCTGAAAAGGGTGCTGAGAATACACACCTCATGGGAGAGGCGCAGTCAGCAGTCCCGTCTGGCTCTGCCAGTCAGATGGGCAGTCAGCCTACAAATGCCTTCTCCGAGGCTGGGGGACCCATGCTTCCATGCACAAATATGAGAGACAGAAAAGAGGCCTCCTTTTTTCTAAGAAATCCCTTAGATCTGTCTATGGCCACAGTGAGGAAGAACCAGGGCTGCAAACCACACAGGGGGCAGCCCCACCACCTCTCATCTTCATCTGGTATCTGTCTGTTCTGAGCAAGGACTCCAAGGCAGCACAGAAATTACTCTAAATCTTGAGGGCATTTCTTCCATCCCCGGTGCCTGTCACGGGGTAGTGAACAGCTCAGCTTTGTTCCCTGCACAATGGGAGCAGCCTTCCACACCCTGCAGTTTGCTTGGTAACGTGCTAAGTGGCCACCAAGGCTTCTTCCAGTCACGTCATCTTCAACTGCCCTTTTTAGCGCACAAAGTAGCAGCCCCCTCCAAGGACCAAGCATGCTGTGGCACCCACGAGGGAACACACTCGTGCGGGCACAGACGTAGCTGTAGTCCCTGCCCTGACAAGGTTACAAACCATGTAGCTGGCCCAGTCAAGCTAGGATGCAGCCCTCAAGCCATGGGGCATTCAGGCAGCAGGCAAGACTACAGCTTCTCTGGTAAGCCAGAGGAGCCACTCATATGTAAAAGGAGGCAGCTGCATGCAGGGAAGCTGAATCTTCCCAACAGTGGCTGGGGCTAGGCAGGAAGGAGCCCGTACCTCAGCTTTTGATCTTTATTCTACAGACAAGTCGTTACTGAAACTCTCAATTACAGGGTTAAAGACAAACGTGCTTCCTGCATACATAGGCCTGACCTATCCTGCAGGGGTATGAGGAGTCAGCAACAGGCTGGTCCTGCCAAGCTGCCTGAGGAAGGCAGGGCCTCTCAGCGACCTGCTATGCCACAAGGAAGAGCCAGGGACTTCACTGCACCCAGGCACAGTCCTCAGCTCGTCACCTCGGTGTTTGTCACTGCTCATTTCATCATGGGCAAGGCTTGCAGTGCTTCAAGGACAGAAGCTCCTGGAGTCTGTTGTCTTTGGCACCAGTGAAGTGCCGTCTGTGAGCACAGGCTGAAAGAAGTTGCTTGGCCCTGGCTCAGGGCATATCGCCAGCATGGCACACAAAGTGTTCCAGGGGGTCCTGGGTCCTCAGCTAAGCCACTGTTCAGATATCACACCTCCCCAAACCAAACATATCACATAAAACCACCAGATTCCTCGAAAACTCAAGGTTCAGCAATCCCTAAGACACCTTCCAGGCAGCTGAAGCATGAGACAAACACTCTGCATCTGCAGCCATATGCCAGAAGGGGCCATTTCGAAGGGGCCTGCCTTTGTCCAAGCCTTCTCTTTCATCTCTTGCCTGTGGGGAGATCATTATCATAATATAATTTTTTCTTGTCAAATAGGAAACTGGGCGTCCGACCAGGCAGAGCAAGCAGATCACAAACCCTCCGACTTTCTGCAGATAAAAAGTGCACCTAGGTAGATGAATAACTCTGCCCCTACAAGGCTTACTTCTCCTGAATCCGAAGCAACCACATACAGGAGCTGATATTGGGGTGGTGAAAAGCCAAGACTGGCTGATGAGAGCAACAATGCAGACAGGAATCCAAGGGTAGCTTTGGGTACAGCAACTGAAGCACAGCAACAAGACAGGCTAAGTCGCCCAGTCTTCTGGGATAATGTCCTGGTCCTGCAAGCCCTCAGTCCCACGCTTTCTACAACACCTTCACGCAAAGAGAGGGAAGAAGTGCAACAACTGGGAACATTGCTAATAACAACAAAAAAGAAAAACACGATGAAATGAGCCTTTAGCCTATATGCAAGGTATTCTCCACTCTTTGCTGTTTATTAGTGACACACAACTAGTTACAGGTCTTTGTGGCAGGAGATGACTGAACAACATCCCACACAACAGGACCTCCTCCACTATGCATTTCTCACCATCACTACATGCAGATTAAATGCTATTAACTTCAGCCATGACTTTGGACAGCAAGACCAAGTTGGCTTCTGGCAGGGAGGCAGAACTGGTGCAGCCAAAAAAGGTCAATGCAGCACAAGTACTGGTGTGAACTGAGCTAAGCACTTCCTAAGTTATACATGTGCCACACTGGCACTGACTCCCACTAGCCTTCCTGCTCCACTAGCAGCCCAGGATCTTGGCGCAGAACCCTGCAGTGCCGAGACCCTGCTTGCAGCGCTCATGATGTGAGTGTCAAGAGCAACACAGCGTGTACGAGAGCACCGGTCCGAAGCAAACGTTGCTCTCTTGCACACAAATGCCTGCTCCTAGAGGTGCGAGTTCCTCTTGTTATAGATGCTCATTTGGGTTTATCCCCTCTGAAATCCAACATTGCTTTAGGTTGATTTGAGAACTGTCCCTTGCTCATAACACCAGTGTGTCCTTTGTCACGGGCTGCTGCACTTGCAGCATAACCAGAGCGTTGTGCCTGCCTTATACTCTGATGGTTTGGAATAACCACAATTAAAAAGCAATTTTGCTTTGAAATGTATTAAAAGCAAAATTATCCAGGCTAAAGCTTTACTGTCACAACAAGAGCAGCCAGTCTGCAAACAGTGCCTCCTTCGCAGCTAACTCAGACACCAAGCTGTTCTATTAGGAAGCGCTCGGCTCATCGTTCGCTTGGGTCTGCTTTGCACTTTCCTCATTCTCCCACCCAGCAATATTAATGACCGCCCAGCAAGAAAAGGGAAGAGGGGAAGAGAAAGATTTCAGGACTTGCAGGCAACCCACTGACAAGTTGATCAATTGGTTAAAAATACACCTCATCCTACCTTTACATTTATATAGAGGGGGTCCATCTCTTGGCTGAGTTCAGCCCTTTGCTGCAGGTTACCATCCTCTACAGCCAGAATGAGGCAGGGCCACCTCTTCAGTACACCATCCCAGCTCCAGCTATTCACAAGCAAATGCTGCTAGCCTAAATACCAGATTGAGCAGCCCTGGTAACCGGAGACAAGGCAGTGGGGGAAGGGGCCAAGCCTCACACTAGAACTACTGAAGTGTGCAAAGAACACCCTGACTGGGTGCAGGCCAGACCCCCTTTCTTTTACAGTGCAAAGACAGTGAAAGGAAACATCCCAATCAACCCCAAATTCAAGCAAAATTCAAAACAAGCTGCAACCCGACACACAGAGCTTCGGAGAAAACAGAGCAATCTCTCCTAGGCATTACAATGCTTTTTCCGTGTCCCTAAAAGCAGAAGCCCCTGCTAACTTCCAGCAGGATTTGCGGCTCGGCAAGCAGGCAGCTGCAGACTTAGACGTACAAGAAACCCTGTAATTTCAGAGCACAAATATTTCATCAAAGCCACCAGTTACAAATAATCTCCTCTCTACACAGAGGTTCACTGTTACTCTGCTCCCCACCCTGTCAGCATTCAATTTTCCCAAACTGCATTTGAAGTCCGATCTGGAATCCATTAGCAGCAGAAACCAAACTAATCAAAACTGCGTCCTACATGGGATGTAGCTGGTAAAAGCCCAGCTATAAACACTGAGAGAAGAACTCATGCTCTTGAAACAAAAAGCTGAACAATTTCCGAGTTGCTGTGTAGCTCACACTGCCTCCCCTCCTCTCTCCAGGGGAGGAAAGACCATTAAAATCACCAGTTTGCCTAAAACTAGCTGCTAAGAAAACCAAATTCTCTAAGTCCTGTATTTGTTTTACTGCCCATTACCAAGTCCACTGTGCTGGGTGCTGTACAAACATGGCAGGAGGGAAAAGGATAAGACAAGTGCAGACTATAACCTCCTTGGATTGAAGCGTGAGAAAGGAGAACAGATAGATACCCGCTGTGGGGCAGGAAAGAACAAGATGGCAGGGAAGCGACACCAGTCAGCGTTGAGCTCAGCACACCACAGCCTAACCACCGTGCAAAGAAAGGGGGGGTGGTGACAAGCAGATGCAGGCGGAGACCAACACCATGGAAAATGCACCGGAGCCTGGCTGCACGGGCCGTGCAGGGAGTCAGCGAGGGATGAGATAATGGGGAGGATGGAGTTAATCGATAGAGAGCCTCAAGAGCAAGACAAGTGGTAAATGTTTGATGCAACAGCAAAGGGGCTGAGTAACCTGGTTAAAGCAACAGGCTTGGAAATGCTTTTGCAGCAGCACTCTGTGTGGATGCGAACAGAGCTCAAAAATCCCTTCGTTTCCCCTTTGGGCAGCTGGGCTCGATGAGTCCAGTCTAATCACAGGAGAATGTAATTGGATAGAAGGGGACTGCACACGATTTCTGCTCTCTCGATGGCAACCAGAGGACCCAAAGGGCAACTGTGGCTCGTTGCGCTGGAGCTGGCACGTCCCTTCTTTAACTGCTGCAACTCCCCAGCAACACCTAGGGTAGCTCCATTAAGAAGAGGCTGACTAAGCTCATGAATCACAACATGTCACAATAATCCAAGCTCCATTACAATTCAGAGCATCCCCAGAGTTAAACTGCGGCACAGTTAAACTGCGCCAGTTTAACTAAATCTGTTTTGTTAACCAAATAAAGCTGCATGTGTGCATGTATGAAAACATACATATTATATACATATAAAGACTCCCTAGAAAGCTGGGCAGTAAGTGTCTGAGATTTGCCCCTCCTACCGCTTGCAGGGCTCAGCGGCTACAGAAACCCCCCAGCCAAAGAGTGCAGCAGCTGCCCCTGTGCAGTGTTTCCTCAGTTTTTCCTTCTTGCTCCACAGCCACTCATGACATTATCCAAGCGCTCTGGCCAGGGCACAAACTCTGCACTGATTTTTCTCCTCCTTTTTCCTCCCAACAGGGGGATTTTCTTAACATTTAAAAATTCCTGAACCCACAGGACAGAGGGCCAAGTTTGGTCCCAGTAAAATCAGGAACATTAGCGTTTGTATTTGCTGCAAAACAACCTCTCCACTTTCGAAGCAATGCCTATCTTTTCATCAGCTCTGTGCACTCATGGCAAAACTCTTCTGCCAGTGAAATTCTGCTCACGATCCCTTCCTACAAGGATAAGAGCAGGTGCTATTTCACAGCCTCAGTGAATGCTATCGTGTCTCCTTTCTGGTATTTCAGCAGTTACAAACCCAGACACTGATGGGAGCAAATGCCACCAAGAAGACTGACTCCAAGAGGAAAGCGGTGCCGAGCACTGCGCTGTAAAAATGGCAGGGCTGAACCAGCAAGGTATGGAGCCTGGCAGCTTGTCCCCAGCTGACACCCGCCTCTCCTCCCCCAGTGTGCCAGCCCCCACTCACCCTTGGAGACTGCCAACAGGACAGCTGATGTTATCAACGCAACGATATATGCCAGCTAAGGAAATCCCGGTTAATAAACAAGCAGCTGCTCTAAGTGGCCAGAAGCTTACCAGGCCTCCTAGATGCATCGGGCACGGGCTCTACTATTACAGGCATGAAATAAAGTATTCGCCAGCCCTGAGCTGAAGTAGCAAAGCAACCTCGCAAAGCACACAGTTTTGCCTGCTGAAACCTGCTTTGGCAGCTGCCTTCCCCTCTCTGGCCACCGCTACCACCTGGCATGTAGGGACTGGTCCTCCTTTAGGCTACTACCTGCACTAGAGTCACAAAATTATCTAAGAAGATTGACTTGAAAAAAAGGCAATTTTTGATTTTTGGCTGAGAAACCAGAAATCATGAAGGAGTGTGTGTGTATTTGTATGACCTTTGTCTGGAGGAGGAGGAGAAGGGGGAAGAGGGAAGAGGGCAGCACGTTTTCAGGCTTCTTAGTGAAGGGCAGAATTCCCTTCTTCAGTGAAAGCCAACAGTCTCATGTAATCAGACTCAAAAGTGAGCCACTGTGAGATTTGTGATAAAGTCACTAAAGCTGGCAAATTGCACAACAGCAACAAATCACTCCCTCTGCTCAGAGACTGACGTCATCTGCAGAGTTTCTGCATGCTTTGCTTTTACATCTGTCCCAACAGCCACACCATTACGCTATACAAATACCCCAGTGTAACCACAGGCCAGTGAAGATGGACTGGACTGCTGTAGGTGTCTCCCCGCTCTGACGTGCACTATACCCTTTTTAGTAAGATCTTCCATTCTCAGCTTGGGATTGTGACACCCCCAACATGCCCTTGGGCCTGGACGGGGGAGCATTGATGCTTTCTCTCTAGTCTCCAATTTGCTTCTTTCCCCCGTGACAAGCTGAGCCAAACTCTGCTCTGCTTTACTATTCAGCAGCGCGCTGGGCTCTATCTGTGCTGCACATGGGAAGGGCAGCCCGCCCAAGCAGGACTCTCCCAGCCCCACCAGCAGTCTGTAGCATTCCTGGGGACCACAGCACATCAGCCAGTGCATTAATTTCCCTGGGTATGCCTCCTTTCACTTCAGCTAAACAAGGAGAAACGCTCTTTCCCCTCTCTGGTGGATGCTTTTGCCCTGGGAGATGTAAAGCTGAAACTGAACCCAGATACCCAGAGGGTCTGTTGAGCCTCCCTTCTTTGGAGTTGCTGACAAGCCTAGAAATAAGCCCCTAGTTTAAGGGCATGCTAAGACTCACAGGATCTCAGCCCCCCTGGGGCAGCTGGAGGAGCTCAGTCAGAGGCCGTGGTGGCGGGGGAGAGAGTCCTGTCCATATGTCGAGGGCTTTGATATGCAGATGGCAACCACTGTGAGTTACAGCCCCATCTGTGAGCGGAGGGGAGTACCACGTCCAGATTGCCCAAACAGATCCGTTTAACTCCTGTGACTAAAGGGGATTCCACTCTCCAGGAGAGATCCACTCATCCAGATGCATGCCAGCACACGAGCATTTGGCACTTTTACCACCCTGCCCTGCTCTTGTCCCGAGATCTCAGTGAAGAAAGCATCCAAAGACAACATTTTGCATTGGTGCACAGGACTCGGGGGTCAGCTAAGGAAAGTCCTCTGCTAGCACCAGATCTCACACCTCAAGGGCAATGTATTCTCCTTGAGGCTCAACTGCAACCTGAGCTGGGAAATCCCAGCATCTGCCAGGAGGAAATGCTGCTTCCCCGCCATTAGGGACCAACTATCAGAGTCGTGGTCTTGCAGCAGATTAGATTCCCCCGACTCAAAGAAGGGGAGTCCTAGACTTTCAGATAACTCTGTCAATCTACACTCACGAACAGTCTAGGACACTGACAAATATTTACATAGAGGTGCTCTGGTGATTAAGGGGAAGCAGCAGATGCTTTCAGCAGATGAAACATTACCTCCCTGCATACACAGCAGCAGGAGAACATGATGGCATCCCTGGAATCACAGGGAGCATAAGGGTGAGCAGCCTAGATCACAAAAGGTGCTAGGCACTGGCCTAGTATCACATTCCCCAGCCTCTTCTACCTGCCATAGCCCTCCAGCAAGGGGGAGAATTCAGTCAGGACAGTAGGAGGGAGATGGAGCAAGGACCCCCAGCAGACAGATCACGGCTTTGCTCTCCTGCACGTGCCACAGATACATCATGCAGGCCTCATGCTGCACCAGAGGAGAGCCTGAGGTGCTGTGGCATGTGCTCAAAAGCATCTGAACCCAAGAACCCGTCACCTTCAACTGTGAATTTTGCTTGGATATATCACATGAACATCCCTAATTAATACGCTGCTGCATACAGCACTGAAGGACAAACTTCGGCACCAGTCTCACACCTATATTGTGCAACCAGAAAGGAGCACCAGATGCTGGTGCTAACTAACATTCAACATTCTCCTATGGTAGCAGAGCTTGCTGGGTGACAGAGACAGCACTGTGATGCCAATTTGATGGTAAAGTTGTTGATTAAACACAAGAGAAAATAGCTTGAAAGCCAGTAGATCTAGCAGTGAATTTTTGGAGAATTCACTCATGAAACAGAATAGTTTCCAAATCACTCATTTTGAAAGACAGAATTATTTGGGGGAGCTGTAGCAGGTTGAATTTAAATGGTCAGGACTTCTTGTTTGCACAAGAGGCCTCTTTCAAACTCCAAAGCAAAGCAGACAAACTTTCTGATATATGAATACCCTCTGTTGGGAAAATAAACATTAGAGGCATGTAAGAAGACTTCTCTAGCAAAAACCTGGTGGGAAAGAGAAGGGAGAGATTTCATGCATTAACCTTGCATGAACTCTGAAAGGAGATCAGTTTTCCAGCCTTCAGGCTCATTCCCCCCAGCTGCATCAGACTTGAAAATGGACACCCCCGAAATGAAAGCGCGAATCAGACTTTTTGTCTTTCTAGCGTCATGTTTTTAAGAGCGAAAGAGGGAGCAAGAGTGCGAGGAGACAGCTGCTGTCCGAAAATGATGCTGCCAGACCATGGTGGCTTTCTCTAGAAAAGTTTTACAGCATCAGGCAACACGTCTGGCATGTCTAGTCTCATCTTCCTTCATCATCTTGAGTATTTGCACCCATAACCAGATGAAAGCTGTTATTTGGGAACTTCATGCAGTCCCTCTCCAAAAAAGTAAAGGCAATCTCTGTGCAGAGGTAGAGATAGAACAGTGCTGCATGTTAAGCCTCTCCTGGAGACTTTATTAGAAGCCACTGTGGAAATCTTGTTTCCTCCAAGGTGCTGGGGGCAGAGCCATGTTCTGACATGCACAGGACTGTAAGAAGCAAGCACAGGGGGGTGGTGACCTGCATGTCTATTCATAATAAGCACACTGCAGTAATGACACGTAATGTCTCTTTTGACATTTTTGTGCTAAGTTCTACCCTACAGTTCTCCTCCAAGCACATTCACAGAGCTGGGAATCATAATGCCGCTTCCAATAAAATTACCTCTCAGACTGTGCCAAACAGCCTGCGACAGAAAGATGCTGCCTTAGAAAAATCACACTTTTAGTTCAATTCCAGCTACCAGGATCCTTTCTAGTTTCCCACAGGCAAGCATTCATAGCCCTTCTTTTCTCATCAATGAATAAGCAAAAAGGAACATGGATAATTTATTGCCTAAAGGGGGTTTGGAAAGATTCCCTCAAAACCATGGTCTGGGACATCATCTTTGGGACATCATCAGAATCCAAGCACAGCAGAAAACTAGAAGTCTCAGCAGGTAGCTGCCCTGAACCTTTCGGTGAGAACTGAGAGGTAACAACATCTGCAGAAGTCCAGCTAATTTATCATGCCCTGGATTTCAGTTGTCTCATCTAGATATTAGATCCATCTCCTGAAGCTGGGAACACTGTTCCAGCAAATCTCAGTCACCCACAGGACAGGGAAGCCCAGCAAACCTTGCAGCAGTCTAGGAGAGCAGTTTTCTCTTGTATAGCCAGCAACTTTTAACAGAAATGCAGGATGAAAGGTACCACTTGCCCTGTGTGTGCATCCAGGTAGTTTGGAGGCATGCAGTTCCAACAACAAATTCTAGTCGCGATTAAGTTATACCCACTGTAACGATCGTGCAACATCGTCAGATGAAGAGAAATAGGGACAGGCACTACTGTATTACAGACAGCGCAACCCTGGGATTCAGACGGACTGCGCAAAGACACGCACAGCCCACAGGGCTCTGTCTGAGCATACAAAGGACACACACAAAGCGCTCTGATTCATGCTGGATGCATATACATGCACACAAGCAACCGAGTGAAAAGCCTTCTCTACATTGTTTCCAAACAATCTCAATACAACTAACACGTCAGCCGGGGCACTGGACACTTGGTACTTACAAGAGCGTTTTCTGTGCCTGTCTGCTGCCGGAATCAGGACAGGGTGTACTCGACTCAAAGGGAGGGTGCGTGCAGATTTGCAGAGGGGCGCTCCTGGGTGTGGGGTCTGAGCTGGTGTGAGGAAGGGCCCCAGCCCCTCTTTGGGCCCCAGACGTAGCAACACTTGCTCACAGGATGGAGCGCACAGACGCTGGCATTCCTACAGCAGCAAGGACAATGGGGAAGGATGAGGAGGTGCTGCCATAATCAAATGCCGGCCAGCTGGCCCTCCCCCAGAAAAGGCAGGCACCTCCTTCACTTGCCAAAGGCTTTGTTTTCCAAGCCACAAAGAGCAAAGTGGCGTGAAGATGAGAGTGAGAGGAGAAAAACCCACTGCTGGTGCAGTCACACATGAGCGCAGGTAATCCACTCTGCGAGAGACACCAACATGAACAGAGAGGTTTGGGTGATACTCTGTATGTGCTAAGCATGGTGCAGAAGCAGCTCTCTGTGTGCACCATGAAGAACTCGGGGATGGCTGGAGATCACTACTCAAGAAACAGAATCAGCATGGGCTGATGGCCAGGGGTCCTTTGACAGAAGGGATCCAAGGGCAGCAGCCAGAGAAAACCACTGAAGAACGTGTTGACAGAGCAAAGCTCAAAGAAATCTTTCTCACCCAGGCCTCACCTCAACAATTCTGAGTACGGGGCCTCTGAATGGCTTCCCTTGGAAAGCAAATGCCAGGCAAGATCCCCAGATGACTCAGGCTCCTGGGCCCCTGTCAGGGCAATACCCATGCTTTCAGTGAGTACCAAAAGAGAC
Source organism: Apteryx mantelli (assembly GCF_036417845.1). NCBI lineage: Eukaryota > Metazoa > Chordata > Aves > Apterygiformes > Apterygidae > Apteryx > Apteryx mantelli. Next base: position 24,475,467 of record NC_089987.1, on the reverse strand, counting down.
AGCATCTTGCACAACATCCTGACAAGCAGGAAAGAGTCTTTGGTGTCAGGGCTGTCTCAGGCCCTCCTGTGATGATACAGGCAATTCAGCCCTAAGGTGGGTACCACACCAAGTCACGGCCCCAAGGCATGCAGCGCTGAGCTGGCGTGATGTGGCTCTGCCCTCTCTAACTGGGTTAGGGTTAGTGCTTTCTTCCAACAGCATGACTTTTCGCTAGCAGGTATCATGTGTCTTCATTACTGACTTTCTGCAGGACAGTGTGTCATCCCAGGGCCGGCAGAGGCTGTACTGCATGCTCTGGCTCATTAGACAGGCCCTGTCATTAGACAGGCAGTAGACAGTGCTCTGGCTCATTAGATGTGCACACCACAAGACATGTAGCTGCAGACCTGACAGGGGTCTCGGGGCACACAGCTCTCTCAAGGCAATTGCAAGCCTGTGGTCACAGGCAGCTGGGCACTTTGCTCCTGCTAAAGTCAAGATCATGCAGAGACCAGGGAATGTAAGAACAACCAGGGAAAGAATTTCACCCATTGGAAGATCGAGAGAGGAAAAAATTTAAAGGGCTAATGAGGGAACCATGGAGAGGGAGACTTGCTCTAACTCCTTCTGGTAATGAGACTGTGTCTACTGCTGTGTTACTGTGAAGCCAGGATAGGCAGTGAGAGTGAAGGGTACTGCGGGCAGCCCTTGAAGACATCCAACAGCAAAGCAGACACCAGTGCTTTTGGTACAACTTACACCCTTGCTTGCTCAGCCTCCCACTTCTCCCTCAAAGTGCAGTGTGGTGCCAGGTCCCATCACAGCCTTGAAACTGAGTAAACAAGGGACAGAGGCCAAGACCAGGCTTGAAGCCACAGGAAGATGGCAGGTCCCCGAGTATGCCCACGCCGAGTCTGTGGTACTGAAAAACAATCCTCCCCCATTGCAGCTGAGACAGGCAAGGCAGCTTCCTTTACCACTCCTCCTGCTTCAGCCCAGCCAACATGCAGCCCTTGTCAGGCACCAAGAACTCCTGCCGCAAAGGAAGCATGGACAAATGGAAACATCCAGCTTGGCACTGCTCATGGTTTTGGGGAAGGAGGGAGGGAAACCCACCAGCCCATGTGCAAGCTCTGTGCGGTCTGGCCCTGCTCAGCCTGCCTCATCACAGGGAGCTCTGACAGGCCTTTAGGAACTGCCAAGCAGTGAAAGACACGGTACGGTGTCCTGCTCCATGGCCTGTTCAGCAGCCATATTCAGCACCCTTCAAATCATTATCCTACCACAGGCAGAAGGAGGACAACAGAATGGGGCCTCCCATTCCTAGCAGGCAGGAAGGTATGTGCGGGATGAATACCATGATCCCTGTGGTGGGCGCTCTACTCCCATGACACATGCAGAGATGTTTGGAGGGATCTGAGCTTGCCAACTCATTATCATAGTGCGCATTGCTTACGCATCCTCAGGCTTCTTCCTCGAATCCTGGGGTCTGGCACGCCGCAGGTTCTTTACAAGAAAAATTCAAGACACTGCTGAGTTTAGATTGCTGCTGTTGATCCCCTCATACATTAGGGAAGGAAGAAGGGGGCTAGGCAAGCACTAACAGGATCACTGCAGTAAGTTCAGAGCAGTTCAGCATCAGAAGAAAGTGAAATCAGTTTAGATTAAACCTGCTTTCCCCCCACCTCCCAGACCACACCACTAATTTTGCTTTGGGAAGGCACTGTGGAGCAGTCTGCAGATCAAGATCAAAATAATTGGCACTGGAAGAACTTTCACGCTGTGCAGTAATTTCTGCACTCATGCTGTAGGTACGGGATGTATCCCCTCCACACCCCTGGTTTCAGTTGGCCACTGGTTCATAATACTCATGTGTTGTATTTACAATGCTAACGTTGTTTATAGTTCTACTGAAACCAGTGAGATCAAACTTCTCCTCCCTCACCAAGTGAGGGTATCTCTCCTCCACACCAAAGAGGTGTGCAGACACATTGTGCCCCTATCACTCAGTTTTCATTGGAGCTGTGCAGCATGAAAGGTACAACCAAAAGGGATACTGCTGCCAAGGACTGTGTTCCCCAATTGCCAGCCACCAAAAAAGAAGCTAAATGAGTGGTGCTATCAAGTCCTAACAAAAGAAAATGGGCACTCTTTGGGGTCTGTGTAACAGTTGTGCCCCTGGGAATGGCCCAGGCTTTCAAGCTGTAGGAGAACACCCGTTACTGTTGTGTGATGTCTATGTTGGCAACCTAAGAGCACCGCGTGATCGCGGTATAGTTTTCATGCCTAAAGAGAGGACAGAGAAGCCATCAGGTTCTGCAGTCTACGCCTGTGCTCCAGATTTCTCCCACTTTGCCAGGAAGGTTCATATAGAATGGATGTTGGGCTTAACCCCACAGGTTTCCAAAAATTCTGGACAAGGCCTGGTACCTTTCTGTGCCTCAGTTTATCAGAAGGAATATGGAAAAAGCAGTACTTGCCAGGATCCTTATCAGGACCACTATCATGGCAACTGGTGTTCAGGGACCAGAGCAGCCAAACACCTGTGTTCCTGCCATTCTCCCACATCACTGACACAGTACTTTGCTCTCCACAGGGAAAAAAATGGCGCATTCCTGCAGCAAGAGGGTCTCCTAACCACAGAGTAAACTGAAGAGAGGAGCTAGAGCAGACCTGCAGACCAAACAAACTCAGTCCTTGCATGGCCTCACAGTGACGTTCTGGGCTGCCTTCTCCATATTCCTCCCTCACGCAGGATGCTTCTCAATGTTTTCACGTTTAGTTGAATTTCCTCCCCCTCCCCTGAGCACTTCTGGCTGCCAAGGCAGCTCAGAGACAACAACTAAGTGGCACTTACATCTGGTACAGCTTAGATTTTAGTGCCTTATTCTTTCTGGAATTTGAGAACTTCAATACCCAGTGTTTGCACAAGTGTCGAATAAAAAGAACACAGGCTCACTGGTCCTCTGTGCTTGCCAAAGCTATATTTTAAAATGCACTTGAAAAAACTACCGTTTATTCATCTGCAGCTTTAGAAATTAACCACGCCAAGTCCAACTGTAGGCCTGCTGAACGGGTGTATTCACATCAAACCAAAAAGGTGAGAATGCCAGAAATTCAGCACAGTCACCACATGTCATCTCCTAGTGCTTCCCAGCTGCTTGGGTCAACTCAGTCCTTGGGTCCCACTGCCTCAGCCACACTCCCCAGCATCCCGGTCTGGGGCTCCACTTCCTCACTCGGGCCTCCAAAATTGAGGATCTAGGCTATATTTAGGACTGAGTAGCAGGATGCTGCTCCTGATGCATCAATCTACCACAGCCAGGGAATACAGTGTAAACAGAACACAGGTAGCCTGAGTGACCCAGTGGCCAAGGCCAGGCACAAGTCACCACACTCTAGATGCTTGGTGTCCAAGGCCAGCATTGCAATGACATTTCTATTTGATATGGTAACAATGATGGCCTACAACCCAGAACTTGAGATAGTAGACCACCTCTGTTCTTAATAGATATGGACATTTCTTGAGTACATACCCACCCTTTCTCCAAAATACTGACTTGAAAAAAAGTCACTGCAGAAAGCTCAAAGGGGCTTTTCCAAATCATAGATCCAGCTCCCTGTTGGTGCACAAACTGTATCTCATGTTTTTCATAAACAATCAAGTTCTAGACTGAGTCCAAGCAGTCTTCTTACCCCTCATCCCTGCAACAGATGCCTTGTCTCACCTTGTCAAAGAATTCATACAGCCTGACTGTCTCACAGATCCGATGCCTGTTTTCATCCAGTTGAGTGCAGAACTCCTCCAGCTGATCTTTGTAGGTCTGCAGCTTCACTTTGTAAGCATGTACATCCACAGAGGAAAAGTCTTCCCATCGATCCATCTTCTTCAGTGCTTCCTGTCCCCTTCTGCAATATTCCTGAAAGCAAAATGTGATTGCATATGAGGAGGATATGGAGACCTGACACAGATACAGTGGTTAGTCTTCAAAGCCATTAACAGCTGGGGCTAATTAGGCTGGGTTTGAGGTTCAAATCAGGTGGGTGGGATGTACTTGTTACAACAGAATTCTGAAGAGTCACCTGACATCTAACATGATCTATATTAGCCACAGAGCAGCTTGTAAAGGCCTGTGGCCCTTTTAAGGTCATAGACCAAGTAGGATCAAAACAAGACAATTTCAAGCACCTCAGTAGATTAAAAAAAAAAAAAAAATCTGTCTTCCATCATAATAGTTATTTTCCTCAAGACTGGCAAATGCCCTTCACTGAGCTGGGAAGGAGCTGGTGGCTTTGCCTACAACAGGAGGAGAGCTGGGAAGCTAAGCAGAGTAAATGAATGACATGCACCTTGGTGATGAACCCTCCACCAACATCACCTTAGCATCATGGCTTTGGCTGAGTGCGCATGATGCATGGATGCTGCCTTTCAGGCTCTGAAGAATACTTTCTTCCAACCAGACAACACTTACACTGGCAACAAGATCAAATTCTCTGAACTGCTTTTGTGCTTGAAGCAGCATCTCTAAGGAATCATCCAAGTTGATCACTTCCTTTAGTCGTTTTCTGCCAACGTTCTCAATCCAACCGCTGACCTAGGAGAGAAGGAAAAATCTCCACTATTAGTCACTCCATGATACTTGGCAAGGCTGTCCTTTGTGTGGAAAGAACAGGGAACTGCTCTTGTAAGGCTGGTCATTTCATTACTGGAAAAACGTGCATATACACTTCTCCCCCCATCTTGGCATTTCAATGCAAAACCTCCTGTTTGGACTTTTCCCATTTCAGGTTACTGAGTAATTGCTAAACTCTCCTAATGCTCACACAGCCTTAGGCACAAACAAGGCAAGTAGTTGCTTGGGCTCTGTTTTGGGTGAGCCATGGTCTAATGTAAGCTCTGAAACTTGTAGGCTAGCCTGGTATTCCTCTTATTGTTACCCCCAAATGGGATAAAGACCTCTCTGCTGCCAGATTTCCTACACCGCTTCCCATTTCTGACTGGCAGAAGGACATGAGCTAAATTAATGTGAGCGTACTGACAGATTCTCACCATTTGCAATGTTTCACAGTTCTTTGAGGCTCTCAGATATGGGTTTTCTGAAGGCAGCTCCCCATACAGCCTCTATGTCAGAGCCCAGTCATTGCCACTGTTATAAGTCTATATCCTCAACCACAGGTAGACAGCTCATTAATGACAGTGTCCTAAAAGCAAAGCAGACACAGGAGGGTGGGAAGGATAGCACAGCATCTCCATCAACGCAGGGTTTGAAAAACAGGCTAGTAAATTTGTCTGCAGTGCTTCAGGGATAGCTGCACTTGGGGGGAGGGACACACTAAAGAAGCTTTACTAAAGTACCCTTTAGCCCTGTTTCTTTGTATCATCGAAATCCATATCCCAGTCCAAACTCACACTCAAGGACCAACTTCTATTCACCTCTGACTGTGTTCCTGGGCTGTGAGAGGGTCTGTGCCCAGGGAACAAGCCCACAGGCAAGAGGAGGAGATAGGCTTGGATTCCCAGGTTGTGACATACTGCAAAGGGGCATACTGCTACCTAGTTCTCCTAGGCAGGCTTAAAAGCAGAAGCAGCTGCTGCCAGCAATGGCTGCCAACACTGGTTATCTGCAAGCAAAGAAAGCTGGGAGCAGTCAGTTTTGCTCAATTCAATCCAAAAGAGTCTAGCATAAAGCAGGGACAGTCTGGGGGACCTGCCTCTGTGCCCTTTCTTCATTTTTATTTGGTATTAGGAACCTGTGTGTTTAACTTCAAAGGTGTGTTTACTAGGTTCTTGCATCACACTTCTTGTCCTGAAGAGACAGAGCATGGTGCCTGAGTATCTACCTTGGGATGGAAAGGTCATTAAAACTCTTGGATACCCCTTGGCCTATGAAAACAACAGGTAGGCTCCAACCTGTTTTGAAAATCCCATTCTCTCCAAAGGAAAGCCCAGAATCCTAGAAAAGCAATGAAGAAATTGATCCTAGCACTATCTTTAAGGATACAGGTTCTTAAGGAAAGCTCCACACAGCGGACAATCTGTATGATATATCCATACACACAAAGTCGTAAGTGATATATAAAGCTGCTCATTGTTGATGAGTTACAGCAAAGGAGATTTTCTACAGAGTCAGATAAGGGACTCCATAATGTGGAGGTAAAATTCAGGCTTAGGCAGCATACCAGGGAACTGCAACACTTAAAGAACTGATTAGATCTTGTAGAATGCTCAGAGAGCCTGAGCTATTTCATTGACTTTTTAAAGACCTTTGAAACCTCTAGCCGTGTAGACAGAGGTCTTTCTGGAAACCAGTACCTGTTTGTTTCAATTATTCCATGGCTGTAAAGGGTTATGACCACCACAAGGAAGGGAAGTGTAAGCCCCCACAGAATTGCAGGAGGGGGGTTAAGCATGGCTCTTGGTCTAAGGATAGTATGTTTCCCTCCTGCTTGGAGAGTCTGTACACAGGGATTGCACCCAGAGGCAAAAGCAGCATGCCTAGAGCACATTACATACCAAGGACCTGAGCACTGCACAGGAATCCAAACAGCAGAGTATATAGCAGGGAAGGGTGCTAGCGTGGGGTAGGTATGCAATATGTAGCTCATTCTGCAGCAGGATACAGGCAAACCATGCGGGATCTACAGGCCAGAGGGAGACATGGCCTCATCAGCAGCTTGTTGCCATCACTCTGCTGCTTTTCAAAGTGGAGCATGAGGAATGGCTCCTCAACATTCTTGGTGGGACAGTATTTTTTCTGAGCAATGTGAGAAGACATCCCACCACCAGGTGTGCTGCTTACCCAAGAGTTGCTGCACTGTGGTTTCTGAGTCAAGAGAAACCTCACAGATATGTATGGGATTCCACTGAGCCACACCTAGATAGCAGCAGATTGGTAAAGGTCAGGAGACTTATACCTGGGATCAGGAGATACCAGGCAAACACTGACTTGGTTCTCAACACACCTGAAAATCTATCCCAAATTCATATGTTCGGTTGTTTGAGTCTTCTTTCTGAATGCCTACAGGCATCATTCTACAAGAAAACCCTTCACATGAGAGACCAACAGGCCCAGCACCTGCTGTGGGACACACAGTCAGACGGTGGCAGTGGGCAGTCACTAGAACAGACAAACAGGCCTTACCTCCTTAAAACATTCTTCTACTTTCTCGAACTCCATCACCAGCTCCAGTTCCTGGATGCGTTTGTTTGACAACATCACCAGTCGGTGAACGCCCTCATCAACTTGATTATAAAGCACACTAGCAGCATCAAGTGCGTCTCTGGAAGGGGATACAAGTCTTGTCAGGGGGTTTGCATTAGGTTCTCCCCCCAGCACTTCATACAAACATGAGCTGGCTAACAGCAGCCCTTCAGTCATCCTCCCAGTGGGACTCAAGTAATGGTCACCTCCATATGGAGCACAGAGGGAAAATTCTGTGGCTCCCTGCTCATTCCTATGAGTCACCGCTCTCTGTTTCCAGTGCGGAAGCCCTGGCAGGAAGGACAAGAGCATCACCTCCCAGCCAGGCTCTTTGCAACATTTTAATCTAAATGTCACACTTTCGGAAAGGATACTCAGCTTTCTATAAACACAGATCTTTGCATCAGTGGGTTTTCACAAGTCACAGGCTCAGGCAGTCTCAGTTTCTGAAACCACCAGAAGAAATTTAAATAAGTAAATAAACAATAAAAAAGCAAACACTAGAATGCAAATGTCTCCAAAGCAACAAGGACAATATAAAGCACCTGACAGTCTACTCTCTCTCATGAGCTTCCACCAGCCAAACAAAAAAGCAAAGTGTACAGCATCCCAGGGCCAAGAAAAGTTGAATTCAACAGTGTTGTGCTGGAAGCACTCAAAGACAGAGCTCCCTGCCTTCCACAGGTAGCTGTGCTGACCAAAGCACAAGAGGCAATGCCATGTGGCACTCTTCCTGCCAGCTTGGCCACAGCAGAAGCTGATTTCCTGCATGCACAGGCAGGGATGGAGGAATTCAGGTTGGAGCCAGGGACTGAGCACATCCTTTAATCCAGGCAAGAAGACAAATATTAGCAAGTTCCCTTCAGATGTGTGTAGCACCTCTCCAGCACAGGTTTGAGCAAATTTTAGGCAGGATCCAGGGGAGAGGATGGAATTCAAACTCATTCTTTCTTTGTGTTCCCAAACTTGTCAGATTTCTTCTGCTTCTAGATTTTTCCTCCTTTTATAAAGAACTAACTCAATGGACACCTACAACAAAATACTACAGCTTCTTTCAGCAGCACACTGCACCAGAACGTGTAGCTGCTGGATGCTTCTTGTGCTCACCCTAAACCAGCTGCCATATACACTTGGCTTACAACATTCTGGCTTATGGCTTTTTTTAAATATTGTTAAAATTATCCAAAGCACTTGTGAAATAGACAGGTAGCTAATAAAACTATGAAAGTTTTGCTAATGGAAATCAATACAAGCAGTTTAGGATTCATGTTCATCTCTGCCTTAAGCTACAGACATTTTGAACCTATCATATGCAAACATTTAGTGGCAACCATCCTGAAGTTTTTAGCTGGTACTTAACGGACACGAGGCAGTGCAACAGCTCTGGACAACTAGCTCTGCATAGCACAAATCCACAGGATTTTTCCAGTCAGAATTCCACATACTGTTTATTAGCCAACTTCTCAAACCTCAGGCTCTTAGATACTTTTGTTTTTCCACTTCAAAACGCCATTAGACTGAATGAATTTCTCCAAAAGGCAGCCAAAAAACCCAAATCGTTTCTGGACTAAGATCAATATTACTGCAGTGCAGAGGAGACAGGTTCTCTACAGAGAGTCTGCAAGCTTAGATGGAAGGACCCAAGCTGTAAGGCTGCTCCTGCGTTTCCCGAAAGCACCCATAAACAAACAGTGACGATATCAGTTTGCCGTTTTATAATCCTTTCCTAGTGACAGACCCAGATCCCAGCCAGGAGGCTTGTAGCAGCAGAGCCATATCCAGTGTCCAAGCTGAGCTCTGGAAAACTTGTTTACAGAGCAGGTTCTAAAGGCAAGTTCCCTTCAGCAGCAGTGACATAGCTAGGAAAGCTAATGAGAAACAGTTCAGAAGGCTGCCTGAAGTTATATTTGGCAACAACATTAATGCTGTTGGTTTTTGTACAACAGAGAATATTAGTCAGATCCTAGTTTCTGAATATGGCTCCAGCAAAATACAATATTGACTGCTAGACAGGCAGACATCCTGAGGTCCTACTCTCACGGGTCTGAAGTTCCTGCTGGCAAAAATGCTCTCTTTTACCGAGGAAAGCATATGTATACATCAAATTCTTCCCTTGCCAGTGGCATAGACAAGAAAGCACCTAAAACTTTACACATTACAGGCTGCTAGGTGCAAACATTTGCAATTGTTCACTCATGAGTTGAAAGATTTTTCCAACCTTTCTCTGAGCTCCCAAGAGAAATTAATTTGGTGTTGACGCTACTTTTTTGATGACACACATCAATAGGGTAGTTTTCTGCTACATTTTTCTGCAGAGGAAGTTCTTATGTACACCCAAATCCATGATAAGGAAAGAATGCACAGTATCAATATTTAACAAGGTATTGCAAGACGGTAATCTGACAATACAGTAACTTGAACCAAGAGTTCCAGCTCTCCTGTTGGCTGACCTAGCATGGTACGTAATCTGATATAGGGAAAGGGAGCCCCACTCCACTCCTTCCCATACCTGATGGAAGAAATAGGACTCCGGCTGTCCTGCTCTCCCCTCACAGACTTCAAGCAACTCTCCTTGACAGGAGTCAGTCACAACCTGGGCTGGGAGGTTGTCAGTACTACAGAATCCCAGGTAGCAGACAGCATGTTTCCCACAGTCATGAAACACAGGTTCTTCTGAAGACAGCTCTGCAACTATGGAAAACACCCTTAAGATACAGGGATAGGAGGTTATTAAATAAATAAAGATTTTTTTTTTAATGGAAATACACCTATTAAAAGCTCACTGGGTAGAGGTTAATTCACATGTGCCATCTCTGAGCCTCAAGGATAAGACAGATCATCTTGGAGCACAGTTGAGATCAGTATTGGCCTCATGACCAGCAAACCACTCTGGGGAAAGTAAGGTTCAAAAATGCAGCAATAAAATACAACTGCTGGCCCATCCACAGAACCTGAGGAGACCAGCTTAAGTGAAGAGAAAATATTTGGATGAGTGGCTTGCTGGTGAGATGAAGGATTGAAAAAGTCCTTCCCAAAAGACAGTGCTCTCTGGCTCCACACATATGCCTTGGCACCAGAGGAGGAACTACCTCAAACGGTTGGCAATACTAAGGGGGGGAGGAGCCAGATCCTGAAGATCTCATTAAGGGCAAGCCTTCCTTGCATTTGCAAAAAGTGGTAGGGAAGAACCAAGATACAGCTTCAAGTTTAAAAGTAAGCACTCAGTCCACTGAGCCACCTGATACAATTGATGTCCTGGCAAATGTGTGACAGCCATGCATGTGCTTACAGATCTAGGGATACGCAGTCATCTTCCCCTTATCTCAGCTGAGTCAATGGTATTAAAAATGACAGAGCACTCTGTTACTGAATGCACGCAAGGAAACCTCTGCTTTTCAGATCCACAGAGACATCTTAAATTTCCAGAAAGTCAGAGTCCAAGATGTCTGTACTATCAACAGGAACTGGATAAAGAATTCATCTCAAGTAATAGAGCTGGAAATCAGCTCTTGTCTTCATTTGTAAATTGGAGGACTTGGGCTGTTTAGGCAATGTATCGTTGTTTAAAATCCCTTAATCTTGTGATTTAAGTCATTTTGTTTTCTGTGAATGCTTGCAGCAGCCTACTGATACACTTATCAGGACACAATACAACATCCTAAAGCTGCCCCTTCTCCTGCTTCTGCCAGCAGTTTGCTGAGTGACTGCACACAAGCCACTCGGAAGAAAAGTTTCCAAAAGGCTGCCTGAGGCTCAGAGCCCCAGAGGAACTTCAGGTGTGTCCTTCCTCCTCCTCATCTGAGTTCCTCCAGCATCCCAGCACCTCACTCCTTTGTTTCAAGACACAAACCCTGCACTTTTCACATGTTCTGCCTCGCCTGGCTGGCATTCATTAAAACCTTAATATCTAGTTGTTGGTCTTCTGCTGCATCTCCAAGGGAACTCCATTCATATGTTGTCAGCTCTTGACAGTTCAATTTTACTGGCCAGACAGGCTCCCTGACCGACACCCATCTTTTACTGCCTCACACAGAGGAAAATATAACCCTTTTCACCCTAGTATTATAAAAAGTAGGTAGGCAAACTGAGCCAAACAAAGAAATCCCTCACAGTCCATAGGAAAGCTTGTTTTTTCAGTTCACTTAGTGCCCAATGGAGACTTCTTGTGAAAATTGGAAGTGCCTAAGTGTGTTCTCCCAACTCTGTATACATCTGTTCACCTATCTACAAATGTCCATCCTAAGTCATTTATAGTATACTAATAAACTCAACGATGTCTTGCAACAGCGAGTTCCACAGGATAATTATACTTTGTACAAACAAATCTTTCTTTGTCAGAGACAGACTTAAAAGTCTGTCTTAAAAGCTTTTCATTCTTGCCCTTGATTGCTTTCAAGGCAGCTTGGAGTAAACAAAACAAATATCAAAAATTTGGTTGGAGAAGAAAAAGCAGCTTGTAACCAGCTACACAAAGTGAAACGTATGGTTAAACACCTTGAAGAGATTTTGACAGTGGCCTGTGCAACTCTGAGGAAGAAAAGCAGGGAGTTGTCTGAAGCCAGTGGAAAGTTTTGTCTAAGCTTAGATTTGTTTGGATGCATTGAAATTTCCCTGCACATGTGAGTGTGGTAGGAAGTCTTTCACTACATTCTTCCATGGTCAAATCATTCAAAGCAATTTTGCAATAGTGCAGAGTCAATATAATTTATAGCAAAAAGGAGTAGCTTGATGTCAGTTTATGTTTCCCCAAATCCTGTTTTCATTGGGCAATTATCATTTTAGTGGAAAGGTTCCAAATGTCTTCAGCTTTCTGGAGAAGTGCCCAACTGTTGTATAATGTTAGGGTAATTTTAAGCCTATAATTTAGAGAGAGGAAAAAAAAAAAAAGACTATTTCTGTCTGAATCTGTCCTTCAAAAGACTAGCCTTGGAGAGTTACACTTCGGTTTTCAAAGCAAAATGCCTGACTTGTGTATGAAAATACATGGCCACTGAAGAGGTCTCCAGCAGGAGAAAAGGAAGAAAACTGCTCTAACCAACAGCAAGAGGAGCAGAAATAAAGCAAGTGCTAAAAGCAGAGCACATCCTCTGACTAACCCTGGTCAATTTTTAAAATGGCAAAAGTCCAAGGATGGAAGGAACACAAGACATACTGCCCTTTGTTTACGTATGAGACAGTGCTTAAGCAAGTTTACTCTAGCTAACTTGCACAGACAAACCAGATATCCCTAATCGTTCTGTAATTTAGAAGAAACATAGCCAGATGCTACAACATTAGCCTCATCTAGTCCTCTGCTCCTGGTGTTGAACTCCCCTAGTGGATGTCTTTATAGGTTTTGATAGGAAAGGAGGAGGATCTAGCAACTAAGAGATTTAAAGGCATGTTCCGAGGGTAACACTCAATTCACTTGCGCTGACACCTGCGCTGCAATCATTTACACATCCTGGACTGTCTTTCAGGCAGAAATCCTTGCAGAATTGCAGGGGAAGTATTATGTGGCTTAAGACTGTTTTGCTGGAACATAAATGCACTAGAGACTTTCCCAGTCATTAACGCACTTCAGCATCAGCATACCCGATTGCCACATTTGTAACAATCCCATAAAAGGAGGCCAACCTCAAATGCACCTTCTTGTTCTTCAAGCTGAAAAATTTGCATCCAGCTGAGGTTATCATCTGAAAAAGCCATAGTGAAGCTAATGCAGGTTCTGCTAAATAAACTGTAATTACTCTCCAGCTGCTGCACACAAATAGCCACAGTGGTTTTATTTACCTTATAAAAGCACTTGAGCAGCTGGATACAGTTTTTAGAATACCAGAGTGTCCCTAGAAAGACACAGAGGTCAAATACCAAGTTTGGGGCTGCTTGTGGGATACCTGCAATTCATGATGGGAATAGTATTTCTAGCTAAGTCTACAGACCTGACTGAAGCCCTCCTCACTGGGTTAAGTGTCAAGCACATTTACTGGGAACAACGCCAACCAATTAATACATAATTGCTTAGAGAATTCTCTACAGAAGCACAGTTTACTTAAACATTTCTTTTTAGCGGAAGTATATTCTGAAGTCTCTTTAAAAGCAATGGGATTGAAGCATATGCTTAAACGAGGGTCCAAGTCCTGTCCCAAACTGCAGCCTCAGATTCCTTTACCAGCCTGACCTGCATTCAGTTACAATAAAGCTGTGCTCAGACTTCAGTCGATTTTACATCCCAGTAAGCTCTCTAAAACTGATTGGAAGAAAAACAGAAGAAAAACAGACATCCCAAACCAAGAAATAGCCTACTTATGGGGAAAGCTCATGCCAAAGCAGAACTTGAGAGAGGATGTGGCAACACTGCTCTGGGAGCACTAAGCATCAAGCTGTGGTTTTCTATTAGCTGTAAAAAGCTTTCTACCTCCAAATCTCATGTCATTTACATTAACCTATTTATTTATATACTTGTTATCTAGTTGGCCACACAAGTGTGAGAGCTGTGTTCCTGGAGTTAGTATTGCCACAGTTTCAAGATGCCCTGGTTAAATCTATATGCATTGCATTTAAAGCCACATACCTGCTTCCCTGATTTGCCCTCCTTTTACACACTCCCCATCTTTATGATACAGGTAATAGCAGCGACTGTGCTATTAACTACCACAGCACTAGAGACATCTACCCCAACTCCACCAGATAAAAAACAGTGCTTGTCGGACAGTCTGAGGCTGAGCCAGGAATATCAGATGGTTCAGCTAACATCCTATACTGGAAACTTTTTGCAATTTTTTTCCACACTATTTTTAAACAGTTGAAACACACAGTGTCATTAAGTACCTAACAGCCTGTTGGCACAAAGATCGCAAACAAGAACAAGCAAGACAGAAGTCCTCTGGGCAAATTCCCTCTGAATCCAAAAAAACTCAGGACATAGACAGAAGAAAATAAACAGCAGAAAGGGAGCTAAGGGGGGGGCGGGGGGGTCATCTAATGAAAAGCCTCAAAGAACAATGAAAACTTACCTATAAAGATCTCTGCAATCTTTTACCTCTCTGCAAATGCCACAACTGGCTCCACATAGCACTTCACACACACTCAGAACGACAACGGCTCCGCACTCCTTTACGTGCAGAGCAACAAGGTTTGTTTAATGCGAGCCTAAGTGCTTTTCACCAGGCTAAAACCACCACGCAAACACAGGGAACAGGTTAGACTGTAAAGAAGGTGAATAGCAAGCACCACGGTACGTGCTTGGATAGAAATGTCGCTGCGCGCTCCTCCCTCTGCCTGACACAACCAAATAAGAAATGGAAGAGCACTGCCACCCCAGCACTGCTACGGGCCAAAGGTTTAGAGTTTGTCAGCATCTTCTGCGTCACCAGTGACATCTCAGAGGCGTCTCGTGCGAGAAAGCTGCCAAACTCCGAGACCAGCATTTAAGCACAGTTTTTCACCTCACTTCAAGCGATAGCGACAGTCTGTCTGAACCAAAAGATGAAGACGCCAGGAGAGACATACCAGCCTGGCACTGAAAAGTGCATCTCAACAGAGCATGTCAGGAGTGTGCACTATGGAAAAGTGGCAGCATTAAAGATACCCAGAACTCCAGAGAGGTGGGCAGATGAGCGGAGTTAGTCGAATAAACCAGGAAAATGGCATCACTGAGAGGGACACGAGCACTGCCTCCTTTTGAAGTGCACGCAAACACACAGAGCAGCGACCATCACACCGGGTATTGCACAGAGAGAAACAAACACACCTCTAAAGCAGAGGTGAGATGGAAAAAGACAATACCACCTTCAGTGAGGATTTCCCAAATGCAGTTCACCTGGCCATGACCACCAATATACGGCAGTAGCTGTCATCTAGCAGGTGCACACCTTCTGCCTTTCAGCCCCAGAATGCTATCCCACCCAACCTCCCCAGACTGGGACCGAAACACCAGACACTGTCTTCCCTCACCCCCAACTTGTCTCGCATTTTGGATGGCCAGCTCAGTCTTCCTGCCTCTGTGGCAGACAGACACAGCTCCAGATGGTGCTAATGCAGTCCCTCGGCAGGCCCTCCTGAAGCTCCTGAGGGCCTGCACCCTGCCAAGGTTTACTTCTGCTGAAAGGAGCTCATATACCACTTTGCAGAGTGGCATGTACCTGTAAACTGTCTTGGAGCATGAGTTGCTATTAACAGCAGTCTTGCTAGTCCTACAGCAACACAGAGATATACACTACACTGCTTCATCAACAGCACAGATCCCTAAATTAATTGGCCAGAGTTTAAATGACTTCAAGCAGACCTAGTTCCTCGATACTGCAGATGGAAGTGGAGGTAGAGAGAAGTCCATGCTATACAGAAAGCAGATGGTCTTTTAACTGTCTCAAATGATTTAATTCTCTTTTGTTGCCAGCACCACCAAGGCAGCTATTAAATGTTCACAGTGGAAAGACCATTCTGCTCATCTGCACTGATCTTGCTCACAGCACAACATGCAGCTGCACTCTGGTACCAAGTGTGGAAAAACATCTAGGTCTCAATTTTGAAGGCCTTAAGTGACAGAGATTCCCTCACATCTCTTGGAGAGATGTTCCAGCTGTTACTTATGTCCTGTCTTCTCTGAACTTTGAACCTGCCTAAATTTCATAGCTTCCTTTCACTGATCTCACTCTGCAGAGTCAGGTTGGGTGGCAGTACCTACCTCACCGCTTCTCCACAACCAGATCATGCAGAGCAACCAAGTAAACACAGCGGCTGGAGACCAAACAGTGCCCAGACTACACAGGGACAGCCATAGTCAAGTGAGCAAGTAGTGCTCTGATTACGTATGCTTCAGTACAGGTTAAAGAGGTCCCGTGAGCCATGCTAGTGCACACACAAGATGACCCAGAATCCTTTGCGGCCAGGCACAAGTACAGCGTAGGACGTTAGCTGTAAATTCAGCCTCTTTGTTGCTGTAATCAAGTCAGGCTCTTAGCTCACCACTCTCTCTCCTTTGGGAACCCGGCAACTTGTTGCTCAGGAAGTCTGCTCTGCGCTGCCCATTACTTCTGCTCAGCTCAGGTCCCCACCCAGGACTTCCAAGCAGATCACCAAGCCACTCTAAAAATAGCCAGCTCACAAAACCAGCTCTTGGCCCTAGCCACTCCACCCTCAAGTACAGAGGCTATATTGCCTTCTGCAAACAAAAGGAGAATTTACTCCTCCATTTATTTATAAGCTGCTTATTCACAGTTTGCAAACACAAATTCTTTTCAGATGAGGAGGTAGGGGAAGAGTTTGGGTTTTTTTTTCTGGTTCCATGTTGTGCAGTGCCAAGCACCTAACCTGGTAATTCTTTTACCACCTGAGGCTTCTCTCTTTCCAGCCCTCACATCTAGTCTTGTGCCTATCTTGTCTGCCGACATGCAGAACATGATGCAACCCCGTTCCTCTGTCACACTGAGAATGCAGGTGTGCTGGTAGAGCCAGGCATGCACCAGGTGTATTCTGGTTCTACTAGCATATGGCATCTTTATATTAATATAAAATGTTTGTATTTTCTTTACTCTGCTTCTGACTCATAGCATATCTAGATGACAAAAGTCATCACTGGACACCTTGTCTAGGCAAGCGCCCCCAGCTTTTGGCTATGCTGGCAGAGCAGTGATAAAAAGAGAAAAGCAGTGGGAAATGTTTCGCTAAAGACAAGGTCAAAAGTCTCTGTCTTGCTGCCTAGCCCCCACACTACTGATTCTTTAGTAAGAGCTCACACTGCTGCTGCCTGGCTTCTAGCTGCTTCTCCAGGCTTATGATGGAAATGTTGGAGAAGTCTTCTTCACCACAAAATAAGCAAGGCATTAGTACACCTTTCACAACTGGCTTCATGAGTTGCCCCCAAGCCACAAGTTAGTTGATCAATACACCAGATATCCAGAAGCTAAAGATATATCTGCCAGCCAACTTTATAAAACATATGGAAAAGACCGAGACAAAGACTTCCTGTCCAAAAGTGCAAAAATTAAAGTAATGGATCTCTCCATGGCATTTGTCCACACCTACCAACAGGAATTTCAGCTAGGCTAATAGTTCTGCATTTCAGTCACCAGAAAGGCTGGAACAGTAAAACCTGGAAGCTTTCAATTTTTGTGCTGACAGGCCTGAAGAAGCACGGAGCCTTCAGTGCAACAGATGGTGCGACAGCAGATGTGCTGGGTTTAAACTCATTGAGATTCACTAGTAATAAAGAAGTGGCAATGATGGCTTTAGCAGTCCACCTGCACTTTTAGGTGACCAGTCTGTGCTGAAGCTATCATTACAGCACTTAAGCAGGCGCCACAAAGATACTAGCTCATCAGCACCAACACCCACATCAGCTCTAGGCCAGATTCAGCCTGGCCTTTCAGGGTTAGGACAGTGGTGTGGGACAAGCTGAACACGCCGCGTCCCCTTAGCTCATTCCCTGTTACAGGCTGTCTGCAGGACTCCTGGTAACAGAACTCCTTGTTAGCTCCCAAGGAGTTCAGCTCAGCATACACATATGCAGTGAGCTGGTACCAACTACACATGCCCTCAGCTCTACCCAAGAACACAAGGTGCAATCTCGGTTGCAAGCACAGACGTTCAGCATCTCCCGCAGCTCATGCTGGTCACTGCATCCTGGAGTACCTGGTAAGACTCTAGTGAGCTAGGAAACTGGCTGAGATCCAGAAAGATTGCTTCGAGGGGTCTGCTTTTCCCTGTGTGGACTGGCAGCTGATGGGCAGGGCTATCTTTTATGGTGGTGGGGCGGAGAGTATGGAGACTCCTGGTCAGCTCACGCAGGGAAAAAGAAAGTAGAGTTACCAGCAAAAGCCACTGCTGTGGTGCACTAGAAAGGCTGCTACAGCATCTCTCCTTTACCAGCAGGGACTCCCAGAGGCTCTTAAATCATCTGCCAGAGAAACAAACAGATGTACCACAACACATCCCTCCTGTACGTCCCTGCATGACCACATCTCTGATGGGATGAAATCAATTTCTGCAGGAAAGGAGCCATGCCTCTGGTTTAGCAAATCCCCTCCAAGGCCTGGGTCAGGCCTGAGCAGCAGCAAGATCCCACTGTTCTGTGTCACAAAATACTCCAAAGGGTTTCCTGGCTCTCTAGGAGGACAGAGGAGGGAAAGATGCCAAAACTAACCCCCAAGGGACAAGTTTCATTACTAAAGAATGACTAAAACAAGTCTTGTTTGCTATGTGCTCCTCAAAGGTATCTGGCAGATAACATCTGACTCCAGAGAGCACAAGCCTACTTCCTTGCCTATTTTAGCATACATATCTCTAACATGCAGTCAAGCATTAGTTACATGTTTTCAGATGGATTTGTCTGTCTCTATTCTTACTACTTTACATTTTTCATTTTGCTGTCTGAAGCTACAAACTAGCAAGAAAGTTAAGCTGGGAATTTGGCAGAATATATCCTCTGCAAAAGATACAAGTCTCTTGCTTGTTTAATCCCACGGTGATGGCGCAGCTGGACCTGTTTTCTTTATGCCTCAAAAAAATAAAAATAAAAAAATCACATATTCTAACTTTAGCCCCACACCTCTGGTTGGCATATTTTAGTCACCTGGAGTTAAGAGTCCAGAAAACTCATGATGTTACAATTCTCACCTCTACTACTACGCAATGCTTGCGCACTTTGACAGTTACCTGTTCACAGGTGGCCTCTGAACTTCAGGCTAACATGTCTTGGCAGTCATAACTCTCTGCTTTTCTCAGGTTTTTGCACCTCAAGACAGAAACAACTAAAGCAACAGGAAATGTGTTTAACTCAAGAACCAAAAGGAGGCTCAGAAGGATTAAACAATTTGACCCTTTTCTGTAAATAATTTAATGTCAAGTACCGGGCCCGGGGTGGGGTGGGGGGATGGGATTAAAGAGTGTTCAGCATTGACCAAAAGTTTACAATTCAAAGTTCAGAAAAGCAACACAGCCAGTCCTGTTGAGTGCACAGATGCAACCACTTGTACTCCGTTTTCACATGTCACCAGCAAAAAAAAAAAAAATCTAGCCTCGGACCCGTGTACATCAATAGCTACTCCATGTTAGTCTTGTAAGGTAACTACAATATTTTTTGTTACTACCCTGCTTTGATCCTAGGCATTACAGAAGCCTTCAAAAACATGGACATAAGCCCAAACTTTTACAGGGTTAACAAAGCCCAGCACCTCTAACATCTGCACACCAGTTTGGAGAAAGAGAGCTAAACAAGCAAGTGCAGAGCAATGGGGAATCTAAAAGCAACAGTGCCTTATAGAGAGCTCTCTGGTCAAGTGATAGAGCTTGCTCCCGTCTGAAAGAATCTTGGAACAGCAGAGAGTGAACTTCTTTAGTCCTCTACCTTGCATCTGAGTTAAGACAAGCAGGTATTTCCTTATTTAAAATATTGTGTGGATTTTCATTTCTCCAACTGCTCCAAGGCTGGAAGAGGAACAATATTCTCATTTTATTCTTTTTTTTGCTTCTCAGGCTGGGTAGTGCCTCATATATCTGACTCCTACCATGTATTCTCCATTCATAATGTCAGGCAAGGAATATAACCTGCATAGACTGAATTAAACAGAAAACATGCTACACAGCCTTAACATGCGCTCAAACACTGTGCAATCAAAGCGTTGTGTGTGCCCCCCCATCCCTGCTCTTGCTACAGCAATCAAAGCAGTGGATTTTCCTTAAGGGGTCTGCCAGCTCAGGTTTCAAAGTTGATTGTTTCCCTGCACAAGAACGCAGGTTTACTTTAAAAACAAAACAAAACACAAAAAGCATAGCATTCTCCCCATCCTCCTAAAACTCTGAAGCTGCTTGTTGTTTGTAGACAGTGCTGCTTTTAGAGTCTAAACAAGCAAAGGAACAAATAACAACAGAAAAAGAGCACTATCTATGCTTCTCACATCATACTGGGGTGAACAGGCTGTATTTTACTAATTCTGCCAAAATTGCATTCAGAAGAGTACTTCAGCAGAAGTGTGCACACATGTGGACACAGAATAATGTCCACATGACCTGCCAGAGCTGATGACAGAAGGCAGAGCAAGCAGGGACAGGAAACTGTTACATAGTCTGCCCCCATCCTCCCCTTATCTCTCGCTCAGCACTGACATGCCAACCCCTGTCTCCATGTGACATACAGCAATTCGTACTGTCATCCATTTGTTGAATTTTCAGAGAAATGTTATACTGTTTCCTGTATTTGGGTGAGATAATTCTGAAAGTTTTTTGTTTTTTTTTTTTAAATCTTCTCTTAGTTCCCTCTTTTAAAATCTTTCAGCTTGAGATGGAATAGAAAGTTTAACTAGATCGAGGCTGCGGATATATGGAGTCATCCCATGCTACCTGTCACCTCCTGTGCCCCCGTCTGTATCCACATGCCAGCATTTGTCTGACACTCAGGCTGGAAGCTCCTGGGTGCAAGGATTGTTTTTCTACCTTGTGTTTGCACAGCACATAGCACAGAGGCCTTCGCACACCGATAGGTTTCAGGTGTTTTAACAGCACAAACATGAACTGCGCAACACCTTGGGGATTTCAAACGGATGGCCTCTCCCAGTCCCAGCTTCTCATACCAATTCTGTAAAAAGGCAGTGAATATTTTTGCAAACCGCACCAAGGCCAAGGAGATCAGAGCCTGTTAAAGCCTAAAAGTATTCCTCTCAGTTAAGGTCTTTGGGAATTGCCTTACAAAAGGATTGCTGTGTTAAGTCACACGGTGATAATGTCTCTCACCTAAACGTTCATCACTTGCATCGTCAATTAAGGCTTATGTCTTAGAGGTGCACAAAATATCTAGCCCTCTCCCCGCTACAGAACATGAGTCTGATTTGGCTTGGAAAAGGAACTCAAATAACCATCTAAGAGAATTCACTCAGTCAGGAAAGGACAAGTTTTTGGACCTGGAAAGATGCAGCAAGGAAGTTAAGAGTAAAATTCATTATGCTTTTCATCTTTGCTGTTTTCAGCAAAGGCCTTACTACATGAAACTGTTCTCTAGCCTGCACCAAGGAAGGGTTCTCTCGCAATGCCTGCTGTTTGCTCATCTCTGTGTCCTCTTTTCCCCCTCTCTCAGGGCTTACCTGTAGTCATGGGTGAGGGTGACGCAAGACTCCTCCTTCCTTAATCTGGCCAGGAGCGCTCCACCCTCTAGCTGCAGCTTGACCAGCCGTGCATCTTCGAGAACGTTCTTCATCAACTGCCTGTAATTCCTCAGCAGAACAGCTGCCTCCTGGAGGGAGTGCAAGAGCGAAACAAGCTGTTACTGCAATGTACAGGCAATGAGGGTACAAGCAAAAACCCATGCCCAACCCAAAACATGCACAAACCACATCTCAGCCCATTCACCTTGGCCAACCCTAAGAAAGAAGGAGGTTGGTTCCCATGGCTGTTTCTCTCAAGCCGGCCAAGCCCAAAGCGATAAACAGCATTCCTTATGCTTTTGATTTTCCAAACAGTACACAACTGAAACCCAATTCCTATCGCTGTCCACACTCCATTTGCTGGGCAAAGTAGGAATAAGCTTTCCACTCACAGCTAGCTCCTATTGATTCTTAGAACCTGGACCTGAAGGGCTGCAAGCTGTGGGACAAGGTGCATGTGAAGGGTTCATGGATACACATGCATGCAGAAAGGTCCAGACAGGCCCCTGTGGCATCTTCCATTGTTTTACTGCTGGGACACTTGATGCAGAGCTGGCAGCAATTTCCTTCCACGGCAGCTTCTCAAAAAGAGGGGACATAACATATCTGCAACAACACTGAATAGTTCTCAATATTCTCCCTCTTCTTGTCCCATTCCAAACTTTTGCAAGCCTGGCACCGCAGCACAGCCTTGACCTTGTGAACACTGATTATGTCGGCATCTAACTTTATTCCACATCATTCAAGCTAATCCGGTACAGCAGAGCCTTGAGGTGGCTGCTCAGTACCAGAGCCACCAAAGCTGGTTCCAGCTACAGAGCTGTGGCGCTGCTAAGGAAGCCTGGATAACCAGAAGATAAGAATTATAGAATTCCTTTCAGACATGCCCACAGAGAACCTGAGCCAAAGAGAGGAACAGACTGATGTAGTCAGCTACTCCCTCATGCACACCTTGAAGATGCGTCTTGCTTTTGTTAACAGAAAGCAGCAAGTGCATAGCCACATCAAGATGGTACCCGGGACATCTGCAGAACCGCACGTCAGAGAGCGTGGCTTTCATCCTGCACATTTTTATGGTGTCAGAAGGAACAGTCTCTTGTACAGACACCTCTATTGTTTGTTTCAGACAGGAGGTTTTTTAGTTTTAGCCATCAGCCTCCATGATCATGAATCTTGGCAACAAGCAACTGCTGTAATTAAAGGGTCTCTGCTTTATGTTCATCCTTCCAGCGCAGCATAATCTTGCCTTGCCCCTCAATCTGACCGGCTCAGTCAATTGAATCATTGAACAGCTTAGTGGCAGAAGGAGAACAAATATCTGTTCTCATTTACCAATCTTTCCCTCTCCTTCGCTCTCTGGAAAAGCAAACTGGGAAAGATTTGTGCAGCACAGTGTTTTTCTTCTTGACTAAAACCAGTATCAGCAGGAAACTCACTTCCCCTCCTTTTGCAACAGGTTCTTCAGCCAGGCCAGCAGAGGTGGGGGAGGAAAGAAGACACACTTTTGTAAGTCTAGTGCCTTCCCTAAGGTAATTTCTACCTATACCCCTCTGGGGCTAATGTAGATCAATGCTCTTTGGATAGAAAAATGATCGAATCCTCATTATGCAAACATCCCTCCCTGACACAGCTAAAAATGCAATTCTATTCTATGCTGGCATATCCTCAGAAACCCAATTACAGACAACTTTCCTGCAGGGCAAGAAGAGAAACAGCTGAGCTTGTTCCCTGTGCTTTGCCCTCACTCCTGCCTGGCCATGAACTCAGCTGTTGGCTCTCTTTGGTGTTTCTATTTCCTACCAATGCTATTATTTTGTTTCTATTAATTACTCATCTCTCCCATCTCTTCTCTTTTCCCCCCCCTTTTTTTTTGTTTTTCAAAGACTTCACAGGTCAAGAGGAGGTCTCCTGGGATGACACTGAGGGATCAGAGAACACCTTGCACTGCCAACAGGCTCTACAGCGCTCTCGCTTTATTTGGATTAGGTTCTACTAGCCTTGCTTCCCTGACACCTCTGCAGTGACGTACAGTGCTCAGACCAACCAGCTTTCAAATACAAAGATACAGTTTTTCTACAGCTATCCAGTCCTCTGCTCTCTTCTGTCCCAGGCCCACATCTGACAGAGGACATGCTTACCTCAGCTCTTTCTGGTAATCTTCCAGATTCCACATTATAAATGGCTCCCTGGAGGAAGGCACAAGCACCTTGGCATCCTTGTAGCAAATGCTCCAGCTTCTACATGAGGAAAGGATCAAGGTAGAGTTTATTGTCTCAAGGCTGAAGATAAAGCTGTCTTTTCAGCTTGCAGAGGGTTAAAAGGACAGATATCAAGAGAGGATCAAACACATTAACCCAAGGGTTCAGTTATACCATCCTGCAAGGCTGTATCAGCCATAAGAGGCCTATCAGTCATAAGAGGCTTCAAACGCATCACTCTGTACTAAGGCCTCTAAACAGACCTTACAAAATTGCATACTCACAGGATGTCTGAGCCATACTTTAGAGAAAGGAAATCAGCACACTTGAGACTCGCATTCTTCTACTATTAGGCACTTCTTATAACTTTCCACTAAGATAAATTATGATGGCTGCATTTTGGAGGAACAAACTTTAAAACAAGTACTTGGGATTTTCATACTTTAAATCATTCCTCTTCATATTAAGAGTAGTGTAAATTAAAGGTTAGGAATCTGGCAGGCTTCCATAATTAGAACTAAACACCTTAAATTACTGACAAATTTGAAATTCCTTCTCTTTTCTGGAAAAGAACAAGCATGTCACAGGAGCTGAGGAGACTACTCTTTAGAAAAGTCACCAGTTTAAGCCTAAGGAGTGTCAGATGCCACCCTCTAGTCACTGAAATCAGAGGAGGGACAAACAGCTCTTCCAAAGCAGGCTCTCTCTCAAAAAAAAAAAAAAAAAAAAAAAAAAAAAAAAAATCAGCTGTTTGAAGCTGTTCCCAGTCTGGAATGTTGGAACAGCCCCAGTAGGGACAGATGAGAGGGCAGGATGCAGGTGAGATCACCAAGACAGGAAATAAATGTTGTTTGCCACACAGCAGCAGATCTAAAGCAGCTGAGCACGTGGGTCATTACCACATACAGTGCATCATATAAATAGACAATCCATCCATACATCTCTGCACTACCTTCCTTTGGTAACATTTTGCATGTTAAAATGCAAGACAAAGGAACAAGAGGTAGTCTGATATCACGCTCCATTTCCTTCAAGAACAATCCCTGTGCACAGACCGAGCATCTCAGCTCTCAGGCTTTTCTCAAGTCTGCCTAGAAAACTAATTCATATCCTCTTGCAAAGCTTATCTGCTTCCACACTGCCAAATAAACCTAAGTCTCACATCCTATCCTAGGCACCTCATTCAGGCTTCTGTGTCTCTACTGCATCAGCAGGACTTCATAGTATTTCTTTTAGACTTGAGTTTTAAAATCGGATTCTAAAATGAGTAGGGAAAGAAGAGTTAACACTGTGCACATGCTAAGCTTAACTGCTGAAGCCTGCCACCAAAAGCGTGGTGATATCATCAGTGTTATTTTAACCAGCTTCAGATGCTGTGTTGTGTACCATGCACCACTCTGGGCAGTGAGATCAGAGCTGAAAGAAGACAAAAATCTTTTGGAAGTAGAAGTGATGGTTCTCTCATCCACGAGGGTGAGCAAGTGAAAAGCAAT
This sequence comes from Apteryx mantelli, assembly GCF_036417845.1. Taxonomy (NCBI): domain Eukaryota; kingdom Metazoa; phylum Chordata; class Aves; order Apterygiformes; family Apterygidae; genus Apteryx; species Apteryx mantelli. The sequence goes on along the minus strand of NC_089987.1, from coordinate 24,450,478 downwards.
GTGAAGACAGCCAATTTGTGTGCAGATTTACTGAGATTTAATCCCTTCTAGTCTCAGTGTGCCAAATCATGTCTCAACATAGCTTTTCCATGGGGCTAATGCTCCCTCCACAGCACGAGCATACACAGCTGGGTGCTGGGGTCACAGATACTACTTTTGTAGTTTTCTGGCAGTCTGCACATACCCTGCTGCCCGGCCAGCAATACCTACAACAGTCCTGCCAGGCATCACCAGTGTGCATTGGTGACTGCAGCACCCTTTGCCACAGGGTCATCTTCTTTATAAATTGTGGCTGGTGCTGCAGTCACAACCCCTGTATTCCTGAGGCTCAGCCTGGGTCAGCTTAAACATTCCCACACAGTGGTCCAGCCTCCCTGCATCTTGGCCTGCCTCTACTCCACAGCTGGGTAAGGTTCATTGCAGATCTCTTGATCCATGACTCCCCTGGAGAAAAGCACAAGGGTCAAACAAGATCATGGTGACGGGCATACTCAAAGTAGCCGGACAACGGGGGAAGGGTTGCTGGTACTGCCTCCTACTGTTCTCTTAGTCCTACTTCTCACTAAAGGAAATCTCTATGGGGAAGCTTTTGTTTCCTAGCCCCGCAAGGCCAGCTCTCAGAGAGATGAAATGCTCCACTGGGCTGAACCCTCTTCTCTGTATATTTAGTTTAAATGCTTTCTAAAGAGTTCAAATTTAATGACAATTTTGATAAATACTTGAATTATAAATCAGGGAGGAAAGAAAAGTTCCTAGAAGTATCTGACCAGACTATCAGCAACTTCAAAGCTTCGTACCTGCCAGGATTGCAGTTTTCACTGAGGAGCTCTTGGCTTACTCTGGGGAGCCTGCTCCAAAATCAGCAATCTAACCATTTTTATTATTCTTGAGTGCTTGACTGTTAGTTCAATGGCAACATGATATTAGCATATTCTGCCGAGATTAGCATAAGAAGTCTTCTGCCCTTTAGCCTCTAAGTACACCTGAAGAGAAGTACCGCCGTACACCACAAACAAAACAACTTGTTTCCTTCTGCCCTTCAAAATATGGTCAAATCTGAATTCATGCATTTTAAGCAGATGAGTTAAGAACTAAAGTTACAGTTCCTGCAGTCATGCTAATAGGGCACAGGGTGCATCCATTTTATGGAGACAATATTATTATCCTTTTGATAACAGATACTGTCACCCACATACATGGCTGTTACAAGAACTATCACTTTGTCTTACAGTGCCCTGGATTCAACTGTTCATGGACTCCTCTCTCTTGCCTCAATTCACTTACCATGTCATTTCTTCTCTCAGATACCCAGGAACACATGACAGCTCCAAAGAGGCAATTAACAGGTGCAGCACATCCCACTTACCATGCGGAAGCTTAACCAGTCCTGATGGCAGTAAGGGAAGGTCCCATCCAGTTCTAGAGGCAGCTGTGAACTGTCTATATGCTTATGGAGGGATTTCATGGAGGTGAGAAGTTCAAACTGCACAGGAATGGAAGGAATAAAAGCACATTTGCATTAAGAAAGAGCACTGAGGAGAGGCAAGGAAGGTTAACAAAACACAGCATTTCTTTATCCATTAACCTTGCATAGAAACAAGGTGCACACTTGGTATATATCTGCAATATGAAGAAAAAAAAAAATCAGCTCAGTCTCAGAGCAGCTTGTTGTACAGTTCAGTGGGCGAACCCTGAGGGAATTCAAGCTGCAACATGCTCTTTCACCAAGTGAAACATCTGTGAGACAAGTCTGGCAGCAGTCAGACTTCTCTAGAGCAAATACCTCCTAGTATAAGCAGAGCAATTCCCTCATATGCTCAAACATTGTGCTGCAATTCACATTTGTTTGGAGAGTTTGAGAAATTAAATCCAGCACCCAGCTTCCCTGTTTTTCCTGGAAAAACATTCTAACAGAACAGTCTCTGCCCCATCCTCAGCTCTCCAATCATCACAGTGGCTGTTTGCTCACAAATGTTTCCAAGATCTTGACGCAGATACTTTCCTTCTCTGAAGCTGCAGAATCTCAACAGAACATTTTATACCCACCAGAGAAACAGACAGGTGTTCCTGAAAGCACACGGAAACCAGTCCGGGTACCAGGAACCAAGGTGCAGACGTTTAACCCTACACACATCGCTAAGTTTCTACTTCCTTATGAAATGGAGATGTTGCTTCCAATTCCTCCTGCATGCCCGTGCCTTTATTAGTCTTTGCTCTGTTCCCTCCTACACACTTTGGATTCGTTCAATGTTTTTAAATAGTGTCTCCTGTAGCTCTCCCTGCATGAACATGTACCTGCACACAGCTCTCTCTCACTTCAAATTCTTTCACATGGGAGCAAAGAGGAAATGGACTAATGGCATTTGTTACCCATTAGCCTTTCAGGGCTGCACATCGCACACACAGACTTCTCCTCCGAAGCAAACACAATGCTATTGACAATGTTTTCATGCACAGAAGACAAGAGGGAGGTGCTGGCCTCTCTGAAGTCAACAGGGTTTCAGTTAACACAGATTTTCAGTCCACTCTTGTAGCTCTTAACTTTCTTCAAGCAGAAGGAGATGACCAAGATGTGGAGTCTGATGCTCTGTTCACTCACCACAGACAATTCAGAAGTGGCTGGGGCTGAAAGCCTATGTTTCTTATATAGCTGTGGGATACCAGGGCAGATTAAACTAAGTGTGGGTGTTAAGTGGGTTGTAATGCTTTTCTCTCCCCCATTAGCACCTTCTACTAACCTTTCCAGACATTTTAGCTGCAAAGGCAACACCACACACATACACACCTCCTCTTCCCCCTCTTGTAGAAGCCTCTCAGCCACTTAGAGCAGCAGCTATGAGGAGAGGAAGCATGTGGGGTATGCAAAAACCTAGGAAGCAACAAGTACCTTCACAGAACAGAGCCCAGGATTTAGCATAATGTGACCTCTTCCTGAGCAAGGATTTTCCCCTTTATTAGTAGGGGAGCACGAAAAGCATTTTAATTACTGTTAATTCAGTAGGACTCCTCAGTACAGCTATCCATTCACCCACCCACAAGAACCCTGTGCCTTAAGATAAAGGCTCCAGTAAACTGGCGTATTTATGGAGCATGTTAGTGAAGGACTCAGCAACAAAGAAATACAGCGTTACTGAGATATGTTCAGCTCGCGTAAACTTTACAGCCCCATAAATACCATACCCGTAAGAGACCACAACCATAAAATACAGAGTACAATTATACTGGTTTCATGTGAGAATAAACACACATTACTGTACAGAGAAGTCACTGTTCAGAGTTAAATACAGGACATCAGCAGCTCCCCAGCAACCTCTGGACAAATGGTTCCATTACCTGTCCTGCTGTTGGCTTCTCCATCCGAAAAGTGAGGTCTCTTTCAACCAGAAGCAAGACTCCATGAATACAATGGGGGTCCATGTCCTATAGCAGAACAGAGTGCAAATCCATTACCTAACTGCCTGGCACGCTAAAGAGAATGTACCATTCATTTTAATTCAGTGCAAAAAATTGCAATTTATTCTTCAAAGGTATTTGCACAGCCTGGAAGGCAGTCACCAGCTCTAGGGAAGGCCATTCTACAGAGCACCAACGCTATGTCCTAAAGATAGTCTGTTTCAGATCAATTAGTCTTGCAGCATTTAAGCAAGCAATGAAGAGGCCAGGTCTTGGCTGTACTAAAAAAAATGCTGCCCTCTACAGAGGGAAATGTCTCAGGAAAAAAAAAAAAAAAAAAAAAAAGACATGAACCATGTGAACCATGCTCAATGTCCTTTTTTTTTTTCCTGATAATTTCCTGGACACTCCTCCTAACTGAAGGGAAGTTTATTTCCCACAGTGCCAAAAATGTCGTCTTGTCTTTACTCACTCCCAACTCACAATCAAGGAGTCGCATCCTGTTGCTAGTGTCTAACCGACAGAAATTCCAAATACAAGGGACGTCTGGCAGCTGTAGTTCAAACTCTGTGATCCAGGAGCAGCTCTCCAATTATAGAAGCACTCTACAGGGAAGTGAGAAACAGGCACAGAGAGCGACAGCGGGAACAGGGAAAAGTAGCAGAAAGACCCATACTATGGAGAGAGAGGGGTCATTAAAGACACGATGCCTGATCTGGATAACAAGGAGAATGTCTATGTAAGTTGTCATTCCACATGCTTAAATAACAGCCATCCCATCTAAATGTCATAGGAAAGTCTTTGCCTCTGCAAAGATCTCGGAAACAAAACTGTCAAGCAACAAATCCTTACAGCTCCAGCTGTAAGGAACCTGCCATGCAGCAGGCCATGGCAACAGGAGAGCTCTGTTAAAATAAATGCTCCAACACCGTTTAAGGTTTAACATCAGATATGAGCAGCAGAGTCAGAGTACGGAGGCAAGTACCTATTACCCAGCAGAGACTGAGCCACCTAACCTGACACAGTGACCAGTAGAGCAGTTAAGAAACAATGCCAATACAAGGAGAGACAATTCTACAAGTGAAAGCAGCAGGAGAGATTTCAGAGCAAAGGAGGAGATGTTTCTCTCACCTAATGCTAAAAAAGGATCCTTCTGAATGGGCAAGAAAACCCCCCCCAACTGAAACACCTCCTAAAACAGTAAGAGATTGCTCTGTCTTCTCAAATCTGAAATAAATTTGTTTCTTCAAAACAAGTTATTCATGCATTCAATGTTATTTGAACACTGATCAAAAGGCCAAAAAGAATTTATTACATAATTATGCTGGGTTAGGTAAATACTAAAGTGCATCTGGAGAGAGGATGAAGAGAAATTATAGCTGTATCAGCAGCTCTGAATTTGTCTGCTGGAAAGGACTGAGGGATAAAGACTAGCCACAGTTTCAAGACAGGTCATGGCACTGAATATTTAATAAATTCCTTTTTTCACAACCCCTCTTCTAATCCAACAGAGCCATGAGACACACAAACGTAGCAATCTGAGTGAAGGATAAAGGTAGTGATAGTGGAACACAAGGTTACAACAAGGGCCAAATGTTTGTTTGTTGCTATTGAAAATAATCTGAAAAACCATTCACAAATAAAGCTGTCAGGGGAGAAGTTCCAGGTCTTCCAACCCAAGAGAAAATGTATTTCCAAAGCAACCAAGTATTTTCCACCATGTTTTTTTTCTGTAAACAGTAGAAGAGAAGCCAGGGGCTGGATATTCATCCAAGTGGACTAAAGCAGTTCACAAGCGAGCTTCAGGAGGCAGGCAGAGCTGGAGGCAGCTGGATGCTACCCCTGGAAACTTTCTGCAGCTTTTCACACAATCTCTTACTACCTTTTGCTAACAAGACCAGTTATCTAGAAGCAAAGAAACATAGCCCCACACATCTAAGTGAGCTCCTCACCTCTCCAAACAGGCCCACTGTAGACAGCATGGATAGAGGAGCATCAACAGGAGCTCAGATAGCAGCAGGGTGAATACTTGTCTTTTTATTATTATTTTTAAGTAAGAAAATTAGGTACTTCCTTCTATCTTTCTCAGGCAGAAGCTTCAAACCATCGTCTGGTTTCCTGACCCAGACGAAAGCCCATGGCCAGACTTAGCAACCCCAGTACAATTTGAAGCAAGGTCTGCCAGGAATGTCCATGCAGACATGGCAGACCCCAAATACCACACAGTTTCATTTAACGTGAGCACTACTAATAGGGTAATGGGATGTCCCTGGTCTTTAACATCAGGCCAAGGTCCTCAGTACTTCTCCTACAACAGGACATGTAAATATACTCCTTGAATAGCAAGGCTTATAAAGAAGCTTTCTGCTTTGAACTGCTAGGGTATCTCTTTGTCTTCACAGCACACTTTTCCCTTCCCAATCCAATATGCAGATGCAACAGATTACAGGATTAAGCATTTGCACTGGCATGCAAAACAAACTAGAATCTTACTCTATAAAAACTCAGGCAGAGGAAAATCCTGCAGGCATTTGTTTGCTGAAGTCCAGCCTGCACATTCCACTATCAGTGCCCAGTCTACTCACTGACCAAGAGATTGGCCCAGCACTGTTGAAAAACAAATTTCTTCTGAGCAGGCTTCACAGCTCCTGGAGTACTGAGCTATGTGGTGACAACCTGTGATGAAATCTCTCAGCAGCATTTACCTCTGCACAAATCCCTGCTCATTATGCAGCTTCCCACAGGAACAAGCATGATCTGCTCTTGGAACACATACATGCTCCGCATTTCCCTTCATCTCCATACAAAGCTGCCAGAGTTTCTCCTGCTCCTTCCTGAGCTAGTTCTGCGGTAGTACTTCATTCTGCCTCTCCTGCCTCTACTCCCAGTACTGTCTGGGACAGACAGATTTCCAGCAGTGCCCCTCTACCCATATTCTTAAAAAGGATGGAAGAAAGTCTTGCAGAACCCAACTCTCCCCGCCCTGAAGCAGAGAGGATGAGAAACTGTCACCAGTTCACCAGGTGGCTCTAAATGAGCAACACACAGTCTCCCAGTGCTACAAGGAAAGCTAGCTGCAAGCACCAGAAGTTGTCTATTAGCACTTAAAAATTCTGTTCATGCATTCATTCCTGAAAGGTGGAAAAGCAAAAGTATTTCCTCATACTGATAGATTTCAAATGCAGAGACCTGTGGGATCAAGATCTTCGCTTCCCAGAGAGGATCTACAGGGTTAACAGATCTGAGAACTGTGGACAGGAAAGGACTTTGCATTAGGTCATCTGATCCATTCTTAGTCACTGTGAAGCAGTGCACTTCACTGTTGAGTCGAGAGGAAAATGTCCCTTCAAAACCGAACAAGCAACACTGGATCTCAACATTTAACAGATTTCACCAACACTTCCAGAGCAGGCTTCAAAAAAGCCATGTAATTTAAATCTTGTTCATGGAGAGAGCAGAACAGCAGAGAGATGAGCTGCAGAGATGGTCTGCCAGAGATCAAGAGATACTGGGAGATGTGTCAGGGATTTCAGAAAGGACCCCAAGGAGATGGTCTGTTCTGTAACCAAAAGACCTTGCAAGTAAAACATACTGACTATGCTTCTGTATCCAATGGCCAGCAAACCTTGCTATGTTCTAGAAAGCCTGTCTTGCCTAGCTATAGTTATGATCAGTTTTCTAAACTTCTCTGTCCTCATTTCAGAGCAGACGACAGCACTGTGGTGGGATCACAGAGGTAAATCAGAGGTAGATGCCAAGGATCTCCAAAAGGCTCAGAGGAGCCAAGGGATTACCCCTGTGCAATAACCAGACAATAAGCTACCTGAACAGATCTTGTTTATGGAGTCCGCGTAGGAGACAGGGTAAGGACCAACAAACGACAAGAAGAGTGATTAGCCTCTGTCAGTTACTGTTACCTGGAACACGCATTCAACTCCAGCAATGCACACTCTCTTCCAGTGCATTATCCCCTGTTAACTACCTGTTGCATTACCCTGATAACGAGCTGCTCAGAGACAAAAAGGTATCCCAGTAAAATCTTACACAGGCAGTGCAGAAAGCTTTTCCCCCCTCCCTGTCCTCCAGAGGGTAGGAAACTTAAGGCTAGAATGGCTTTATTCCTGCCATGCTGTATGAGACTGGGGACTCATTTGTGGTCCAATAGCACCATGTCTCAACACGTTGCTGATTTCTAAATCATCCCGCTAAGACACGGCCATGCAACCTACACGGGCAGCAAAACATTCAAAAGCTTTGGCAAACCCACTGCCACGGCATAAAATAGAAGATGCTTGTTACCTCTGCAGCACTGGGCAGGGCACCAGATTACTCCTTCACCACAGAGAATGAGTGCACTGATACAGCTCACAGCTCTACCCAGCCCGGGGAAAGAGGAGGGCAGATCTCTGACTCAGCCCCAACTCTCAGATGTGTCACTGAAGCATATAAACCACACAGACACCAGCCTCATTAAAATATTGCCCCATTCCAGTTTGCAGAGTTTGAGTCCTGAGAGACACCTAAGTTCTGATTTAAAGGAACACCTGCTTAAACAAGATTAGTCATAGCTACAACCCAGCATTTCCTTTGGCTTTCTAATAGCAGCAGATGGAAGCAATCTGGGACCAGTGGCAACACAACCCACTTGCTTTCCAGGTGACTGACATGAAAGCCTTTGACCTGAAGCAATACAGAGTTACGGCATGTCCGATTCCAATCGTTCACTGACATCCACATCAACAGCTGCATGTGCTTTTCCACCTGGCATGACAAGCAGTCCTCCTCCCTCTCTGCCTTTTTTCTTCTCTGCCTTTCTTCTTCTCTGTAGTGAGCAATGATCCCTGCTTATTTCATACAGTTTCTCAGTGCAGTGGACAACATCTCCAAGCACATTATCACGGACAGCGTTTAGACTTGGGTATGGGGCTCTTCCCAGAGGAGACAGAAGAAAATCTGAAGGTGGGGAAGGGCTGACTCCTAACTCGGACTTGCTTGGGTTTTTTGCCTCGTTTGCAGCCTGGCAAGTCCAGGTCACGCTCCCATAATGGGGTTGGATGCGTAAGTCCACCTCCCAAAGACAACTGAAAGCCAGGTGGCAGATGGAGACATAAGTGGCAGATGGAGATATAACATCCAACTAAGACAACAAGCCAAAGAAACCAGTGCTCCTTTGCCCAAGCTAAAGGCTCACCTGTAGTATGTTGAACGCCTTGAAGAGAGCAGGAACTGGTGAACAGCGACGAGCATCCACAAGGACAGTCAAACCCAAAGCCTGACATTCTGGTCTGCAAGGACAGAGAAAAAGAGGCCACATTTGTCACCAGTGGACCAAGGCTACTGAAACAGAACTCTCAGATATGGCAGGGTGAAAAAAAAGCACGTTATGGCTTTGTAAGGACAGGCAACTAACTGGCCACCTTTTCTTAACCAAAATATATAAATGGAAAACATCACCTGCGTTGCTCGGTTTTTACCTTTGCTATTTCCACCTCACTTTCCTTTTTCCAGTCACCAGGACACCTCTCACTCAGTACAGAGATGCTGATCCCCTTTCTGGGTAATCCACACAGAAAACCAGTCCTTCCTAAGTGCATTTGGGGCAGCTTGGCTTTACCCACGCTACTTCACAAGAATAGCCATTCTGGATCATACCCAAAGACCTTGCCCAGTATCAGATGCTAAGGGAGAAGCGTAAGAAACAACGCACGTCTAACAGAAACTGTCTCATGGGTTAACCCTGCTCTCTTAAGAAATCAATGGTTTAGAGGCTTCAAATTCACTGATGGAGAGTTAGTTTTACCTCTTAGTACTATAATTATCTGAAAGTCTGAGTAGAGCCTGTGGAGAGCTGGGGCAGAAAGTCTGCCATAGTGGTGCAAGAGTAGCTGTAGCAAACTCCAGCCTGCAGCCTCCAAAAAGGATTGTCAGCCACATGCCAGGGCAGATTTCTTCAAGTCTCCCTCCCCCCAGCCTGGAGGTGGCCCTCAAAGACCATTTCGTAGCACTTTGTTATGGAGCTGCTGCATGACTACCCAATCCCACTCTCAAATCCCATTTTCTGAGCTAATGAAGAATAGCAAGAATGGTTTAGATTTATGATAATGCATGTAAACATTCAATGTGTATCTAATTCTTTCACAACGTGCGCACAAGGCATACACAGCACAGCCAAAACGCTTACTGTACACAAGCCAGTTAGTCCCAGCAGAAGATTCCCACCTATACAATTTTAGGACTGCCTGGACCAGCTTCCTATGCCAGTAAAGACAGCCTGTTCCATTCACTGCCTCAGCTTCCACACCAACAAAAGACAAAGTGGAAGAGGCAGCAGCTGTCCCCTCTGTCAGACTGCAAGTATCACAAACCTGGGGATGCTGTGAAGGTACAGGAGAAGGCGCACAAGCTCGTCGGTATTGCAGTGGGGGTTTAACCAAGCTGTGTTCCTTGTTGTTATTATGGCCACTGCACGTCCCGATTTATCTCTGGTACCTGTAAAAGAAGAATGTCACAAGAGGAACTCATTACCAAATCCTGGTTCCAGGCATACATGTGTCAGAGACCCCTACTACAACCCTCATCACATTCCCTAAAATACCCCACAGAGCTAGAGATAGCGTATGCTGCAGATCACGGTGGGCTATAAATACACTTCTGAAGCACCTGGCTGCTGCCCAAGAGTGAAGTAGCTGAGCTCTACTTGTCCTTCTCTCAGAGTGAACTTGGACTGCTCTCTTCTACGCAAAAAACACATTCTTCACAAAATATGAAGCTGACTAATGATAATCCCACCACAGGCTTTTGAGAAGAGTAAGAATCTCATAAGCCCAAGACAGACAATCTCACATTCACTTGTGTTACAATATCACGCATGACCCCAGACTGCCCATCACAGCCACATACACATTTCTGCCTACCTCCCATTTCTTTCCTGCCCTACCCCCCAGAAACAAGCATACAAGCTCTGTAGTGCTCCTGGGCTCTCAAGGAGCAAAAGAGATCCAGACAACACCACCGTGCTATCTATATGGTTTATGAAAGAGCTGCTGCAGGTACTGACAATAGTGACCTGGGCCAAAGCGTGGCCCATCTCAAAGCAGTACAGCTCAGACCTGCATGTTCCCATTCCCCTCGCCCTCCACAGGATGGTCGTTTTGCTAGCTGATTGCTGTTGGACAGAGAGCATTCAGACAGGTTTGCAGAACAACATGTGTTACCTAATCAGATGTAGCACATGCGCTCCAGGCTGAGCCCAGCACATAACCAGACATCTCGTCCTGAGAGTAAAAACCCCCAAGCAGGACCCCTGAGCTCCTTCCTGGAGGCTGCAGGGTAGGTGGCCCAGGAGCAGACTCTCACCTCCCTGCAGCTCTGGGAAGGGCAGAGTTGGTGCCAGGCTTTCATTAGTTTCAGGGCTGGTTCAGTGTGCAGGGAATAGATAAGGTACAGTATGGGCAACACAGCTGAGCTGTGATGTGCTGCAGCAGGGGAAAGCCCTTTGCTTCAGCTAGTCATGAAAACTGTTCCCTGCCCTCCGCTTCCCAAAACCCCAGACACAGCTTATCACAGGAACTGAGCCTGCTCTAGGAGCTCCCAAAACTAAATGATCTTCTGACTTTGGGCTTTAGCCATGATACGCATTGAGAGCCACAAAGGGAAGAACACAAAAGCAAGGTTTCTGGAATTACGTCCAACATGCACTCCAGATGCAAAGGATAGATAAAGAGCAGGTGGACACCCCAGTTCAGAGACCCAGAGCTGTCTCCACCACACAAAAAGCAGGCAAGCCCCTTGGATTGTGTCTGGTCAAGTGACCAGCACTCTGCAAACCCACACGTCTCTGTGAAGATAAGTGATTTGGATAACAGTAAGGACCACACCTCTATTGTGTGAAAAGTAATTCACAAAACCAGAAGTCATTTCCTGGCATACAAATGGTATGAGAGAAAAGAAAATTCCCAAGAACAAAACAAAATCCGAGGCCTAAAGAAAGCCATGCTTTTCCCTCTCTTCTGTACTTTATTGGTACCATGCAAAATAACTGTCCTGGACTTCTTTCCCCATCCTAGGGGCAGGTATGTGAGTTGACAGGTAAAATAGTTACAGATGGACAGCCTCAAGCACAGAAAACTTCCCTGGTGTGATCTCAATCTGTCCCTAGGATGCGACCTGACTGAGGGCCACAGACACAGATGGGCAACATTTAAAAGTGGGGCTTTCTCTCTCTCAGGGATCAGAACTTAAACAGGCTTTCTCCTGCTAACAGCAGGGTTGAAAGTTTTGATTGCATGCGAGATTCAGGAGCAGTTTTACTACTCCTGAAATATTGTACTCTGGACACTATACAACCAAAGAGCTGTAGAGAAAATAGAAACGGCTTATTAACATACATTGGTTTTGTAAGCTAAGGGGTTCATCAGAAAAAAAAAAAAAAAGGCACAATAACCAAGTTCAGTAGAAACTTTCTTACTCTGAAGCATCATCTTTTGTTCATCAGGAAGGCTGGGTACTGCCAGAACTTGATTAAAGCTCTTACTTGCACGTAGGGCCCTGGGAATTATCCGATTAAGTCAAAAAAGCAACCACAGCTATCAGGGCTGGATCTCCAACAGTGGTCATTTGAACCAAACGATTCAAGAGCAGAATACATGAATGAAACACTTCTCAAAGGAAAGTTTCTTCCTAATTCCATCAGTTATTAGTTTATTAATTAGTTATTATTTCCTATTCCCTATAAAATTAATCCTTCCTAATGTAATTATCATATTGTTACCAACATGTAACACTTAGTATTTAACTGAATGATGTGGGCATTCCCTCAGGTATCTGTGCTTTTATATTTCAGCAGGCAATCCTCACACATGAGAAAAGTTGGTAATCAGTCCAATACTGCTTCTACAGAAAATGTTATTTCTCCCTTAGACCAAAGTTCCCTTGGAAGTGGCATCAAAACCAAACCTTGTTTCTTCAATGCATTTCACAGGCACATCCCCTCACCCCCATACTCAAATGCATTTGACTGGTTTAACACTTGTCACAGATTCCAACCTTAAAGTCCAAAGGAACCACTAGAATATTAGATCACCTAGTCAGGCCTCTTATGTAGCAAGACCAATAAGTTTCCTATAAAGACTTCTCTCTCAAAACCAGTCATTTGTTTGGCTGAAGTACACACCATAAAAACATGCAGTCTGATCAGCAGACCAGGAGATTAAAATTTCTCCTCTGGAGTTTGTTCTAACAATTTATCTGTTAATGTAAAGTTATATATTTGAATGTATCAGGACTTACCTCTGCACTTGGTTTCTCATTCTACCTTTTCCCAGAATACTGAAGGAGTCTTTTATTCAGTCTTTTATTTTCATATTTATGAGGTCTTTCACCTCATTCTCAATCATATTTCTAATGAGATAAACAAACCTTCAAGTCTCTCACATAAGGCATCCACTTCAGCTGCATGAAAGTGTTGTTGCCCTCTCTTGTACCACCTCCAATTTTCACCATTTTCTTTCAGAATGAAGGCATTAGAAGAAAATGAGGACATCATACTGTTCTGAACAGCTCAAAGCATTCGAGAGATTTCACCAACAAGTATACAGAGGTAAAAATCACATTCTTAATCTAACCAGTCATTCCCTCTCCTTTACACACCTGAGGTCAAAATTGGTCTTGCAGCCTCATCGCTCATTGCGAGAATACATTGTGCTGCTGTTCTGCTCTCTCTCCCATCCCCTTCGCACTAGGCAGATCTGTCTGTCTGTCTTCTTCACTCTCAGAACAATTTCAAACTCAAATGTGGCTCCCGAGCTGACTGAATACAGCTGTCTTCCTGACCTGCACTGGACCTTCCTTCCTGATCCGCTCTTACTGGCTATGGAAGGAAGCAAGCCAGCATGGGCTGCTTAAGCAGATGTTGCCAACCCGGCTCCATTTCTCACTATAGCACTGGAGAGGTAGATCTCACTTCCTCTGATTAACTTGAAGTTTGGTTAAATACCGACCTCTTGTTTGGGCCCTGCACACCAAACAATACTGGCTGCTCTATCCAACAGCCTCAGCTTTGCTTACCACTCTACCAATATTTGTCCCATCTAGAAGTTTTATCTGCAGCAATTTGATACTTGCTGCCACATCAGATACACAAACTGAATAATGTTCAACCTACAACTGATCCTGGCAGAACAATTCTGGGAAGTCCTCCCTTGATAGCTGGTTCTGTCATCTGCTATTTAGCTATGCTTTTATTCATCCCACATGTTGCTCATCTGCACTGCATTGGGATATTCCTTTCAACACTATGCTACGCAGCACAAAATCAAATGTTTTATAAAAATGTATTGTATTTATGCAGCTACATTTCATCGACCAAACTTCTAATTACAAAGAACAAAACTGGTTTTACAAGAGCCCTGTCAAGTAGCATCTTCCATACTCTGATCCTTTAATTATCTACCAAGTGAGTCAGGTTCCTATTGTCTTGACCAGGTCTGATGTCAGGCCTACCAGCCCATCATTGACTGGATCCTCATTCTTCTCCTTTTGGACTGCTAGCATGAGCCTATAGATTTGATTTGGCATTTCTGACTCATAACTGTTTAGTCAACCTTTTAAGACTCTTGGGAGCAAGTTAGCAAGACTTCCATGAAAGTTCCACTTCCTGTCTTTCCCATCCAGAAAGTTTAGAGAATTCAAGCAGCATTGTTTCTAGAGAGGTTTCGGTTGAAAGGAACAGGATTTGCACCAGTCTCTGCACTGCTGCAAACAGGCACAACTCTATTGCCTTCCTAAAACACCACCCTTCCCAGGCATGCTTTGGCTCAGCTACTCACCAGGCAGGCAGGCAACTCCACTCCTGAGCACTTCTAGGTTCACATCCTTGACTATGGTGGGGGCAGATCGACCACCCCAGGCAGTCCCAGAAGCTGGGGGTGTCAGAGGAGTAACAGCTGCTGAGGTTTCTGGTAGGGCACAGGCTCTACCCACTGGCTTCAACACATCTGAGTCAATCGCTTCTTTTATTGTCTCTACCCCTTCCGACACCATCCCTGCAAGACAAGCAGCAGTCAGAAGCTAGAGCACAGCTTCATTCAAAAGGTGCCAGGTAAATCCCAGGCTGGGGAGGGACATGCCCCCTGCCGCAGTGCCCCACAGCTCTTCCATTCCTAGTACCAGTAATACACATGTTTCAAAACTGATGTTCCTCTTTAAAAAGAAAAAAGAAACCAATTTATTGTGAAGTTTGAAGTTACAACTCATTTAGGATCAGGATTACTGTACTCGAAGTCAATTTTAAAGGTAACATATCAAGCAGCGCACATTTGCTGGCAGCCTGAAAGTCTGGAGCACTGGAAGTCCCTGGCTAAGCTCCAACAGTTTGAGTACACTGAAGGGATAAACCAGCTTCTGACAAGGAAAGCTGCTCTACTGGTGCAGAATTCCCCCCCACTCCTCCAACACTTTCACATTAGTTCTTGAAAAAAAGAAGCCTCATCAAGGTTGACAAATCAGCTGGGAATTAGCCAGCAGAGACCTTGCTCTTCTCTTCCACATTTTTTTAATTAACAGTTAACGTGAAAGGCAAAAACCTATTTTAAAACCCTGAAGAACAGGATGACTAGACCAATCAGCTCTGTTTGAGAACCAGAGGAAACACTTCCTTTGCATGACACCTCAGCTCTAAAGCAGAAGTTTTGAGAATCATTTGCATCCAAAATTAAATATCTTAATAACTGCAGGAGAACTAATGCTAGTTTCCTCCTTTTGAGTTTCAATTTTCATGTAAAAGTAGATAGAGAGAAGAAAAATTCCACCTATGTATGCAAGAAGCATTGTTCCCCATTTCCCAGCATTATAAGAACTATAATTCTTACACACACAACACATCTTTAATATCCTAAGTACATAGCTAGGGTATCCCTGTGTTTGGCAGAAAGATACACTAGAGAATAACGGCTATACTTCGCTGCAAATCAAGACACTTAAATATCTATCCCCCCCCCCCAAAAAAAAAAAAGATGGAGAGGAGTGTTTATTTGCTTGCTATGAAGTCACACATTTTAATTGCTGCTTAAAATTGACTTAAACAATCCTACCTTCCTGCTGCATCAACACTGCTGACACTTGACTCAGTTTATTTACTAACAGACTCAAATACTTCATTAAAGAGTAGGACTAGGAACAAAGCAGTCCTTGAAGTGGCTTTCAATACAAGTTCTAGCAGTGAGGGAGATTTGCAGGTTGAGACTCAGCCCAAACTGCTTTCAAAACTGCTATAGGTGGGTGAGAGAGGTGCCCTAAGCAGCATAGCTCACTCTGCAAAAATATCAGGCAATGGGGGGAAACCAAGACGGGCTCCAGGGATCTGCAACAAGGCCACAACGGAGTATCTGCTCATTACTCTTCGGTGATGCCCCCTCCAGGGAGGACCCTTGGGACCCAATTTGACATGCGCTGCATCTGACCATGCAAGCTGGAGCAATGGCTTGAGGGCTCTCTACAGCTCTGGGCCACATCGGAGTTTGGTTCCGTTCCCAGTACTACCTCAGCCTCTATTTGCCAGTGATGCACAAGGTCACTTGTTTTGGACAATGCTGCTAGATCTTACCAAAGCGACATTTTAGAGGTGCACAGATCTACCATATATGGGGAATCTTGAAGACCAGCAAGACAAGTCAAGCCACAAAGGTTTCATAGGCTGGCAGACTCTGTGGGGGAACATCTCCTCAGAGATGCATGGCTGTGCTCATTGCCAGGCCATACAATTTGTAGGAAAGGAATATGCACTAAAAG
Source organism: Apteryx mantelli (assembly GCF_036417845.1). Classification (NCBI taxonomy): domain Eukaryota; kingdom Metazoa; phylum Chordata; class Aves; order Apterygiformes; family Apterygidae; genus Apteryx; species Apteryx mantelli. The sequence continues at coordinate 24,434,299 of NC_089987.1, read as the reverse complement.
GAGAAAGTCTGCAAAGAGAACCAAAAGGCAGCATTTGAAAAAGACCAGAAGGGGGTCATGGCTATACTAGAGGTACCATACCTACACAAGAGGAGGACATAAAAGTACATGGCAGCCCTGCCATGGATATCTCTTAGGAATAAAGTGGCAGCTCCTTAAAGCTAGAAGAAAGAAACACCTTGTTCAACCCACCAGACAAGGGTCTGGTGCTAGAGCCTTTTGTCCCAAGGTAACCTCACTGGAGCTGTATTGCCGCCAAACTACCTAAATCTTGCCCAAATTACAAAGAGCAAACAAGACAAGCTTCAGTGGCCCAGTTCAGATCAGCAGTCCCCACCTCCCTCTCAACAGGCACAAGCACACTTTTTATGTTATTTGCAAGCGGGGGTGGAGGAACTTACTAAAGTTGAAATTGTAGAATGTGGAGGATTACATCAAAAAGCAAACTGAAAACCGGGACATCTGAATTTGACATGTTTGCAGGTTACACCTTTCCCTGAGGTTAAGGAAGTGGTAGAGGAGGATTTGCTTGTATGCATTTCAAAGAGACATTAGCACTTTTCCTGCAGCTGTCCCAGCACCAGTATAATCTATGGTAACATAACATAATAACAAAGAGCAGGATTGGAATGCCCTAGCAGGAGCTGCTGTATACACCCCAAAGTGGCTTTTCATACAGTTTCTTGAATATCAAGTTATTTCCAACCCCCAAGTATAAGAATTTTTCCAGATCTGCAAAGTCCCGAAATTCACTTGTCCTTAAAGCTAGTCATACAGGGGAAAACAGCAGTGAGATTTTTTGTAAATGGAACCAGTGGAAGTTTTTAAATCCCCACCGCAAAACAGTTGGCATTTGGCTCAAAATCCTTCTAAGCTACATCATATTTGTGCAGAAAATTAGCTCAATTTGTAATTGAGGGTGGGAGCAAGGCAAGAAAGTTAAGGGATAAAGACCTGTAGACAAGGCAAATTCAGATATCCTAGTTCTGAACGTGTTTGTTGATGTAGTCTGCTTTAATAAATAAGTTCCTCCATCTTGCAAAGAACAAACTGTGCATCTGCCTACTACTATTGAGGTATGAACTGTAGATCTAAACTGGACCAGTGAGGCTTAAGAATTGGCTTGGTTGCTCTTTAGAGTTTGGGCAAGATACACAGTCTACAGTAACAGTGGCAGAACAACCCCAACAAGACTCCGGGCTACCAAGAATTTACCTCACCTACAGACTGACCAGCTGGCAGAGAAAAGACCATTTGAAGGACAGAGTTTAGGACATTTGCTTCACTTTGGACTTGTATCTCTGAATTTTTACTCTTGGAGGCTTTACAGTGATTAGGTATGGGGAGGTGAATGGCTTGTTTGGATCTCAAGCAATCAAACATTATTGAATAGATTAAGTTTACTAAAGTCCCAGCAGTACTTTTTAAGAAATATTCCCAGCATTAACACACATTTGAGCTGCTGTATGTCTTAAAGAGTTCTTGTTTGCTTGCTTTTTGTTTTTTCTGGGGGCTTAGGTCATGTCTTTTGTTTTACAGACTCTGAGTTAACAGTCTTTTTAACTGTAATGCCACAGCTCAACACTGTCAAAATTGGGCCATGAGTATGTTACTTCTTTCAGCCAAATCCCCAGAAACATCTAAATTATCTTTCATTAAAAACATACTCCACACATGCTCCAGAGGGGTCTGTCATTACTGAATTCCACAGCAGCAGCCAAGATTTGCCCTATGGAGCAGCCAGAACATCACGCTTATTATCTCAAACACAAAGCTGGACTTCACTAATTTTAGACAGAAGTGTGAACATAGGAAAACAGACAACAAGCCACTAGAGTCATTTACAAGGAGAGCATATGCTCAGCACTCAACAGACCCTAAGTCTTCTGAGGCCCAGACCTGTGCGGACATGGAGTCAAGCCAGGTTCAGCTTGGTCAAGAGTGTTACCAGCCAGTACTTGCTTTGTGGCTCACATGGAGAGCTTCATTCAAGGAGAATGGATATCCATGGCATGGCTATTTACTGGCATACATCCCCCAGGAACTACAGACAGGCAGAATGCGACCTTTTTTTTTTTTCCTGCACGAGTGTTAGATGCTCAGACAGAGGCACACTTAAGAAGTCACGACTTTTGAGGCGACCCTTCCTTTTTGCAGAAAAGAGTACAAACACTCAGCTTGCCTCTCCAAAATATCAGAAATCTCATGTGTGGCCATGATGCCTGACAACAGTTGAGCCTGCCTAATTATAGAATTAAAATATTTTGGTGCAGGCGTGAACTAAACAGTTTTCTTTTGACTGATGAAGACTTTAGCTCCATTCGGAGGACACATTAAAGCACTGGATAAAATGTGGCTCTTGATCAGTTCCTCCACAGGGTCAGACATGCTCTAGCAATGCGGATCTCCGACCCTTTCAAGTATCCTCATTCTAGTATTTCAAGCCTGGGTAATTTTCCTAGCCAGGGGTCTCAAGGAATGAGAGCTGTTGAACCGGAATGGCACGTTTCTCCCGCCCCCGCCAAACACATGCACTTTTCTCAATGCGATCTGCATATCTAGCTACAGATTTCCAGAGTCAGCAAAGCTAGGCACAGTCGGCATTGTCTCTGTGTGGTTACACACTGCCTGCCTACAGCCTGGTGCAAGGGGCAGAGACCTGGATTAACAGTTCCATTCTTCTGAAGCAACACAGTTTCAGCACAGGAATCCAGCCATCAAGAAACCTGGGCAACATCTGCTTGAACCTGAAATTAGATTGCATTTGACCTGAAAGTAGACGCTTAATTTCTCTGTGCCTTCATGTTCCCACCTGAAAAATTAATACTAGCTCTCCCACTCATGTTAAACAGCCCCTTCTTGAAACATAACCAAGCTGAAGAAAGCATGCTGGAAGGGGAGAGAGAAAGGGAGGAAAACCCTCAATCCTGCAATTTGCTTCTTGCATCACTTACCAGCACCCGCCTTTGTTGATCTTCAGGTCACATTACATAGCTAGTATTTTCTTATGGCATCTGCTGCTGCTTCCTCTTGCCACAACTATCTTCCTAAAGCCAATCTTCAGCTATGAAAGGCTTATATAGTTATGCATTCTGTTCTCATATATTCCTATTGCATGCACCTATAATGGGCACACCATGAATGTAACGGTGGGAGGCCACCAGCAATCAAATTAACTGAAATTAAAAATCCCTTATACTGGAACTCTGCTCTATAATGACCTAACTTTTCAAAGCAGTGTTGGAACAAAATACCTACAATAAATCCATCTGTAAAGGAAAAGCTAATTTCAAGCCACAAAAATGAAAACCTAAATGTTTCCATGTAGTTTTTGCTATTACCCCAAAGCTCCCCAGTAGACAGCATTTGTCAGTAGTAACTCTTGAGGCCTTTGCTTTCTTCCCACATATCAACCAGGTAATACACAAATATCCAATTCTGCTGTACCTTTAGGAGATGATGTCCCTGAAATTGCCTCTTGGTGGGAGTGCAGAGCGGTGGGATCTGTATGTCCCTCAATAGGTCCTGAAGACAGCGGTCCAAGCTCCAGCTCCTCTTTAATGGATTCCAGTGTTTTTAGGGCCGCAGACTCACCCTCAATCTTTGACCTTTTCCCATCAGAAACACTTCCCTGGTTCACCTCCCCTCCTCGCAAATCCTGTGCTGCAACAGGCTCTGGGTTCAGCACAGAGTTCACTTCACTTTTATGGCCCTGGTTTTCTGCCCGACTTTGTGGGTCCTCACATCTCTCTCCATTCCTGTGTGTTTTGACTTCACTTGAGCCTTCTGTCTGTGCATCAATGTCCACCAAAGAGCTGCTGTTACCTAATTGCTCTGCCACCTGATCACTCTCTGCTGACGGAGAGGTTTGGAGTAGTATGGCTTCTTCAGCTTTCTTAGGCTGACAGGCAGAGACCCCTTGCTCTTTACCCTCTGACAAGAGTCCATCCATAGGAACTTTGACAGAGCAGTAATTATGACTAGTCTGATTCTCTTTTAGAGTCCCCATTTGTTCAATTACTTTGACTTTCTCAGGGTTTTCTCTTCTTCCCAGCTCTAATTCATCTAGTTTTCCTTGGTTCAACAGTTCTGGAGGATTTAATGAAGAACTAACGTTTGCTTCCTGATCACTGCAGCAAGCATGGACTGCTCCTCCATCCACCATGTCCCCTGAAAAAGGGAAGCCTCTCTCCATACCTGTGTCTGAACTCTCAGCTGTGGCGAGCAGTGTGGTGGCCTGGACTGGTGCAACACTTTCACTGACACTCTGGCAAGAAACATCAGAATCTCCCTTCAGTGCACAGTGAGGTCTGGAAGACCCTGTGACAGACACAGGACAGGGATCCATCCTCATCACCTCATTCGGGCACTCTGTCAGTGGTTCTCCGAGTTCTCTCAGTATCACCTCCTCTTTAGCAGCAGCAGCATCTAGAACTGTTTCTGGACTCTGTTCTGATGTTTCAGCACCAGGTTTTCCACTAGAAATATCACTTTCTACCTCCATGCTTCCAGGAGCACCAGTCAGCCGTGCTTTGCAGTCAACACCATCTCCAGCATACATGTCGCTGTAGCTGCACAGTGCATATCGCCAGTCGATTGAGTGTTCGCCATGGGCGACCTGCTCTGCAGGGGATGGATCCTCTGCACTGCTGGCAGGAGACACAGCCACAGGAAAGTGATTGCCCATGCTCCCAGGACCACTTGATTCCAGCTGACCTTCTGGAAACAGTTCACCATGTGCCATCATTTTGTTGCTTTCCAAAGAAACTACATTTTTAAGAACTTCTGTGGAAGAAGTCCTCAGAGTGTCCATTTGACAGTGCTCCTTTTGTGCAAGTGCTGACTGACTTAAATTCTTGGAGTACGTACAGTCTTGAATGATAATAAACCTACGCGTGCCTTTAGATGCATTCACTCTTGTTCTAGGCTGAGTTCTATAATTTAAAGCTAGTGACTGGGTTAAAGAGCCTGTTTGTGGCCCAAACCTGGGCACTGAAACTTCTGTAAGCTCAACGTACTCCCCTTCAAGGTCACTTTGCAAGTTCTCTTGAGGCACCGGACTTGTACACACACCATTGACAATAGTTTCGCTTAATTGCGGAGCTGTGCTGCTAATGACCAAGTTGTCTTGACTCAGACTTTGCTCCTGTAGATCCTGAGATCCTATGTCTGGTGAGCTGCACTCAGCATGGTCCATGGGGTGGCACAAAATTGAAGGTTCTTCTGTAATTTCTGGAGTGATTATATTATTTTCAATTCTTTTTGGTTTATTAATAAATTCAGGATTAACTACTTTCTCCCAGGGAACACGAAATATTTTATCATTAGTGGTTAGTAAACAGTTTTCCAGTGCTATACCCATCCGCTCTCCATTGATAGTACTCAACCATTCCAGAGTAAAAATAGAGGTATAGGAGACTTCTGGAATCACAATTTCTTCTATGTTATGTTTGTCTTTTGCTAAACATTTCAGTACAACTCGCGGAGACTTCTTCAGATAGGGGACCACCTGCAGGTAAAAGTCACCGGGCTTTAAGATTCGCCAGTCAATGGAAGCTAGCTGAACTACAATCTTCTCATGAATACATAAGGGCCAGCCCTCATGACGGAAAAGCAAGCCACAGTACTGAACCTGTGGAGAGAAGAGAAAGCATTTTCAGTATCAGGAACACACCTCACTTCAAGCTTTTGCACAGGAGAGATGAATGCTTCCCTTTCACAGCTTAGCTGCATCAATGGTACAGTAAAACTTAGGATCTTCAGCGATTAGCATAGGGGAGTTTTCCATATTGAGGTGCTTCTCTTTAAAAACCAGCAACAAAAAGGCTACCAACACAAGTCACCAGCATCTCAAAATTCAAATACAAACCAGCCTGCTGCCAGAAGTATTAGCCCTATTTCAAAGATGGGTCAGCACAGACAGGGAGAGGTCTAAGCCTCAGAGTCCCAGGGTATAGAAAACAGGAGTTCCCACTTCCCAGCAGAAAGTGCTCAAGCTCTCCCTTCTTTACCTTATTTATTTTACCTTATCTCTCCTTCTTTACCTTATTTCTGACATGTTAGGACCAAAAGGACTGACTAATAAAACAAAACTTCAGCCTGTAGAGCATCCCTAACCATGTGCCCTTAAAGAAATGCAGACAGCAGCCTGCTTATAACAAACATGCACAAAAACCACTGTTCTCAGCTAAAGACCATCCACAGCCTGAACAGAAGGTGCCCAAATGATCTGCATCATTTCTGTAGCATCTACAGAGAGCTCCAGGTTGCACCAGGTACCAAGCCACCAAAAGGAGCTTATAGATGCAGAAATCTCATTGCACACAATACCTCTAGTCAGCCTGGCACTGCAAAACATCTTGTCTGGTGAAGGCTCTCTAGACTGAGGTCTGCTGGAAGGGAACTAAATTAAGAGCTTTGCCAATGAGGCAAGGCAGAATCAAAATGCTAAGTAAAGCTTGCCTGAGGATTTTCTTCTACTCCCAAATGTGTGCTGCTGGAGTATGCAACATTTCCCACCAGACTTTGGTTAAGCCAAATTAAAGAGCACGGAGCCAGGTAAAAAGCATCACTCATCTGCTGCTATCAAGAGCTTACGCAAGAGAGGTGAAGACAATTTATGTGGGATTCAGCAGCAAGTGGATTGCTGCAACCTACCAGCAAATGGGAGGAGATACTGTCAGGAGAAAGCAGGAGAAAGAAGGCAAAAGATGAGGAAAGCATAGTGAGGCCACTGAGAAAAAGAGCAGCAAGTCCCATCAGCAGGCTGCGGGGAACTACACTGAACATAAAAGGGATTTCCTTCCCTTCGGACAGCTATATGCTCTCGCCCAGCAACCTGTCTCCTATCTCTATATTCACCAACTGCTGCCAGGTTAGGGTACTGCCCAGGAAACAAAACAGCCCACTCCTTGGTGAATGGTGAACTTTGCTGGCATTTCCAAAGTACTTCCCCTCAAACCAAGCACAAGAACACTGCTTCCCAAACTCTCCCCCACCCCTACCTGATTTCAGAAGTTGCACAGAACTGTTCAAGGGGAACTGCAGTACTGTTCTGGCATATGTTTCACCTCGTTACCTGTGCATGTGTCTGAAAGTTCTGTGCACAAACTATATTCACCTGGCCCACATCATACGTGCAGCAAGGGTGTGCGACAATAAAGATCTTTCCATTCTCTCCCCATTATTTAGTTTAAACAGACTGAACTCCTAAGGTGCACTTTCAAAACCTTTAGCTATTCCCCTGGCTCTTCTTGGAATTTCATCCAGTTTACTATCAATATCCTTAACACAACACACTAGCAGACACATCAGTTCCCATACACATAGTTTCCCTCATGCTACTTGATAATGTTTGATATACATAACCAAGTTGTGAACAGGCAGCCCCCAGGTCTTTCTGAGATCTGCTGCTTCCCAATAAGGTGTCTCACCCCAAGACTATCAGCTATACTAGGTGTTCCTTCATTTAAGTCTATTCAACAAATGTTTTGCACCCAGCTTTTCTAGGAATCTGGATCTTGCTCCAGATCAGTGACATTTTTCACTGTTAAGAATTCCCACCAGAGACTGAAACATCTCCCCATTTTAAAATTAATGATCATTTTTGGTTCACATTAGTATCAAAAAAAATTGAAGTGCTAAAGAACTGAGAGCCATTTCTTGCAGAAGCCTGCTAGGCACATACCTGCCCATTGAAGTTTTCTAGCTTATAGTCATGTTTTGAATATTTCAGTTGAGCTGGTTAATTCATTGTCTCCTTCCATGTTTGTGCTAAGAAGTCCTATTACAGACATTCCATTAATTCCCTAGACTCACAAGAGTTGGCCGGAGTGTCCCATTTGCTCTTAAATATTGGCCCAATATTAACTGTCTTCCAGTTCTCTAGAAATCCTTTATCATTCCCGAACACAGAAACACTCATGACATTCCAGACCCATTTTTTTCAAGTAAGGTTTGTAGGCATCTATCAAGACAGTCTCAGGCAACTCCCAATCAAGTAAAAGAACTGAAGTTCCGCTGCTGAATTGATTTGGCTCATGACTATTTAAAACTTAATCACAACTTTACAAAATAAAATTACTTCTTTGAACTTGATTCTGTTTGAGTAAAATAAGATTTAAATTCAGCTATCGCATAAGCCATGACATTAGCCATAATTCATTTTTAGTTCTGTGATTAATTTAATTTTTCTCTGTCACAACAAGGTCTTAGATAGAATCTTCCTGTAATGGATGCAACACTTAAATTAGAAAGCTGTCATCTAGAAACACCAGAGACTTCAGTATTGGCAGCATTAGACTTCAAGCATTTTATCTGGTTTCTTTTACATGGTCACATGGAAGTCTTGACAGAGAAAGCAGTTTATGAATATGCAGTATTCCACAGACCAGACAGAGGAAAGAAGAATGCATTAATTCAAATCTTTTGCCATATAACAGAGAAACCACAGAACTAGAAGGAACCTCCTGGATCCTCAAACATCTTGAAACAACAGGTAATAGCATCAAGTAATTTTTCTTACGTTCATCAAGCTGTAACTGCAGCCCAGCCAGGTTTCTTATCCTCACTCTACCTAGTGTGAAGTTGCTCAGAAGGTTGAAAGCCCACATCATTCTTCAGATTCAATAATTCTCCTTCTCCTCCCTGCAGCTTATTCCCCAGGTGTGTTCTAATGGCTTAAATTTATTAAGCTATGTCACATCACCTTAACACTTTTCTCCCTTGATCATCTCTTAGGCCTGCCTGAAGCACCTCCTTAGCTCAAACATCTTTTCTGCACCTGCTTCACTTTTTCATTGTGCAAAGCATTGCACAAGGTTATGCGTGATGGCACCAGCACTTCCCACCTGTACTGGAAGTATCTCATTCCCTAAAACTAAGATCACACTTGTCTCTTCCACAGTCATGCCCCTTTGGTAACCTAGTCACCTGCTAATCTTTCTTTCCAAACTGATGAGTCCCAGTTCACAGCAGATATTTTTTCTATTACTTTCTAGAGGCATGTGTTTGCACTTTGAGACTACCATTATAACAACTATGAAATACAAAGTTTTACAGCTCATCTTGTGCAATACATTTTTCCTAGTCCTCCTTTCTGTTATTGCTCATGTCTCTCAGACTTGTTCCATCGCAGTTTTCTGTCATCTGCATACTCTTACTTTTTATGCCAAGGCCATACATGAGAAGCATTATCTGTCTCATGACTCTGGACTCCAACTCGTTTTTTTACTTCAGGACAAACATCCTCCTTTTCACCAGTTTGTTACCCATCTTGCAATGCTTACATAAACCTCCACCCCTTTGACACAGTAATTCATTTTCCGTATGATTACACAATAAATCCTTTACAGAAGAAATTAGACAACCAAACATTTCTTTCTAGACAGACAGCTGTTTTGTGAAAAAGGCTAGTCAGACACTACCTACAGACAAAGCAAACTACATGAGAAATCTTATCCAAATTTTAATGAGTTGGTTAATTCTTACCCTGCTCATTGCATGTTGCTGTTGTATGGTCAACTTGTACAACATATTTTATTACTATCCCTGACTTGACCGATTCCGTAAAAATCCCTGTTATCAGAAATTCAGCATTATGTGGCAACTTCTTCCATACTGCAGAATGGAGATTAGCTGGTCCCCTTGTCTTCAGCATACACGTTTCCATTTCAGTCCTGGCAGTTTCATTTCTGTCCTCTCAGCACAATCAGTTGTCCTACTGTTTTATCTATACGCTGTATCACCACTGTACTGACTCTTCCTTTAGTTATCATTTGGGGGGGGCCCTTTAATATTATCTTTATATTCTAATCTTAAACTCAGAGCTGATCCATCTCCTTTTCTTTTTTCTTTTAATTTGAGTTAAAAAACCCTACAACTTAAAACACAATTTGCCTGTACCTCCCTCAAAGTCAAGAGGAGCTAAGCTTTGCAATCTTATCCTTTATGCTTTCTGATCTCTAAGACATGGATTTCTCTACTAGTTAGTGCCTTTCTTACTTAGCATGGCTGAATTTAGCTAACCAAGGCCTCCTCTTACAACACCACACTGTTTACAGAAGTTGCTACAGGCTTCAGCAGAAGTCTCAGGACCTGCTTTGCAGATTTTTCCATCATGCTCACACGGCATTTCAGTCAGTAGAACTTGTATCTCTTGAAGAAGTGCCCAAGCCAAATATTTTGTACATAAGGCTTTAGACAAAAACAATTTGTATTATTTTCCAGAAGAGACTATGCAAGTGCACCTACATCACCTGCCATCAGCCCTTTTTCTGCCTTTAGAGCATTAGAGCATTTCCTAATAGATACTTTGAGGCCACCTACACCCATTTGGGGGGTGGGGGGGGGGGAGGAGGCAGCTAGGAGAGAAACAAAAATGAATTCCTAAACTACTACAAATAGTTTATAAAAGTGCCAAGTGAGAGATGCCATCATCAGAATGAACATAAAGCTGAATTCCATCTGGACCTACCTTACACAAAGAGTTTCTGTTAAAACCTTAATGCACAATATCCCATTTGGGGGCCATTCTTACACTGGCAAACCTAAAATGCAGCCTCATTGCTTAGATGACCTGTTTGCCTACTGACTGACAAACAACAAACGGGAGAAAAATCAATAATAAAACGATCACCAGACCACAATGCAGAACTCGCAGAAGTTCCTGACAAACCTGCAAAGTAACAGTCTAAACTGCAGCAAAAGCTAGACTAAAATCCAAGCTGGAATGTTAAGTCCTTCAGTAGCATAAATGTTTCAGAGTTTTAGAACTTTTAAAGTGGAGCATCCACATGCCTCTCCTGCTCCAAAAAGCACCTTCAAAGGGAAGATTAATTGAAGAGGCTTATTTCAGTTGTTTTAACATTTCACTTTGAGGTTTAAGTATTTGCTCTTCTTATGTTCAATCACTGCCAGAGCCAAATCAAGCCAGTCAGAGGAGTGCCAGGAACAGACACTGTGCACAGCAATGGCAGCCAGGAAGAAAGCTTAGGAAAGAGCTGAGTACTGATGACAAATATGTCACAAAGGTCCTAATTCCTAGAGGATGGCTGGGCTGGATCATATCAGTGGTCCATTTAGCTCTGTATACTGTCTGAAGGCCAGTGGCAATACTTGGTTTCTCACTCGGTGCTAAGAGGAGGAATACTCTTCGGCACACCCCTCCACAAACGTACCTCCAGCAATCAGCTCTTGAGGTTTCCATCCAGACTACTGTTTTTACTATGCCCAGCTGAAGCCTGTGAAGTTGGCTAATACCTTATAAAGCCACTTATATTTTTGTCACTGCAGAAGCTGAGAAAAAGATCTAGCTGTCTCAAGATTTCCTACAGTAATGACGTTTTTTCTTTAGTGCACTTAGGAAGCTTGCCCACGTGGACCAGCTGAATTACAGACTAAGGAGAATGATAGAGGAAACACTGCTTTTTGTTTAGGTGCTATAAAAGGCAGACAAATATTTGGCTAAGCCAAATATTTTGTGCATAAGATTTTAGACAAAAAAAATTGCATTATTTTCCAGAAAAGACTATACAATTTCACTCTACACCACCCACCATCAGCCCTTTTCCTGCCATTAGAATAATTCCTAATAGGTACTTTGAGGCCATTTAAAGAACAAGTAATAAGAAATAGTCCTGTGCTTTCAGACAGTGAAGACAACAGAAGGGGGCCACAGCGGTCTGGGAGGCTTGGGGAAAAGGAGGTGTCCGCAACAAATGAAAGAGAAATAATTTTGAGCAATAAAAATTAGAACAAGCAGACTTCTGAGGAAAACATGGAACAGGCTGGGCCCTCCCATAAAGACATTACAAGGTAACGTACCTAAAGCTCCCTTGTTCTCCCAGTACTGCCAGCTCTAAAAGTGCAAAGTCCTGAGTCAGGGCCAGAAAGGGTCATGAGCAAAGAAGAAAGGCCCAAGGTCTTTGAGAGACCTGTGCCACCTTGCACTCTGCCCCATGCTGCCCATCCTCCCAGACATGTTGTGCTTAATGCAAAATCCCCTAGTACCCCATGCAGAGCAACAGTGGGCTCAGCTGGCCCCTCTGTGCCTTGGGCAGCCCTTTGCTGGAGGCAGCTGCCCCACCACCCTGCTGGCCCTGCACCCCATGGCTCCTCTGACCTTCCTGGGAAGCCAGGGATTGCCAGGCAGGCCCTGAGGCCTCCCCTGTTTCTGGGCCTATGACAGGAAGGTGGCTCTGAGCATGGTTCCTGCCCCAGCACCACCTCCCCACACAAGGCTGTGCCTGTAGGATGGCCTTGCCACACTGGTTTCCCACTCCAAGTGCCTGGTGCAAGAGGCACCACAGTCTGCCCCCCCCCACACAGTCCCCCCCAGCTCCACGCTCCAGGCCAGCCTAGCAGGTTGCCAGCACCCCTGCGCTCACCCTGATTTCTCCCTGCCACAGCCCCCAGCCTTCCTGCCTCACAGCCCCTGCCGCCTGCACCTCTCCCACCACAGCCCCCAGCCCTCCTGCCCCATGGCCCCGCAGGGCCCCTGCCCTCACCTCTCCCACCACAGCCCCCAGCACGCCTGCCCCAGGGCCCCGCAGGGCCCCTGCCCTCACCTCTCCCACCACAGCCCCCAGCACGCCTGCCCCATGGCCCCGCAGAGCCCCCGCCCTCACCTCTCCCACCACAGCCCCCAGCTCTGCCACCTCAGCCTCCTGCTACACAGCTCCTGGCTCAGCCAAGGCCTATCATGCCCATCAAGGCAGCCCCACACTCTGATTGGCTGCTGCAGCCTGAGCTGTCTGCTCATTGGCTGCTGGGACAGCCCAAGCCCCTCCCCACTGTTCCACACCTGTGGCCTCTTCCAGAGCAGGCCTCAGCCCTCCGTGCGGCCATGGCCCTGTGGCCTTGCTGGACCCCAGCCCCACCATTCCCCCTTCCCCCACCAAGCTGACAGAGGAGGGTGCCCAGGGAAGAACAGACCCTTCTCACTGCCCAGCAAAACCCCTCCTTGGTGCCCATCCTCATGGGCCGCCCCCACAGCTATCACCACGGCCTCCAACTTGGGAGAGCAACACCATTGACCAAGCTCCCCCAGAGCAAACGTGGGGCAGAGGACAGTGCCAAGACACAACCTCCAGCCACGGGCCCAGTGCTGCAGCCTGGGCAACGGACTCCTCTCAAATGCCAGACTGCTTTCCAGTTACCACGTCACACGCCCAGGGCATTGCTAGGCACATCAAAGCTTCAGGAAGCCGCAAAGGTCTTGGGGAGTGTGGAAATTGCTACCTTACCTTCCTCTGCCAGATAGGCAGTTTGGGGAATGGCTTGAAACAGCTTGCAATAATTACTGGTTCATACAAACTAAAAGACTTTTGCTTCTTTCAAGGGGAAAACATGCTATGCATCGTCGCATTAGAAATTGCAGCTAGATATACCTATCGAGTAATTCCTATTCTTATGTCCAGTATTTGAGAGAGCACCATGCTACTCATTAGGCATATGTTTTTTTCTTAGATACCCAGAGGTTAAAAAAGAAAAAAAAGAAGGAAAAAAAGTAGAATTAAAAATAGAATCTTAACTATAGCTGACATGGAACTAAATAAAAAGGCCACAGAAGACATACTTTAACATAACTGTAACCCTATGAGATTCAGAAAATTCATTTTGTTCTAGAATAAAAGCTTAGAAAATAAACTTTTCATAAATACCCTGTGTGCAGGTAACAGGCTGCGGCTCCCCCAAAGTCCTCATACATAAACCCTGTGAGCCTGTGCAGGAAAATCGAAAACACAGGGTGACCAGCGGTCAGGGTTTTTTATGTAAATCCATCATATGTGATAGGTGTTTTTCCCCTAGCATTCCAGCTCCTTGAGACAAACGAGTATCTGACTATTCCAGCTTCTATTTATTTTTTTCCTCCTCCCAGAAGTTCCTTGCCCTCCCTCATGAGGAGATCTCTTGAAAAACTGACCACACACATCCTCTAGATTCAAATAAAAAAAGGCTAGAAACAACCCCAGATTTAGGGTTTTTTTTTTTTTTTTTTTTCCAAGTCTTACAAACTTTGAGCCAAGTTTGATGGAGGCATTTGACTCATCGTTTCTAACATTTGAGACTCACAACAGTAAAGCACATTAATCTTGGACTCACTGTGGCAGTAAATGTAACGTGACTCCTTGGGGCTACTGAGTCTTGCAAATGTTCCAGCAGCCATCAAAAGGGAGTGAGAGTTCTGGGAAAAACACCGACTGGCAGCATTTCATCCAGCACGTCCCTCTGCCAGTGGCAGGAGCCTGACAGTTTAATCCATGCTGCCAGGGAACGGCTGGGGTTAGAAGCTACAAGAGTCAGGCATATCCAGCAAATGAGTTGCAAAGGCTTCGCTAAGCCTCCCCTCCAAACCCCTCAAAGCCTTCTGTTTAGTGTTCCTGGTTATGGAAAGTGAGGGCAACACTCCACATCTGATCTCTGCAAGGCAAATTTCGCTAAGAGTTTCTCAAATGTTTCAACATTGTCTGTCTGCCCTCCCACCTATGCTTCCATCACACAAGCACTTTTTGCCAATCCTTTTACATTACTAGAGCAGAAAGAAAGCTCTCCAGGCCTTTTAGAGCCTGGCATACTTACACAGGCATCCTGCTGAATGCACTGCAGGATGTGCTTTGCTGGAATCAGGAAGTCTATGAGGTAGCGCAGTCCATCCCCACGGTACGTCTTCTCCACCACATCAAAAACTTGGCACAGAACAGTGGCTGCGGTAGCCTCAAATGGAGGGTAGAGCACTGATAACGTACTCTGAATGCAACCGTCCAGCGATTCTGAGTCCTGCCAAGAAAGAAAGCATTAGCCGTACCACGGTACGATATGCCCCAGCGCACTGATGAGCCCTAGACCCAGGAGCGCAGCCATATCCGAATGCAGGAGGAGAGAGGATCAAAGGAGCAAACTGCTGTCCTTTTTAGTTTCTTTTGGCACTGGCAATTTCAGGTAAAAAAAGCTCTCTCGAAACGTGAGTGAAGTACTTGCAGAGAGCTGCGCACCGCAGCAAGATTCCCCAGCTTTTGCTTACGCAGCAAGTCATTCTCCTGACTGAGCTGGGTGGGGCTCCTATTAAACCATTACCGCAACACGTGAGTACATGCAAGCGAGAGCGTCATGGGGTGGACAAATCTGCAGGCCCCATGTTTCAGACACCCAGGGCTGGAAATGCCAGCCAGCATTCAGGTACGTTATGTTCCTCAGCAGGCCAAGGGGACTTGCAGAGGCAGCTTCTGAGCAGCTGAGGTTTCTCAGCATGCTTCACTCTATCATTAAAGTCCCCACACAGGATAAACTGCCAGAGATGTTTGGTACCAGGGAGAGCCACTCACCATTGCAATTCCTTATTATTCAGAGCTGTTTAGTTGTTTGCCTCTCATGATAGGCTCACTCCAGGAGCCAGGAAGTTTCTGCAGTGAGAGATGCCTCACAACAGGATCCACAGACTATGTGTGAACATGATTGCCTTTATCGTCTAAGCATGCACATCCATCTGTAGGATTCCCATTTCCTGCTCAATGATTAGAGGTGATGGTTTCACTACTTTCCCCTTCGTTCTCGAGAACATGCCAGCCAGAGCCTGCCCAGGGTGTTAGAACCAATTCCAGTGTCAGAGGCCAAATTCTGATGTACTGCATGGGTGTAAATCAAGAGAGAAGACAGACAGACAAAGAGACAGAAAGACAGAAAAAAATGGTACACATCTGCAGAGAGGATCAGGATCCCTCTGTGCCTTTTTATTTTAGAGGGGACTCCTCCGGTTACCTTAAAGCTAGTGGGAGTGAATTTTGCTACAAAACCAAATTAAAGTTTACTCAGGTGTCTGGCCAGATCCTCATCTGATTTAAATCCACCTCCCTTCACCAGAGACAAGGAAAGCACTTGATCCTCTGGCCCAGAAGCCCTACAGCCTCCTGAAGAACAGAAACAGCTGCATGGACATGCCTGAAAGCATACCTCAGTCCCACAGCAAGATTTGGAGAGAAAGCTAAACAAGGCACATCAGCTTTCCCCGCCAGAAGGGAACGGTAGGATGGAGGGGATCAAAAGGAGGCAGATTGTTTCACTTCTTCCACTGTAAGGGAGCACATGTTTATTGCTCCAGACACCTCTGCCGGCTTTAGAAAGTGCAAGTCTCAGAGCGACCCTACACTGACCTGCAGCCACAGCAGAGAGGGTGCTCCTCACACAAGCCTTCCCATCTCTCACAGCTGCTCAGCTCAATGATCTTTAATTGATCATTTAGAGGGTTGGGGGTTTTTTTAAGCACAGTATAAACACACTGCTCTATTCCAAAGCCTTCCTTAGGACAGCACGCAGGATTGCCCAGGAGGGATAAGGATGCCCAGGCAATGCCTCTACAATCTCTGCCTGCACCAAGCTTGGAAAATGCATGTGACAGGCAAACCATAAACTGCCTGTGGCACAGCTTCATTACTTTTTCTACTGTTTCTCCTGATGTCAGGAAGGCTAAATGGCATTAAGTAACTTTCTCAATTTTTCACAACTGTTCTAAGAGTCCATCTGCCTCCTGCAATAGCCCTCAAGGTCAATGCAACCAGACAAACAGAGGTTAAGGAGTTATTTTTTGTATTGTCAATCCAAGGACTCAAAAAGCAGGAGCCCCAGGTGCAACTCACAAGTGTTAAATGGTAGGACTGAGCATTTAACCCTAATGCTAAATAGGAGGAGGATGAAATTGTTTTAAACAAGCTTCTCTCAACCTAGAAGAGAGCAATATAAAGCCCCAACTTTTATTCTGTTATTTAAAATGGAAGTTGAAGTTCCCAGGCACTTCCTTGACTCCAGGAACAGATCTTCACAGAAAACCTTACACTGAATATTGCGGAGCTTCCAAGAGAAAACTGCCAAGAACTGACAGCCAGTCCACTCTATAAGGCAGCATGTGGCTCTCTGCACAGCCTGGTCAAGACTATCCCCACACAGGGTGCATGGGCAGAGCTCAGCAGAGCTAGGGAAGTATATGAGAAGAGAAAGCAGTCCAATAGGGACTGCGGGATGAGTTACACAGACCCAAGAGGTCAGTTTAAATAAGAAATGTTCCCTGTACACAGTATCCTGGACCTGTTAAAAAAAGGCATGGAGGGGCCTGTAGGGTAGGGAAATGGGTGCCAAGCCCAGCAAAAAGCCTCTCACAGCTGGACATCCAACTAATGTTGCTAAATATTGACATAACACCCAGAATGTTACATGTCCTTACTCCCGTGCACTCTTGTGAAGTGACCAGCAGAGGCCAAATGCAGCCAGCTGAAGGCGTGTGCAGCTCCAGTAACCTCTGTTGACGCCAGCCTTAGACCTGTCCCAGCAAGCATCTTTGCCCTTGTCAGACAGAATTGGTCTTCATGAAGGTGCCCTCCTGGTCAGCACCAAATGCCAAAGAGAGCTCAGCCAAATGCTTGGGCAGTGCCACAGCAGTGTTACAGCTAGTAACATATGAGAACAATTTCCATCTGACCCTCTACAGTCCACAGATTCAAAATCTCAGTCAAAACTGGCTGGACGGTTTCTGTGCTGTGGCTTCTGCCCCTCTGCTTCCTGCCCTGTTTGAGCAAAATTCTTTGAGATGTTAATTTCCCTCCACCTCCCAATGAATTTGCTTGAGTTTACTATTGCAAGCAAAACAAAGAAGTAAAAATATTTGCACATGAGTCACAGTGCATTGCTCTAAGGTTCTCACACCGTTCCTGCTGCCTTAG
Organism: Apteryx mantelli; assembly: GCF_036417845.1. Lineage (NCBI taxonomy): Eukaryota > Metazoa > Chordata > Aves > Apterygiformes > Apterygidae > Apteryx > Apteryx mantelli. Next base: position 24,416,591 of record NC_089987.1, on the reverse strand, counting down.
CAAAGTCTTCACAGCACAATTATTAATATTGGCACCAAATCAAAAATCCTTCATATGGTTAAAATAAATCAAGTCATATATTATCCTGCCTTTAGTGAAATACAGAAAAGAACCATAGCCTGTAGCCATTGTAGAGTTCAGTGCTAAGTGTACTACTTCACACAGTCTTACCTCTCTCTGACTAGAATACACCATGAAGCCAGGACAGCTGTGTGGACTTTGAAGGGACAGAGAGAAGAAGCTTTCAACCCCTAGCATTAATGGAAGGAGGGGATCATTTCACCAATCTCTCTTCTAATCCCACATGAAAAGCCCCAAATATGGGAGCAAACTGACACATTCCCTTGCAATGAGAGTACAAGACCTGTCCTCTTGGACACTGAGGGACCACCAGCATCCTTGGGCCGCTACAAAACAAGGATGCACCCAGTTTTCCTAGTCCTCAAGCTGTCTCCGAGATGTTGTTACCAAGGGCCAAAGAGCTCTCACACATTAGGTGGCTGGCACGGGTACAAAGGGCTTCCTCTGGGTACACATCCTCCTTAGTTGGCACCTTGTCCATAGAGCCCACAGTTGTCCCTGTTCCCCAGATTCCTGCTGGGGCCCTTCCTGACACTGGCTGAATACAGCAGCAACACCACTTTTCAAGTGCTGCCATCCAGGCGTCTCCAAGGGATAGGGCTAACCCAGGTGGAGGGTGAAATCTGGCAGATTCTCTGGAGATCAGAAGACACCTTGAAACACAGAGGGTAAAACAAAGCAGAGCTTGGAGCCCCCAACAGCGGATGGGCCCCTAATCAAGGACTTGTTAAGCCAACTCACTGCCCTGGGGAGGGGGCTGCTGATGTGGGTTAATTAACTTCTCGGATCGCAGAGAGGTCTGAGGAAACTGCCTCAGAAGGGGCTGAAAGAAGCCGCGTGGTCCTGCCATTCAATGCTTGAGTGCAGGCAGACAGCCACATACATCCTGCCTGTGGGCAGTGCCTGCTGCCACACGTGTGAAGGAGCCATGGTTTTGAGGCACAGGACCACACAGGGAACTCATACGAACCAGATCTAAACAGCGAGAGAAGAGGAAGGCCCTCCTGCACCCCAGAGGCTGATAAATCTGAAGTCTAGAACCCATCCTATTTACAAGCCATATCCCTCTTATTTCAAGAAGGGGATGCAATCTGCAGCAGGCATGAGGAGAAACCCCTGTGACCCAGGATGATGAGACAGTGCTCTGAGAGGAGAAGAACAAGCTAAAACTCAGCAAGGAAACGAGGAGAGAGCACTTCTGCCCCTGGCACACTTTCACTCTGCCCCCACGCCAGCCCACGCCTGCCCACACAGTCAGCCTACCACAGTGGCTCCAGAGACCCAGCAGAGCCTGGCACAGGTGCCTCCTGCAGAAAGCAGCCCCCTCCAGGTACGGCACAGCTCAGGCTTCCCTATCTCCAAGAGCACTGTCACATCATCCTAACGGGAAAGGTCCTGGACACTCGCTCCTTTTCAGCCACCAGGCACAAAAATAAACAGGAACACTTTCCAACCAACCCAGAGAACCCCTCCCCAAGCAAAAATGGTCTTGGGACTCAAATGCTTTTTGTAAATAACACAGGAGACCTATAAACTCCAGCACACTGTCACCACTGCCACACATTCACCACATCTCCCAAAGGAGGGACATGCTTTTAAAATAACTCCTCTATAAATCAAGGCACTAAATAAAGCCCAGGTTAAGGTCATGTCCAGACACACCAGTTTTCACTGCTCCCCAGCTGGGAGCTGGCTGTCAGTGCAAAGGATGGAGTGCAGCGATAGGCACAGCAAGGAAAGAGGAAAACCTCATGCTGGGACAGGCTGGGTTTGGTGGGCAGAGTGGGGCAGTACAATGGGAACAACCCAGGATGGTCCCACCTAGGAGGGCAGGGGAGCAGTGAAAGTCAAGAAAGGTTTTACAACTGACAAAAGACTCAGATCTGAATGGGAGCAGAAATCGGTGGGATGCCTCCCACTGATAATGGGAGCCACAGCTGTTGTGGTGAATTGAATACAGCAATAATGTCTATTCTGCCAAAGTTACTCCTTCAAAGCTGGTGGGCTCCTCAGACCTGAGAGCCCCTCTCCCTACCATGAACTACAGCAGAGCCAGGGGAGTTAGAGGAAAGACGAGGCTTCAAGTGCCTGAGCAGAAGCGCTAAGACAGGACTAACAAGCAGGCAGCAGGAAGAGAAGTCTGGGATCACTTACGTCCCTGCCTAAGGGGCATTTCTATCCCTTCTACTGCAAGCAACAGCTGCAGCAAGGGAGAAGAACTTGCCAAGAGGCATCTGATGTAACCAGGAGCTGTTTGGCCTTTTCTAGGTGCACTGATCTAATTTTCTGCCTTCCATTGTGGGCATGGAGAGGGCTACGTAGCAGTTCCAACCACTAGGAGCTCATGCCACGCTACATTTCTTTCTGATTCAGCAATCAACTTCTTCCTGTTTGGGACCTGCTGCTCATGAGCGAAAGCTGAACATTGGAGACCCTTCTGCATGCTTGGAGAACAAGAGTCAGCTTGCCCAGGGAGCAGAGAAAGATCCCCAGGGTTACGTACCTTACACAGGATCAGAATTCCTGTACTCTTGCAGCAGGTGCCAGGATGGCAACACAAATGCCACAGTGACATGGGACAACACAGATCACTACTGGCTGAAGCAGTTCAGGGAAGGGCTGCAATGCTGTTGGACCCACCCTGGCCCACAAAGCCTTGCAGCATTTTCCAGCATTTTCTAGCATTTTCCCTACAACTCACCCAAGTACCTCAGTAAGTAGTCAGTGTCTTGCTCAAGAACACTTGTCTACAAAAAGCTGAGTCTTATTCAAGGAGAACATGAAGAAGAGGCACAGATCTGCTGCTGACAACCAAGAGGCTGTGTGAAGGCTCCTTAAATCTACTGTGAGCATGGCGAGGCCAGAATCTAGTTGCCTGGCTAGCCCATGACTTAGAGCAGACTATGCTCCTTTCTAGCAGCTGGACTGGCCCATATAACATGCTGAAGTTTCATCTTGCAGCAGAAATTTAGCAGAAGGATCTGCAACTCTGTTCTGAAAAACATCTCATCTAGACACCCATCTGAATGGCCAAAGTATGAAACTACATATCCCAACATGCCCCAGTCAAATCTGATGCTTACCATTGCTTGGCAAAGTGAGGAGCATAATGAGGCTGTGGAGCAGAGCCCAGAAATGCTGGGAGTGAGCACGGCCCATGGTACACCCGGCTCTGAGTCACAGCCTCTGTCTCAGCTCCTGCTCAGACAGCAAGGAGGCCTTGCCAGGAGCTCTCACAACTTTGCCCTCGTTCTGCCAGCTTCTCAGAGCCTAGCTGCATCCTGCATGCACTGATTTTCTTCCCCTCCTGCCCAGGTGCTGAAGGACAGAACAAATGGAGGACAGAGACCAACACAGTCAACAACGGGAGGAAAAAAAACAACAAAACCCCCCCCCAACCCTTGCACCTCCAAAAACTGAGAAATAGAAAATACAGAGAAACTGGGAAGAGGCACAGCTCCAAGCATCTCCAGTGCAGTGCCCAGCCATGGCCCCAAGCCAGCTTTGGGACTGGGGGAAAGGCACACAAAATAGGCACTGAGCAGGACTGGGTTAGCAGGTCCCTCCACCAGCAAAAGCTGCTGCATCGCTTGGCTGCGGCTGCTCAGCTCTCAGCTGACGAGAGAAACCTCTTTTCCAGTAAAAATAGACATCTGGGCTTTCCACAAACCCTTTCCACTTTCTGACACAAAGCTTAAAGCCAGGCTGTTTTTCCTTTAAAAATGAGAAGTTTCTCTGTTCAAAAGGGTCTTTGGCTAAAAACAAAGTTTGTTTTTCTGACAAAAATTTGAGATTTCCCACTTCATTTCTGCAGGGAGGAGAACTCTCCCATCCCCATTTCCTGAGCTGCTCTAATCACAGCGGCAATGAGTTCAAGAGAGAAAAATCTTCCCAGAACAAGTGCCAGCTCCCCCCTCTGCTGTTCGCTCTGAGGCTCAGGGGGAGGCCGGGAGGAGGGCGCCTGGCTTCAGCACCCTGCCTGCCACTGGATGTTTTTGTTAAAATAATACACTATTAAGTACTGTAGTTACAGAGGTAGGCTCTCAAACTGCCATAATTACACCGCCTTCCTGTGCGATAACTAGGAACGGCTGGCTCTACCTGCTCTTTGGGCTATTGTTTCAGGCTTTTCAGGGAGAAAAGCACAGCACTCGGTTCCATTTGGAAGGAAAGTGTCTGCAGCCCCACACAGGCCTGCTTTCTTGGGCTGCACCTCAGTGAGGTGCATTCTGCATGCTATCACAGGAGCGCTTGTGCAGGGCACAGCCACCGCCCAGCTCCGCTTCCCTGCTGCCAGGAAGGCTCTGCAGCCTGTGGATAAACCAGCTCCTACAGCACTGCAAGAATTGGCGCTCCATAGACGGAGCTCGGAGAATCATTTCCAGATGCCTCCCTCTGCTCCCCCAGCCTTTCTCTGGGCTGACGCAGCTGCGGCAGCCAAAGCAGCTCCTACTGGGCAGTGTGCGGGATTATCATTCCAGGCACTGCAGGAAAACAAGCGCTTGGAAGCGATTAACTCGTGATCTCTCATTTAATTAAACAAAGGGAAAAATGATGTATTTGCTTTTCAGCTCCGAGGTCCCACTTCTGTGTGTGCCACAGGTCTAGACATGCTCAGTGTGTGCAAGGCAGGCCCAAAGCTGGGTGACCATTTCTGCAGCCCAAGGAATGTCTTCACTCAAGGGGACATCTCAGATGGCTTTGAAAGCCAAGCGTGACTTCCTGCAAACCTCAAGGTTTGAAGCTAGCATCTGGCATGGGGCTTCACCAATGCTGTTCTCATGCCAAGGCAAAAGGCAGGCAATAGCCCCGTGGCAGATAAGCAGAGGATAGAGGTAACCTGGTAAAGGCAGTGACATCCATGGCTCCGTACCATGCTCCAAGTGGCCAGAAACAGCCATTAGCACATGGCAACATGTCCAGCAATGGATAGCTGCCTGGGCATGCCCCCCAGCCTGAGACCTCTATGGCCAAGAAGGATGTTATGTGGCTCTGATACAGCAACACAAGAATCAAACTTGCTCTTAAGGTACCCAAAGCACAATGTTCATCCTTCCCAAAGGCATATGCTCTTGCAGCCCTTTGGAGAGGGAAGTCCATTCACCTGGAGAACTGGGGCCCTTCCACAGCCCTTCCCTAGCATGCACCCCCAAGGTGAGTCAGAGACATATGGCTCCTCAGGTAGTCTGAGCTGCAGAGAGCTTGCTATCTCCACACCTGGCCCTGGGGAGCTATGATCCCCAGCCAGGATCTGACAGTATGACCAAACACTGCTCCCAAAACAAAATAGCATCACATGCATTCAGACACAGCAGTCCAGAAACTAGCACCTCTCCTCACTTGAGCTCTATCTTCATGTTACTCTTATCTACCCTTTCTTTTAGGTTTTGATACTCCAGGTTCTCCAGAGCAGGGCCTATGCCTTTCTCATTTGTCTATGCAATACCCAACACATCAGAAAAGCTGCTGAACAGACAAGAGAGGTCAAACTGGGGATGAAACACAGACCTACAAACAGAGAAAATCATCTTCTAGCCAGAGGGAAGCAGAACTGGGAAAGGGAGAAAAGCCTTTTCTTGTGGGGATGTAGCTCATTGATAATGGAGCCCTCAATGAGCTGAGCATCTGCAGCTATGCTTCAAGATGGCTCAGGCTCTGGAGGAGTCATAGAAGGCAGGAATCAGGGGCTGTACTGCACATCAGGTCTGGGAAGGGAATGGCTGAGAGCAAGAGTCATTCTCAGACCTGTGCCATGTGGTCAGAGGCCTTCCTCATGTACCCAAGGAATGGTCCTCTCTGCTATGGAGAACAGTCTCACTCCTGCTATGTGGAGCTTGCTTTCTCCCTGCGCAAAGGGTCTCTGGCCCATTCCAGTGCTCCTCGCTTAGATCTCACTCAGCTAGGCCCTTGCAGCTCCACCAAAAAACACCTTTGATTCCACCAAGCAGTCAGAACTTCATCTCAGCCCTGGTCTCAGACACCTCAGACATCCTCCTGAGAGGCTTGCTGTGAGTGACATGATCCTTGCAGTCTTGTTCAGAGCAGGGAAGAAGCCCCTGCTCCCAAAGGCCTGTTGTTTTCTATTAGCAATGGATCAGGGAGATGATATAGGAGTTTAAAGAGCATCTGAAAGAACAGTTGAAAGCTCTGTCCTTACAGAAACATGTTCCAGCTGAAACAAAGGCTTGCAAATGGATGAGAGAACTTTATATAAAACACCATCCTACAGCTGGGGACCGGCTTACTTTGGTTTAGTTTAATCAAGGGATTAAGTCACTTAATCTGAAATAAGTGTTTAAGCACAGATTTTTTTTTCAATATTATTGGCAAAATCTAACCATGCAATTAATTAACAAAGCTGTATCAGTGTGATACAAAGCCTTGGGTACTTTTAAACCCTCTTCCCAGGAACAGCAACTCATGCTAGGAGAGTGTAAGGGCTCAGTTGCTGTGATTTCATTGCCCAGGGTTGGCTGCATACACCTCCCCACCACCTCAAGATCACCCCAGGGCAGCGCTACCCCCCTTTTCACTCCCACTACCAGGCTCTAAGGGTTCCCCTGGCTTGTGCAGTAATGGTCTAGCCACAGCACTGTATGCCATGGTCCAGCCATAGATCTCCACATTCAAAGTTTCATGTTCTTACAGCAGACTCGGACACTGGGACAGGATAAGAGTTGCTAAATCCAATCAATATATCACTGACCTAACCAAGAATTTCCCAGTGCACTTCTACTTTCTTAACAGGGCTTGTATCAGATGCACTAAAAATCTTTCTCTCTGCTACCTTATAGAAGAAATTGCTTGAGCTCAATTTCATCTTAGTATTAGTTACAGCACTTGCTCCACTCCTAGCTTTAGGCTTTGTCATCAGTTTGGCAAACAAGCCTGAGCAATGGCATCTTGTACCCCTTAATGCTTGTGTTTAATACCTACAGAATAACAGGGCAAACTAGGCAGAATGAAAGATTTGTTTATACCAGTCATCTGTAAAATAGCCTGGGTAAATTCTCAGCCAAATGGGTCAACTCATTTTAATGCCTTTTAGCCAGAGGCATTAGACCAACACCTTGTGCTCAGACACCCATCTGGGAGCATCTTGCAACAGATGGGCAGCCTCCTGTGCTCAAAGAGAAAAATGATAATCCTCCAGCAGGACAGCTGATGAACACTAGGAATTCTGTCTTCACAGGGTCAGCATTTAGACTGTTATTTGTGTGCCAGTGTTACATGCGTTCTCTGCTTAAGCCTGTAGCCAGACCACATTCAAATCACACCACTCCCTCTGCATGATGCATGAGCCACTGGGACAAACTCCCAAGAGGATTGGTGGATTTTCCATCTCTTGTAACCTCCATAATCAAGAGCGGATGCCTTTGAGAAAAGAACATGCTTTAGTTAAACAAGAGCTCCCAGACTCAGTGTGGGAGCTAGAAGATACTTCATGGTCTCAGCATCCTGTAACAGATGAGCTATAGCTCCTTCTGGTCTTAAACACTCTGTTACTCTTAAACACTCTCACGAAATGAGTCCTGCTACATTAAGGGAGAAAGAAAACAACTCCGAAGCCAGAATAGCAATTTCAGGAGGGACCAGCTGATCACATGAGAAAACAGTGAGTGCAGAAGGGCCCTTCCTTGAAGGAGCACATCCCTGCAGATCTTTGACATGAGATACGAGCCAGCAGCAGCAGTCAGATGCCAGTGTGCATCTCATTTCTGAGGGATAGGCTGTAAAGAAGGATGAGTCAGAAGGACCAAGCAGGCAGCCTGGAGATGGCCATGGCTCTGTCAGCTCAGCCTTGAGCCACAGCAAGGAGCACCAATCTATGCCCAGCACAGAGCAGCACTCCTAGGAACAGAGACCCAGGCATGCTTTAACACGCTGCAGTTGGTGTCACCCCAACTGGGTGCTCCTTCAGTTGTGCCCAGCTTGGACCATAGCTGTGGCCCATGTCTGAGCACAGATGTCTTGGTGCTCAAGGGCCTTAAGCATCAGCTGGTGTCATGCTCCACAGGACTTCTCCATTCAGATCAGATGCTACTTCCTGACCTGTCCTGCAGGCTCTGGATCCTTGGAGCTTGCTGGGGAACAGACACACAAGCGTTCAGTCATAAGCTCAAACTCTACAACCCCCAAGTAGCTGAGCCTGGGACTTACGGTTGGATGAAAACATTTTCCCTATATTCAGATACAGCATCTGATGTACACCCCTTGGAAAGCTAAGCAAATCAGTCATAAATTTAGTGGATTGCTTTCACTAAACTCCCAAGTTAGAAAGAAGTAAACACAGGCCTTTTAAAGTTACTCCCTTTATGGCTTTTTTTCAAACAGAAAAGTCTCACGTGTCCCATTATTTCCATACATATCAAAGGAGGGTGGAGATTTAACTAATGATTTCTAAAAGACATCTTTGTGCACAGAAGGGATGTATGCCAAAACGTGGGTGGTTATAAGCCCAAACACAAAGGGGAATACATCCACAGGCATTTTTTCCCCTTGATCCATTAACGGGTCTGCATACCAGCCTCCTGAGCATATGAGAAGGACCCTGTTCAAAAGGTAAATGTATTCAGAAAGATGACAACGGCTAGCAAATAATCCACATCTATTAACCATGTTTGAGGCTCAGCAGTGCTAGGTTTTTCTGAGAAGTAGCTGAGATTTGACAGGCAGCCTCCTAAAGGAGAAGCCTGCTCAGGAAAACTCGTAACCATCTCCTGCAAACACTCTGCCACACCTATCCAAGGCTGCAAAGCTCAAGGCAGACACCTAGCTCAGTCCACCAGAACTCCTTTGGCTTTCCTTCCCCATGCCATGCAAAAAAACATCCAGCCACTGCATTACATCCTATGGGGTGACCATGAGGGCTCCCTTCTACTGCATGCACCAACATACAGAAGGAACACACACAGCAGCCTCCTGAGAGTTTCCCAGAGCTCCACAACTCCTGTCAGTCTCAATTTCTTTTCAGCTGAACCATTTGATTCCACTTAGATCAACAGCTGATTGCACCAGCTAGAGCAAGGGGTTCACCCTGGGCATCCCAGACACCCCAGACTGATAGCAGGATGGTAAATTTGTGTAGACAGAAAGACTTTCAGATTCATTTTGTGCTCCCTTGATCTTGGGAGATTCAGCTTGGTGTCCAGTGATGCAAAAATCGCAGTTCCAGAGCTCTCTGCTGGACAAGGTGAAAGCCCATGAAACCAGCCAAGAGCACTTACCACAAGAGAGGCTCCATTTCTTGTCCTCTTTATTGAAAGACTGGGCCAGCCAACAGGGATGAAGCACACTGTGAAGCAGAGAGGTACTGTCATGCCAGGACTCAGCCCCAAACCCTCCGGGGCGCCTCCATTCACTTATCTGGATTGCAAGCCAGACAGCATGAATGTTGTCGAAAACACAGCACAGAGTGTCCTTGCTTCCAAGCACAGCACGGTAGGCTGTCCTTGCTTTTTACCACTCTCTGCTTAGCGATGCCTCAGATCCTGGTACAACTACTCACTTTTCCAGCTCTTGGATACATTGAGCTTTTCAGGACACGAGCAGTGGGTTCCCTCATGTGTAGGCAACCAGGATTAGGAACAAAGCTCTCTGATCTACTGAGTGCCCACAGATGGGTTGAGTCCATGGCTTCTCCAGAAACTTGACTGCTGCCTTGACTTCCTGCATGCTGTGTTACAACAGAGGTTTTTCCTGTACTTCAGTATGAAGTGGGCCTGTAGTTCCTCTGCTTGTGACTTCCAGCTAGCCTGACAGACTCATAACCAGCACTGATGCTCAGTTTTAGGCTGCACCCACATTCTACAGCATAGTTCAGTTTGGTGCAGCTGCACAGTCTCAGACAGGGTTATGTTGGAGGAGAGGCTACAAATTTAGGCTATGGGGGGGCCAGGAGGCTGTGCTCCAGTATTTAGGAACAAACATGCTAGCTGGCTGTCTCTTCTGAAGCGATGAGCAGTGAGACACTCACAAGGCTCTTGCCTACACTGCAATCTGCACTGCTAACTTCACACCATGGAGCAGGATGCTTAGAGCAAGAACTGGAATTTCAGGCAGATGCTCCTTTACAAGGACAGATGGGATACCTTTCCAAAGAAGTTTTCATAACCAAAATGATGATAAGCAGGATGACTTTTTGAAGAGCTCCAGGAGATCATTTTTAGCAATGGCCTATCCTTTACATACTCACAGAAAAGATTTACAGTTCAATACAGCAGCAAAGGCAATGCTATTCACTCTCATACATGCCTCCTGAGCACTTATCTCCCGAGGGCTTATTTGGAAAGCCAGCATCTCTAGCACATAGAGCCTATGACTGCTAAAGCAGTCCTGCCTCCACAGTGCATATTACAGACCCAATGGGACAGCTTAGACAGTAACCAGAAGTGCTCCCCCACCTTGATGTGCAGAGCTTGAGCCACATGCATGCCTCCGTGCTGCATTTGAAAGCCAGCATTAGGCCAGACAGTTATGCTGTGGGATGTTGCTTTTCAGAAAAGAAGCACTGAGGGTCAGTGCATTTCTCCTCAGAAACCTGCTGTGTCTCACCCACAAGCCACTTGCTGTCCTGCTTTCCCACCTGTGACTAGAACATGCTAGGCGATTTCTGGGCAGAGATACATAGACACATCTGGCCTGTCACCTGCATTTACCCATTGTTTTTATTGTTACGAGTAGCAAATTCACCTGCCCAGCTTTTTCAGCAAGAAGCTGGGCATTAAACACACAAATTGTCACCCTTCTCACCCCAGAGAAGATGCTTTCAAACCACTTCTGGCCTTTGTATGTGTTCCAACATCTTGCTCATTGCTTTGGCATAGAAATAAAAGAAGATCCACGATGCTTAAAGCTTTTTGTGATTCCCAGACTTATTTCCTTCCCACCCCAGAAGATGATGCAACTGGAGGACAACAGAAAGATTATCTTTTCTGTTGAAACACATCCTCTCTCCTGCCAGCCTGGAGGTGCCATGTGAACTTGTGTGCAGGAAGACACCAGCATTTGCAGGTCTTGCAATACACTCTCTACTTTCTGGTGCTGTGTGATGCTCAGAGACTTGGAGCATGCCACTATATGAGAGAAACAGCCCAGGCAAGTCCTTGCGCTTTCAATCAACTCTGTTCTCCATGTCAGCATCTCGCATTTGCTCTACCTCTTCAACCACCTCATGCAAATAGCTCCGAAGTGCAGCTGCACCAACAAAAGCAGTAAGAGACTTTCCAAGCTCCCCCAAAGGAAATATCACATCCTCAGCATTCAGTCTGCTTTATAGGCAAGGAACTGTGGTGCAGAGATATTAAGGGGTTTGTCCACCATCATGTAGGTCCATGTGGGAGCTGAACTGCTGTCCAAGCCCTGGAGCGCTGCTTGGCCTTCAGCCTTCACTGGTTATTCCCAGCATGTCAGGGCCTATGCCTGTTCCTGCAGCTAAGCCTGGACTGGAACTTCCACGAGGAAAGGTGCCTTCATGCAGATGAGTCGGAAGGTAGGTCTGCCACATGGCTGAAGAGGGGATGACAAGAGAGACTACACAACCGTTCTGGGTCCTAGGATTTATTGCGCCATTGAAGCTTCGTACTCCTGCCTTTGCACGGAAGAGGGCTCCTGTGGCCAAGGGGGCCTGGAGAGAAATAAGTATGCTGGGTCTCAGCTCAACTCTGCTAATTCAACCCAAGCAAAATACCATCTAAGTCACAGCAATTACTCTCACCACCTGCTAGATGGAGAAGGTTTAGTTCATGTATCCACAATCTAGCTGGAAATGCAGGAGAAAGCTTCCTTCCCTACTGCAGCCTTTTGCCAGGAGCAGCTGAGAACTGGCCACTGATCCAGATGCACAGATGTGGGAGCCTTGCTGTACTCATGCACTGGCTCCACAGTGCCACAGCTACCTTTGAAGGGCAGCAGCAATCACCCAAGCAAGGGTGGAAAAGCAGGCCCAGGCTCTCTGACCAGCTGCTGTGGTTTGAGGAACGCCCCAGAGAGGAGGTTGTCCCTCACAATTTGGGGACAGAGGCTGGGAACCAGACTCCATCACAGTGCAGTGGAGGAGCAGGACTATTGCTAGCTTCTCCTCTGACCAACCCATCCAGGAGCACAGCCTTTCACACTTGCCTGAGTGGAAATGGTTCCTCAACAGAAGCAAAGCTGGGACGCACTGTGGTCTGGCCATACATCCTGACCATCTCCTGTGCCCCATCCAGCAGCAGGCACCAGGTGAGGGGAAGCCCACTCCCTCTCCCATGGAGGGAAAATCCCTACTGGGGAACATGAGCAAATCCCTGCGATGAAAGCCACTATGTGACCAGCAGCGTAGACAGGACACTAGCCAGGCTCCTGCCGTGCTCATGCTATGAGGCTTCACAGCTGCACAAGTCAATTCTAGTGGAAGTGGGCTACTTTGACCACATAACATATTACACATTAACACAAGACAAACACATTTTACATATTTGGTGCTTTAGGCATCCTCCAGCTGCAGCAACTCTACATACCCATACATGCACTAGAGCCTTCCTGACACCGAAGTATGACAGACAGTGATTGTACACTGCCAAGAGGAATCACCTGCCTCATATGAAGCTGGACAGCAGTCAGTTGCTCTCTGCTGGAACCCAAAACCAAGCACTATGATAGATCTCCATCAGGAGCCAAGCCTTCGAAAGGCCATGGGGAAATCCCATGCAAGCCAACAAACTGACCCACAGTCACGTAGATCCAAATCTTTTACCAGTGGAGTTTGTTTGATTCACTGGGACATGGAAAACTCAGCTCAAACAGAACAGTCCAGAGCTGCGATCACACCTCAGCTGCTCACAGATTACCCCTCTGGCAGGCCTTTCTATGCCTACCTAGGGCTTGAGAACAGCTGCCTGTCATGGACTGCTGGTGTCAGCAGTGTGACCAGCACCCATTGCATGGTCTGCATTCTCCCTGTGGCCAGCTTGGCCTCTGGTTCCCACCCTTGACATCTGGAAAACCTGAACAGAGCACCCAAGAGGTGCAGGGTTTCCTCCAGTGCCTTCCCTCACATGTGGTTCCCCCTCAGCAGTAATATACCTGCATGATCCTTGCAGACCTGTGACCCACCATGGCACCTGGGCTTGCCACAGCACTGCTGTGCAGAAAGGCCCCTCCTTCAGAGGTCTTATGCATCACACATTAGAATAAGGTGAAGGACCTGGGCTGGGAATGAAGAATTTTGGGAATCAGAATGTCACTTCAAGCTCACAGAAATGTGGAATAACAGCAGCTGGTCTCTGCTGCAGGCACTAGGCCTCCCTGAGCAGAGTTTTACAAGCCCTACTCCAGCCCCCATGGTGAAATGCAGGCCACCGGTCTGCAAAGGATGGCATCCACCCTGCAGAGTCCTGTTGGTGCTTTCCCTTTATTTTAACTTCTTACAATATCCAGCATAGACCAAAAATTTATGAGAACACAGTAGGCATAGGGTGAGGGAAGGAGCTCCCCTGACTAGGATGGACACAAGCAGGACAGGAGAGGCACAGCACACCACTGCTCAGACACAGGCACAGAGGGTACAGAGTGCCACAGGGTCCTCAGCAGAGGAGCTGGAGGGTGGCAAAGGAAAGAGACATGGATCCATGAGTTTAATTCAGGTTGCAGAAGCCAAGAGTTGGACAACTTGTCTTTCAGTAATATCTGAGCTTCTCCAAGCACCTGAGCCCAGAAGCTGGACTTTTAAGAAAGAGCAAATTACTACCAGACACACCAGAAATGCAAGCCATTTGTCCTCCTCATGGACTTTGTTCCCTCTACCATAGAGAAGCAGCTTGTAATTTATCTCTGGTTATAGCAGCAGGCCAACATTGCACTGAATCCTTCTGCTCAAGGGATACAGTAGGGAATCTTGGGGAATAGACCTGCTGAAGCCCAAGGAAGGTTGGAGCCCTGGAGGACAAACTCATACACTGCTGCCCCGAGCTAAACACTGTACAGATATGGCAGGACACAGCTCCTGCTGCACCTCACATGGGGAGGCAAGGCTTGGGAACAACCATTCCTGGTACAGCAGGACGTGTTCAGGAGAAGATTTAGGGCTGCCAAAGTGTGGATTGTTCAGGCACCAGGAGCCTACTGAGCCTAGGAACAAACTATCAGAACTCAGGCTGGTACTTGGTGGGCTCTCCCCAAAGGGCTCGTGATCCCTCCAGCCTCTGCCACCCCAGGGCTGGGCACCTCCATTTACATAGCAGTGCTAATGTGGCTGGGCAAAGGGACTGGCCGAGAGCCACCCCAGAAACATGGGATGCTCTACTACCCAGCTGCACTCCCCCCTCCCAGAGCTACATCTCCACATGCAGAGCCTGGCACTGAAGGGAAAAGACCCCTGCCTAGCTCTGGGCATTTCTTCTAACCTCAGGATACCAACCATGAGCAGGAGAGAAGGAGCAGAGACTCACCCCCCTCAACCTGGGCTCTGCAAGGGGGAAATGCCCATGACACAGCACAGCTCGCCAGCCCCTGTGTGGGTCTGGTGAGGGGCAGGAGGAGAGCCCAGCATCTGGGCAGCTCAGGAGACAGGGCCCCAGCTGGTGTGCTTCATCCCAGCTGTGCCCCTGACAGAAGCCCCAAGGGGGATCAATGCCAACAAGAGCCCTCTACCCCTGCAGCCACCACTGCACCCCAGAGAGACAGGGCTGGCACCCAAGGCTATTGTTTGCCATCTGAGTAACGGGAAGTGCAAAGAAGAGCTGGGTTCCCAATTGGCTGCCTTGCCTTAGTGCTGTGCACTGGCTCCAGGCAGGCTGCCCTGATAGGAGCTCTGTCCCGCACAGCCCTGTTCATGCCCAGGGTGAGAGCCCTTTGCAAAGATTTCCTTACCATGTTCCTGGCCTCCTTTATTCCCTCTCACTTCCAAAGGCAGCGGTTTTTCTCTTTTTCCTCCATGTGTGCGATGGGGCGTCTCCTCTCCCCTCCGACGTGAACCACCGAAGCACTTTGAGTTCTGGACTGTAATCCAAGCCCTCACCGCCCCCAGCACAGCTCCAACTAATCTAACTCATGACACTACCGGGGCTGAGCAGGGGACCTCAAAGGTTTCTCTGACAGCCAACTCCAGCACTAGACAGTGCAAGGGGCACAGTGAGTGCGAGGTGCTGTGATCCCCAGCCCCACAGGGACCTTACAGACGCAAGGACACAGGCAGAGCCAGCAACACTTGCAGGCTGCTTATTACGGCATCGCTGCTATCTGTGTACCTCAGAGTGCATCTGGCTCTCCTCACAGACCTGCTTAATACAGCTGCTCTGTGGCCAGGAGCTGCCTTCGCCCAGGAAGATCTGAAGAGTTGCTAGAGGAGAGCAAGCACACGGCAGACATCCCAAGAAGGTCTCCAGCTTCCCCGAGTGGTTTTCAGCAAAATTCTCCCTCCTCTTGCTTTTTTCTAAGTCCAGGGAAGTTTCCCCCGCTCTGCGAGATCCTGAGGAAACACTGCAGGTTAAGCAAAACCCCGAGAAATAAGAAAACAGTACTCAGAAATACTGTTTTCCTAACTTCTGGAAAGAAAACAGAGAGGCAGTGACCGCTTCAGGCAACAGCAACAAACTGCATTGGTAGAGGCTAGATGTGGAGACCTCACCCCCTCCCAAAGGAGGAAGTAATTTAACATGGCAAGTTTCTCCACCCCTCATTAATTGTTTAAGATGGCCAGGGGCCAAAATACTGCTGGAGCAGTGGGGAAGGTCACCAAACAGGCAGGCAACAGCCTACAGAAATGACAACGGGAAAGGGCAGAGTCACAGAGGGATAGAGGGAGTGGAGAGGCAGGTGCCTCGGGGCATCCCAGGATCTGTTGACACACAAAGGCTTTGTATAATGGGGTGGAGGGGGGGGGAGGGAAATGATACACAGGCAAAAGCCTTGAGCCCCTGACATGAGGTGCAGGGCCTGGCAGCAGAAGTTGCAAGGAGTCCCCAGCCTAAGCCAGGCTGTCTGTGGTCTCTGCAGCCTCGGTGGGGACTGACCCTCCGTTGAAGAGGCCACTGTGCTGGTAACTGGCTGCTGTCCCTCTTCTGGTGAAGGTCACACAAACCAACCCATCCCAAGAAGAAGGGGAGGAAGGGCAGCTCAGGCAGGACAAAAGGACCTGCAGAAAGGGGAAAGCTCTCCGAGGTCTGCCCAGAGGAGGGTACCCATAGGAATGGACTCAGCAGACTGGGATGGAGCACACAGCAGTTGCTTCGGCAGGTGACTGCCATCAAACGCCTTAGCACAACGGGCAGGCCCCCACTACCCTCCTGAGCCCTTCTCCACAGGGTCAGCAGCAGAGTCCAAGGGCCAGTCTGTCTCAATAACACATTCAGATACTTCTCCCTCAAGGAGAGGCAGGAGCAGGTGGCTCCAAAACACATTAGACACAATGGCCTCATCCACCAAATGAGGGTTCAAACAGTGCCAAAGCTGACACTTCAATGGTACTAGCCATTTGATGTGCTGCTGTGCCTCCTATGAGCAGCAAGGAAGTCCTGCAGGGACACAATAATGTTTTCCTTGACCAGAAAGGGTCAGGATGTTCTACTAAAAAGGGATATGACATTGCCAGTGAATCAGAGCAGAACAGCTGTCCCCCTGTTCGACACTTGACTCGGAAACAGTCCTTCCCTGAAGAGGCTTCTCCATGGCTTTTGTCAGCTAAGTGTCTTCCCCTACAGTAGCAGGGCATTGCTTTTTCCCCACTGCAGCTTAACAGTAAGGATCTCCAGCCCATGTCAGGCGAGATCAGTTGATGCTACCACATCAGATGAAGGAGAGCATCTCTGCAGATGCAGAAGGTGTTAACTCACCCAGCACAGACACTATCCAGTTGTTGTCATCTGTAGCTACTGAAGGAATTTGTGGTCCTTATCCATGTATGCAAAGGAGAGCCTTTCTTTTCCAGTCATATTCATAGCAGGAGAATGAGGAGCCTGGCATGCTTCCCCAGCAGAGCCTCCAAGCATAGATTTTTACCTTCTGCACAAGGCTACGTTTACAAAGTAGCTTTGCCCTTCATTTATTTCCCAAACATCTCACAGCTCACAAACACAGCTACACCTTTGCAACATCCTCCTGTGGATACTGGGAGATTTTCCACAGACTACCCTTCCCCTTGAAGAAAGGAAACACACAGAGCAATGTCCCTCCAAAGCTACGCATAGCACACAGCTGGCTTGCACGATCAGAGGTAGTGAGCTATTTTGGCTGGAGTCATGGCCCCAGCCACAGAGTAAAAGGAGGCAGAGTAGATCCACCGCACCTCTCGTTGCCAGATGTTTTATGGAAATTTCCTTGCTTTGGCCTTCAACTGCAGCATTTCATGCAGGTTTCCTCTCAGGAAGCCATGGCAACGCAGGGCTAACCCCAGCTCCCTTCATGTGTCTATTTTTAGTCAGCAAACAGGTCTCTACAATTATCCTAGGGTTTGAAGAGGGACCGGCCTCTGAATAGAGATCAGAGGCCTCCAGGCAGTCTGATCCCCAGCAGCCTAAGAACTGACATTGGGCTGTTCAGAGCTACATAAGGAAAAACAACTTTATTATGAGGGTAACAGAGCACTGGAACAGGTTGCCCAGAGAGGTTGCGGAGTCTCCATCCTTGGAGATATTCAAAACCTGACTGGACATGGTCCTGGGCAACCTGCTCTAGCTGACCCTACTTGAGCAAGGGGGTTGGACCAGGTGATCTCCAGAGGTCCCTTCTGTTCTGTGATATTCCACCAGCACGCCAAAGCCCAGAACAGTCAAAATACAGCTGTATACAGCCTGTTCGAAAGCCTGCTGCAGGGCTGACTTGAAAGAGGCCCCATGGACTCCTGCAAGAGGGCTATTACACAAACCAGGAGCTACCCCTCTTTTTGAAGTGGAGATGTGCTCCCCAGGCAGCAGATCCAGGTGTGACTGGGGCAACCTGAGGCCCTAGTGAGGAAGGAAGAGACAGAGCAGAGAACCTTCTCCCATGCTATTGCTGAACTGTTCAGGTCTCTTGCACCCTGATTTCCAGCAGTAGCTCCAGGATGAGGACAACTTTCAGCTTTTCACACCCCTTCAGATGGTTTGCACAGGCCTAGGAGCACAAGGTAACCTTCTCCATTAGCTCTGAGTTATGACAGGAAAAGACATTGTCAAGTTGCCCAATTCCAACTCTTTAAGGGCCAGAAAGAAAAGCAGCATCTACCATTCAGGGCTGGTACAGGAGTTGGCAGCATCCCCATCAACACAGATGGGGAAGGCACCACATAAGCACCACCCACCTAAATCTGGTTTCTATCACATTTGTCACCTCTGTGACTAGGGACAGAGTCAGGTTCTACCCAGACCATACACCCAACACATGCTGTGCAGGTGCCAGCCATACTGTATAGCCGGTAGCACACGCTTTTTGAAGTGCAGCAGTGGGCTCAGTCATAGACATGACAGCTGAAAGCTCTCTGCAAATTCCCAAGCCAACACCACAAAGGATGATGCAGGAAAGTAGACTGCTGTTACACTGTAGGCATTCATTTATGGAAGTAGAATGGGAGTGGGTTGTCTAACATGAAAGCAGCCTAGAACCCAACCTTGCACTATTTCCCTTTTCTGCACTGCACTTGGAGCCCAAAAAGTATCTTTACCCATCAAAGATTTCCAGACTGAAGAACCTGAGCTCACCTCACCCCTCCATCCTAATCAAGACCAATGATGTGATTTCCTGTGCCTGTGGCTCTCTGCACTAAGAGCAAGTTTGTGCCTAGAGAACATCATGGTGCTTTTTACTCATGGCTGGATCCTAATATAGCTTCCCCACACCACCCAAATTGGAAAGTGGCTGTTCCCTCTTCTCCTGCATTATAGATCCATTTTCCACACAAGCACATAGGAGACAGCTGTAGCCAGCACTTCAGTGGGTGTAAAAAGCCTCTCTTGACCAAATGCTGACAACAACGCTGTGTTTGTTCTCTGACACAGTCTCACACTGTCTCCTCACAGAAGCAGCTCCTTGCTCTAGTGCTAGGCCTGTGCTTTCCTTGGGTTTAGTCTAATTGCTGATGTCAGTGCAAAAGGCTACTTTTTTTTTTTTTTTTTTTCATCCAGATCTACCAGCAGAGATTTGAGGCTGTTTGGCAACCCAGATGCAGGAGCCTCCAAGGAAGCACCCAGACCAGATGAAAGCAGTATTTTAGGAAAAAACAAATGCCCTTGGCACCAGGGCAATGGGCAGCCTGCCCAGACTAAGGGCTTTCCTGGCCAAGCAGACTCAGGTCCTTTGCATGGACTGATGGGCAATTTTACCCTGAGGGAATCACTTTTGTACCAGTTGTTGAGGTGGCCAAGTACTGCTAAGCACTATCTGTCCCAGAGGTGTATGTATATCATGTGGCAAAAGGCAGGAAGCGCTGTGACTTGAAAGAAGAAGCAATAGAAGAGGGGTCAATACCCCAAATGTTCTGAAGCTTCAGGGGTCACAACTTCAGACTTAAGTCTTTTCTCCCTCTTTGCTGGATCTGGTCTCTGGAGCTACAGTATTTCTTAAGTGCCTGCTGAAGCAGTATTGCAATCTAGACTCCAGTAAGAGCTGGGAGAGAGAACAGGCAGAGGTAGGATGCAGGCAAGGGACCTCTGCCTTTGGCTCACTGCTAGTAGAGCTCTGCTTATTTTTGGTTGTGTGAACCAGGGAAAGCTCAATACTTTTACCAAGAAGACCCAGCTGTGCTGGAAGAGACACAGGAAAATGAGATGTTCTGCATGCCGGGCGAGGACATCTTCTGAGCTAGGGGAAGTTGTGCAATACACATTCTAGCTAGACAATTTCACTACAGCAGCCAACAGCTCATAGGAAAACACCTCACGCACTCCAAATTAGCCCGGCACAACCACTGGTGTAGTCTTAGGAACTGCATAGGGAACTTCCTATGTCCATGTGGACTCCCAAGGGAAAGGAGAGTCCAGGAGCAGGCTGTGGTAGAGTAGTACTCCAGGAACTCTAGCCTCTGCTAAGCCACTGATCGGTGGATGCTTGTGAACCCACTTCCAGGCATCTCCCTATCAGTGAACTGGGACTCTTTGCCAGTTTCTGTGTCCATTCACATGGTTATGCAGCTGTCCCATGGATTAAGTCATGCCCTGAAAGTGCAGGTTCAAGCAAGGTACATTATGATCCCGCCATGCTACCCACTATAGACTGCAGTCACCTTGCACTCAGCAGCTTGTAGCAACCTGGGAAGCCATCAGGAAGCAGCATTAGACACCACCCATCACAGACAGGTGCCATAAGACCAGTGAAGCTGTTTGCTTGAAACAAGTTTAGTCAAAAAAAAGCACTAAGTACTGCAGCAACTGATGCTGCAGGCAGCCCTTTGTATTGACAGCAATGTTTCAGGAGAGAACTAGTTCTTGCTCCATCAGGGATACACAAGTGGTTGGATACACGCTTTAATAACATTTAAGCCTTTATTTCAGATCACAAGTAAAGCAGGCCTTGGCTTCACAAAGGCACATCTTGGTTTAACTAATTAATTTGATAATCCTCTATTTGCAATCCTCAGGAGACACTCAGCTTTTAAAGAAAGTAATTACCACTAAGTGGGAACCTCTTTGTGAGGCCCAGTCTGATGAGGGAAAAATTTTCATAAGCCAGAAATATAATCATGGCATGATTTCCCAGAAGGACGGGATGAGGGACCACCTAACAGCAGCTGGGCACACTCACAATTTGAAGAAACAGGAGCTACTCAGTTATTAGGTTTCCAGCTACTCTTTGAGATGTTGTTCAGTATCATGTGCAAACCTGGTGTACCATCAGACACCTTTGGAAATCCTTAGAGCAGATGTTTTATAGGTACAGAAGTCAGGAAGGTCCCAGTTAAGACTCAAATACCCATGTGTGCCACAAGTCAGGCCTGCTGTTACCTTGCTGCAGCACATGTGCAAACCCACATGCACAACTGCAGCGTGCAGTCTCACAGGGAAGCAATCCAAGTTGGGGAACGTTAGCATTAAAGCATCTCTGCACAGATATTAAGGCACACCTTGATGACACACTGTATCTTCCCCAGACAAGCCAGCTGAACTCAGTATATGCAGAGCACTCACTAGTCTAACACCTGCCCCAGGTGACCACAGATGCCTGGGATCTCAGCTCAGACACAGCCCAATGCTAGCATTAATCACTGCCAGAGCCCACAGGGCAATACCCTGCTTCTGCATATGCCCAAGATGTCTGTCTCGGGCTGAGTAGCTTTATGCTTCTTTTACTCTCCCTCTAGGCTCTGCCAAAGGAATATCTGCCCCCCTTTCCCCCAAGAGCCTTCAGTGTTCAACTGGGCATACATGAGACAGCAGGAGCCCCCACTGTATCTTGTGAAGAGCATGATTTCATCTCCAGCCACCTTTAAAGGTGCCAGCAGACAGCATATACAAGCTGGGCCCAAGAGAGCTGGGCTCAGCTCTGCCAGCAGGAAACCTGGCTGGTTTGGGCTGTTCTCATGGGTGGATGTGAAGGGCAGCACATGGGTGTACCCCAGACCTCACGGGGTGGTCATGCTGTGTGCCAGACAGGAGGAACACAGCCTTCTCTTGGGTTAACACTTCTACAAGGGCCCCAAGTACAAAGCTATGGCTATGTGCACAGAGCCCCAGCAAATTTGCAATCAGGTATTTCCTGTCCTGGTGGTATTCTTCTCTTGGCATCTGATTCTCTGCACCCCAAAAGCAATCTCAGTCTCTCCTGCTGTAGCACCTATGACAAATCCCACAGGCCAGGGCAGCTCACTGACCTCACAGCTTGCTGAATTTGGGAAGGATGGGGCATCATCCAGAGATTTCTCCTTACATGAAACAGTCATGAACACATGCAGTTAGACTGGTTGGCAGGAAGCAATCACCCTGGAGAGAAGACCCAAACATACCACTTTACAGCCTGGAACAGAAACTTGTAGGATGCAGAGCTTGGCAGGAGGCATGCCTCCAAGGATGTGGATCCACTCAAGAAGTCAGGAGAGTTTAAGTCCTTTAACAGGTGCTGCTTGTTTGTCTCCCTGGAGTTCAGGCACTGCCTCCCTTTCCTGAGGTCAAAGCCTCTTGTCCTAGAAATTCAGCTGTGGTTTCAAGGCTGCTGCTTCAAAACTCACCACTCTCTCTGGTTAGATAAGGACAGATTGGCTTTCTTAGAAGAACAGCCTAAAACTGGCCCATATCTTTCCAGATCCCATGTATTTAATGGCATAAAACAATCACCTGTTTACCTACCCATGTTAACCAACCCTGCTGGCAGTGATGCTGCATGCTATTTAATCCCAGCAGCACATATTTACTGCACTCTCTGAGACAGCATGCTCACCTCCAAGCTAGACGTGTCAGTCAGCACCTCTGCCCTTCCTGCCCCAGCCTGGTCACAACCCCTCTCCCACATATGCGGGGAGATAAGGAGCACAGAATCTCATAACTTCTGCAAGTGCCCTCCTCAACCAAGGCTGCCAGGGCATGACCCTATTTCCAGCTCTGCCTGACAGAGGAAGGGTTTCAAGCTCAGAACCCCAGGCCCCACCATGCCTCTGCACCACCACAAGCCCCTCAGAGATCATGCAGTGCTCTTGACACTGCTCTGTGCCCAGCTCACAGCTGAGCAATGAACACCCACAAGATGCCTGCCTAGCCTGTGCCAAGAGAAGGAGACACAGAGCACTCAGCAAAGGCCCCAAGTAAGCACAAATAAACAACAGTTACTAGACAAGAACTGGGACACCTTTCTGGGCTGGAGACCCATCCCTTCTCTTTCCTAAAGCAACCCAAATCCAATTCTGTTCTAACCACTAGGCTCTAGAGGAAAGAAGGGTACCACATCCAGCCACTGGCTGCAGTCTCCATGCTGCAGTTTGGGCACTTAGTGGAGCCAAGACAGGCACTCAGTTCTCACCCAGCACTCCAGTGGCACCAGATGTTAGATGGTGACCCCATCACCTCCTTCTGCCTGCTCCAGGAGCACTGACCCCAAGGGACTGCTACTGCTGCTAGGTGCATACTCTGTTGAGCCCCCAGCCAGACCCCCCCTAAGCCTGGGACCTTGCAAACCCCACACTTACAGTCAGCACTTGCAGTGCAGCCCAGCAGATCCTGTAAACCAATCACCCATTGCAGAGCCTCTCAGGAGAGAAAGAAAGCTCTCACTTGCATGCAGTTTGCTCTTCCAGACTGGGCAGGCAGAGAAGCAGTTGGGTTAGCTCTGCACTCACTGGGACAGAGCAATAGCCCCAGGGTGCAGCTCCAGCTGTGGGCATGTAATCAGCACTTTATACAGCTGAATGGGTGTTCCCTGGGCCCAGCTCTTGTTTTGCCTACAGCAGCTGGGCTGAGTGCTGCCCACTGAACTCAGGTGATCCCCTTACTGCTCCTCCAGGTGCTTTCCAAAGCACTTTTAATCCTGCTGGTATTTCCAGCAGGGGAATGGAAACCTGCTTAGAGCTGTCCCCTAGTGCAGGCATGAGCTTTGTCCCCCTCTAGCCTTGCCAGCTGATAGCAAAGGGGAAGGGCCTAGTTCCTCCATCTCAGTCTGAACTGAGCTGCTCTACAAGGCTCCAGGCTGAGGTTAAGTCACTCAGCAGCAGAGAAACAGCAGTTTGGGTTGAGGGTCTTGTCCTCAGGGAAGTCTGTTGGAGTCTGGGACCAACTCTGCTCACTCCAGTTCCAAAGCATGAATCCTGGCACAGACAGTGGCCAGAAGACTCCTTAGACACTGCAGGGAAGGGCCTGTTTGACAAGGATAAGGTTCACTTGGGAACAGACTGCCTGGGGACATACGTAGCTGGTAATTATGTATGTAGTGGTGGGGAACACCTACGGCAGGACATAAGGCAAGAATCCAGAGCAGATGGGACCCAGGGCATGGTGGGGTCCTGGAGGAGGTCCTGTGAGGCTGATCATAGGTCCTGTGCCACTGGGCCCTTTGTTTCCAGTGCAGGTCTGAAGGAGAGGACCCTGCACCAGGAATGAATGCATGACAGGCACTCTATGAATGTGGTGCCAGTGGGGGTGGACACATCTTTTCCTTGGCAGCAGGGCTACAGAGAGCACAATTAAGTTAAGACAACCAGCATAAAATGTTTAGTGGGACTTAATCCCATAAGCAGCAACAACAATCTGTCTCCTAAAGGAGACAAGCAGTTTCCCCTTGAGACAGGCAAAGGGAGAGGAGTCATGTGACCTCCTGAGCTTTGAGAATTGCTCCTGCATCCCTCTCCTTCTGGCCTCTGTCTCTCCCACTTCCCTCCTATTGTCCCTCCTTCCATTGCTGCTACAATTCTCTTCCTCTTTGAGGAAGGATCTCTGCTTCCAGATCCAAACTGGGTAAGGCCAGCTATGGAGCAAGAATAGGAAGGAACTGGGAGTCTTAGATCCTTCTAGCATTCATACAATCCCCATGCAGCAATCTGGTTGAGATTGTGCCGGACTTGCTGTTAGATTGGTGTTATGTCCCACCCAAGAGGTCAGGGGAGCCTGTTAGTAAGAGGGAGAGGGTTAAGGGATGTGGGATTGATATTCAAGGCCCATAAGATCCAGATCTTCACTTGGGAGCATGTGGAGTTCAGCAACCCAGCCTGAGCCAGCAAGCATAGACCCTCCAAGTCTAGGCAGCAATTTCCCTACCACTAGGGGGTCCAGATGGGATCAAGTGGGGTTTTTTGGTCATATTTTGCCCCTGACAATCTGACAGACCTGTCTGTATTTAAAGCTGGATGAGCTGCAGGTGTGTGATGCCACCCTGAGAGGAAAGGCCACCAGTCAGGCAACTGCATGAACTCAGTGGCAAAACCCTTATGGCTTCCATTGCAGACTGTGGGTCTGCACCAAGGCCTTCCAGCCTGGAATAACTGAGCTGGCCTTGGGCTGCTGTGCCATGAAGGAGGAGGAGTTGAGGACAGCACAGGAGTAAATCAGCTTCCTTCTCACCCAGACTATGACAGCATGAAGTGCTGAAAAAGCTGAAGATCTTTCAGGTAAGGAGGTGGGAGGGAGAAATGGGTGAAGTGCAAGCGCAGCTCCCACACCGGGTTCAGGGAGCTGTGGCAAAGTAGTGTGCATACCAGCCGGAAAAGCTAAATGAATGCTGTTGAGGGTGAGCATAAGGCTGACTTCAAAGTTAGATGAAGTTGCTCAGGACCTTGTCCGGTGGAGTTTTGAGTATCTCTAAAGACAGATATCCTGCAAGTTCTCTCTGCCCTTGTTCCAGTGTCTCCCTAAGACAAGCTATGCAGAGTCTCAGCAACCACCTGAGAGACTCTTTCAATAAAGCCAGAAGGCCATGTGGGTCTCTCCTTACATATCAGGATTATCAGATCCTTCCTTGACAGCTCACCTGTGAGACTGAGAAAGAGCTCATAGCAATGTTCCTGTCCAAAAAGGAGGTAAAAGGTACTCATGCCCTCCCAGAGGGCCAGAGGTAAGTGCCATTGCACAACCAAGAGTAGAGCCAGAAGGTTTTGGAGGGCTAAGGACAGCCAGCCACAGAGACAGAGTAGGGTTTTGCCAGACACACAGGCGCAGACAGCTGCCCCAGCCTCACAACATGATGAAAGCCAGAGTGGTCTGACAAAAGATAAGGGTGAACCGCTCACACGAGCGGGCCTGCCACACCACTGAACATTTAAGAGCATCATTTCTGTCCTAGCAAACTGGGGA
Organism: Apteryx mantelli; assembly: GCF_036417845.1. Lineage (NCBI taxonomy): Eukaryota > Metazoa > Chordata > Aves > Apterygiformes > Apterygidae > Apteryx > Apteryx mantelli. The sequence goes on along the minus strand of NC_089987.1, from coordinate 24,390,855 downwards.
TGCTGGTAGCTTTTCAGCACACCAGACCTAGTTACTCCAGAGGATACATAAGGCTACTGTAAATATATATATATATATTTTTAACTAAGCCATGCTGAAAACAAAGGGCCTTTTGCACTCCTTGCTAAGCTCAGCTCCCCCCCCCCCATCCCACTGTGGAGCGGGTCTGGGGCACAGGGAGCCAGGGGCCCTGCGAGCGGGCATCCCGCTCACAGTGACGGCCAGGCCCCGCGAGAGGCCTGTGGGCGCCCTCGGCCCCTGCAGGAGCGGCGCCGGCGCCTCGCGGAGAGCGGGGCCGCCTCCCCGCCCGCCATTTTGTCCTTGGCTGCCCTCGGCCCCCGCGGCGGGGGGGCGCGGGGGCGGCCCGGCTCTCCGAGGCGGCCGTGGCGGCGGGGCAAGGCCTCCCGCGCCGACCCGGCCCTGCCGCGACCCCTGCCGGCCGCGCCGGGCAGCGCCGGCGGGGAGCCCGCGCCGCCGCCTCCCTCACGGCGCTCGCCGGCGGCCTCGGCCCCTGCGGCCTGCTGCGCGCCCGGGCCCGCGGCTCCCTGCGGGGCTCCGCCGGGCAGCGCCGCGCCGGCCTTGTCGCGGCCGTATGCCCCGAGGCGCCCTGGCCCCGGGCGAGCTGGCCTCCCTCCCCCCGGCTCCTGCCCGCTGGCTGGTCAGCCCTTGCCGGGCAGCAGCGCGCCCCCCAGGCCGTATTGTGTCCTCCCAGGGCTGGGCAACACCTGGCTTCCCGGCGGGGGAAATCGCAGAGCTGCGATCTCCTCTGTCTGCAAGCGTGACCGACCTCCTTCAGCCTTATGCTTGGCTCCACCAAAAGGCATTGCTTAACTGCTCCTGAGCAACCTAAGTCGCTCTTGAGGAGAGACTCAGACAACTGGGGCACATCTAAATTTCATCTGTGAAGCTTTTCCACAATCTTCATGTCAGTAATAAATTCCTCTGGGACTCCACATGGCACTAGCCAGTTAGCCTCTCCTTGCAGCCACTTTTAAACCACAGCCATGGCTTTGTAACCTAGTTAATTTAGGCAGCATTGATTTGGGCTGTATCCACATCTTCACTGATGTGGCACTAAGGAGATGTGTTTGTGACAGACACTGTTAACAACCCAGACTGCAGCTTCGTCACACCCCGCTTGTAAGCCTGTCTGATCAGGCCCCATTCTCTGTACAATCATGCTGATGGGTATTAATTATAATTCCAGTTAAATTGCCAGATGGAGGCAGCCAGGCAGACCAGGGGCCTGGAGCTCTGTGCAGAGCAATCTCTTGTAATAAAGCACAGCTAGGGGCCTCATCAGTAATTAAATCACGAATGGTAATTACTTTATTAGCCACTGACCTTGCGATTGACAGACGGGGTAGAGGAATGGGGCTGTTAGCACAGACTCTCTGTGCTGTATGAAGGTGTCCTCCAGGCTCAGTGTCACCTGCCACTCTTCCTGCTGTGTGCAGGGCCAGCAGGAATCTCTGCGCACAAATCCTTCCCTTCCTTGAGCTGCAGGAAGTTTCTGGTGTCAATAAAAGGCCTGAGTCGGGTACAATCAGTTTTAGGGTTTTCTTGTGTGCAGGAATCGCAACTGCATGGCTTTACAGCTGAGTTGCGTGTTGGTATGTGTGTGTGATGCAGTGTGAGGTAGACCCAGGCACATTGCCTCCCTAATGCAATGGTGAAGCACTGTTCAGCTGGTGTCCCTTCAGGGAGCGTGTGCCACACAGGTCTGGCAGAGGACAGAGCTCTCAGGCAAGCTGTTCAAAAGCCAGCTCGCATCCAGCACATGGGCCTAGTCCCACATCTCCTCTCAGGACTGCCGTGACTTACCAGGGAGATGCTGGGCCCCAGTAGGGGAAGTACTAGCTGGGGACTATGTGATAAAAAGGACCTGGCTCAGTGTTTTAATTGACATGTGCTAAGCTTTGCTTTGCACTGGGAGTATTATCAGGTACCTTGGGAAAAGCAGCATCAGCTGTCAGGACCATCCTCCTGCCCGGCCCTCTAAGCCATGGCTGCAGCTTGATGACTTTAAGTAAATGGTAGCTTCTGTGAGAGCCCATGGCAGCTACAGAGAGGTGGGAAGCTAAGTAACACCCATGGAAAGAGCAATCATGGAGCCTGCAAGCAGATGACAAGGGAGCTGGGCTGTTGCTGGGTTTGTTTCCAATTAACTCTTTATTCAGCAGTGATAGTAGTTCACGGGGAAGAGGAGAAATGCTGCACCCTTCATTGCTGTGAAGGGGGTAAAATTGTTCCTTTGTACTGAGAGCACTGCTGGGGCACCACAGGGTGAGCTGCCTTGCTGCTTGGGGCTCTGTACCCCGTGGCACCTCAGATGTATGGTCTTTGACAGACTCATACCTTCAGGTCTGTCAGTGTAACCTATAAATCCAGAGGCTCCGAGCAGGTCAAGACCTCAAGCCACATTACAGGTACTTCCCTGTGACGCTTTTCCTAGATTCAGGAAAAGGGAAAGCCACATGATGGGGCTGCTAATGGCTGCTGCTGCTAGCTTCCCTGCTCTTAGACACCTGCTACTGTCTTCAGTTCTCACCACTGCTACTTTCAGATGCTCCTGGGCCCTGGAGCAAAGCAGTTGGAGCAGGCAGGAGCTCGCAAGGTTGGCGGTAGTGCAAAGCTCTCCACCAGCCCCACCCTCTGCCTGCCACTCAGGAGCAGGGCAGAGACGAGGGTGGTGAATGTGGTTGCAGGGAACCCCTGTGGGCCAGGATGGCAGTTCACCTCCCTGTGGATGAGGGTACAAGCAGAGTGGGCTCCTCCAGCATAGATGGGGTTCCAGCCCCGCACAGGGACACAGCAAACTGTGGCCCTTCTTCCACCACTTTCTGGCCTTTTAAATGCAGTATAAGTCACCTTCATGGGAGGGAAGCATCTCCTGTCCCACTCCTGCCTCCTGAGCCAACACAAGTCTGTATTTGACCCCGTGTGGCTGAGAAGACACCAGATATGGGTCCCCCTATTTCTAGTTGAGTACAGCAGTAGAGGCAGGAAGACCACCTTGAGGGGCTGTGATTGTTCAGAGGTTGTCTACTGGATGAGGTCTTGGGGTGATTTACTTGCCATAGGTAGTTATACACCACATGGAGCTGGATTCATAGATGAACAAATCCAAACACAGTGAGGTAGCTGATTGACTTTCCTTATTCTTTATTGCAGTCTTTACTCTCTGTAATTTTCTGTTTGCTTCAAAAGCTAAGAAAAATATCACATTTATAGCAATTCTACAATCTTTTCCTTAGCAGGAGAAAACAAAGATCAGGGACAGTCTAACAGAGGTCATCAATTAATTCTGTTATTTATCAAACGTGCCTTACTCCTGTAGCAGGCTGGCTAATCTGCTTACTCAGACAGTCCTTTTAATCCAAGAAAACAAAAGCTTGTGTTCTTCAAGTGGTCAGCTCCCCTGAGTCAACCCCAAATCACAGGTGAATACATTCTGGGCCTTGATATTTGCTTTCTTTTTTTCCATGTTTCTGGAGTACATTTTCAAACCTTTCTCCAGCTTTCTCCATAAATAGGAAAGAGTAGACATATCTCCTTGAAAAATGTGGTAGATGAGATAGAATTGGTTGGCTCTGGGAGCTGGGGCTTTTTGAGAAAACAGGCAGGATCATAATGTCTGAGTAGAAATCTTGAGGGGAATACCCTGGCACAGGAGTGATGATCCCAGGAGCATGGTCCCAGAACCAGCTGCAGGGTGCTCCGTTCCTAGAGGAGGGTTATCAGCACACCCACTGGGTGACTGAGTCTAGCAGTGCTGGCTATCTGCCAGGCTGCTTGGGCCTGTCTCAGAGTGCCCAACAATTGCTAGGGACCCCCTCATAGCAATGCCCCAGGTGTGCACAACAGCCCTGAAGCCAGTCTCCCTCCAAATTAGTCAATAAGTCAAAGTAAAGCTTTAATGGACTCTCTAGCAACACCATGGGCTCAGCTGGGCTCCAGGAGAGTGAACCTCGTGCGTGGGCACTGATCACTACATGTCTCTGCAAGAGTGGGAAACTGCAAACACAGCACACCTGTCTCCCTGGGAACCTTTGCTCCTGCTGCAGAGTCTGACCTTCACCAGGACCCCATGGTGAGGGGAGGGGACACCCTGGCCTTTTCAAGCCCTTCAATGGGCTGCCTGCAGGCTCAGGACTACCTGTTGTCTGATGTAGACCAGACAAGCTCAGCTGGTGTCCTCAGCACCCTCCCTCCCCCATTTACCGCGCCACAGGTTTCATTTACCTTCAGACGAGCCTGGCAGTGTAGCACTGGATGCCAGGAGAAGAATAGGTGAGAGGAGCTTGGGTAGCTTCTTCAGGGATCTCTGCCTTCCCTGCAGCTGTGAGGAACAGCTCTGTCTGCCTGCAGGGAAGTTCACAACCCCAGGATCTGGGGTACTCATAAAATCAAAGCGCTCGCATGTTGTCATCCATATTGGCTGTGCTGCAAGAGTCCCCAGGAGCAGCAGCCTGGGCACACAGTCCTCCAAGGCAAAGGGTCCCACAGCTGCGTTTGCTCTTCCAGGCAAAAGCAGAGAAATCTGGACCAGGAAGGGGGATGTGGATCACACACCTTCCAGCTCCTGCTGACTTAAAGATTCCACTGACTGTGTCTGTCCTCAGTCCTCCGTGATGTGGTTCACTCCCCTGCACGCCCAGGGTGTGGGGAAAGCCTTCTCTTGGTCTTCTGCCCAGCCCTGCACCCTGGCGGGTGACAGAGCTGCTGGATAGGGGACCCAGCTCTGTAAGGAGCCTGGGGACGCTCACTCCCCACAGACAGTGAGGCGAGCTCGATACACACAGGAGGGGTGCAGTGCAAAGCACAAAGGCAGTGACTCTCCCATCCTGGCCGCTCTGCCCTGGAACACAGCATGGGAACCACTGCCCAGCGCAAATCTGTTCCTCATTATCCACCCTGGCTGCAGACTGATCCCAGCTCAGTCACCAAAGATTTGCTTTGCGGCCCCAACCAGCTCACACCCCGTCAGCCGAGCAACTGCGGTTCTGTGTGACCTCACTAAACAGCGCAGCATGGCAGATTGGGGCTGCCGCTCCAGAGCTAAAAGTCTCCTCCAAAATAACAGAGTGAAAACAAATAGTTCCCTCTAACAACAGGAAGGGCCAAGGCAGAGGAGGCTCATGGTGAAAGCAGGGAGCTGGGGTGCCAGCAGGGGGAAGGGGCTGCAGAGGTGGCACTGGGGCGGTGGGATCCCCTGGGCTTCCTCCTGTACAGGTCTGGCTGGTGGCCACAATGTGACAGCTTGTTACTGCAGTGCAGTGGCTTGTTGCCACAGTGCTCTCCCCAGGGCAGGTCACTCACAGGTTTGGGCACAGGTTTAGTAGCTCTACGCAGTGGTCAATCTGACACTGAAGCCTGTCTGGCTTAGGTCATTTGGTGGACATGGCCTTTCACTGCGGTGGTTGCACGGCTCTGTGTGTGTCCCACAGGCAGATCCACTTTACTGAAAGGATATAGGGGAATTGAGATTGTCTTGCACCATGCAGGGGCAGGCATCTACTCACGTAAGGACAGAGTGGGTCTTAACAGTACTACCAGAGCTAAGGCCCTCTCAATGCTCCTCGCAGGGAGCTTTGTCCCCTGCAGTGGAAGGTGAACTACTTGTGGGGTGCCCCCAGAAGGGCCAGGCCTGCAGGGGAGGGTGGAGGAAAAATGGGCACAGAAGCTCAAAAGGATTGGGATGGGCTGTTTGTGGAAGGATAACTTCTCCATACCCCTTGACCCTCCTGAACTGGCCTGCTAGGCAAAGTGGGGGTCAGCTGGGTCATGCTGAGACCTGCCTCTTGACCTGAAGAGAAGGTAACTTCAGGAGACAGCAGTGCAATGAGTAGATGGAAACAGCATGCAGGTGAGCTTTGCATGCCCAGGATCTCTGCAAGCTGTGTAAAGTCCCGCAGTACATCCCATTCCCCAGCTGCAAAGATCTCCATGAAGTTCCTTTTCCTCTGCTGTCGCTACAGGGAATCACTCCAGGATCTGCCAGTCCCTCTGCAGGGGGATGAGGGTCAGGTCTTGAACTGCTGGAAAGGAGTTGTGCTCTACAGCCTATGCTGGGATTTATACCCTTTGCAGATCAGCCATTCTACCCTCCCCCCCCTTTTTTTTCAGAGAAATCCCTGGGAATCAGTACCATACGCAGAAAACCTGGGCACATCTGTGGGAATCTGCAGGCAGCCAGAAACAAGAGCACCCAGAGGAGAACATCTAATTCCTTTCAGCAGGGATAATGTCTAACAGCAGTGTAAAGACCATTATTAACAACTTGAAGCTTGACTACTTTCACTGGGGCAGCTGCTAGCTGATGGTTGTGGACAGAAGGCAGGTAAGGGATGAGAACTGCAGATAGCTAGTCCCAAAGAGGCCGACAGAGAAGTTCAGCGAGCTCCTTTCCATCTGTAAGGTCATTCTGTCCCAGGAGCTGCAGCCATGGTGGCATCAGCTGGATTTAGTGCCATGACTGTTCAGCATCCAACAAGCAATCCTGCAGAGCAGAGGTTGGCAGTGGGGTATCCTGTGCCATGAATTTCATGTCCCACCCCTTGGTAGAAACCCATTTTGGGAGCTTTAGAGCAAACAAAACCTCACCATCATCCCCTTTGACCTTCCATAGCACAGACCAGGAACATCTGATCACAGCTCCCAGGACCATCCTGATTGCTCAGCTGGCCCTGGGAAATAACTTATAGGAGCCTAGGAAAAATGCAGAAGGACCCACTGGACACCGAACCAGGTGAGCAGGATGCCTGGACAGACAGACAGGAGCAGAAAGGAGCAAAGAACAAACTGACGTGTCTCAAAATGTGTGTACCCAGATATAATTGGACTGAACACATCTCCTGAATTCTCCTGCATTTGCCTTCCTGCTGTTCTCACATGAAAATGTAAGCAAGGCTGAAGCTTCTGTCACACTTCATGCTTGCCACAAAAGCTGGACCGGGTGGGAGGTGAGAAGCTTGACTCTCATTCACTGGCTTCCCACCGCTTGTGCTTGTACAGGCCAACCTGAAAACGTCACACAAGGGTGTCAAAAGTGTTCCAGAAACAGAGCAGAAAGAAAAAGCAGGCAAGGTTCCCTGTGTGTCAACAACACCCTTGCTGCAATGTAGAAAGTGAAGCTGGTGGGCTCAAAGAAATGATTATTCCCCTCGACTTGATACCTGTGAGACACATCTGGACACTGGGTACAGTTTTGTGTTCCCCAGAACAAAAGAGATTGATATAGCAGGGAGAACTGGGTTTGTTCAGCTCTAAGAAAAAAAGGCAAAGAGGGGAGCTACCCCACCACTTAAAGGGGGGTAGAGAGAATCCAGAGTCCAACTCTTCTCAGAGATATCCCTAACAGGACAGCAGGCAAGGAGGACAAGTTGAACCACGGGAATTTCTTACGGGACATAAGGAGAAAATTGTTTGATGTGAGAGTGGTGCAGTCCTGGGATGAGGAGATGGTGGCATCTCTATGCTTGGAGACTTTCCAAACGCAGCTGAATGAGGCTCTGAGCCACCTGTTCGAGCTTTTCAGTCAGCCCTGTGCAGAGCCTGGGGTTGGGCTGGAGACTTCTTGAGTCCCTTCCAGCCTAAAATTTATCTAATATTCCAACATTTATTGCGCAATGACAAGGTTGTCATTTTAAGATGACTGCAAAATGCTGCTTCTTAGGTGATTTGTGACTTTCTGAGATGGCTGGCAGCAATCCATTGCCCACAGCTTGGCTCTTCCATAGGATCCAGGCTTCAGCTGATGCCCCCTGTTATCAAAGTGGCCTTATGTGGCCACTCTGCTAACTCTGCTAACTTTGTGAGTGCCAGTACCATGGAGAAACTGGAGGAGCTGAGTACTGGAGCAAGTAAATCACCATGGAAAAAATGTGCAGAGCTAATGGCAGAGCAAGGAGAGGCCTGTGTGCAAAATGACTGGTCTGCAATGCTCAGACAGCTCTGGGATGGGATTGCTTATAACAACAGTCAGAGGGTCGTATGTTCTGGGTTACAGTCTGACAAGCAACTCCTTTGGTTATGCCTCACTCTGTCTCGGAGAAGTAGAGGTTTGGGCACATGTTCTCGTGGTTTGGCCTGGTTCTTGTGTTTTTCCACTGAAGCACATTAATATTTTTAGGCTGGGAGAAACAGATCTGTGCTGTGCTGAAATGATCAGAGCAGTCCTGTGCAGCCAGAACCCTGCCTACTATCTGTCCTGGTAAAGAGAAATAGAGAGATTGGAGTGGGGGAATAAATACTGACAAAAACTTTTGGGGACAGTGTAGCAGAACCCACCATCCATGGAAGGCGGCTGAGCAGTCACAACATGGCTTGGATTGAGGGTGGGAGGAGGGTGCTCCAACCTCACCATTTGCTGGATGATGAAACGGAGAGCTTGGAGTGGAGCCACACCTCAAGGGGGGAACCTGAACAGTCAGCAACCACATCTGAACCAGCACGTTTGACATCTCTGCAGAGAACTGCTCTGCATGCTGGTCCCAGAGCCAGCCATACAGCTTAAACACATTAGCTGCTAGGCTCAAATAACAGCATGAGGCACCAGCAACCAGGCCCAGTGATTCCCAAAGTCAAGACATCTGCTTTTCCTCCTCTGAGGACCTGAGCATCATGGACCCAACCCTTCCAGCAAAACAACCTGACCCTCACAGGTGCTCTTGTGCACCACCAAGATGAACGTGTGTGGCGTTGCACCAAGGATGGTGCTGCACCCAGGATTCTTTTGGATATTCACTAACTTAAGGGGATCCATAAAAGAGCAAGGATTCCAGGTGCAGCATGGCTGTCAATTATAAGTATTTATTGCTCGCTCCTACATTGCGATCTTTCAGCCTAATTCACTATAGCCAAGCATTAAAATACAATTCTATGTGTGCTTTGGGTTCGCAACGGAGTTGCTGTCTTACAGATTCTGATCCCTCAATGTCCCATTGGTCATGGAGGAATCACTGTGCAGGTATCTCCTTCTCACCGGGTGGGGGTCCTGGGGGCAGTCCAGCTGTCCAGAGCAGGGTCCACCCCATACAGGATGGCATTAATCTTTTGTAGTTCTCCCCGTTGTTCCCCCTGAAAGTAGCAGTTTAAACCAATCACAAGCTGAATTATCTTTTATCTAATCAGGTTTCATTATTCCCTACAATTCCCTTGTTTTACTTCTTTATCACTAATTTTCCCAACGTCCTACCGGAATTGAGAGTTTCTGCAGTGTCATCTCATTTTCTTATCGCTACATTCCCGCACAGCTCCGCAGCGTGGTCCTTCAGGCCGTAGACACCCCAGGTGATTGCCGACTGGTGAGACGCACCAGCGCCACCTGCTGTAGTCAGGGCTGTGCTATCCATGAGGCCACTTCTGCTTGCTGGTCTGTGACAATGAGGTCAGCATGAAGGTCCAGTACACAAAGCCTGCCTTGGCCAGCATCACTGTGACATTGGGATGCAGGGCAGCTGGGAAACTCAGAAAGAGCAAGAGGTTCAACTGGGAGCAGCGCAAAGATCCTGGGACCAGGAACTGAAGATGTCAAGATGTCAAGTTGAATATGAGCAAAATGTTGATCCTGTGAATCAGGTAAACCACATTTGGGGGCTCTCTTAGGAGGAGTGTGGCCAACAGAGCGAGGGAAGTTACCAGCCTCTCTACTAGCATAGACAGGTGCAGCTGCCCAACAATTCAGGCTGAGCTGGAAAAGGGTTTTTCAGGGTTGGATTTGTGGCAGTGATTTGAGCTTATCAGTTTGAGAGGTTCCTGTAATCGAGAATACCCTGAAATGGACCTATCTGAAAAGTGTAGCATGTTTTTTGGCAAAGAGGTAGGAAGCATGGACATGCTCACAGCTTCAACATCTCAGAAGGTGCTGAAAGCTCTTTGGGGATGGTGCTTCTCTAAAAACTGCAACATATAGGGTGTCTTCTTTTGTGACACCAGGGGCCTCAGAGAGATGTCAAATCTGTAGAGGTGGGTAGGCATATCGGAAGATATGGGCTCTCAGCACTGTGCTGTTGTGCAGGCAAACATGATGCTCAGCAGGAATGGCCATTAGGAAGACAGCAGCACAGAGCTAACTCAGAGACATCAGGCTGCCTGCTGGCCTCTTGCTGGATGCTCCAGTGAGAAATGACCTAATGATGGGTCGGGTGTTACAGCAAGACTGCAAATAAGCATCTATTTGGAAAGAATTTCACATTTTCTGCAAACATTATCAAACTAGGAAAGCCAGTTAGGCACATCAAATCTGAGAGGTGGGCTGTGTCCTAGGGTGGAGAAGAGCAGGGAGGTATGAGGATGTGGTGTTTGTGAGGGAGAACCAAACCAGGAGCTGCAGGAAGCAAGATGTGCAAATGTTTCCAGACAGCAGTGAGACCAGATGGTGACACCTGCTCCAACTCCAATTTATTGAACATTACAAAATAGTCTGCATATATTTTCACATTAAAACAATATTCTTGCAAATAAGATAAGCCTTGAGTCATTTGTGGTGCCCATGGCTACAGAAAACACTGACCCAGCTAGAGATTTAATATGGCCCAATTATCAGAAATCAAAACCAGAATAAGGCATACAAGAAATGCAAAACTATATAAAAACCTTCCAAAAAACCTCACACTCAAGCTGGTGGGGCAGGTACAGAGTGGAATGGCCTTTGCTGAATCTTGCTAACAGTACCACTGTGTACCACCAGCTCACTTGCCCCATACTGGGCTCCAGTACTGCTTACTGAGCACATCTAAGTGTCCCCTCAACACCTGCTGTCTCAGCATCCCCAAAGAGGCTGGACCAGGCAGTTATTTACCTGCTCCACTGGGAGCAGCCCCATGGGCTTAACATCTGGCATTAACAGCCCAGGTCACCATTCTTCCTTAAGAGGCGCATCCCCAACCCTCTCACCTTGGCCCAGGCTGGGCACACAAAAGCTCAAGCACAGCAGCTGGGCACAGTAGCCCCCATGGCCTGGGCCAGCGTGAAAGGGTTGGGGATACTTCATGGGCCATTTCCACCTTAAGGATGCACTTAGCTCTCCCCTCTCGCCCCTGCTCCCAATGTACATTCATACCTGCTGCTTGTCCTGCTTGCTCCCCTCCTCACACTGCAGTCAGGCCTCCTGGCTGATGGGCTCCAGGGAACTGGAGGAATTGGGATGCAGGTAGGATGAATACTGCTGTGCTTGAGCTTTCATGTGCCCAGCAGTTCTTGGGGCGCAGTTCTTCCTGCCCCTTGGGATCACACCAGGAATGATTCACTCCATGGGCCATTTCCACCTCGAGGATGCTCTCAGCTCTCCCTTTTTGCACCTGCTCCTGATGTACATTCATATCTGCTGCTTGTCCCGCTTGCTCCCCTCCTCACACTGCAACCAGCCCTCCTGGCTGATGGGCTCCAGGCAACTGGAGGAACTGGGATGCAAGCAGGATGAATACTCAGGATACTGTGCAGGACAGCTGCCTCCTATCAAAGCTGGAAAGCTCAACAACAGCAGATATCAGGAACACATCCAGACAAAAGGTGTGAGGTTGGCACAGCACGTTGGGTGCTAAGAGACTCCCTGTACGTATGTGTTCAGGAGTCTGGCTCCTGGTGGAGCCGATCCCCAGGAGCGCAGCTCCCAGTCCTGAGAAGGTCAAGGCGTTGCCTCCGTGGTACAACCATAACACGGGCAACACAGAGCTGCCATGGAAAGGAGCCAATCTTTTGCCTCATGGCCAAAGTCCATGCTTGCTGTAGGGAAACCAGCGCTATGGCAGCATTGAAGTCAATGGCTCAGTCACTTTATGGGGATGGGCTGTCTCTCATGCACTGGCCTCCACTTCCTGCCCTCTGCCTGGGACGCCTCCTATGCATGGACAGGCTGGAAAATCAGCTTGTGCCCTAATACCTGTGAGCTGTCACACCCTATCAGCCAGGACCCCCAGACCTCGGGGTGGCACAGCCATGGCAGAATCAATTCAGGCTGGAATCTAAGCTCTGGGAGGAACAGCTCTGACCTCCCAGGGCTGCAAGGATTGTAAGGACCAGAGAGTAAGAAAGAAGTTTTATGTCTGCACCTCCCTGGGTGGATGGTACCTGCTATTGCAGCATGAAGCTCATTTACCTACCAGTTTTGCATTGGCAGGTGTGTGGGCAAAGCCCAGCCTGGAGCACAGCTCCAGCAGGAGTACCAGGATCTCCTGCCACTCGTGGAGTTTACGGAGACATACACAAGCTTTACAAAGCAAGACAGCAGAGCAGTCAGCTGGTTGCAGCCTGTCTGCAGCTCCCCAGCCCCCTCCCCATCCACAGTCTGCCTCAAAGGTGGCTTGCTCTGTTGAACTGGATGAGCCACCTGGGTTCCGTGGAGGGCACTATCCTGTTCGGCTCCTCCGCAGCCATCAAAGGCTGCAGCTCCTGCTGCTCAGTGCCATCCGGGCTGCTGTCACTCTGTGACCTGCTGCTCTTAGAGACATGGCTTGGGAACTGGAAGCAGGACCTCTGCTCTGGTGTCACCTGGCTGGCAGACTGGGGTTGCTCCTCCAGCACTGGGCAAGTAAATCTCTTGTGCTGTGGTCCTGTCTCGATGCCTGGTGGGGAGGCAATGCTCTCCAGGGAAGAGATGCTTTGGTTCCATGCTTTCTGCATATCCACTGGTACGATTTTGGTGGTTTCCGAGGAGACATAAACAGCCAGATCAGCCTGGTCTCCTTTCCATGGCAGCTCCTTCTCTGCCAAGGTGGGTGATGGTGGGATGATGCAGGGGCTGGGGCAGACATCCAGGCTGCCTGGGAATGCAGAAAGAAGGACAGTGAGAGGGATATTGCTCTCTCCCTGGGCCCCGCAAACACTGCCATGGCCAGAGGTATCAAATGGAGAGTCTTTTCAGATGACTCAGGGATGCATGAGCTGCCAGGAAGCCCAGGGAGGCTCTGCCATGCCTCCAGGGCTATGGAGAAGAGCGACTCTCCCTGGCTCCCCTGACTTTGGTTTTGCCCAGGCCGAGGGCAGCTTAGATCCCCAGGCAGAAGAAAGACAAACTACATGGTGGCTGCTCCCCTGCCCACTGTGGAAGTGCTGGTCCCTACCAGGAGTCTTCTTTCCCTGCAGGACCTCGTTGGTGGCTCGAGCAATGAATACGATCCCCTCATCGTCCTCTTTCTCCGTTTCCGAGCTGTTGCTTTCCTCCTCATCTGAGCTGACCATCACCAAGACAGGAGCTGCAGCCAGATACGGGGGGATGGTTGGAGGACGGGGCACCCTGTGAGCTGACCCTCCAGGGAGCCAGCACCCATGAGAGAAGAACTTGCTGCCAGCGCAGCCTGGGGTGCTGTCCCACCATCAAGCTAGCAGTGGGGCAGCGAGCAGGTGCAGAGGGCTTCTCCCATCCCACCTCAACTGGCCCAGCAAGATTCCCTTGCCAGGATCTGCAAACCAGGTCCTGGAGAGTCACCTTGCCAGCCTGCTGGCCTTACCTGCCTCCTGCCAGGGGACATTTCTTTGCGTCTTCCCATTGGGCGAATCACTGGTCAGAGAGATGCCCTTCTGTGAAGGAAAAGACAGTGTCTGGGACCTGTCCTGTGCAAACCCTAAGCCCCACCCCCAGACAGCCCTGCAGGCCACAGTAGCCTCCAGGAGACACATTCTCACCCCAGCTGGCTCATAGCTGGCAGCCAGTTGTTCCTAGTCCTGAGACTTTGCACCTTCATGGCTCAGTAATAAACAGCTCAGCTGTAATGGCTTCAAAAGCCTTCAAATGTGGCAGACACCAAAGGCCCAGCTTGAGAAGCAGTGTCATGCTTCTGGGCCTAACCCCCCCTGGATCTGCAACAACGTTCAGGCTACTTTACACTGAGTGCACTTTGAAAACAAGCTTTTAGCTCCTGTGGCAGGTTGAAAATGTTCCTCCAGGGCTCACAACCACTTTGCCCAGGAAACGAGTACCCTGAGGCTGTTCTTACATGATGGGAACACATGGACATGCAACTCTCATGCACCCCTGTGTTTGGTCCATGCTAGCTGTGTGCCCACACTGCTCATGCAAAGCACACACAGAACTGAGATGAGGCCCTGGAGCCTGTCTCTGCTCTCCTCTGTGGTTTTGGAGATGCCAGTGCCCCGTAGCACCTCATCTACCCACTGAAGGACCTCACTGTCCACAGCCTGGGGGAGGGCAAATATCTAAGTTAGTGAGGGAGTGTGAGACTGGGGAGAACTTGCCTTTTTCCTGCCCTTTTCCTTTAGCCTGGCTTTGCTCTTGGAAGAGCAGACGTTGTGCTTTGTGGATTTAAAGGTCTCCAGCCGCCTTTTCATGTTCTGACGGAAGATTTCTTTATCTTGCCGCTCTTGTTTATCTGGAGAGATGAAGTGACGGCTGTAGCTGGCCTTGTACTGGCCAAGGGAGAGGCAAAGAGACACAGGGTGAGAAGCTGGCCCCATGGAACATCCTCCATCCCTGCTCCCATTTAGGGTGCTGTTACACTTGGTGTTAGCCATCTGTCACATCCCAAGGGATGCTCACCCTCCTGCGAGGTTTGTAAAGGCTCCCTCGCAGCACATGGTGCATCACCGCATCCTCCTTGTCTCGGCGGCTCCGCACTGTGTCAATCACCTGCAGGTCCAGGCATGCACCACTGCCACTCTCCCTCCTAGAGGGTGAGATGGAGCTGGAGCACCCATTGCTGCCCTGGGCAGGCCCCACAGCTGGCAGCCGGCCCCACCCTTGGCTGTGGGCCAGCCCAGGAGGCATGCCAGGCAGCAGGGTTTTGGGGTGGTGGGGCAGCACAGCTCTGTGGGGTGAGGGTGGGGAGCCTGGCCAGGGGAGATGGGATGATGCAGCAGGGCTCCTGCCCCAACCCAACCTGGACCAGCAAAACTTATCCCCAGTAAGAGCAGGCAGCTGCAGGGGTCCCACAGGGTCTGCCTGGAGGCTGGGGGCTCAGGGTGCTCATACTCACAGGAGGTTTGTGACGGACGACTCTGACATGGATGTGCGGCTGGGCATGGAGGGCAATGCCAGCTTGGCGGCAGAGAGCACATGGCCACCCTACAGGGTTGGAAAGAGCGGGGCAGGTGTCAGGGTAGCCAGGGAGCCAGCTGGGCCACATGAGAGTCACCAGCCTCCTTTGGTGCCCATGGGCCTCTGGGCCCAGCTTGGTGCCAGGCCACAAGCCAGCAAGGCAGAGCGCTCTGGGGAGGCATGTGACACCTGCAAGAGCCGCCAGATGTTTCCTGGGGGATGCTGTGGAGATGTTCCAGCAGCCAGACCAAGTACCAGTGCTCAAAGGAGCTGCATGAATAGCCATTCCCCAGGCCCGTCATGGGATCTGCATCCCTCTGTCTCTATCAGCATGGCCATATTGCAAACAAGGCCAGCCTGGACTTCTCACCATGGGCCTATGCACCAGTGGGAAGCTCTCCAATGCCTCAGCCAGAAAGGAGCTACTCCGGGCCAGGCAGGACCCAGCTGGCTCCTCCAGCTGTGGTGGCTCCGTCAGAGCCATCCCACTCCATCCCACTGGCCTAGCTCCTGCGGCATGCCCATTCACCGCTACCTGGTCCACAAAGCTGATAGCATCACGGATGTTCAGCTTGTAATAAACATCCCAGATCTCATCCCGGAGCCTGTAGGCAGATTTCCTCATCAGGAGCTGGCTCAGGTACTTCTTGTCAAACTGTTCCCATCTGGCATGAGATGAAGACAAGGGTGGTTTAGCAACCATGAAGGGGCAAGTAGGTACAAGGGTCAGGTGCCTCCTGCCTGTGCAAGGTCACAAGTGCTCAAAGCATGGTAAAAACAGGTTGAGCGTGCAGCATCTGGCTGTTCCCATGGGCAGACCACTGTGGGGGGGACAGGAGGGGGATGGGGACACACCGATCCTTTGTCCTTGGCCAAGGGGAAGCCAGAAACCTGGCAGGCCCGAGGGAGTGATGGGCAGAACTAATGATGGGGATGGGACTTGGGTCAGAATTACTCCCCAGCTGGAGCGCTTCCCCTCCAGGAAACAGGCTTTTGCATCCATTTCCTGTCATGGTGCTGCAGAAAAATAGTCCCAAAGTTTTAACAGGGCTGGTCCCTTGTCAGGCTTCATTCCCCAGTGCAGCTCCATCCTTGGGAGACATGGTGTGCCCTGGGGCAGCTATCACCAGCAACCATGGACACCCTGTGGCCCCAGAGCAGCTGCAGTACCAGCAAGCAACACCAACCTGAACCACAGACAGGCTGTCCCTCTCACACCTGCCCAGCATCTCTCTGGGACGCCTCTGCAGCCTTGGGCTGCTCTGTGAAAGCAAGGCCATCACCAGACTGCACTTCCAGAGGGACGGACAGAGGCTGAGATGGCCTTCCTGCTCATGCTGCCCTGCCTAGAGTGGGGGTGTCCTCCAGCAGGGATCCCAGGATGTCCCTGTGGCTGGCAGACCCCCTGTCCACCTGACAGCCTAGGGAGAATCCGAGGTGAGACACTCACTTGTCCCGCCAGTAATGGTAGCCATGGTGCCCCACAATGTCCTCCACTGCCGCCAGGATGTGATCAAAGGCCTTGAGGGGGGAGAAGAGGGTGAGAGTGGTGGAGATGCACCCTGCATGCCAGGGCTGAGCGTGCCCAGTGGTGCTGAGGCCCCGAATTGCTCTCGCTCAGCCCCAGCAATGTGGGGAGCCGGGGCAGCCCCGGAACCAGCACCTACGTGCTCATGAAGCTCCTCATTCAGCGTGGGCTTGTGGTGGTCACTGCGCTTCACCTTCAGCCATGTCACCAGGGGTTTGATGGTGAGGCCCTGCAATGGTAGCAGAGGGCAAGGGAAAGACTGGGAGGGTGAGGCTGCATGGCTGGGGCTCAGGAGTAGAAGCAGCATGACTTGCCCACGGAAAGCATCTGTGCAAACCACATGCGCCACTACCAAGCCGAGACACTGAGCCTGGGACCCCAGGTGATGGCCAGTTTGGGGACTGGACAGTCCTGTAAGGGTACCAGTGTCCAGGCGGGCAGCCCCTCTCGCCACCCTCCCCACCGCCCCACCCAGCTCACATCGATCTGTAGTACAGCTTCCCCACAGGCAGAGGGGTCACTCAGCCATGGATTTGGCCTGGCACCTTCCAGGGGCATAGGAGTACCAGAGCTATGGGCAGTCAGCAGGTTTGTAAAGAAAACAGCCTGGCCAGATGCACCCTGTTGCAATGGAGAAACAACCTGGGTCATGGCTCCACCATCGTGACAGCCATCTCAGGCAGTCCTGCATGGCAGCCATGTGATGTATGCGGTGCCAGGGAGGCACTGAGCACCAAAAGTTGCACAAGAAGCAAAGCACTGGCTAGAGGAGGGGTGCAACAGGCACCTGTGGGCTCATGGGATGCCTGGCAGTCCACTTCTCCCACATGCCAGCTGCACAGCACATTGCTGTGGCAAGGAAGGAGGAGATGCTCTGAGGGCCAGGGCTGGAGGAAACAGGGTTGCAAGCTCTCTACCAAGGGAAGGCAATAACCAGACCTTCCCTTTCTCCTACCCCAGCCCACTGGGAATACACACAGGCCCCTCACCCAGCCAATGCTAGCAGAAGCAGCTGCAGCATCAGTACAGAGAAGAGGCAGGGGCAAGAGGTTTGTAGAGAGACAGGTTGGGGCCCAGATCTGAGTCCTCCTGGTCCTGCTGAGCCCAGCTCAGGGGTGAATGAGCTGCAGAAGAGAGGGGCATGTCCTGAGCATACAGGATGCCCAGTACTGTGCACCAGCCTCGCCCCACAAGCCGGCTCTGGGTGAGAGGGGAGCACTAGAGGCGGGGCATGGTGACCAGGAGAGGGGCACAGCATCCATCCTGACCTGCACAATGACAGTGAAGAACACCACCACGATGGTCGTTGCCACAAAGTAATCCTTGGCTTTGACCTTCGCCCCATCCAGCAGGATGACCAGGGCAAAGGCAACAGCTCCACGGAGGCCGCCATATGACATGACCACCTGATCAATCCTGTCCAGAGGAATGAGGCGAAAGCGGTTGAGCACACAGGTCTGGAGGACAACGCCTAGAAAAGAAGGGGAAGGAGAGCCTTGGATGCTGTTAGAGCCCTGCCTGTTCCTGGAGACAGGGCAAAGCCCAGGCCAGGAGCCATGGCTGGCCCCCTGCCCATGCCCTCTTGGGGGATACTGCTTTTTGGCATGGAAAGGCCTGGGCCAGAAGCACAGCTGGGCAGACTGACCCACGGCTCTGAAGAGCAGGATGAAGAGCAGGGTGCCTAGCACCAGTGTTGTATCCCATGCCCACTTGGAGGTATCCACAGCCGAGATGCCCAGGAACATGAAAATGATGGTCTCTGAGCTACTTGCCAGGGTCTTCATGGTGTACTTGACGGTGGTACGGGATTTCTGGGAGATGTTGGCTTCCACGTACTTCTTGCAGCAGATCCCACAGAAGGTGACCCTGCAGAGGGGCAGAAGGAGCCAGCGTGACCCTACTGCAGGAGGATAAGCAGGCCTGCTTGCAGCTCCTCACTGCTCAGCACAGTGCCTCCACTTTCCTGGATACCCCAGAGGGACACCGCAGTACTCACGCCAGGATGGAGGACAGTGAGACCATCTCGGCAGCAAGGTACGCAACGTAGGCCAGGAGGAAGACGAAGAGAGGCTCAATGATGCGCACACGTTTGGTGAACCGCGTGATCAGGGCCAGGAGGAAGGCAAAAAGCAGCCCCACGGCCGTGCCCCCCAGGCTCACAAGGAAGAAGGAGACTGCGGGGAGAAGGCTTGTTTGCACCCTTGGGGCCCACCACGAGCTAGCAAGCCCAGCTCCTGTGCCCCACAGCCTCACCATACTGGGCCAGCTGAGCCCCATGCTCCTGTCAGGGTCCCTGCCAGAGCACCCACCGTCCGATGGCCTGTGGCCTGATGGCCGGTGCGTGCCCGATCCACATGACAGCTAGGATGGAGTATCAAAGAGCTCCAGGTGCTCAGCACCCACCCCGCTGCACGATGATGACTATGGTCACCCCCTGCCACACTCACATGCTGGAGGGAGAAATGGAGGGACTGATGGGGCACATACTCACCTACCCCCTTCACATAGTCCGTGGCGTGGATGTGAGCTGGGCCCAGCTCCACAAAAGAGTTGAACACCTTGTACAGCACCTGCAGGCAAAACAAATCCCTTGGGGAAGGCAGGATATGGCCCTGCCTTGAAAGGAGCAGCAGCTGCAGGCAGGACAATCACTGCAGAAGAAGCATCGCCAGTCCCACATCTGCCTGGGAACACAGCTCATTTCAGTAGACAAAGTACACGCTCATTGCCCCCTTCCCTCAGGGCCAAGAGAGCGGAGGGGCCCTGAGAGCAGGGCACGGGTCTTCCCAGGTTTGGGGATGTTGTCTGCATCCTCTGCCTATTCTGGGGGACTCCAGCACCTGCAGCCCATGTCAGGCTCCACCTTAGGGTTCCCCTAGCTCCAACTCACCACAGTGACAGCATCATTCAGGAGGGACTCGCCGAACACAATGATGAAGAGGGTCTCGTTCACATGAACCTCTTCAAAGACAGCCAGCACTGCCACAGGGTCCACAGCTGAGATAAGGCTGCCGAAGAGCAGGAAATCCATCAGCCCAGCTTTGACACCCGGATCTGCCAGAACAGAAGGACTGAGCTCAGGTGCACCACCAGCCCCAGTGCCCCTTTCACCAGGTGAAGCAGCCTGGCTGCTGAAGCAAGATTGTCCCCTATCTGCCCCTGGCAACTTGGCTGCAGGGTCCCGGCTCAGAGCATAGTGGGCTGAGCCAGGGGGTGGTCCCAGCCCACTAGGGATCCAAGGCCGGGCAGGGTCAGCACATCCTCACTGCAACACGGGGGAGCAAGATTTGGATGTTGCCCTCAGCACCTAGGTGCATCATCGTTTCACCTCAGGCAGGTATACACCAAAGAGAGCTGGGCAACCCCATCTCAGGGCCAGGCACCAGGAAGTCTCTCTGGGCTCAAGAGAGCTTGAAACACAGTCCAGTCCAGCCAGGGCCAGTGGTTCCAGCCAAGGACAGGCAATTTTACAGCAAGGCAACAAAGCTAGCCAAGGTCGGTGACAAAAATAGCAAAATTGTGAGTCAGCCCAGTGCCAAGCAGGGCCCATTTATCCTGCACGCTTGATGCCCTGGCAGACACTCACTGCCAGGGAGTTGTTTCCTGGGATGCCAGCATCAGCCTGCTCCTGCAATACCTGCTGGGAATTTGTGCTGGGGCCAGGCAGAAAGCTCTGAGCTTGGGGGCACCTTGCACCCTCTAATCCATCTTTTGCAGATACAGCCCATAGTGTAACCCAAGCCAGGAAGCCCATAGCCCAGTCTGGTGCTGCACCCCACACCCTGCAGGCCTCAGCCCTGTGCACCCACCCATGAGCCCAGCCCGGTGTAGCCCCCAGAGTGCCACGCCGGTGGCGAAGGAGTTCCAGAGCGTGCCCACCACCGCGTAGGTGAGGATCGCGCCGATGTTGTCGAAGAACAGCCGGCTGGGCATGAAGTAGCCTGAGTCTAAGACTATGGGGGGCAGGAGGAAGAGGAAGAACATGTTGGGCTCCAGCTGGTACTCGGCTTTCTTTGCCACGGCCAACACGATGCCCCCCAGGCCCAGCCCCAGCAGGATGAGGAGGCAGCTCTCCGGGACGATGGATGTCACCTTCCTTGACAGATGGAAAACTGGAAGGAAAGGAAGAATGTCAGCATCAGCCTAAGGGGCATATGGGCAGAACATCCTGAATCCATAGGCTCCACAAAATGGTTGGCTGGGGCACAACTGCCCCCGGGGGGGGACGACGACAGAGCATTTAAGGTCATTTTGTGGCCATATGTGCACAGAAGACCTTCCAGCTAGCTGGCCACAGGAAACTCCCAGGTCACAATTTCAATTCCTAGCCTCTTCAAAGCCTCCCTCTCCTCCCAAGCCACTGTCTAAAAAGCCAGGCAGCTGGGTATTTTTCTTTTTTGGCCCTTGGCATCTATGCTTAAAGGAAAAAGCCAGTCAGTGAGCATGTTTATAGCATCACAAACAATGCTGGCTGCTGTTCAGGTGAGGGCATCCTGGTCACAGGGACACTTTGTCCCACTCAGATATGGGGATGCTCAGCCCTGGCAGCGGGGTGACCTTGTCTGCAGCTGTCTGAGCAAGCAAATGGAGCAGCATGCAAAACACTGCAGCACAAGCAAGTCAGCTAGCTTCCTCCCCAGAGCGCAGCCTTCCTCAGCACTAGCTAACCTACCTGCACACAGAGAAAGAAGGAGCATGGGAACAGCAGATTTAGAGACACTTTGGGTAATTTGTTTATTCAATGTGAGGTTTGGACCAAATCTTAAACTGCTACAAAACAGGATTTTTAACAGGATATTTTTAAACCAAGCAGATTATACCCTCATATTTATCTGTCAGCTCTGTGGTAATGAGCCTGCAGTCAAGCACAAGCCAGTGGGACGCCGTGCCAGCCAGACAGCTCCTGTTCCTCCAGGCAGCCTGATCTCCAAGGCCAGGTTATCCTATGTAAACCTGAACCATACCAGCTTCCTAGAAAGGCCACAAGGACAACTTCCCATCCCTGTATATTTCTCCTCCATAGCATGGGGTGCTGTATTTTTGCTACCCCCGAAGGGCAGCCCGTAGGGGAGGACTGGCGAGGTTCACAGCAGTTTTGCCCTCACAGCTGAGTTCTCACAGTCAGTCCTGTTGTCACTTGTGACATCCACCCCCTCTGTAGCATAACTTGTCCATCAGATGCTGGGAAGCTGTTCACATGATGTTAAAACAAGGTTTCCACCTGAGAGCACCAGGGTTATTGGAAAGAATCCTTCTCCTGGGGTGTGGGTTCCTCCAGGCACTTCCAGAACCATCTCTGAGCACTTTCCTCTGGGTACTCAGCAGGTACAAGGGACATCAGAGCAGCTGCTGAGCTGTCACTTGGCTGCATGCCCAGCTCTACTGCCCACCCAAAACTCAGCCCCTAAAGACCTTTAGCTGGATTAGATGTGTCCATTGTTTGTGCCAACTCATCCCACTCCATGTCTCCTTTTGGAAGGAAGGCTGTGCTGTGGTCACATGTAGACTCTAGGACACTTGGCTTCTTCCCTCCTTGGGGACCCACATGGACAGACCATAGGTCTGCCTAGCCCACCATCTCATCTCCCATGGCTCTAGAGAGAAGCTCAGGAATAGGCAATGCTTCCCCAGTAGATTTCCATATCTCTGTTGCCCTTGCTGTCCTCCACTGAACCTGTCCCAATCTTGTTCTATCCGTTCTGGGACCAGTCCCAGCATCCCTGAGATGTGAAAACCATGGGCACTCAGGTAGTGGCCTCCTGGTGTTGTTCTTTACTCCTTTCTAGTGCTTCTAGGTTGATTTGTTCTCCTTGACTGCAGCTGAGCACTGAATTAGATGAGATAAGTCAGCGACAAAGTCCTAGTTCCTAAGCA
Source organism: Apteryx mantelli (assembly GCF_036417845.1). Taxonomy (NCBI): domain Eukaryota; kingdom Metazoa; phylum Chordata; class Aves; order Apterygiformes; family Apterygidae; genus Apteryx; species Apteryx mantelli. Next base: position 24,368,458 of record NC_089987.1, on the reverse strand, counting down.
GAATCAACCAGCTCTGAGCCCATGACTGAATGTGCAGGATAAGGACTGCTTTTCTTTGATTGAGTCCTTCACAGTGATCTGCACTACTCCTTGGTATGGTGAGCCCTGTCTGTACAATCCTAGCAAGCTACAGGATTGCTCCCCTGCCATAACACAACCCCCAGAAACACTGCCACAGCTGGCAAGGGCAAAGTAGCAAGCACCAGGGTGGTGTGAGCTGCAGCTCCAACACCAACCACAGCCAGATCTCATGAGTGATGATTCACAAGGCACCTGGGACCAAGCCAGCCCTTCTGTCACGGCTCTGCAGCTAAGTACCACAGCCACAGAACCTAGGGCATCCATCATCCCATGCACCCTCCTCTCCCCAGGCCACCTCCGCCAGCTGACAGGGACTGGGGTCCTGCCTGGTAGTGCCACCGAAGCAGTGCTGATATGATGACTTCAGCCCTTCAAGCAAGCCCATAGCCCAGAGAAGGGGTGGCTGAGCTCCAGCCCCGCAATATTCCTACTAAACGGCCACACAAGCAGCATCAGAGCCCTGCTCACCCCACGTGAGCCTGGGGAAGGCAGCACCAGTGGGCGAACCATGCTCACTCAGTGATTGAGGCAGGCTGTGAAACCATTTCCCACCCACGGGAACAAAGCTCTGAAGTTTTCAAGAGAACGACACATCCAGCCCCTTTTCGCAAGCTCAGGAGCATTGCCAAGATCTCCACTCCCTGTTTCTCACTGGCAACCCATATTCACTCTCCGTGCTGCACCTGCATGGCAGAAATCCCCTGGCTGAGCAGAGGGATCTGGGAGAACACACAATGCTGCTAAGGGGATGTTGCTCTGGCTCACAGCCCTCATCGATCATTCTTTATCCAGGGCCGTAAACCCAGGCAAAGAAAGGAAGAGCAGTGATGAGAGAAGTGCAGTCTGCACACACAGCCTCTTGATCTAACAATGAGGGCATCCCAGGTGGTTCACTTCCCTACATCCTCGGTATTGAGCAATAAGAGAATAGGCAGGTCTCTGCCCTGCTCCAGTACCCATGCCACCGGTCTCCCACCTTGTGCCACCCCGCGTGGCCCAGTCTGCACCATCTGGCCCCACTGGGCATCTCTTTCGCATCATTTCCCCGCATGGCCTGGAGCAGGGCTGGGGACAGGGCTGCTGAGACCCTACCCACCAATATGGGTAGGAAACCCTCTGCCATCACACCAGGAGCACTGATGGGGGTGGTGCGATAGCAGCATGTTGGGTGGTGCTGCCTGCAGCCAAGCATTTCTGGAGCGAGGCCACTGCAACCAACTCAGTTTCCCAGGGATCTCTGGACCTGGCTCAGGGAACAGAAGGGCTTATAGCTTCACTTACCCTGCACAGGGCTGATCCCACTGCCACGCCACTGAAGGGCTGCCACCCTCACACGCGGAGCTCTGCACCACAGGAGCAGTGAGTAGGGATGGGTGGTAAAAGCTCTAATTTTATACAAACTAGTCAAGAATTTCTGTATTAACGTTCCCACAGCAACAGTAACTTAGCCACATGTGAATTAACTTCAGAGCCATTATCTACACTCAGACATCCATAATACAGGATTTGCAGTTGGGAGAACTTTGGGCCAGTCTGCACCATCCCTCTGTTGATCAGGGTACCAGTGGAAACCACAGAACAACTAAACCAAGACAAAAGCAGCCAGGGAGAGAGATGTAGGCACTGGAAACAACAGGGTCAAGGGACCATGTGCTGCAAGGACTGAAGGTCCTGACCTGTGGGGATGCTACTGAGTGGAAAAATGTCTGTCTGCTGGCAAAACCCTGCCCAGTGGTGCATGTTGGGGCAGAAGTGGATGAGAAGCAGGTGCAGGACAACACTCAGAGCCATGAGGCAGGGTTGGTCCTCCCCAAACAGCAACACCCCCAAATCCCTGAGGAAAGCACAGACAGACACACTGCAGGGAGACTGCGCTTCCCTTTCAGGATGATATAGCTATGCCCCTCAAACACACTGAGCACACAGGCATTGGCTATCCCTGCCTTGAGAGACTACCAGGCAGGAGGAGGCACCATCTCCATGCAGATACATCTGGGCTTTCCAGCATCACTGGTCCCTCATTTCACTCTTCCCCATGTCTCATTAAAACAGATCTATGCTCTGACCAGTACGGAAAGGGCAGCAAAGCCCGGATGACGCCTCCCTGTACAGGAAAGCAACACCCAAACTAGTTTTCCCCGCCCTGGGCATTTGCTCTCTGCTGGCTCAGGGCACCCCAGCATCGTGACTGCCTCAGAGAACAGAGCCTACAGTGTCATTTCCCTGTTACACAGGCCCCAGGCCACTTCCTCCCCTGCAGTCACAGGGTTGTGAGCTGGCAGCTCAGCACCGCAACCGCAACGGCTCCTCCGCAACAGCCTACACCCAAGATTCAGGCCTACACAGCCAGTGTTGCCCCCTGCCTGCTTTCAGAGATCATCCTCCTCCGTTGCCATCTCCTTGAGTCCCCGATGAGCCCCCACTGTGTGCTCTGGGGGCAACACACGCTCCAGTTTCCATACCATCTCCAGGCACTGTCTTTCCAGGATGCTAATCCACGAGCACTGCCTGCAGCCCTACAGCTTTTCCATTTTGGGTCCAGATTTCACTCCTTGCTCTAGGCTATGAATGTATGAATCTGACCCATAGAATGCGCTGAGCCAGACAGCCCAGAACAACAGGCCATCTGGGTTGTGTCTCAACACTGCCACCAACCTCCACACAGTTCAACACTTCCCACTGGGAAGAGAGAAGCCATCAGCTAGCTTCAAGGCTGGAGGACCATGGGGGATCTGGGGGTTTGGCAATGACCAAAAACCAAGGAAGACCTCAGGTTCAACTGTCCATGTCCTGGAACCAATCTGGATTTAATCAGTACCTTTTTCCCTGCTGCTGAGTAGTAGAACCACCTGCATGTACCCAGGGCTAACTGCCTACTCCATGTGCTCCATAGGGAGAAAATGGAGCAAGCAGCATGCGAAGTGCTGCCAGGTCCAGGGCTCCTGTCCCTCAGCCCTGGTATGCCTGCAGGATCACCCACAGCAGCAGAGGGGCAGCCGGTCTGCTGCTTCTAGGATGTAAGATGCAGCCTCATGCTGGGACTATGAGCCCAGCAACCCAGGCCATTTCACCAGCTGAGTCTGGAGCACACTGACCCTAGCATGTGCCGGCACACCTGTCCACCAAAGGGTGTTGGGGGGATGCAGGATTTCCAGCATCCTCAGACACTGCCTGCAAAAACAAGGCAGGGGTGCAGTGGGGAACACATTGAGGGAAACCTGAACAAAGAGCGGCTCCACTGAGATGTTTGAAAGAAGACAATAACAATCAGAGAAAGAAATCGTTTGTCTGATCTTCTGCAGCTAGGACAGATGCGTACAGTGGCTGGAGGTGGCACAGCTGCAGACAAAAGGTTATATTTTTAAGCTCATAATGCCCCTTAATTCACTCATGGCAATACTTTAGCTCTTCCTAATGAGGAGGCCGAGGAAAAAGAGAAAGGGAAGGAGTGTGAGGCCTACAGCAGCAGTTTTGATGGTGCTTGGGACAGGCAGAGGCCAGCCAAGGGCCACAGCTGTAGTCTTCCCCTATATATTGGGAGCTCCTGCTGGTCCCCAATTGCCCAGAGACTCCCTCCCCTGCCTGACTTCAAATGCACATTTCTTCCAGAGTATTGAACCATCTCCAAAATAAGGGCATGCCCACCCTCCCACCATGGGGACCATGCCACACAGCTTGGACCCAAAGGAGGAAACCTTGTTCAAGGTCACTGTTTCTTCCCCTGGGCCCAGCACAGCAGACAGAGCCACCCCAGGGGACCAGCCCCAGGGGATGTCTGTTGAGAGCCTGCTCTGCACCCACATGTGGGCATCCCCTCCAAGATCCCAGGGTGCCCTGGTATCCTGCACCCAAGTGCAGCCATCGGCCAGTCCACTGGAGGATGCAGCCATTCAGCATCTCTCTGTGTCTGGTCTTCTCTCTCAACACTCACAGATTGCCTGCACCACAGGGAGCAGGGACAGGAGCAAAGCCAGCCCCACAGCCTGTGGCTGTGGCAATTCTCCCCAGGGACCTCAAACCACATCCTCTGTCCCAGCTCCTTGCACCTTTCCGCAGCAGCCTCTTGCAGCAGAGAGGGGAAGTAGGGGCTGCTCCTCCCCAGCTGCATGTCTGTATGTACCACACTCCCGGTTGGCCAGCACAAGAGCCAGAGGTGACCTGGAGCTGGAGTGACCCACTATAGTTGACCCCAAGCATGGACCCAGATCCGAGCTGCCAGGGCAATGTCTTGCCCAACACTGTCACCACCAAGCCCTTCCCAGAGTTGGTGAGACTGAACCACCTCCAGCCCTGCTGGGGGCAATTGCTATGCCAACCTCCAGGCTGTGAGACCTTGTTCAGCATCTCTGCTCAGCTTCTCTTCTCCTGAATGGTCCCTCCTCTGTGCCCACCTGTCCATTCTTCACGGGGAAGGGAACCAAGCCACTGGGTTGTCCCTGGGTAGCACCTTCAAGGCAGCCCCCAGGTGAACCCTGACCCCCACTGCCACAGGGCTCAGCTTGTCACTGCTTGGCATCCCACGGAAGGGGAAGAGGGATGTGGTGCAGGTTTGTGCCAGGCTGCTGCAGTCCTCTCTGGGCCATGTCATGCTGTGCCAGCACACCTAGGAGAGGATGGATGCCAGCGGGGCTCCAGCCCCTCGTCCCAGAGCCCTGGCTCTGTGTGCCCACATTTGGTGGCATCCCTTGCCCTGGCCAGCCCGAGGCGCTGCAGGGCACAGACAGGGCCAGATGCCACCATGCTCTCCAGGGCTACCCTTGCGGGTCTCACCTGCCCCGCAGCTGCCATGCCCCCAGCGCCCCCCCCAAACCCTGCATCTTTGTCCCCAAACCCGAGCGCCACCCGGACGCCTGTGTCCTCACTGCCGACCGCCGCGGGGCACGGTGATGCGGTGCCCGGGGGAGGTGAGGCGTGGGGGCCATACCGCACCGCACAGTACCGTACCGTACCGAGCCATACCGGACCGGGACTCACCGATCTTGGCCAGGCTGGCCACCAGGATCCAGGCGGCCACCAGGCAAGGCACCTGCACCTCCTGCCACTGCCAGCGCAGCAGCTCGGAGCCCGTCGGGGGGCCGGGGCCGGGGGAGGCCGCCGGGCCCGCCGGGGGCTGCATGGCCCCGCTCCGCTCCGCTCCGCTCCGCCGCGCTCCCGGCCGCCGCGGACGTCACATGCACGTGGGGCAGAGCCGGGCCCGGCCCCGCCGCCGCCGCCGCCGCCGCCCTCGCCCCAGCCCCGCCCCGGGCCCCGCCCGCCGCCTGCCGACCACCGCCCGCCGCCCCCTGCACCCTGCCCAGGCCCCCAGCACCTGCCCCGGCCCCCCTGCGTCACCATGGGGCCCCTGTATTGCCCCAGGCCCCCAGCACCTGCCCCGGTCCCCCTGCATCACCATGGGGCCCCTGTATTGCCCCGGTCCCCCTTCATTGCCATGGGGCCCCTGTATTGCCCCAGGCCCCCAGCACCTGCCCCAGTCCCCCTGCATCACCATGAGACCCCTGTATTGCCCCAGGCCCCCAGCACCTGCCCCAGTCCCCCTGCATCACCATGGGGCCCCTGTTTGCCCTGGTCCCCCTTCATTGCCATGGGACCCCTGTATTGCCCCAGGTCCCCAGCACCTGCCCCAGTCCCCCTGCATCACCATGGGGCCCCTGTTTGCCCCGGTCCCCCTGCATCAGCATGAGGCCCCTGTATTGCCCCAGTCCCCCAGCACCTGCCCCAGTCCCCCTGCATCACCATGGGGCCCCTGTTTGCCCCAGTCCCCCAGCACCTGCCCCGGTCCCCCTGCATCACCATGGGGCCCCTGTATTGCCCCAGGCCCCCAGCACCTGCCCCAGTCCCCCTGCATCACCATGGGGCCCCTGTTTGCCCTGGTCCCCCTTCATTGCCATGGGACCCCTGTATTGCCCCAGGTCCCCAGCACCTGCCCCAGTCCCCCTGCATCACCATGGGGCCCCTGTGTGCCCCGGTCCCCCTGCATCACCATGGGGCCCCTGTATTGCCCCAGTCCCCCAGCACCTGCCCCGGTCCCCCTGCATCACCATGGGGCCCCTGTTTGCCCCAGGCCCCCAGCACCTGCCCCGGTCCCCCTGCATCACCATGGGGCCCCTGTATTGCCCCAGGCCCCCAGCACCTGCCCCAGTCCCCCTGCATCACCATGGGGCCCCTGTTTGCCCCGGTCCCCCTGCATCACCATGGCGCCTCTGTATTGCCCCAGTCCCCCAGCACCTGCCCCGGCCCCCCTGCATCAGCATGAGGCCCCTGTATTGCCCCAGGACCCCAGCACCTGCCCCGGTCCCCCTTCATTGCCATGGGACCCCTGTATTGTCCCAGTCCCCCAGCACCTGCCCCAGTCCCCCTGCATCACCATGGGTTCCCCTGTGTCATCCCAGTCCCCCTACATCACCCTGATGCCCCTGCCCCAGTGCCCCCTGCACCTGCCCTGGTGCCCCTGCTCTGCCTGGCCCAGTCCTCCTGCACCCTCCAGATTCCCTCCTGCATCTTCCCAATTGCTCCACCCCACCCAGTCTGCCCTCATGTGCCCCAGCCTCCCGTGGGTCCACATCTGCCCAGTCCTCCCCACCCACCCCAGCCCCTTCTGTTGCCCCTGAGAGCACATATCTGTCCCCAACTTCCCTGCTTGCCCCAGCCCATCCCTGAACACCACCCCCAGAGCACCCCGGCAAGGGCCTCCACAGCTCCCAGGCCTCCCTCACATCCTTCTCAAGCACCTGCACCAGCCCTTAAAGCTGCTGTTTGCCTACAACCTCTCCAGGTCTTGGGCCATCTACAGTGCTCCAGAAAGGTGCCCCATCTCCCAAATCCCACAGCTCCACCCTGGAGTCCCTAAGCCCAAGGGGTCCTGCAGCCAGTGTCCCGCCCGGCTCAGAGGCCCACTGCCTTTGCCAGGCTAGCAGGATCCTCAGTGGCTCCCACCTCCTATGCTCCCCTGGCCAGATACAGCCCCTAAGACACTGACCAACATCCCTCTGCATCTCTTGGTGGCTCCCAGACCCCAGACCTGGAATCCTGTGTCCCACATGGGCGGTGAGGAGTGCCCAGCAAGCCTGCAGACAGTGAAAGTGGAGCTGATGCCTGGTACGGGACAGGAAGGGATGCCACCAGAGCGCTTTACAGAAAGCTAATGCTGAGCCACAGGCAGTATCCGTGTGTCCCCAGAGCTGCAATGGAAGGACATCTTGGCTGGGCCAAGCCATCTGGCTGGTGTTGTCTCTGTCATGGGCTCCTCTTGGATGAGAAGCCCTAGAGACACATGGAGACCCCTGGCCAGGGAGGAATCAGCTCCAGGACTCCTGATCGGGTGCCTTGGCTGTGTTGTCTGTTCCCTTCTCTCTGACCCAGCACAAATGCGCAGCAAACTGTTTTTCCAGCTGAAGGAACATGCTGCAGAGAGTGGACTGCTGCTGCCACCCTCCTGCCAGCACACTTTCCAGGAAAAAGAGCTCAGAAATAGCTGCTTGCTGCACAGCTCTTTGTGGGTGGGGAGGCACAAGCGCAGTGGAAATTGCTACTTCAGTCTGGGGCAGAGGAAGGACGGTGCAGCTGCAGGGCAGGGCATCACAGCCTTGTCCCTGCAGGGCATGTGCAGAGCTGAAGTGTCACACAGGGTCGAGGCAAGGCTGTGGAGGACACACGGGAAGGCTCCCATTCAACCTTGGGCTCCGTGCAGGGCTGGTGGCAAATCTAGAGCAGGTGGCTCAGGCCTCCTCTGGTTGGGTTTGGAAAGTCTCTGAGGATGGAGATACCGTTGGGTCCCCAAGGCCTGTTCGAGGGCTGCACCACGCACACACAACTAGGGAACAATTTTCTCATTATGTCCAGTCTGAATTAGCTGTGTTGCAACTTGTCCCAGCTTCCTCTTGTCCTTTCAAAGGATGCCTCTGAGAAGAGTTTGGCTCCAGCTTCTCTGTATCACCTTTTAGGTAGTGCAAGACAATTAATTTCCCTCTTTTGCTTTCTCTCCTCCGGGCTGATCAAACCCTGCTCCCTCGGCTTCTTGCCATCCTTCCTGTGCTGCAGCTCTGGCCATCCCAGGGGCCTCTGCTGAACTCGTTCCAGTCTTTCTCATGGTGGGAGCCCAAGCTGGACCCAGCATCCAAAAGTGCTCTCACCAGTGTTGAACAGAGGGGAACACTCCCTCCCATTGCCCCACTGGCTTCACTCTTGCCAACTATGTCTACTGTGCTTTTGACCATTGTCACTGCATGGACAGTCAAAAAAAAAATATATCATCTTTACAGAGCATTGTTCTGTTGAGTTGTCCTTTGTGTGGAAATGAGATACGTCCAGCTGGCCAAGTCACTTTTTCTCCCTGCCAGTGTAGCTTCAGGCTAGACCAGGATGGCAGTGGCAATGGGAGGCACCGGGCAGCCTTGGTGCTGGGCACTGCCCCAGGGAGCTTCCTTGCCGGGATGCCTGCACTGACTTCCCTTGTGGCCCAGCCTGAAGCTTTCTGGTGCCAAGAGCCTTGTCTGGAAAAGGAAGCATCACCATTGACTGCCTGCATCTTCTCACAGTTTAGCCACATACTTGTGCCTGGGGATGCATTGTGTTGAGTATAAGAGTCATCAGACCTTCCCTTATGGCTCTTATCCCTTCCTTTGTGTGAACACACTGCTAGAGCCACAGCCTGGGGTAACTATGCTCTTTCAGGTGCTGCTTCTTCTGCTGCTGGGTCCTCCCAGGGGTTACAGGTCTGTCTGCTCAATGGTTTGGGCATCTGAGCTCCTCCAAGCAGCAGTTGCCTTTCCTAGATATGTTTCTGACCTGCTCTGAAAAGGGGTACAGGGGTCCTCAGCTAATGGAGCAGGGAGAACATGACAACACTGTCAGTCTCTCACCTCACAGAGCCCTTTTGTGCAATTGCTGCGATATGAATCAGTTGGGGCCTGTTATTTTGATTTTTTTTTTTTTATTTAGCAACCCACGACAGATCAGAGCAGCCTTGTAATAAGGAACAACATGCTGAGAAAAGAACTCAAGAACGACTTCTTTAAAAGCACCTTTTAGACTTCATTTTCTCTGCTTTGCATGCTCATTTCCAAGCCTCTCTGAACTGCAGCTAAGAATACATTGTATTCACTGTATACACTGGATTACTATGTAGTCCATCTTGGATGCATAACTCCCTCGTTAGCATTAACATCAGCCTTGGAAGTGCCAAATTATCACATTGCCATGGTTATATTACTATAACCTAGCTGGCTGTGGGTTGCCTAAGACAGAGCAGCTCTAGGAAGCCACTCATATGCTCTAATTTGACCAAGAACCAGGGAACACAGAGTTTCTGCACAGATGCCCACTCACATTTCAATTAACCTAGGGCAAGCAAATTTCTCAAGCATCCTGACAGACCCCCAACCATCCTGATGGACCAGAGGCATCCCAGAGGGCTCCAGGACATCCCTTCAGACCTGGAGCCTCCTGGCAGACTTGGAGCATCTCGGCAGACCTGGAGCATCCTGGCATGCCCTGGAGGATCCCAGGAGACTTAGAGCATCCCAGGAGACCCAGAGCATCCTGGTAGACCTGAAACATCCCAACAGGCCCTGGAGCATCCCAGTTAGCTCAGGAGCATCCTGAAATGTCACAGAACACCCCAATGAGTTTAGGAGCACCCCACCAGGTCCCAGAGCTTCCTGGTATACTCAGGACTATGATGATAAGCCTGGAGCCTCCTGGCAGACCTGGAGTATCCTCACAGGCCCTAGAGCATCCCAGCAAGCCCAGAGCATCCCAGGAGACTTGGAGCATCCTGGCGGACCTGGAGCCTCCTGGCAGACCTGCAAGCATCCTGGCAGGCCCTGCAGCATCCCAGCAGGACCCAGAGCATCCTGCCAGTCTCGGGAGCATCCTGGCAGACCCTGGGCATCCCAGCGGCTCCCGGAGCATCCAGCCCGCAGCAGCTTGCGCTGTCTCCCCGGAAGCGGAGCGCCCCGCGTGGAAAGCCACCCCCACGCCGGAAGACGGGCCCGGGCAGCGCCCCGTGCGGCCGCCGGGGTGCCGTGGGAGGGCGCCCGGAGCGCAGCGCAGCGCGGCGCGGCGGGAAGCGCCCGCCCGCCCCGCCCGCCCCGCCCGCCGCCGCGGCGCTGCCCGCCCGCCGCCGCCGGCCCGGGGCGGAGGCAGTCGCGGCGCCGCCATGGCGGAGGCGGTGGTGCCGTGCCGGCTGCAGTACCTGGAGGATGCGGACCCCTTCGGCTGCGGGAGCTTCCCGGAGCCGCGCCGGGCCCCCGTCTACGCCGTGGCGGAGGCGCTGGCCCTGGGCGCGCAGCTGCCCACGCTGCACCGCCTGCTCGGCGCGCCGCTGCCGGTGAGGGCGCCCGGGACACCGGGCACCGGGCACCGGGGGGGGGACGGGGGGGCTGGCACCGGGCGCCGCGGGGACGGGGCGGCGGGAAACAGGCAAGGGGACCCCGTGCGGGACGGGCACCGGGGAGCCGCGGAGACGGGGAGGGGGTGCTCCGTGGCACCGCCGGGGACGGGCACAGGGATGCCGGGGCGCTTCAGGGGACAGGGCAGCGGAAGGGACGGGCAGCGGGGACGGACACCAGGGCAAGGAGGCAGCACGGGGGACTGGCGCTACCTCACCTCACCACGAGGTTCTGGGATACCAGGACACTGCAGGGGACAGAGCATGATGGCACCATAGGAGGTGGGCACTGGGGTGCCACAGTGGCAGGGCACCGGGGCACAGGGCACCAGGGCACCACTTGACACTGGAGCGCTGGGTGGCTGTTCAGCTTTGAGGGCCTGGAGTGCCCTGTGGCTGGGGACCTGCCTCCCAGCAGCCCTGGGACTCACCATCCCACACGCACAGCGTGTGCTGGCCATGGCTGACATGGTGCTGGGAGCTAGGCAGTGCAACTGTGCAGGGACCTGGGTGCCCCTCCTGTCTTCTGTGCTCTGCTGCACAGAGTTTCAGCTTTGTCACTACCCTAAAATATAACCCTGGTGGTGGCCAGGTGAACCAGGTTCAGGCCTTCCTCTCAGCATGAGCTGCTGTCTCCAAGTCAGTGGCACCGTTCTGCTGGATTGTGCAGAGGGGACAGCTATGAACTGAATGAAAGTGCACTCAGATGAGAGGCTGGTCCTAGCCATTTCCATGCTCCTGTGCATGAGGCTGCTGGGAAAGTAGGTGCACACACCTGCCTTGTTGCAGTGCTTCTTGCAACAGGTTGTGGCTGCAGTGCTGTGGCTGGGCTCTGCCCCCTTGTCTGTCCTGGCAGGGACGCACCAGCCTCAGTGCCCGAGTCATGTCGGGAACTTCTGCTTTACTGTCGAGGAACTAGTTCCGCTTGTGAGCACAGTTTGGGGAGCAATTGAATCTACCTCCTGCCCTGGCCCCGCTGTTCGAGCGCTGTGGATTGCTTGGACACAGTGTGTGCCCTAGGCCAGATGCCCTGCCGAAGAGCAGCTTCCCAGGTGGCATGGGGCAAGGGAAGCAAGGGCTTGAGTGGACAGTTAAAACCTGTGGATTTTCAGCTGAGAATAAGCAGGGGAAAGCAGAGGGTGAGAGCCTACAGCTGCAAGGGGAGTACAGCTGGCAAGGCTGGACTCTTGCAAGGTGGGGCTTGGGAAGGGCTGGAGAAAGCTGGGCTATGATGTCTTTGGGAGGAAGCAGGTGAAACTGCGACCCATTCCCTGAAAGGAATGAGGGGTTGGTGAGCGCATCTGAAGGACAGGGCTTTCCATGTTTGTGCTGTGGCTGTACTCTGAGAATGGGGATGCAGCTGTTGTCCAGAGGGACCGGCACAAATGCGGGCAGAGCCACAGTGAGTCCCGACTGCCGACAGGAGCCAAGCGGTGCCTAGGGATTTGCAGAAGCGATCACTGCTGTTCTCATGTGAGTCATGGAAGGGATTCATGAGCCCCTGTGGTGATGCCATTTCTTGTCTGGCCCTGAATGAGTCTTCCTACAGGAAGTGGATATGCTTGTTTAGACCAGTCCCTATTCAACAGGAGCTCTAACATAGCAAAACCATTAGCGTTCATGTGCTTCGGGAAGTAGGGACAATGGCTACGCATGGCTTTGTCTCTGAGACTGAGCTGGGAAACATGGTGTTATGCTAGCTCCCTTTCCACACTGGCTGTCAGGAGGATGCCTCATCTTTAGTGTGCTTTGCCTGTTTGGCGTGGAGACAGCAGCGGACTTGGGGTCACCTGGGCACTTCTTAGCTCTGTGCAGCCACTGGGTCAGAAAGAAATCCAGCAGTGATGTCTTGCTGAGGAAGGTGAAGGAGCTGATGTCTCCATTGTACTTGAATATCTACCCCAGATGGGTCAGGGATGACAGAGATGCATGCTGGCTGCAGCGGCCTCTCTAATACTCCAGACCTGAACCCAGCCTGCCTCCCAGCTTGTGAGCAGCATGTAGGGCCTGAAAAGGTGATATGGGAGAACAGGGCCGCACCAAGAGTTGGAAGGCCACCTGCCCCTTATCCCACAGAAGAACTGGTTTCCTTTGGCAGTGGAGGTGAGTTTGCTGCTTGAGGGTCACACAGAAAGTAATGCACATAGTAAAATGTGCTGAGCAATTTCCTTTCCCTTAGTGTGGTGAGCAGAGGGTCTGTGCTCCACATGCACCCGCTTTCTCTGCTACAGGAAAGAGCTGTCAGGAGGAAGGGAGGAGGCTGAAGTGAGGCACTGGTGCCCTTCTGGGTATCTTGCTTGCATTCATCTCTGAACCTGGGCTGGCACTATGCCCTCCGGCTGGGGGAGAGGGAAAGAGGGACCTGAAGCCCCCTTCTCCCAGGGCATGGGGAGCAGAGGAGATGGGGGACTCTGCCTCCCTCCTCTGCAGGAGTTTGGGAGTCTCTTCCATATGCGTGATGCTTTCAGACCATCCTTCGTGGCCGCCCCCTGCTGTGAACTGAGGTGGGGACAGGCTTGTTTTCCTTCTTACGAACATGTGTGTGGGGCACAGGACCTGGCAGCATGCCTTCTCCACTTTGGCAATGGCCAAATATCTCTGTTTTGCAGCTCACAGGGCCATAGGAGTGAAGACAAGGGAGGGGAACGGCAGATGCCCAGTCAGGCAGAGGAGGAGCATTCCCTTCCTAGAGCCACAGCTGTGAGGTGGGAGAGTTAGAGGCAGCAGGACGGGGAAATCGGCTCAATATGCCTGACTCCCACACGAGCAGAGCTTTTTGGTCTGCCAGGAGAAAGGGACTTGTTGTGAGACCTTTGCCTTCACCAAACAAGCTCCCTTTTATCCAGATTTTCATTTTTCTTGGAGCAAAGCAGCAGCGTCTCATGTTGTCGCAGTCATGGGATTTTTAGTCAGTGACTAAATGGAGTTTGTTTGGGAACAAACAGCCTGAGACATGACGAATGGAGCAAACTCAAATTTCAGGCATGTGTTCTCCTCCCTGGGCAGGAGCTGTCTGTAACAAGATCACCATCCTGGAGTGCCAGAGTGGTGCATCGCGGGTGGCGTAGGAGGCTGGCAGTTAAATGGAGAGGTTCCCGAGGAAGGGGAGCGGTGTGTACTATGTTGAAGACCTCTGTCCAGCAGAGATGTTTTGGAAGTGGGGCAAAAGATCTCCTTTGCCACACAGGTTTAGGCTCTGCTCCTTGCATAAGGCAAATGCCAGATGCTTCTTCTGTAGTTTTCCATGAAGCACCCTGTGGTCTTTGGCAAAATCATGGAAGGGCTACTAGGACCCTGCTCTGAGCTTATAAACCAAGTTCTTATCCCATGCTGCCTTCATTTCACGGAGCCTTCCTGAGCCAGCAAGGACTGTCGTGTGTGGTGTGACAGCTGTGATGTATCCTGATGTGACAACAAGCAAACTGGGACACTTGCTAGGGCTTGTGTGAGCCGATGTCTCTGTGATGAGCCTCTCACCATGGGCATCAGGATCTGTGTCCCATGGAGCAACGCTACCCGAGCCATCCGTTTCAGTCCAAATTAGGAGCTGGCACTCTGGAGACTGCGCAGGCATCATTACCCTGGCACAAACTCCAGGAAGATTTATTCATCTGGGCATGCCCTTTGTGCCAGGTAATGCTTGGAGCTCAATTACTTGCTGCGCTAAAATTAGTAAATGAACAGCCAGATTTTCCTTTCCTTTTTAGAACTTGTTCTAAAAATTCAGGTGGCAATGCCCAGTGCTAGACCTGTCCTGATGTGATGTGCACTGGGCAGTGTGCCTAAGGATGCTGGCCACGGAGAGCCACCACCATGCTGCCCGGCAGAATATGCTCCACAGTGGCTTTCAGGGGGATTGGTGACAATGGGCAGGAAAAGGCCAGAAGAGAGATAGGCATCACTGGCCAGCCAGCCTGGAGGAGAATTGAAATGCAGGCACTCAGGGGATAACTGACCATCGGGGAGAGACTGAGGTCCTGCAGAGGAGTTACTCGCCCTAGGATCAGTGAAGATGCTCACTGAAGGAGCGAGGCCTGGGGTAAAGCTGGCATGTGATCCAGGGCAGAGATGTGCCGTCGCAAACTGCTTCTTGCACTGACATCACTGTGTGTCCTTGTGCCTGGGTCTCCTGCCTCCGGCTCTCCAACAGCCTCTCCTGCTCCCTGTTCAGTGACACTCTTAAGTGCTTCCTCTTCCTAAATGGGACCCACAGCTGATGACTTTTTCATGCTTTCCGGAAAATGTGTTCGTGCCTGAAATATCTTCCCATTTTATTCTCTATGGTGGCCAGCCATATTGTTCTGATTCAGGCTGATAATATCTTTTTCTAGTTTCCAGCATTTTTGTAGCATCTTTGGGTGGCATTCACTCAATTTGATACGGGTGTTTTTAAACCCAGCAGGTCTATGTAAGTGGTTTTCTACAACCATGTAAAAACTGCTTGTATATAACCAACATCCAATTGCAAACTAACCTGCTGAATAATGGACTGTAGCTGCACCGGCCTTTTGCGATTGCAAACCAAATTGCAAGGGGTAACAGAGAGGCAGTCTGCAATCAGTTTGCTTTCCCCTGCAGGCTGATTTTGGCAGGGCTGAGGTGCTGCGGCTTTGGTGCCAGCAGCGAGCTGTCTCTGACTACCTGCGCTAGCAGGATTTCCCATGAGCGACCCTGGTTTGCTTGTCCCCTTGTTCTCCAAAGGCCATTGTGCTCCCGCGACCTGTGTGCTGCACTGGTGTCCCAGCAGTGCTATCTCAGCTCTGAATCTAGGGATTTTCCAAACAATTGCAATACCGAGCTGGCTGGAGCCTTCCTTCCCCTCCTCCCCCGGAAACCTGGGGAAGAGCAAATGGCTCGCCTGCTTTGGTGTGATAGGTCGTGCTTCCACTCACAGAAAGTGCTCTGTCCTGATACAAAAGAGAAGAGTTATTGGAGAGAGGGAGCGCTCAGTGCGTGCCTGTGGCATGCATATAGTATGCAAGCTCCATCCCACCAGCAGTGGTGGGGTTAGCTGTTCTCTGTTTCCTAATCGGCCAAAGGGAGGCTGTGAAGAGCAGCTCCTAAACAAGAAAGGAGCTTTACTGAGGGTCTTTGCCCCATTTAATTGAGCTCCCAAAGACCTCAGATATAAGACAGCTTAGAGAGCTACTTGCAATGGTGGCACAAGGCTGTTTTGGGCGAATGATTTGTGAACAGAGAAATCTGACCCCAAAGCGAAGGGGAGTTTGCCTGGGACTGGTTTGAGAGGGTAGAGAGGAGGCAAGTTATGGAGGGCTTGGAGCCATTGTGCTTTCTTATGGGTTTGCTTGGAGGGCTGCAGTTTGATATGCTCACCTGGAGCAGCTGGCACGGGAGGAAGAGGCAGAAATGCCTGAGTGTGCACTGGGGAAGAGCAATGATGAGCAGGATGGGTCAGAAGCAGCAACATCAATATATAAAAATAGCAGTGGAGAACAGGCAGGTTACAGTCCTCTTCGAGAATTCACGTTCAGAGCAGCCGGCAGGATGATGAACGTCCTGTTGAACGTCTGGGGAATTATCAGGTCAGCTCTGTGCTTCTGGTAGCTTTTCTGTACTGTGAAAGCAGTGGAGCCTGGGAATTATCAGCAGCGTTGCCTCCCCACTAATTTAACTACTTTGAAACGATTCTCTCTGCATCTTGTTAAATATTTAGACCAAAGTCCTACTGCATCGCAGTTTTCAGTACTCCCTGGTTCCTGGCACAGTCCTCATCGTTCACATGGGTCCCAGGGCGGGAGCTGTATCTGGGTGTTCATGTCGAGCATCGCAGCAGCGTGCTGGATGCCTGGTCTTGCTGGGGTGGTGCTGGGTACCAACCACTCACCAGAACTAAGCTCCCCTCCATCACTGCTTCTGTGCTGGGGAGCAGTGCTTCTCGGGAGAATGGTTGAAAGGTTGTATCCTGCAGCATGACAGACAAAATGGGATGGGATCTGTTGATAAGAAATGAGTCTATCCTAGGCCCCAGATGGAGGAGCTGTGCCCTGAGAGGGAAGTGCGCAAGCAAGTGTGCAGTTCCTGGGCCTGCTTTGGGCAGGAGGCTGGGCGAGGTGACCTCCAGAGATCCCTCCTAGCCTGCTTTATTTCTGTGATAAGAGACTGGGCAATACCAGCACTTGCTCCCATCTGTCAGGCAGAAAAGGGTAGGAGGCAGTAACTGAGCGGCCTGCTAATAAACACCCTTACGGCACTCCAAGGAGGCATAACCCTGCCCGTTTGTGCTGCTTCCAGCTTTCACTAAAAAAGTGAAAGCTGCTCCTCTGGTGTGGCTGAAAAAGGGTGTGGATGTAAACCCCCAACCCTAATCTGTGATCCTGTGAGGGACTGGGCCAGTAAAACCACCCTATTAGCCCCAAAAGCGTATCACGGCAGTTGAAATGTGACTATTCTTGCTTGCCTGGTGGGGTTGCTCCTGCCAGGGTTTCTCTCATGCCTGGTGACCATGGTGCCAGATCCAGGCTGCTGCTAATTGCAGGCTCTCTTTCACTTACTTTTGTCTGTCGCCTCTGGACATGAGGATGAGAGAGAAGATACAGCGGGACCGTGTCAGCTGCCTGTGCGAGGTAGTTGCAGCGCTGAGTCCAGGTGCTGCTGTATCTGTTTTAGAGCTTTTTCAGACATTATACCCTGGGACACGTGTCTGAGAGTGAACAGTACTGCATCAGCTACGGTGCAAGAGATTTTTGCTTGTGTATAAAGTGAATAGAGGTGAATGCCCTAAACATGTAGGGTACGATGCTACAAGTTATGGGTGCTACAAATATTTCTGTAGTGCTCTTGGCTCTGGCATCTGGCCATACTTTAGATCATATAAAATTCATCCTGAACAGGCTTCATAGCCATATAAACTATGAATCCAGCTGTGTTTTGGAAGGACGAGCAGAGGCTTGTGATGCTGGGCATTTCTGACTCTGGTGCCTTGTGTTTAGCAGTACCCTACTGTCTCAAGCTTGAGTTCTGCCTCAGCTGGAATAAGTAATAAATATTTCAGTAAACTCCCAGATCCTTCCTAGAATAGCTGTGTGGTGTATCTCCAAGCGCTCGGTGCTCCAGAGCTGACTAACCCCCACCGCAGCTGGCTCTGCTCTCACGTGGCACATTTTGTGTCTTTGTTTTGTAATCCTGGCATTCCTCTGGCTCTCCTGCCAGCTCCGCTCCGCCCCAAGCCCTGGTGTCTGCCCACCAGCTTCTGGCAGTGTGTTTAAAGCACCTTTGGCCCTATGGGTTTCTTCTTAACCAGCTGGGGCTGATTTGGTTTGGAAACCCATCTGGATGCTTCTCGTCTCCATCCTGAGGGCAGCCAGCTACATCAGGCCTGGCTGAGTGGCAGCATGAGGAGGTGAGCGGCGTCTCTGCATCAAGTGTTGTCACCAGAGTTTCTTTAAATGTGCTCCAATGGTTGAGAGAGCCAGAGAGCTGGCCAGTTCGTTAATGTTGGGAAATTGTGGTTACTGAAAAAAGAAAGTGTTAGAAAGGAGGAGAAGTGTTTCCTTTACTGTCAGATATAAAGGATATTCACTGTATGTCCTTGGAGTTTCCTCTCTCACTGGTGTACACCATGCCTTGCTGTGATAGAGGCTTATCAGGAGGAGTATGATGCTGTTGTGTGCAGCCTGAATATAGACATGGCTTGTCCCTTTCCTGCCTTGCCCATGAGCTTTCTCTGCTATCGAGACAGCGCTGGGGCCAGCTGTAGCTCCCAGGAAACGGTGGGGAGCAAGAAAGTGCAGAGCATGGCAGCATTCAGGGACAGGCTGTAGGAAGTGAGGGTGGAAGAAGGAGCTGGGTTAATGCTGGCTTGGGGACAACTTATTTGTGAGGCAGTGGTTGATGCTGGTGTTTGGAGGTGAGTGATTTGGGAGGTAAGAGCCTGCTAGGATTTCTGCAGAAGAGTCATGTTCTTGAAACAGGATGGCTCTGAAGCAGCCTGTCCCCACGCCACTGCCAGTGCTGATGTTCATGAGAAGAACAGGCTCCTTCCAGGTGTGCTTCTTGCTCTCCTGGGGGAAAGGAGCCCTAAAATGCATGTCCTGCTGCAAGAGGGCAATGAATGAAATGCAAGCTCATTGCCCCGGAGGCACAGGGGAAACACGTGCTGACAAGTCCTCTGCCCCGGAACATGCAGCTCACTGCCCTGCCTTCTCCCCAGGGCACGGAACAACATGGCATGGCTTCTTCTTCTGCTTGGGTGCTTCTCTGTTCCAGAGAGCTGCACCAGTTTAACTGAGCCCCAGGGCCCTTAAATTAACTTGCTAGTTGCTAAGCACCTTTATGGGCACTCCTGTTTCAGCTTAAAATGTCTGCTCTCAAGCAATGCCTCTGCAGGGGGTAAGCTGTTGTTGCGGCCAGTGCTGCAAGCTTGAGCTGCTTTGAGGACACTGGGGAAGATGTGAACAAGTCTGACTTACTGGCCTGGCAGCAGGACTCGCTTACTCAGAACCCTGACTTTTGCAAGGAAATGCATCACCGTTTCTAATGAGCAGAGAAAAAACCTGCAATCAAGATGCTGTGTAGCCATAGGCAATTTGGGACGTGTAACAAATTACAACTTGACTCATAGACCCCAAATGGGGTTTGGAAAGCACTGAGGTTTGGAGACTCCCTGCTTACAGGGTGTAAGAAATCAGGACAGATTATGTCTCCAAGCAGCACAAGACTACTGCATCCAGAGGATTTTCTCTCGATCCCAGCCCAGAAGGGTTCTTCCCCATCAGCTGCACCAAACTCAGGGTCAACTTATGAGCAGCCCAAAGCGAGTTTTGAAATGCACCC
This sequence comes from Apteryx mantelli, assembly GCF_036417845.1. Lineage (NCBI taxonomy): Eukaryota > Metazoa > Chordata > Aves > Apterygiformes > Apterygidae > Apteryx > Apteryx mantelli. The sequence continues at coordinate 24,349,197 of NC_089987.1, read as the reverse complement.
CTGTGATATATGGCTGATGCATATAGAAACCAACATTACGCAGGAAGCATTACCTCTGCAGAACAACTTTGTTTCAGTCTCCAAAAAGAGCCGAGAGAAGCTGCGTTGCTCCCTTGTGTGGTCTCATTTCTTGCTCCGTGGTGGAGTTGAAGTGAGGGTGCCACAACGGCCTTGCTGGACTGCAAGTGCTCTGCATAGCCTCCTGGCATTTGCCCAGGATCATCGTTTCTGCTGGTTTCCACAAAGGCAGATGGTACCAGCACCCATTGGTGTGAGCAAGTCAGGGCCAGGAAGGCAGCTGGCTGCGGGGTTGCCTGGGGTTGAGAATGGAGACTTGGGCTCACTATAAGCTTGGATCTGCACTGGCACAGCACTGGCTTCACCACTAGGAAAGGACTCAGGCCAGAAATGCCTCCTGGCATCTGGAAAAATTCCCTGTTTATTCATATAAGGCTCTGCTAAGACAGTTCAAGGAAATGGCTGGTCTAGCTGGATGGCCCACGGATTTGTGGGCCTCTCACTTGGGATCTGTGATGCTTCTCCAGCACATGACTTAGCGGCTCAGTGTCACATTCTCCAGGAGGTGGTGGTGATCCTATCTTCTGAGCACTGCAACCCTTGACATTGGCAGCTCTTCCTGGGGAGATGGGAGCAGCTGCATTTGGGAGAGGATGTGGCTCCCCTAACACTGCAGATGGCCCTGTTTGAGCAAGTTGTTCAGATGCCACTCAGCAGAGAAAAATTCAACTCATCCTAGGAAAGGCTTATAAGGCAAGACTGGTCTAGTTGGTTGTCTGTTTGTCTGCCTTGGCTATAGAGGCCTCTAGACATGCTCAGGTGGTGTGTCCATTGCATGCCCCCACAGTTTGGGGAGGACAGTACTGCTCTGGGGGAAGCAGGCTTTCCCTGAGAAATCACTTGCCAGTTATGCGTGTCTTCTCTGAGCTTCAAGGTGGCTTCAGCTGCTTGGCTTTGCGTGTGCTGGTATGGTTAGGGAGACCTGTGTGTTTTCACCTTCCCCATGCTTCAGGTTTGAGCCATCGAAGTGGAGAGCTGGGTTTTAACACAAACAGGAAAACCCTCTCGAGGCCTTTGGGAGCCTGCCTCCTGCACAGGGTCCTTGCACCCCTCCAGTGATGGCACCAGCCCAGTCGTCTTGGTCTGAATAAGTCCTGTAAACTGCCCTGTGCTGTGGATGGAGGATGTCTGTGCCACTGTGGGGCTAGCTAGGGGTCCCAGGAGCTGCATGCCAGAGGTCTGAGCATGGGATGCTCTCCCACTTCCCCCAGCTCTGGTTTGTCTGTGAATGTACTGTAACTCACAAATCCCAGGTTAAAGCACAGACCATTTTAAGTGTTTTACACTCATGATGCAGATGGATCAAAGCTGCCTTCTGGGGCGGGGGCTTTGAAGCAGAGAGGCAGCTGTGTGCTGGGAGCTATCAGTACCCTGTGGCCCAAATATGCTGTCCCCAGCAGCATGACCACAAGGCCCGGGCTCAGGTCTTGCATGTCTGTGGCATAGGCCTGTGACACGTCTTAAAACATTATCCAAGGGCCCTGTAGTAACCCCATTCCAGGCTCCTGGGGCAGTCAGTGCTCCCCAGTGCAGGAAGTGCTGCCCCAGGAGGGTTCCTCGGGCAGCCCAAGCCTGGAACAACTTGTGTCCATCCCCAGGAGGGCCGGTGCTTGTGGCTGCTCTCAGCCTGGGGGTTAGCATCCAAACCCAGGGCTCTGCCTTTGGATCATCCCTTGTGGGGACCTCCGCTGCTGCCAAGCTCACATGGGAAACTCACAGCTGCATTCCAGGGGCTTGGCCTCTGCAGCCAGCTGGGACATGTAACTGGGCCCCAGTAGGAGTCATGAACATTAACTCTGGCTTGCCTGGGATTTGGCAGCCCAGCAGAGCTGACGTTTTTGTATCAGAGCTGTGCGGGGAGTTGCTACTCACTGTGTTTGATTGGAGCCAGCTGCCAGTGCAAGCTGCAGCACCCATGTGCTCCCTGACCTTGGAAAGGTGCAGAAAGATCCCCCAGGAGAGCACAGCTCTTGTGCAGGGCTTCAAGCTTTCCCCAGCAACTGAACTCTATCTGGGGTCATCATTAGCAGTACCCCATTACATAGCCAGAGAGCTCACATCCAGGAGCTCATGCATCAGACTCCCTGTGGACTGGTGCAGGAAGCACTGCTTTGGTCTCCCACAATGTGCTGCTGGGCAGCAGCAGTTCTGCAGGTTCTCAAGGCTGTATCAGTGTGCCAGCTGGCCAGATCCTTGGTGCAGTGCTGCCATGGGTGTCTGATGCGGCCGGCAGTGTGGTGGCTTATTGCACGTGCTCAACGCAGCCAAGCATCCCAGGAGGTAGCGTGGGATGCTAACAATATAGCAATTGTGTATGAACCAATGGCAGTGCCCTGACAAATTACCAATTATCCCAAGCCTTAGTCAGGCATCGGTTCATTAATTATCTTAATGCACTTGGAGCTTTTTCTTTTCCCTCTGGTTTTGAAGTTGTGCTCATGCTAAAGTCATACACGCAGTCTTGTGCAATCTTGTGACTCAAGAAACCAGGGTTTTAATGGAAAACAAACACAGTGAGATGCAGGAGCTGTATTCAGAGTTGGTCAGCACTGGTCTTTGCCGAGGGGATCCTCAGCTTTCCCTGACCCCAAGGAGTAGGGGGGACAGCTGTTGATGATAAAGTCAGAGGAGCTGTGGTCATCTATATCTGAGCATCTCAGTCGCAGAGGTGCACCATGAGGTTTCTGTAGTTTGGGTCTGAGAAGGGATGTATTTTTAGAGGGCTGACCAGTCCCACTTGTCTTCCCTGTATGCAGTATGTGCTGTTTGCTCCTTTTGCAGCATTAGCTTTATTAATAATAGGGTTTTATTCCTGTTCCCTGGTCCTTAGCTCCCCAGGTAGCTATATAGCACTTCTGTGCAGCATTGCTGCTCTGGCTGCTTCCTGCAGCAGCAAGAGCTTAGGAAAGGCTCACAGGTTACTCCAAGGTGCAAGAGAGGTGCTGCAAACATTTTAGGAACAGGACCAGATGCACCACAGCAGCAGGGATGCTGGCAAAGTCAGACAGATATTGCTGTCCCTCTGGTTTCAATCAGGCCTGTAGGGCAAACTTCTCTGTCCCACTTTCTAGTGTGCCAGAAGGTTGTGGGAGATACAAGCTTGTGAGCATCATGAGGCCAGATCTCTTCCGCAGAGCTGCTGGTGGTGAGAGCTTGCTTGGGAACCATGCCAGCTTTCTTGGAGAACCCAGAGAGGTGATGGGTCCATGCTAGCAGGAGGGTCCAGGAGGAAGACTGGAAGGAGAGTCAATGTGTGGGGCAACAGGGTCTCTTCCAGGCAGGCACTGTGGGTCTTGTGTTGTGATGACTTGAGTGTCTGGTGGCTCGAGCACTTTGTGGGTGCTGTGCATGGTGGCTCGGGTGCCTGGTGGCTCACATGCTGGGGGTGTTGTGTGCGTTGGCCCAGGTGCACTGTGGGTGCCGTGCACAGTGGCCAGGGCACCTGTTAATGCTGTGCCTGGTGGCTAGGGTTCTAGCAGGTGCTGTGCGTAGGCTGTCGGGGAAGATGCCCTTGCTTTACCCTAGCCTGGCCTCGGACTGTGCTTTTCCCTGTCTTGCTGGAAGGTGCTGTATAGCAGCCTGATGAGCTGGAGGCTGAGTCAGGCCTTGTGAGTCACCCACTCTCCCTCCTGTGCCAGGCCCAGCATGCGCTGTTCCACAGCTGGCTGGCCAGTGTGGGCCTGTCTGAGGCTGGCAGAGCTCTCGGTGCTGGGACACCCATGTGGGATTTGCTATGGTGTGGGGTCTCTGTGTGAGCCGGGTGGCCCGGGTGCCTTAACAGTCACCGGGACTGTCTGAACAGAGGCAATTCATCTGCCCCACAAAGTAACCGCCCCTGGGAGGAGATAAACTGGACCTTGGCTGCACCTCTGCTGACTAAGGGGAGCCTGAGGGAGTGGATCAGATGTGTCAGCCTCCAGCATCAGCTCCTGGGCTGGATCAGTGGTATCCTGCCCAAGCAGGAGGTCTGCAAGCAGTGAGCCTATCGGTACCATGGCCAGTGTCTGTGCTGGGCTTGCTTTGCATTTTTCCTGGCCTGGTGCTCTGCATTGCTTTCCCAACCTGGCACCAGCATCTTGGGCTTCCCAACTAGTGTCCTGGGGCCAAGGTCACCAAGGCATTTCCCAGCAGGAGACGGAGCTTGAGTGCTGGCAATATCAAAGGGAACCAGGTAGGGACATATGATCATGGGTCACTTGAACCTGACACTCATGGCAGAGCAGAGCAGGGACAGAGTCTCAAGTGGGTCCGGCACTGAGCCCAAGGGCCCTTGAAAGTTCTGGGGCAGCAAAGGTGCAGACAGGAGGTTTGACAGGGGGAACTTGCTTCCTCCAGGAGCCAGAGCTGGGCTGCTGGGAGGGATGTGTCTGTAGCCATCCATGCTGGAGACACATTGTGGGTGCTGGGCATGCAGGCACGAGTGCTTGCTGCTCACATGGGCTGTCTGCTTCTCCAGCTGGAAGACTGCACCCTGCAGGTTTCGCCATCCGGACACTACCTGGACCTTGACCTGTCCCTGCTGGAGCAGAAGGATGATCTGGAGGGTTTCTACGAGGAGGTCAGGTGAGCAATGTGAGGCAACTGGGCCCTTGGGCCCTCTGGCAATGCCTGAGCATACACGTGGAGACCCTGTGTGTTCCTGCCACAGCATGCGAGCGCTTGGCACTGGGTGCCAAGAGAGAGGAGCTCAGGGGGACCGTGGTAGGGGGATGGGGGCTCTCGGTGCCATGGGTGTTCACACAGCATTTCCTTTCATCCCAGAAAGGGAAGACGGCCAACTCTGATCCTGCGCACACAGCTCTCCGTCCGAGTCCATGCCATCATTGGTGAGTCAGGAGATGCCCCGCGAGCCCTGCTGCATGACCACCCAACTGAGCTGCTCGAGATGTAGCTGCTTGGGCCCAGTGAGCCCCTGTGTTGTTCCCGAGGGCCAGCATGAGTCCAGATAAGCTCCAGCTGCTCCATGCAGCTCTCCGGTCCTTCCCTGTGACAGAGCACAGGAGAGGCCTGTAAGCAGGGCCTGCCCCAGTGCGTGTGAACTGGATGCCCCAAGGACGTGACGTGGAGCCATTGCTTGGGT